>NC_141394.1:78172232-78914831 GCF_034619465.1 Leptosomus discolor | reverse complement strand
AAAAAATAATCCTTTTTTGAATCTTAATTTCTCTTAATCTATTTGATGATTTTTCTTTAACTGTGTCTGGTTTTATTTATGTGTACTTTGTGTGTGCATGCATGCATACACAGAGATTTAGATGGCCAAAAATCTGCCGAGTAGCAATCTGCTCCCCGGGAAGCAGGCGTTGCCTTTACTTAGTTGGACTATCGCAAGAATGTCACAAGGCCTTCTGTATGGGATATATTGAGTTTTTAAGATCTCTGAAGACCCCAATGCCTGACTTTTCAAATATATGTCTATGCATATATGCATAGATATATATATGTATACATATATATGTGGCGGGGGGTTATTTTTTTTTAATTTTTTTTGGCTATAGGGGAGTCAAGCCTGGTTCAGCTAAACCATAGGCTCCTTGTTTTCATTAGCTTGCCAGCAGTGTTACTGCCCAGCATTAGTCAGTGTTACACAGCCTGGCGTCTGGAACCTGCAGGAGCTAACAGAGACCCTGCTGGTTGTCATATACAATTTTCATTATTAATTAGGCCCTGGTCTACAACTGAGACTGTAAGGAAGATCCATTATTTGGGCCATAATTGTGGAATAAATTAAGATCACTAGACTTTGTCATAGAGCTATGTGAAGCCTACGTGCCTCTTAAGTTTCATTTGTCCCTTAAGACAGGGTTTTAAATCTGCCGTGTGCACAGCTTAGAGCTCGGAGAAGCTCTGTGGTATTTCAGTGAGCCGTTTATTCACTCTATGAAGAGAAGGTCCTCTGGTTTTCCCTAGTGCACTGCTCTAAGCTGACCTGGGTGCTCACACAATTGTGTATGTTCGGGGGACAAGGGGGGGACATTTATGATCTCTGTTCACTGGCAATGGTATCTCAAAAATCACATTAACTGGATTTCACACACTACAGGAGAGCCCTTCCACGGGGAGCAGTTTAAACTACGGATTTATGTTTCTGTGGCTTGGTGGAAACATTCTCTGCCTGAGATCAAAGGATGTGCTACACGTACCTTACACATCAGCTATATTGCACATTGAGTATTAGGCGCCATTCCATAGGAAGAGATTTTTAGCTTTCCTCAGCGTGAGCACCTTCAGGTGTTTGTATTGCTCATAGACATCATCTTGATTTTTCTTTCAGATACAACAGTGACTTAAGCAATTAAGTGGGAAAGAGCCCAACTTCCATCACATCACCTATTTTCCATGTACACAATATGAAAGAAATATCTATGGGAAGGGGAAGGAGTGATATAATTCATAAATCATGGGTGTTTTCTTGAGTCACAAAACCTGTATTGGATAAGATACTGCTGGTTACTGTTTCTTTATTTTTTTATAATTTTCTTCCCTGCCTTGACTGATCCATTTCTACCTATTCTTTCTCTTTTACAGGTAAACTTTCACCACTCCAGCATGAAGAAGCTGTAGGGTGAGAGTAAATACAAGTGTTATGGACGGGAGAGCTCATCTAAAGGACTGGAATAGTGGAGAGTCTCATGACTGAAGGGGACTCGGATAACTCGGATAGCTACTAAAATTTTAGGGCTGGTATTGGAGTTTTGCACAATCAAAGCAATAATTTTTCTATTTTTTTCCTTTTAAAAGAGTTATGAAAAGGTCTTTATATTCCATATCTGTATGAGAGTGTTTGTGTGAAAGTCATTATACTTTGCACCTTGAAAACTTTTAAATTAGTATCTTTGGGAGGAGGAGGAGAAAAAGTAGTTTGCACTAGCACCTCTGAAAAGACACTGGAATAAAACCTGAAAAGCCAAATCCTGATATAAAAATAGGAAATGGACAGATATAGTCGTCTCAAAGTTTTTCACAGTCATGTAAAAAATGCCTATTTCCTTGTAAAGAGGTGAAAAAAAGTTTAAGGTAACTTTAGAGAAGTATTTATTTGGATGTACCTCATTTAATGTTAAATTTTAAAGAGAAGTGAAGGTGTATGGAGGCTTTATAATTTAAAATGTAATAAAGCTTAAGGAAGAATGTAGGAAACAACAAGGTTTTAATCAATCTTCAGTATCTCTCTCCACTCCTTTTCATTGTCCTAAGGACTTGTTACGGAGATACCAGCAGTCAGAGAAGCACGTCATGCTTGCCTGAGCTAATGCAATGTTTCTCATCTGATTTTGTGTAAATACCAGAGGTCCACAGAAAAGTGTCTGGGCAGGTGCCAGCATCACTGCCACAAGAGCTGTCTGTATGAGTTTAGAGCTGAACCAACCTTGTTGGTATCGACATCAACAGCCCTGACTCCTATAGCTGGCACGTCACCGTGCAGGGTCAGGACAAGGTAGGCAGAGGGCTGTACCCTGCGGAGACCTGGGCTCTATCAGGCATAGCATCGCTCAGTCTGTGATCCACAGATGGGGCAAATATGTTTTACCATATATTGAAGAAGAAAAGTAAAAAAAAAAAAAAGCCTGCAAAGGTTTTATATACATTCTTAGGCTAAAACGTCCTAAACCACCATGGCTGCTGTCTCCCTGAATGACAAGCAGATGATAGAGACTCCCACTTAACCTCCATAACCCCAGCTGATGGTAAGAAAATCAAAACTCAATGTCAAGGATTAATCTAATTCTACACCCACACAGATACTCACATGTACACCGTAATCTGTGTTAATTTGTTAAACAAATTTCATCAGTGAATACTACATTTTTTTTGCACTGTCATGGGTTGGATTTTCAGACACGCCTTGTTACTACATCCTACTTTATCACCATTGATTTCCTCAGCCATTTTTTATTTATCTAGTGTGATTTTTAAGAATCTTAAAAAAAAAAAATTTTTTTTTCCATCAAGCACAACTCAATAAAAACAGCTTACAAAAAAAAAAAAAAAGAAAAACAATAAAACACAAAAGAACACCCTGATACATATTTAGTTCTTTCTTGATTCTTCCAGATTTCAGATCTAGCAGTATTATACCATAAACTAAACACATAACACCTGCAACTCACCTCCTTAAAGGAGTACACTCTGTGATCATCTTCTTTCAAAGCCAAACTATTTTAAATTTTCCAGATAGGAATTTTGTGAATTACGGGAAATTTTCAAGTCTGGGTCTGAAATTACATAACCCATGTAAACTGACTTCAGGGATAAACATTTTCACATTAAGAATTGTATTGGCCAGGCTGAATCTAGCTGAAAATACAAATCAGATTGAGAAGAAATGGCCCGATTCATGTTCCCATAGTTGTGTATAGCTAGTCACAAAGATTTTTAAGTTCTTTCCTTCAGCTACAGACAGAAAAAGCAGAAAACTGCTTCCAGAGTCAAACATAACTGTAAAAGACTGACATTTGTCTCCATTTCAGAAGCTACTGCCTTGGTTTAATGAAGATGTGAAGAAATCACTGCTTAAATGACTTTTTTTTTCCTTAATCTCTTTCTCAAATGCTTTTCAGGCTTAAAGAAAAAGCAAATTACTAGGGCAGCTCCAAAGCCTGATAATTTATACTGTTCTTACTACCAAAAATATCTGACTCTGAATATGGTTTGTTAATTGACCTTATAATTGACCTGTAGATCATCATGTGTTGGGCATACTAAGTCGTCTCATGATAATGCCCTCCTCATCAAGGCTTATTGCTTTAATGCAGCTCATTAGGAAATGAGGACATAAATTAAACTTGAAAAGAGAAATGGAAATGCTGAAGTTGATGTGGGAATGTCTCAGAGTACCTCGCATGCTGCAGAGGGTAAGCTGGCCTTTGCTTCCTGATGCCTTGGCTAAGCGATGCATTTATTTAGGAATTACACCTCCCATTAAATTTAATTGCTTCCCCTGAGGCTCTCCTGGTAACAGCCTAGTTAGTTGAATGCAAGGTGCTTCCTGTCTGAGAGTAGGTAGTAAAGGTATGGCTATTGGCAAGGGGGGGTTCACATTTATCTATCTGGTATGTGGATCCTTGCTGCAAAGGTGATGGTAGGGGCTTCAAAGGCTTGTAGTCAGACTGTTAAATATAGCTGAGCTGGAAAGCAGAATGCATCTTTTGTGAGATGACAAAGGTTGGTCGGTAACCTGTATTTACAGCACTTCTACAGGAAACAATAAACCAACAGTATTAATTCAAAAGCGAATTTCATTTATTATTGATGAACTATTGCAGAGAAGTTTTATTTTTCCTTTCAGAATTGGTAATTCTTATTTGGGAATTCTTTTCTACATTATTACTTCAATCATACAGAGCACCTTGCTTTTTATTTTTTTGCTTTCAGATTCTTCTCACTCTTTCCAAAGCCAGGGGATTTTAGGTTTGCAGTCAAGATACTGAAAGGTCTGCTCTTGCATAAATAAATACTTGATTAGTGATGATTTTATGGGTTTAAAACTCTCTAGTATTGTGTCTCAAGTATAGACACTTTGACCTGTGTGTTCTTCCCCCCCGCCAACATTTTGAGTTCAGGAGGAAGCATCATTATATATGTTATTTATGTTAACCTGATTGGGTGGGCATCTTACAATAGCCCCCTGTGATAGCATCAGGAAGGTTTTTCAATAGCCTGGGACGGAGGAAATTTTGTTGTCAAACAGCTGTATCCTTTATTTGTGTAAGAGAAAGCTTGGACTAGTGCCTCTATAGTGCAAAGGTTTCAATGACCTAGGAAGTTCTCATGGCTCTTCATCTTACAGTGTTCAGATGGGTCCAGGCTCAAGCCTAGTTTTTCTTTATTGTCTGTGTTGTTTACAGAGACGGTGCCTATCTTGTGCCACAGACCATGACTCGGAGATAACCAAACTGGTTGTGCCTGAGTTGCATCTGAAACCAGAAGCAGTATAACTGCATCACAGCCATATTCTATGCATGTAAAACCCTGATAAGCAGCATTATTACACTGGCTGAAAGAGGCCCAAGTTATTCAGGGTTTCAACACAGAAAAGACATGTCTTTTCTCTATAGTAATCTCTCCAAAGGAGGTCAAAACAACCATAAAAGTCAACATTCATTAGAACATACACCAGGATATTTCTTAATATAACTAAAATGCAAAAATGTGTTGAGCAAAAAGAATAGTCATAAAAAAAAAAAAAGGCAATATAAACAACCTTAATTTCGTCCACTGCACTATTGCAGCTGATTCCTTGCATTCAGGCTTAGTTTTCATCAATCATGGGCTTTCTGACTGGCAGCAAACACAGTCCTCAAAGCCTCTCCCTTCCCATCTCCTTCAATGCCTGGACTGCGCATCTGCTGCCCACATCACACAGACGCCCTTCTCTGAACTACATCTCCCTGCTCCCTTGTCTTTCCCCTTCCTTCTGGCCCCATTCTGGAGCCTGACTTCCCCCTTCCTCTAGGCAGGATCTGCTTCTCCCCACTGTTATTCCAGCATTCCTCTGCCTACTCAAAGCTGGCTTCAGGGTCTCTGCCCCATGCTGTGCCCTAGGGTGAAGATGTGCTCCCTGTCGCAGGTCTGTGAATTATGGTTGACCAACGTAGGGCTATTCCAGACCATTTTCAAAGCCTTATTTGTCAGAAGTGGAATGTTCCTTCTGGATTATACACTCTATGGTGATTACATTGAGAAAAGGGCTAACAGCTTTCTCTTTATTATCTTGTTACAATGCGCTCAGCAGTGACCCTTGAGACCCTCTTTGCTAAACCACCTTGTTCAATTTTCTGCTCGGGTACCCGAGAGTATCACGGTTGGGATACTCCAGGAAAATACCTAAAAGGAGCTCCCCACTTTGGTCAGCAGCACAAAGCCAGAAGGGAGGAGTGTACTATTTCTTGGCAGCGATTTCATATACTTCTGGGACAGAGCTACTTCAAGTTTGAAACTGGACTGTGTTTTCCCTCACTTTGGCTCTGTTTTTGGGGGCTCATATTTTATTTTTTTTTGCACATGTTGATGTCCTGTCAAGGTGCAATTTCATGAAGCAGGCTTTGATGAGAGAGATTAGTTTCTGTGTTTTGTGTGGCAGGGACATGTGTGTCCCACTGACCTGAAATCGTGCCTTACATGGCACAAGTCCTACTGAGGGAAGCAACTGCTCACCACTGGCCTTCTTAGTAAGAGCTTCATTTGCCTGTAAATCTTTTTTTCTTTTTCCTAGGTTTTTAAACTCCTGTAAGGACAGACAGACCCTGAAGTGTGGGTAGATTTGTTACAGTCACTTGATCGGCTCCATTTCTAGGCGATCCCTTTGCAAGACTCACAAAACTCGCTTGCAGTCTGCAGTATAGAAACGTATATGCTGAATAACAATAAACTGTTGGGTTGTTTTCTGCAAATAGAGCATAAAAGACAGTATTGTGACATCTAACATAATTATTTGGGTTAGGTTGGATTTGGAGGTGCAACTAAGCTTTCTTAAAATGTCAGATTGCTTAAAAAATAAACAGTCTGGCAGACGTGGGAACTGATGGTGCAGGTGGCAAAGAAAACCGGAAGATCATTGAAAAGTAGGGATGGGAGATAAACTTATCTGATCTCTTCAAAATACTTAGAACTTCTCTTCTGAATGGAGGTGTTTCGGTCGCCTTTTGTGATCAAGTTTGGTGTCGAAGTTTTTCACGCTGCCTGGTTGGTGTGTTCAGAATAAATCTGTGACTGTAGTGTATAGAGTGCTGGAGCTGGCTGAGCAGGCTGGGTACCAGGAGCAGCCTGTGTGTAATAACATGGATCTTGGTGAAGGTTTGTTTCACCTGTTTGCTTTGCTTTGACTCTCAATTCTGTCTGCCTGTCTCGTTAACCTGCATGATCTGACTGTATGTCTGTCTGAGGCCACTTGAGCACAGAGGCTCTCTGCCTTAGTAAGCTTCAGAAACCAATTTAAATTTGACAATAAGTGATCAAGAAATTGCAAAAGACCCACTTCTGAAATCATACATGCATATCAATGAAAAGGAGCTTCCAAAATACGTATATTTAATATATGCTACGTATAAATCTTCTATCCACGATTAATTCTATATGAAAAATCCATACATTGGCAGATTAGGCACCAGTAATGAATGGCTAATACTAAAGCAATGAGTCATATCACCGATACTGCAGTCCCTTGTGAAGAATTTTATCAGGAGATTATATTAATCTTATTTGAAATTGTCACAAACATCCTTTATTCTAATTATCTTTGCTTGAGGTTCTGTTAAGAGACCGTGTATCATTTTGTAATACAAATGCTTCATAACTGGGGATTCTTGTCCTGTGCAGAAACATTAAAGTGACTTTATATCCCTTATGTATACAAATTAAATAGAAGAAAATTCAAAATAGCCTCTTTTTAGCATAAATTGCCTATAATTATTTTGTCACAATGACCCTTCAGTCGTAAATTAGCTTAGCTTATAATATGCTGATACTGAATAAAGATCTTGTTCTTATACATCTGTTTTCACTAACAGTAGTAATTTGACCCAGATTTAAACTTGTACTAGCAAGGACATCTTTTCCACCAGTAGTGTTGGGGGGTGTCGTTGGGTTTTTTTGGGTTTGGGTATATTTTGTTCTTTTTCTTTTTTTTTTAAAAAGGGGGAATGTTTCTTTGACATTAAATTGATTAAATTAAATAATCAATGGCAGCTCACCATTGGAATGGAATCCTGTTGCAGTTTTAATGGATTTTTCCATTTAAATTAAAAAAAAAAAAAAAATTAAAATCCTAGCCCAAGGTTTCCTTTAGCATCTTTCACAGGCAGCTCTGGAAATGCTTGGCCACTGGAGCTTGGCTGCTTGCTCTTACTGGGCAGAGCACTGTGCTGTAAGTTTAAGTAACCTATGACTAATCCATATTATGCAAGGAGCCAAAGAAGCCCCAGAGTAAGCAGGTGGGAAGCTGTTGGGTAGGAGTAGCTGAAGGACTGTTTTGCACCATGGCGAGGATTCCTGGCATGCAGAGCATGCTTGCCCTGCCTTCTTTTCTGGCAACATATTGAACAACTCTAAAGACATAACCAACTCCATGAGTCTCATGCCTTTTGAATTCTCCATATGTAATACAGCTCGAGAAATGACTCAGCCCTGGTTTTGAGCCCTTCTCCAGGGGAAAGGGCTAACTACTGATATTTAACTAGACTAATGCAGCATCATGCACTGTATTCATCTATACAGTTTTGTGTACGTTTTGTTTTACAATTTTTAAACTTGTACATCTATACATAGTTGTGGAACTTCTCTTGATGCAAGTAGGAGCAGAATATGGTCCCGTCTTTCGACAGCTGTGATTTTAGCAGCAGGCTATTTGAGTCAGTGAGTTCAGATAAGCTAAAAAAAAAAAAAAAAAAAAAAAAGACACGACCTGAAGTTTTTGGTGAACTTCTATGGTATTCAACTTGCAGGAAACTGTGCTTATTTGATGAAGTCTCACTAACAACTGTAAATAATAAGATCCGAACAAACGTTCTTACGCGAGCACAAGGAGAACATTTCATCAATAATTGATGGCTGAGGGTTTAATGTTGACTACAGCTGCCCTCATGCATGTATCGTTTTACTATTGCAGTGTGACTTCACCAAGACTTCGGGTTTTATTCAGAGAGGCCTTGCTGCAAGCATTTAAACTTACTCTCACAAGCATACCATGACTACAAGGCACAGCACTGTCTTTGATCATAAAACTAAAAAGGAAACCGGAGAACCATGTTACTAATGAGTATGTGTCTGCGTTAAAGCTGGAGTATTTAAGAATAACTCTTGAAACACAGAGCACCTTGACATCAACAGAGTTAAACGTCAGGTTGGGGAAATATACATATAGGTAGAGAAAATGAAATCTGGAAACAAGCATATTTCTGTATTTTATAACATTTCAGAGCAAATTGAGGAGCCACTCTGTGTTTTCAGGACAGTTAGAGAAGACTTGTGATGCTCCATGCAAGAAACAGCCTTTGGCAGTTCTGATCTCTGTCTAACAATCTCTGGCTCCTATTGGGCAGAGCCTGGATAATAATTTTTCTGGAGGAGGACAAGAAATAAGATATTATTCAAATGGTGTGCCATATCAACCCCTCTGCCATAGAAATGAAGAATAATTTTGCAATAAGATTCTAAGAGCTACTGGTGAAGTTTTTAGTTTATAGAATATATCCAAGGCTTGAAAGATTTCTGTGCTCCATATTTTCCTAGCAGGATGGACAGTACTATAACTGAAATTTCTATAACTGAGAGGAAACCTCTTTATTTTCATACTGTATCCTTAAGCAAAATCCTTCCTCTCTCCTGTCAGTTCCACCTTAAAATAAATAAAAGACAAACATTTAAAAAGTATTACTTGCTTTGAATTGCGTTCTTTTCAAGCAAGCCTGGCTAGAAAACTGTCAGTATTTACTTTGAGGGAGGAAAAAAACCCCTATTACCTTATTTCATAAATATTTTCTAAGCATTTCATTTAGGGAAAAAAAACCCGATAACTATAGTTTTCTAAAACACCAAATCTATTTCCACTCTTAGTAAGAAAAATCTATACTGAGGCATTGAAGGATTACAGTGAGCAACTGATCTTCCTGCTGTCAAATTTTAAATCAAACAAAGCTTTCTATGGAGAAAAAAACCCAAACAAACACCTTTTTTCTGTGGAAGGGAAGTTTAACAATGTATTTCCAACTAGTTCTGTTTTGAAGAGAATCAGAGACTTTCCACAAAACAGATTATCATCTGATTTAAGCCAAATTAGCCACACTGACACCAGAAGTTAATCTCTTTATGATCTTATGAGTTATTACCGGGTAGGATTTTAACAACATGATGGTTTACTGCATTTTTCACTTGCAGTATTATAAGCAGGATTCACCAGGGTCTGCATACTGGAACAGTTACCCAGTACATGCCTATAAAAGATCTACTTTTTGGATGCCAGCCTTTTTGTCAAAGTATAACCTCTAGGACTGACATTTTCTACACTGTGTGTTTATGAACCAGGTGGAAAAAGTCACCTGGACAAATTCTGACCCCTATGACGATAAGGGTAGGAAAAAAACGTGATTTTTTTTTTTTCTGTGCGTCAGCACAATGTGTCAGTCTCCCTGGAGAGTGCATTTCCTCTCCACTGCCTGGAGACTCTCGGTCCTGCTTGCCAGTGACCAGTGGGTACCTCTGAGGACCACTGCCCAGCGTAAGCTGTGTTCCCTTCACCATGTGAACGAGCATTGCAATGTGCTGTTGGTGTCATTAACTCTAACGGTTTCTGAAGTGGGTATACATAGCACAGCGCAGCTTTTGTAGAGATGCTCGCATTGGCTCTGAGGAAGTATGTACGGGTAATGGAAACAAGTGCAGATTTCTGTTAGAGCACGTCCTTGCAGTGACGATTCTTCATGTTGCATTTCAGTACAGAGGTAGGCTATTGGCTAGCCGGTTTTCAACATGTTAAATATTCTTCCTGTGAGTTAGAGGTTATTCTGATATTATTTTTTTAACCTGAATGGTGTGTGACCCCATGAAAAATGCCTTGTAGAAATCTCAGTATGCAAAACTGACATAGTAAACTTTTACAATCAATCAAATGTGCAATTTCATGAAAGAAGACATCAAATTAGCTTGATAGGATCTGTTTTCAGAAGAAAATGTGAATTATAATGTCTTCCTTTAGGTCTTTATCTGCCATATCCTGTGTCAACCATTATTTTCCTCAGAACCAGTGTCAGGCTTATGTGTCTGTAATTACTTGGTTTATCTAAATACTAACACAATCTTCATTTGAAGAATGTGGATGCAGGCCATACAGGATTGCTGTATTTTCAGATTTATTTTTTCAAAGATTGAAAATCACACACATTCATCTGGGCTAATGTGGCTGCACAAATCTTGCAGTCAAAGATGACACTGCTAGGTACAGCTGAGCTGCAGTTCATTACGTCCTAACGTATAATCATGAAATATGTGAGATTAACTGAGCCCTTGGAAATGCCTGTTTCTCACTCTTGGTTATGAAGGCGGTTTAGGATGATTTGCTCATAGATGTCCACACTGTCAACTTCTCAAATTAAATATTGTTCAAAGAAAGTAAATAGGACAGTGGAAGAATGCCAAAGCCTGTCAGCTGAGCGATGTTTCTTAGGGAAATGTAGTATGATTAGTGACTGCCAAGGAGGAAATCGTGACACACGGATGTCTGTGTACAAAGCATAACTAACAGCACATCTCTAACATTGCAAAATTAAGCAAATCACAAAGTTAAGATGTCTATCTGCTACCTGCACGGCTGAAATCCTGTTCCCTGGTTGGTCCACATTATGACACAATCTTTAATTACTGAAGCAGAGACAATCTTTTTTACACACGATCCTGTCTTATTCCACCTGTATGATGGACTTCTGGGGATAGATCATGGCTGCACAGTAGAGGAGGCTGCTGTCAGACTTCATCCTCACTTTCTGTCAGAAACTGTACTGAGCAAGTCAAAGGATTGCAGAAACAGGAGACAGCCTCATGGTGAGATAGCTGCACGCTGCTCTAGGGAGTTAACTATATTTCAACCTCTGCCTTCGACATGTGTCACTTAAACCAAACTTTGCACAAATGCTCATTAATTGAGCATCCCTCTCTTCCCGGTCGCTCACCTCAAGAACCTGGGTCATGACTGGTAGGATCTGAGATCCTGCAGTAGCAGCCAAAGTCACTGAGTACTGTGCTTGCAAAAAATCATGGCATAGGGATAACTACCCTGAAAAACTGACATTCCAGGTGTTTCATGTTGGACGCTCCCAATCAGAGTACATACTTGATTTTATCGTCTTTGTGTTTTGGCTGCCTGTTGGTAGAATGGAGCTATTGTTGCCTCCCAGCAAGGATATCTTAATTAATATTTATGGCGTATTTGGTTTTTATAGTGATGAGCACCATAGCAGTTTCAGGAAGAAATTAATAATTATGGTTTTGAAGCTGGAGTTGACTAGGGCAGAATAAATAAAGAAACGGCCAATAAAGTAAAAGATGAAAGTATGAAGTGGCATCTGATTAACTGAGCATTGTCCTTCCTGTTCTGTAAATGAGGTGTGAAACAAAACCAACTACCTTTCTGTCTGTCCTGAGCCCCAAGAAATCAGGTAACTGTAAAATTGGACCACGTTTCTATGGAATTTTATCCTGAAAGCTTTCATTAGAACATTTTGTTAATCTGTGGAAATAAATTACATTTTCTTATTAAAATAATTTGAAAATTATTCAGAAGTTCCTTCTCTCAACTGGAAAAGAAGGAAAAAATGAGCAAAGCATTTTACTCAAGAAAACATGTTTTAAACTTTTTGAGCAGTGGAGGACGACAATGATCAAACTCCAAGTCTTTGTACATTTTATTGTGCAGACTTCCATGAAATCAGAACGCCAATGCAGACACATAGTTTATGTATTAACAACATCTGTGTAAAGCTGAGCACCTGAATTTCCGTCCCAAGATTTGTGTGTCAGGTCATTCTCGTGATGTAGCAAGGAACAAGGCTGGGTCAGCTTGTAATGGAGCCATAAGAGTTGTCTTGTGATGAACTACTGGAACATATCTTGAGGGATGTTCTGAAGGAAGATGTACTTTGAATCCCTGACATTTCATGTATTCAATGTGCTCATGAAAATAATCCTGTCCTGAAATAAATGCAAATAATAATTACAATTTTTTTAAAAAAACCTTACCTATAACTGTGCTGTTTCAGGGGTAAGAACTTGGGTTCTCATACAACACTTCTCATCAGTGGAATATTATTTTTTAAAAAAAAAAAAGAGGAAAAAAGATGTGGGAAAACAATAAGCACAATCATTGTCTCTGTTTTACAGTCAGAGAAATTAAGGTCAGTTACATTACGAACAGAAAGTGAAGTATCATAAAATGCCATTTCCACAGTATCATGCATCATAAAAGAAATACAATAAAGAAATAAATGTTTATTGCTTAATTAAATAAACTAGGAATTGTTAAAATATACAGTAGATGATTCTCCTTGTGCCAGATAAATCTTCATTCTCCAGAGCAGCATCTACCTGCAAAAAAAGATTGAATAGCATGGTGCTGTCATACTTAACAGTTCTGTTTGAAAATGTTCTATTGAACATTTCTTTTTTAAAAAGAGGTTGTTTTCCAATCTGACAAAAAGAGGGTTTGGGCCTTTTTTTGATAGTGAGAATTATCAATGGAGAGGTTTTTTTCAGCTTTCAGAAGAAAATCTGCATATTGGGAACAGCCACATCTAAACATGTTGAAGTGGAAAAGTCCTCATTTTATATCTCCCTTTACCTGAAAACATTTTATTTTTTTAAGTCTCGGTTATAAACAAAAATATTTGTTTCCTTTATCAAAATTTAGCTTAAAATATAATTTTTCTATTGACTAGGGAGAGTATAATGTACAAGAGTCATCTCTTTTTACGTTGACCCTAAGACTAAGCAAATGACTTCTATACTGCAAAATGCGGAGGGCAGATTCTACCATCTTTACCCTGAGAAGCACAAGGCATTGTCTGAGGGGGTAAAAACATTGCTTAGTAGGAGCAAAGGTTGAAGAATCTGCTCACTAGCAAAGACACCCATGAAATGTCGTGACTAATTGGAAAAATGACTCTGAAATTAGCATTTGCTGAATGGTTTAATAAAATCAGCGTGGTATGAAAAAATAACAGCAATTACTGCATTACATAACTCCCAGGAAACATCTATCAGACATCACAGACTAGCTGAAGATGTATAATTTAGCATTCCCCTTCCTCAGAACTGCTTGTTCCTGCTCAAGATGGTCTCTTTCCACCATATCCCCCATCTGCTCCACCTCCGCTTCCTATCCTGTCTGATTGCTTGTACACTTTTTTTATTTATTTTTTATTACTGGTATTCATTTTCAGGAATCAATATCAGTTCTGCGGTTGAATCTTCAAACTGCAGAAGGCCTCTGCCAGTTAAAAAGTGATTCCAACTCCCATTAGCTTCAACTCACTGGTTTCAATTTAATCTACCAGTTTATCTATCCAGGCTCTGATATTGCTGACTAGCAGCACTAGCAGTGTTCAGATTGCAGTTTTGTGTCGGTAGGAAAATTTAGCAGAGGAATCCCTTCTCAGTAGTGCTGCTTTTAATTTCCCATGTACACTGCTGACTCTTAATTCATTTGTGATCACGGGAATAAAATGTCACAGTTCAGAAACACTGAAGGAGAATGGATGGGAGACACCAATGTGCTCTCAGGTTAAATCCACCCCCATGTAGGCTAATTCTGATTTCATTTCGTTCTTTTTATTTCTTGTTTTTATTATTTTATTTCTTGGGTAGTGCCAGTTCAAATCAGCGATGTTTATGGCCGGGATCAGGATTTGATAGCTCAAGAGAACTTACGAGGACTTCACCAAGGCTTCAATACTTTGGGTCATAACTCATCAACAGGGTCAAGGGCTGCAGAGGGCATGAAGGACCTCTCTGAGATACAGTTCATGCAGGTGGTGTTTTCATGAGGATAAGCAGTATGAAATTCCCTGATCCAACACTGTTGCAGTTACACATGTGGGCAGATAATGCATAGAGAAGGTTACAGAGGTCAAATCCCTTGTCCCCAGAAATGTGCCCCTTAACTTCGATAGCCCCAAGCCCTCTGACTCCCCTTCACCTTTCATACTGTTCCAATAGCTCTTCTACATCTCACAACTCTTGCCTCTGACTTTTGCAGGTCATTTGACCGTGTAAGCTATCTGAAATTTAATTTCAAGGAATGATGCTTATAAAGATATATAAATCACCTAAGATAGGATGTTTAAGTTTGAAAATTTAGTAATAGCTTTGCTGGCTTGAAGAGAGAATGGATCTTTTAGATGAGATTCTGATGTAATTATCTGGTGAATTTAGATACTTTTAGATGTATTCAAATCTTTTTTTCTATTGACAACTGACAATCTGAAGACATGAAAACCTCCTTGCATAGCTTCAGAGGTCTCTGTTACCAACATTTCTAATTTGAAAGCACATCTCTCCCAGACTACACAGCCTCCTCTTTAAATGTTAGCAACTTAGTAGTTCCCAGCTCTTACAGGGAAGAAGTAAGAAGTAACTCTTTTACAGTGCATGGATACAGCATGTGATAAAACAGAGGGAAGCTTGTAACTGCCTGCTTCTATTTTATTGACGTTTCTGATGTGTGTAAAATTGCTGTAATATAAAGTGAGTTAACCACAGTCTTTAGCTGAAAGAGTGCTAAAACAGTGATTGAAGATGACTGGCTCTCTAATAATCACAGGCAATTAAAAAAAAAAAAAAAATTAAAGGGTAGGAATCTTGTTTACCTAGTAAATATGTCACTAGAGAAAAGCCGGTAAGAGGAAAAAAAAATCAATGAGACTGACATAAGGAGAAAAGTAAAAACCACTGAGGACAAAATTTTCAAACCTACTCTGACAACATCACTTCCCTTGATGGTGTCATAATTGTTTGTATAATTTTGTGTGACCACAAAATTCTAGTTATGCTGAAAGAAGTTTTATGACCTGCTATTACAGCTTTATGTTTCCATGAAACAGTCACTCCTTGAATTCTCCTGCAATTTGTAGCTCATACTTTTGACCACAGAAAGACCTCTTTTTGTTATTTTCTGTCCCCTTCTATGTAATGATGAAAATCTTACAGTTGTCAGCATCAATGAAACAGGTTTCAGCCTTGATGACAATAGATTGTTCTGCTCAGCTTTTCATTGGAGACAAGAGGTATGCAGAAACTTTGAATTATCTAGGGGGGGAAAAAAGAAAAAAAAGAAGAAACCCCCATATTCTTAGAGATAGGTTTTTAGACATGAGACACATGGGGGCTTGTTTTTGCGGAAAGAACTGGAAATAGATTATATGCCTATGTAAAGCAATTTGGTGAAACTACATCCTCTAACAAAGTTGCTGTAAGATGAAGAGCAGCAAACAACATAGTGGTGAGAGGTCTGGGAAACAAGTCTTATGAGAAGCTTCTGAGGGAACTGGAGTTGTTTAGCCTAGGCTGAGGGGAGACCTTATTGCTCTGTACAACTACCTGAAAGGAGGCTGCAGTGAGGCCAGTGTTGGTCTCTTTTCCCAAGTAACTAATGACAGGACAAGAGGAAATGACCTCAAGCTGCACCAGGGGAGGTTTAGATTGGATATAAGGAAAAATTTCTTTACTGAAAGATTAGTTAAACATTGGAAGGGGCTGCCCAGGGAGGTGGTGGAGTCACTGTCCCTGGAGGTATTGAAAAGAGTGCAGATGTGGTGCTTAGGGACATGTTTTAGTGGTTGGCTTGGTAGTGTTAGGGTAATGGTTGGACTTGATGATCTTAAAGGTCTTTTCCAACCAAAATGACTCTATCATTCTATACCAGAAAAAATAAGAGGTTCTAAAGAGAATAGCCTCACAGTGCTGTGCTCATGGGCAGCACTATGAAGAAGGTGTTGCTTTGCCTTCTTGTGAAAAGTTTTGGCTGTTCTTGCCTACTGTGAGAATGCAGCGGCTGCTACTATCTCATGTTCCTTGGGGAGATGAATAGATGTTGGCATCACTGAGATTGATTCTTCAGAGAGTTTTTGTCCTCCCCAAAATGAAGACCTGTGGTATTTTGGGGAAAGGACGCTATGGATAGCTTCAGATAATTCTCCAAAAATTTTTTTGTGTTACCTGGGCATTGAAGTCAAAGTGATTGAAAATATAAGGATTCATGTGCAACAGGCAGCGCACAGAAGACATAGTACAGAACTGGCTGATCTGTCTAACTTACCAAGTCTTCATGTTCCCAGAGGAGGCCTAAATGATCAGAGAAGATTAGATGCTCAGAGTTTAACTGGCTAAAAATGTACTGTATGGGTCTGGTGTCAGGGTTAAGATTTGTCTGACCAAAGATAGACTGCTACAGTGCTGATATTGAAATTAGTACAGTAAGTCACTGAAGGCTCCTTTTATAGTAAAAGAAAAAAGCAAGCAACTGTACATTGCTGTTAATTGCATCCAAAAGCAGACATTTACCTTTGGTCAAGCAAACCGCACTCTAAGATAACTATTTTTTTCCTTTGACAATGCAGGAAATTAATTGGATGTCACAATTTCCTTTGAGATGACTCACTCAGGAGTTCCATAAAGTTAGGAGACAAGAATCCTCATCTACACACACTAGAAGAAAGAGCATTAGGGAATGCATAGGCAGGTGAGGGGCTGACACTATTCTGTTAATGAAAATAAGGAGACAATCACAATGCCTTATCTTAAATAAGAAGTAGGAGAGTTTAAAAAATATCTTTATTGTGGTTCTTCCTGACGGTCAAGGTCATTTTGAGATGAAAATGAACTTTGTTTCAACTCTTCCACTGAAGGATAAATTAAGCTTGATGAGCACATAGATGAGTAAAGTATGTTCCATCTTTTTCAAGCCTTTCCACTGCTAAGGAGGCCAGGATTAGCACTACTGCAATGTGGTTTGTTTTTTTTTTTTAAATAAGTCCAGCATTTCCTAGTGCAATATTGTCTAAAAGATGAGAGGAGTGTGAAAATTAAAAAGAAGAGCTCTCTGCCAGCATTTAAAAAGCTGCTTACTTTACCCCTTGGAAACAACGTATGGTTCCTAGTATGGTTTCTGTTTGTGGGTTGTTTTTTTTTTTATAGGACAAATATGTCTCAGTCTGCAGTCTAAGTTGATATAGCTTTTCTCTTCCTGATTGTATCTATTCTTCTTCAACCTTTAAAGACTAGGAAGATAAATATTTCATGTTATATATAACAAATACATATAAAAATATTTTCTTGTTCACCACATTATTCGATAGTATAACAGCCTCTCAACTGGAAGTCAGATAACACTGAGATGCCATTTGAAGATTGGTTGTTTGTTAAGGTTATTGGTACTGGAAGATTATTCTGGTCATATGGAGGAGAGGAAGAGCATATATTAACAATCTGTGCTGTAACAGAACATTGGGAGGCAGATATTCTAAATGAGGGATAACAGGAAGTATAAGTTTCTGCTTTATTCATATAGTATGTCTGAAGCAGAAATTAGCCATATGTCACATAATATACAACAGAGATATGAGGAATTGTCTGAAGATTTAAACTAGATATACACCATTCATTGTTCTCTTTACTCTTACCTCCATACACTGCATTCTTCAGAAGGAAGGCAGCAGAGGGATAGTTCACTCGTGATGATATTAATGTGGATATAGAAAAAATGAGGTTCAACTTTCCCTAAGATTTCCTGGGTAGCCTTAGCCAAGGTGAACACTGGTGAAGCCGCCCCTCAAATGGTGGGTACAGTTTTGGCCCCCTCACTACCAGAAGGACATTGAGGTGCTGGAGCGTGTCCAGAGAAGGGCAACGAAGCTGGTGAGGGGTCTGGAGAACAGGTCTGTGAGGAGCGGCTGAGGGAACTGGGGGTGTTCAGTCTGGAGAAGAGAAGGCTGAGGGGAGACCTCATCGCTCTCTGCAACTGCCTGACAGGAGGTTGGGGTGAGGTGGGGTCTGTCTCTTCTCCCAAGTAACAAGTGATGGGACAGGGCGAAATGGCCTCAAGCTGTGCCAGGGGAGGTTTAGATTGGACATTAGGAAAAATTTCTTCACCAAAAGAGTAGTCAAACATTGGAACAGGCTGCCCAGGGAAATGGTGGAGTCACCATCCCTGGAAGTGTTGAAAAAAACTGTAGATGCGGCACTTCAGGACATAGTTTAGTGGGCACGGTGGTATTAGGTCAACAGTTGGACTTGATCTCAGATGTCTATTCCAACCTAATCATTCTTTGATTCTAAGGTCCCACTCCCCAAGCTCAATCCATAATTTACTGTCTACCACCAAACATCACAAATGAGGAGGAATTCCTTTGCGTGCATTGCTTGAAGGCCCTGATGAGGTCACCCTGCAATAAGCTCACTTCATATCTCAAGGTCTAAAGAAGTAACAGTAGCCATCCTTGCCTTCACTGGAGGAGAGGAGATGAGGTGAAGCCCTTGCATATAGGTCAGTGCTCAAGGCATTGTGGAAGAAAGGGAGCTACCTCCCTTCTGTCCTTCATCTGCATGTCTCCATGTCCTAAACATAAATTTAAAGTCTTCTTGAACCTTTTCCATATGATATACAGAAAGCAGTAGTTAATCTGAGAGGGAAGGGGGTGAAAGTAAGAGAAAAATTCTGTAATTGCACTACTGTTTATAACTTAGTTTCCTCTTCCTGTCAGTACCTAAACACCAAAGACTGATGATGTCTTCTCAATGAAATAGTTACTGTATAAAATACAGTAAAATTCCTTGGAGCAGAAGACACAAATCAGAACTTTCCCAGATGAAGTCATCAACCACTAGGCTAGAGATTTAAACTCTCTCTCTCCCTCTAACCTAATCTCCACTTGTGTTGTATGAAATGAAACAGACCCAAAAGGAAGGGGTCGAGGATTTCCTTCCTACTTTTCACCCTGGAATAGTTGTAGTCTGGTGGTTGGTGCCTTCTCTTGGGGAAAGACGTGGCTTTGAATCCTCTCAGGGAACGAGTAAATCAAGCATGTGTTCCACATCCTGGCTGAGTGCACCAAGTTCTGAGCTGTTAAAGACAGTGGAGACAATTTTCTTTTCTGGGTAAGTGTCATGCAGGCTGGAAGGGAGCTCTGGAGGTCATCAGTCTTGATGACCTCTTCTTATGGTCTGATGTTCTGATGACCCCACCTTCTACTAAGACCAGGCCATCAAAGTTGCAACTAACTATTAAGTTAGACCAATTATTAATAGCCTGGCCTGGGATTTCTCCAGGGATGGAGATTCCACAACTTCTCTGTGCAACTTGTTCCAGTGTTTGAATATTCTCATGGTGAAAATTTTGTTCTCTAATATCTAATTGGGATTTCCCTTGCTGCAATTTATGATCATCACGCTCAGCCTGTAGTTTTGAATATACTTGTATTGATCCACAGGATGATCTCTAATTTACAAGATTAGAAACCAAATCAGTGACAATCTTCCCCGTTTATTCTCTAAATACCTAAAGTCTCCCAGAGGTTTTGATCTGATAAAGAGATATCTGATTCATGCTTGAAGATAAATAAGCAGTCATTACCTGAAAAAGTAATGAAATGAAGGTGTGCTGACCCATAGGACCATTTCTCATTCAAGAGTACAAGGCTTCCTAGGTTGCATATCATCTGGACCCAGCAGTGTGCCTCATCCGCTGCGATCCTCACCTACATGAATTCATGTTTACATGTTGTCTGCACACGTTTATCTCCCAGAGGATTACAGAATTTTTGGTATTTCCTCTGTTTCCAGGCAGTAGTATCGAAATGCCAAATAAGAACTGAATATAATTCAAAATTTGTTTTTCACATAACGTAAACTTTATTTTGGGGCAAATCCGTGGCCAGAGAAAACCCTTACAAACACACACACACCCACCAAAAAATATGAAAAAGAGTAAAACAGAGACTCACCAGAGCCAGGTCCTCGGAATATAGTGGAGGCTGAAGATTTTCTTGAAATGTGGAGTTGTATGAAAGAGAATGTAAGACTTCATTAAATTGTGTAAGCCTGAATAAATATCCAAGCTTTTGCACTTCACCTGTGCCAGATTTAGTTATAAAAAGTAGGGTAAATTGATATGCTGTTTACCTTTAATCTTTTTTTGATGAATTTTGAAGGGAGTTGAATATTCATAGTTTATCTCTCCAGGATCAACTTCTTTTTTTAAAGTAATATTGTTGAGATCGGTCCAGAAATTCATCTTTCTGGTGACTTAATCATTGTCTTTTTCAGCTCATTCATTATCATAGTATTGAACATATCCCTTTTTGAACACATCCAAAATGTTTTATGTTAAACAAAAATACTTTTGCAAAATCTGAAGAAACATTGAATAGATGAATATAACACCCAAAGCATTTAATACTTTTCTGTTCTGAAGAATTAATTTGTGAAGAATGACTTCACAATCAATATATTTAACTGATTTGGGTTAGTTTTGTAAAGGTGGTGGAAAGGGGTAAACATTTTCTTATGATAAAATTTAGTCACTTTAATTATTGTGCTCTATGGATAATTAAGGATTTATATTCATATGACAGCTTCCAAACACGCAAAACTCAAGTTTCATCAGTATCAACAATCTTGCAGTCTACAGAAGACAGTTGCAAATCTGCATATAGCCAATAATACAGCAGAATCATAGAATCACTAGTTTGGAAGAGACCTCTGAGATTATCTAGTCCAACTGTTGACCTAATACCACCCTGCCCACTAAACCGTGTCCCAAAGTGCCATATCTACAGGTTTTTTGAACACCTCCAGGGATGGTGACTCCACCACTCCCCTGGGCAGCCTGTTCCAGGGCTTGACAACCCTTTCGGCAAAGAAATTTTCCCTAATGTCCAATCTAAACCTCCCCTGATGCAGCTTGAGGCCATTTCCTCTTGTCCTGTCATTAGTTACTTGGGAGAAGAGACCGACCCCCACCTCACCACAACCTCCTGTCAGGCAGTTGCAGAGAGCGAAGAGGTCTCCCCTCAGCCTCCCCTTCTCCGGACTGAACACCCCCAGTTCCCTCAGCCGCTCCTCACAGACCTGTTCTCCAGACCCCTCACCAGCTTCGTTGCCCTTCTCTGGACACGCTCCAGCACCTCCATGTCCTTCTTGCTGTGAGGGGCCCAAACAGAGCACGGCTGGAAAATCCAGAAGATCTGGGACACATTCATAGATCATAAGAAATGTATTTTGTCTTTCTGCTCCATTTTCTATGCCTTTGTTTTTGTATTGGAAAGCTGTGGGGACAGTCTTCACAGTGTGCTCGGTAACTGTCGTCACTGCTTCTCTGGTCTTGATTGAGGACTCCAGGTACAACTGCAATGTAATCAATAACATTAAAACAACATAAAAAGAGGATCAAAAGAAGCAGTAAGAAGGTGGGACAAAAACAGAAACTGATTTTATACTGTCAAAATGGCCATGTTTCAAAATGAAAAAGAAGAGAAGAAAAAGAAAAAAGGAAAAAAAGGAAAAAACAAAATGCAGCACAAATGTTACTTGGGAGAAATACAATAATCTTGTTTAATCCTGAATCATTGTTGCAATCAATCCAATTTTGTAGGTAAGCTCCCATGACACATCTATTCCAAGAGCTAACAAGAGACAGAGCTGAAATACCAACAACCCCAACAGGAGACCAAATTTTCTCTTATGATGAAAATCTCTGCTTGGAGAGGTTTCAGATCTGCGTGATCAGTGTGAAATTGAAATGACTCCAAGTGATTCTGACGAGTGACTATCTTCACAGATGAACTGTTTGATATTAATGCAGGAAAGGAAACAGAGTGGTATGAGAGCAAATGAAAGCTTTGTGAGGGAAAAAAAAAAGCAAGAAAAATTCAGATTTTTTTTCTTTTTACTAATCGCCATAAATATATGCCATAGAATTAAAAAAAAAAAAATAAAATGAAATAAGACTAGAAAGGTAAGCAAGGTTAGGCAGATATGAGGGGTTTATTCTTTGCACAACAAAAGAAGAAATGAACAACAGCGAAAGATAATGTTCAACAGCACACCAATAGCTGAAATATGTGTGTATCAACGGAATCCTTCTTCGTGAATTAGAGGAGTATTATATTAAAATAAAAGGAATCTCATGCACTTTCTGTAACTTATAATAAAGTTTCTGCCTTTAGTAGGGATGAGACCCTTTAATCTTACGAGGCATTCATACTGACAAATAAGCCAAGCCATTTACATTAGCCAGCTTGTTCATCTCCTTATTAATTTGCGTCACTAGCAGCTCTGACAGAAATTGGGCCATTCTGAAATCAGGAGCTGGTCTTGTGCAAAGTGACACATGGTCCTACTTTCCTCTTGCTGTGGATGATAATATTTCTTGCACTGTAATTAACCCTTCAGTCTCTTCCATGAGTAGTCGGACTTCTTGTGGGGGAGCTTGATATTTTAGTGCAAAACTTGGTGAATTTGATGTATATGGAAAACTCAGTCTCACTCTCTGACTGTTGGTACATGAGTATGTGAGGCGCTTTTTTTTTAGGATCAGACTGGAGCTTTCCAAAGACTGAAGCTTTTCAATTTTCAGAGCTGTTATTTACCAACATAGTGCATTGCATGATCTCTAGCCTTTACAGTGTAAGATCACAGAGTACTGGAAAAAATGCAATAAATCTTCTGGTGTTTATGCATCATTTTCATCGATTTGATGACATCAATATATTCGATTTGACAGTATAATACATATTCTTCCTCTAAGATAATATTTCGTACTGGGGGGCTATGCGCAGTTTTGCTGCCTAGCAAGCAGAGCTGCATCCAAATTGTGAACTTCAGGAGTTCAAAAACTTGGTCTTTGCTTCATCCTTGCTCTGGAGGACAGGAAACTGTGCCAGCTCTCTACTTGGCATGGCTTAGTCCTTACATGCTCACTCAGGTTGGCTTAGCTCCACTAGCTGATGCATTGGCAAGATGGAACCAACATTTTATGTGCTTGTTTTTTAAAAACTGATTTTTATGTTGTACACCCTCTGTTAAAAAAATAAATAAATAAAAAATAGCCTCCCACAAGCACACACTGCTGACATAGATACAAGCAGTACAAGGCTACCTAATGCTTTTTTTTTCTTCGCTATATTGCTGTGCAAGTGACTTGGAAAGAAATCTTTACCTATTCCCATAGGGCCTACAGCAAAGCTGCTGTGCAACTCGGACACATAGTAGAAGTGCACTTGAGCTGGTCTGGGACATGGGGTTTTTTAATTGAATTTGAGGAAGTAAGAGTTTCACAGCTATTTGTTTTAGAAAATGGGTGGCCAGGACAAATCTGAAAGAGTATTCTTGCGTGCAACAAAATCCCTAGGTCTGATTCTTCAGGTCATGGGTCTTCAATGGCTCATTCCAAAGCAGTTTATCTTCAACATTGCTTGCATTTAGTATGACATATTATATGATTGTAAAATAATGATATTGTCTTCTACGTGGAAGATAATTTTTGTTGTGTTGCTGTTTTCTTTTTCTTTGGGCAAGAAAACAGTATAAATTGTAAGTTCTACATCCCAGGTTAAGTGGGAAAGCATTGTTTATTCCATGTAATCTATGCTCTAGTTTGTCTGGGTGAACTGAAAATCAGAGGGAATGGAAATTAGGTCTGTGCATAGAATTGTTATATATATAATATACAGTGATATTATCTATTATATTCTTTTCTCTTTGCAATAGCAATGGACCTAGATTGTCAACATGTTTGAGTGTCTGAAGATGCAAATAGGGATCTATAAAGATGACCAAACCCAAGTAGCCGTCCATGTTTGTCAGGCACTTTAATATTATTCCTTCTATCAAGTCAGACAAGATGCAGATTCTTCTGGAAAATCTCTTTAGCTACGTATGTGCCCCACTATACAGACACGTTTGAAAATACGGAGAAAATGCACAGTGAGCTTCATGCCTCTCAAAGGCAAGGAACTAAAGAATTTCAGGAATCTGTGAAATACCTTACAATAGGATTGTTTTTCAGATGTCCTCAGCACACTCAGGTTTCTCCCCCCTGAAGACACTGTGGTTTCTCTTTGGTTTACATTCTCCTTGTGACACTTGTTGAATGAATTAATATCATTATCACTGATATTTTTCTCCCCCAGTAAGGCATGGTAGGGACCATGTACATTTCCGACATGTGTCTAGTGCCAAGTTCTCTTCAAAGTAAATGTCAGGTGTTAAAGGAATTCAAAAGAGGGGAAACCAAAGGGAAAAGATGTCCCTTGAAGAGGATGAGCATTTATATTCTAGATCCTCTCTGCCCAGTAGCTGAATAATATAATTCTAGTTCTATTTGTGGAGGGTTTTTTAATAAAATAATAGAATAATTTTTTAACAAAAAAGTAGATGTCTTCTTTAAAAAAAAGTTATATTCATGTGGTTTCTTTTATTCTAATGGGTACCAAAATGTTTACTAGACTGTCTATGTACAGAAGTCATTGACACAAGGTTGAAGCAGAGCTGTGGGCTGAAGCCTCCAAATGTTAACACTGGAAACCATCTGTGGATGTACAGGAAATTTAATATGTTTTTCTCTCTTCTACTACGTATGCAAAAAGAACCAACGGCCATCTGATCTTCCCAAAATATGTTACGTAAATCAGGGAATAATTGAATGTGTAAGTCTCTCTTTAAAAAATTGCCTTTGGGTCAAGCCTTACCTGTTCAATGTGGAGTAACTTTCAGGCATACTTTATCTCCAGGGTAGTACACATAATTACTGGTAGATTTTAGAAGAAGGCTGAATGGCACTTGCTGAATGAATCCTTGACTTCCACTAACTGGTCTCTGCAGTGGATTTCCACTGGTAGTGGAATCAAGAGGTTATTGAAATAAATTACTGAATCAGTACACACTGAATCAGTGACTGTTTCTTTTACCCAGGGTAAATCAAATAACCCCTCTGTTGGCTGCAGATATCAAAGCACTGGGAAAAATGTCACATTACACTCTTCAGTCTCTTAGATGTACTTACAGGGCCACCTAGCTTAACTTGCGAGTGGCAGACAGCCTGGGACGGTTTGGCTGCATGCACCTCATCAGCCTCTGTGGGACAATTAGGTTCATCAGAAGAGAATCCTCTTGCTAAAAGCATAATCCAAATCACTTTGAAATAACTGGAAAAGCTGCCACAAGTTTTGGATCAGACACCCTAATGCAAGCTGGATGCAAGAAAAGCTGCTAAATTCAGCTGGTATTCTTTTCATCCAGATAAAAGATAAGCTCTTACTCAAGCTGTGAACTCCCAGGGGGAGAAAAATGAATAGAAGAGTTGTTCAAACACAACAGGCTTGATTGTGCCTAACCCTGTGTGGGTGCTGGGGAAATGGGAGACAAGTGCAAACAAGCTTTCCTAGCTCCCTCTGGAGAGCCTACTCCAGGCTAGACATGGTTGTGTTCCCTGAGATCAGGGAGCCCAGGGGCTAGCACAGAAGATAATGCCTGGAGCAGGGAAGAGGAAAGGGATGTCAGGATGCAAAGCCATTTACCCCCCTTGGCACATTACGAATCCTTTAAAGTGGGGCAGCTGCTGCCGCACACTGGGTGAGATGCTGGCATCAATAAACCAGTTCCAATTAGCACGTGCTTGGAGTTGCACATAGACTGATCTGCTTAAGGAGATTTGTTTCTGTGCTCCCCGGAAACCTTGCTGGGATGGTACATGTTGCAACTGTGCTTTCTACACAGGCTTAGCTCTGAAAAGAGATCAAGCGCTTATATATATAAAAAAAAAAGCTGATAAAAGCTTCACAACACATTTTTAAAAATATATTATCTTACATGGCCTATCAATATACATATACTGCTCTTCTGTGAGGATATACCAGCTTCTCCAGCATAAAACAAGGACGCCAAATTAAATGATCTCAAAATATTAAGAAGGAAAATATTCAGTTCCTATTTACCATAGCGGCAACTCCCAGCTTCTCAGGCTGGATAATGAAGCGCACCAGGACTAAACTGCCAGTGTGGAGATGCAGGTGGCAAATCCAGGCAGGAGAAGGACAGAGGGCGTAAGGACCGAGTCAGTGACAGAAATCCAGACTAGAAGCGTCGAGGTAGTGGGTAAAAATGATGAGAAGTCTGCAGCTTTGAGGCTACTTAAAAAGCCTGGACTCCAGAGTGTGCTCAGCATCCTCCCTACTGCAGCGCTGTAGGAAAAACCCATGATCTGTCCTCAAAGTATTGTCAGTTCCCCTTGTAAAAGGAGAGGATGATCATTCGTGCCTCATCTGGTGAAAGCAGCAAGAGGCCGTCACAGCTTTCAGAAAGGACCTGGGGAAAACACGCACACAGAGCGGTACTTCAGACCGTGCTTGCTTCCTGTTGCTGCATTTCTGTACTGATGCATGGAAACAAGTTCTGGGTGTTTTACTGATCTGAAGGATCAGATTAAGGCTCTCAAATTTGGAATTGTATTTGCAGCAAAAGATGAGTCAGCTTCGTTAATATATCGTTACAGTTATCGGGTAAACAAGGCCAAAGAGAAGGCGGTTATTGAACCTCGCCGAGCATGTCGATGCAAACGAGAGCAAAGCATTCAGTGATAGTTCATGGGCTTTTTAGCAGAGGTAGTTTTTTCTCTGTCTGTTTGCTGTATTTTTTCTCCAGACTTTTGACCTTTATAATCAACAAGAAAAGGCCGTCGATTCTGCCCGTTACTGAAAGAACATTTTCTTTGTCACTGAAAGGGAGAAGTCAATGGGTCATTTTTTTCTGAGCTGGCATAGCTCCACTAACCAATATTTTTCCATCAAATTCAGGACCTGTGATGATTGATTCACCCATTTAATGACAAAGCAGGCAAATACTGCCTAGACGATGGCAGGAAAAGCTTCTGTGTACTTCAGGAATGATCTGGAAGGACCATAATGAGAAGGTCGTTATTTCGTACCCCATTTTAATTTCTTTTGTCTGCTGAGCCTGCTGCTTAGCACCAGCTGCATATGCAACTCATACCTGGTGCTGTGCAAAAAAAAAAAAAAAATGTTTTGTTCCAGCTGACCACCTCAAAAATTCTGCTTGTGTTTATCCTCTTTTAAACTGTTTCATGCTGATTGTGGAGCTAGTGGAATGGAATACAGTTTCAATGTACAAAATTGATTAAGTTTGTTTTGAGTAGATCAAAACAAAGTATTTTGGCTTTTCTGAGATGGACTTTATTTTTTGGCTACTGAAATTATTTGAGAGATGTGATGTACTTTTTCAACACTTTTGAGTCAAACATAATCAGAATTTTTTTGACATCATACCACTGGACTCAACAGTTACTTAAGGTAAATTATTTAAAATCATTAGAAAAATTTCAGTGAGCTTAAATGAGTTTAAACCTGTATCCTAAGAAGAAGATGAAACTTATTAATGATTGATCCGCTCCTTTCTCTCCCTAACATATAATGTGATGAAGTACTTGCCAATGCTATCAGGGCCTCTTTTTTTCCCTAACCGCAAGCCAGGGCTTAGTCAGCAGCCGTAGTCATTTGCCTTCAGTCCCAACTTTGAAATGCACGCAAGATAGCTTAAATACTGCAAAACTCCTTCTGACTCCAGCACAGGCAGATTTTCACTCTGAAATGTGGGATCTTTATACAAGCAGAAGACTCGGTGACATTTTGCTGCGTCACTAAATCCACGCTAGCAGCAGTAACTTTTGCCAAAGTGAAGAATGTGAAGCTGTTACACATGGTTAAGCTTTAAGGGTTATGCCAGAACAATTCCTTGAGTCTTTCTAAATCCAGCTGAAGGTGGCATCAAATTTATCTTCCGAGGCATTATGCAGGAGGATAAGACTAAAACATCAAACCTGTCTCTGAACCAAGTCTCTAACAACCAATACTCTGGCTACCTATACAAGGTCTTTTATACATATCTGTGTATGTATGTATATGTATATATATATATCTATCTATATATCTCTTCATTGAAGTTAGTGAGAGTTTTGTGATTTATTTCATGGTGCATAGTTGGGTAGTATATCACAGGTTATTGAATAAATATTTCAGCATACATATTGCATTTCCTGTCTAGGAATCCATAACTATACACAAAGATTAGATCTTTTAAAACAAACTATTGTAGCTTCAGTGGTCACTTCTCCTTGACTAATTTAGGCCACAGTTACATAATTTAATATCAGGAAGATTGTATCTGCTGCTACTTATTGTCTGTTGACCCAGATAAATGCTCTTTTAAAGGTGGTTTATTTGTCATCCCCTTTTAGAACATTATGGCTGAAGGGCATTTAAGTTACTTGAGGAATTCTGGTTACGTGCTGTATGCCCAATATTTTTGCAAAAATAGCAAATTTATTGGGGATTAACTGTATTTCAGAATTTCCTCTTACAGCTCTCATTTTCCCAGTTATTGCACTGTTTGTGTAATTTTTGCTGTATCTTTAGAAAACACTTATATGTTTACTTATACTTAGCTGTCAATGTGCGTTCATCATATTCACAGTGAATATAATTTCTCTGTGTGTGAATGGCATAAAAAAGAAGTAGAACAAGTTAAATGAAGCCTTTGAAGAGGAACACAGTCCACTGGGTGTTTCTCTGGCTACACCAGTTGGCTCACTCTCAC
Source organism: Leptosomus discolor (assembly GCF_034619465.1). NCBI lineage: Eukaryota > Metazoa > Chordata > Aves > Leptosomiformes > Leptosomidae > Leptosomus > Leptosomus discolor. The sequence continues at coordinate 78,885,819 of NC_141394.1, read as the reverse complement.
CTTTCCCTCCTCCCTGTCACCTTTGAGCCCAGTCCTGTGTTCAGTTACTTGTGCTCAGGGTCCCTGCGAAGCACGATTGCAGACGTGCATTCCTCACCTGCAAACCCTTAGGCAACAACATCTTTTTATGCATACTGCAACCAGCCTAGCTATTCTTTGGCACTTCATAAGACTTAGAAAGTTGCAAGTGGTGCCAGATATTGAAATGATATATCAGTATTGTTGGTAAGGTTATAGATAGATTATTCTTTTCAAACCCTTAAAAACAATAGCCTGAATGTGTATTCTTAAATCAATGCATAGTGATTTTATGAAATAGCATGAGAGAAGCCAATTCCTCCTTCAGTTTTCTGTTTTCCATGGAGGTTAGGGTGTAACAGCATACTCTCAGGAGATCCTTGGCTGATCTGACCATGTGTCGAGGGAATACACTATCTATGTCAGCTGTAACTTGTGCTGTGACTTGTCCTTTGGAGGCACCTACCTCTCCCCACCAGCTGCACGAAGAGATAACACACATTCATTTTAGAAAATCCACAATAATCTTTTAGAAATATGGTTGGGTGTTAGTCAGTTAGTTTATTTTGCTTGGTTTATTTTTGTTGAGAGTATTACAAACAGCCATTGAACAACTAAAGTATTTTTGAGTCCAGGCTGAAACGGAGTAATTTTAACCAAAATAATTTTATGAAAGTATGTAAAAATCTCCAACTAATGGATAGGCATAGACACTAAAATAAATTAATATTGATATTAACAATAAACTGTTAATTTTAAGAGGAAGTTTAAAATATGGAAAGTGGGAAAAGAAAATATTTTTTAGCTACATGACCACAAAACAAGTCTATCCTATTTAATCCCCAAGTGGTTTAGTCACACCACTAGAAATTTTTTTATTTTCTTAATTCAGATTAGGTGTCTTTATTTGTGGAGTTCCCTTTTGATTCATAATTGATAGCTGCAGTTCTCAGATCTCAAATTTCACTTCATCTTTACACAGAAATAACTTCTAATGTCATTTAAGTTTTCTGGAATAGATAGACTTTGATTCAATAAATGTGGTCATATATCTTACAGTAACTTAATTTGGTAAACTATATCAGGTTTCTATGTGAGATGTGAAAGCTTTTGTTTAGTTCAGATAGTCAAGGATTCTGGCCAAGGTTGTGAAGTTGCCAGTTTTTGACCAATTTGTAGTCAAGTATTCAAGAGTTTTAAAGTGCTACTGTATGATGCAAAAATTTGCTGGCAAGATCTATGAGGCTTTCTCGTCCTTACATTATTGTTTACTGCTGGGTGGTGAACTCCTTCATCAGATGATTTAAAATGGCTACACAATCTGGTGCTTCCCATCAAAGAGGAGCAGATTACGGCTGGTTATACCTCCAGATCACTATGTCTCTAGTGGTTTCAGTTGGGATGTAAATCTAGCTCTGTCTCCTATTTGTTACAGAGGTTGTGAGTTGTACATGTGCCCAAGTAATTAAAAATTGTCACATTCGCTCAATGGTTTGAAATAGACATTTTCATAAAAATTACACTTGGGATTGTTTTGCTGGGTTTGACTTATCAATTCCTGATGCAGACTTTTGAATAAATAAAACATAGCCCGGTATTACTTAATAGCATTTCATACAATTGGTGAAAACTAATTTGATGATCTTGTAGAGGGATTTCTTATTTCCCAAAAGAGCCAACAGATGACATCTCTCTAATTTGCCAGTTAAAATTTGTACATGCAGCTTATATGAGAAAATTGATTGGAACGCACTTGACTATTGAATAAGATTCACATCAGTAAATATAGTGGCTGCATTAGTACTACCTAAACTTCTGAACCACAAAATACATTTTGTCTCATTTTATTTGTAGAAGAATGGTACAATTATTTTGTGAATAATCAACTTCTCAATTTAGTCACAATTACGCTCTGTTATAACAATTAAAAGTGCACCCTTCTATTCAGATTATTTGAATAGAACAATTGTTTCTCATCTTAAGATTTGACTAGATCTTTCTTTGTTTCTCCCAATCTTCAGAAAACAAGATTATGTCAAAATCATATGTGAGTTCTACAGTTCCGTTCAGTCTTCATTTGATTTGGCCCACAATGCCAAAATACGGGTACTTGAATATTGGTGACTGAAATCCAAGAACTGTATTGTTTTAATTGCTCTTTATGGAAGAGATCTTTCCATTGGACTATTCATAGCAAAAAAGGAATTGCTATCAGGCTACGACTGACGTTTCGTTTACTTCAGTGTCTTGTGCTTGTTAGTGGCTGGCAGATAATGCAAAATACTGTAGAGTAGGCAGTTATTTTATGCATGGCATCAAGGAAAGCTCCTTAGGAAATGCGGTGGATTTATATATATTCTCTAATCCTTTATATATTTCCTATTTAAAACTCTTAAGTCTAAAGACTTAAATATTTGCTTTCTGTTCTTAAATGCACTTTGATCCACTTATGACTTTAGTACCTAATTGCTGTGGTGGTCCTACATCCTACATTTTAGTAGCAAATGAGGTCTGTGGAATATCTGCTCAGCTGCAGACTTCAAGAAAGGTACTTACCCTGTGTCCCTGGCCTGAAGGAAGAGGGTTTTCCTGGTAATCCTTTCGCTTCATCCATGTTTCTGTGCAGCATCTAAACAGGTCAAAATAAAGAAAAGACATACATATGTCTTCTCTCCTTCAGTTTTGGAGATTTTATGCCTTTTCCTTTACCCATGAGTGGTCTTGTTCTCTGCCAAACATCAGAACTGATATTTCACCCCGCCATGTGCAAATCAAGAACAGGCTGTCTGCCAAGCCAAATCCATTATAAAACTTTAGCACATCTGACACATATGGGTTGATGAATTCTCTGATGTCTTCTACTGACACTTTTTACGACAGCAACAGGATGAGACGATTGTCTCAAACTTGCCAGTTTCAGCTCACACAACTATTCAAGAAATTACCTGTCCCAAAATAGCATAATGGGTAAACTGATACACAGATTTATTTTGGAATGTTAATATTTAAATGTATATGAAGTAACTGAAAGGGCATCTAGGAGGTCTCACCAGAGCAAGTAATCTGAATAATCCCCTGTTCTGTGCTTTGGACATAGCTCTGGCCACCCCAGAAAACCCTAAATGGGAGTACTGTTTCGTTATTTGTGACAGAGCTGTGAAGACATTTTGTGTAAGGACAAAACATCACTGTAGAAGGCGTGAATACTCACCACTTGGTGAAAATGGTAGGCATAATACTGAATTTTTAAAAAAATAGACCTACCTTGAGAAAGTGCTGCTTTCTGCATCAGTAATCTCAGTGCCTCTCTAGGTACAATTCACAGCTTAGTAATAAAAGCGCTGCAGGGTGCATTAGTATTCTATGATACCACAGAGCTCTTTTTCACATGCCTATATTATATTTCTGCATATATGTTTGCACAATTAAATAACTTATAAAGGCACATTAGGGGAGAAAGAAAATTAAATATATTGTTATCCTTAGCTTCACTGCATGAAACTGCAAGGAAAAAGCTCATAATAGCTAAGATATTAAATATTCTTATGAGGTTCTCTACACCTGGTCATCTGTTTCATGAAAGATTTGAAATCTAGTGTGTAAAGTATCCAAACATCTGTAGTACATTAAAAGCAACATCCAGCAGTACTGCATAATCAATTAATACATCACGAAAATGTTGTCTAGCAATTTGTATTTGAAGCACAGTCTTGTGGTTTGAACAGTATGGCTGTTTCAATCTTATACCCTGCTGTAGGTTTTGAGTATAATGATCAACTCTTCTTTCTGTACCCTAATCCTCTCTGTAAAACAGGAATAATAAAGTTTGTCTGTCTCAAAAGGGGTTTTTAAAATGCAACCATAGAATACACATACGACATCAACATGGTATAAACACATTCTCTTGATTCACCTGATTCATTACAACTTTTAACCAGTGGAAACTGCACTCAGTTTCCATGTAATTTCAGAAACTTTTTGTCTTTTTAGAGAAGTTTTGAGACTCGAGCCTGCAAAGACTTAAGCCTTTGCAGTATGGCCACATATGTCTTTGGAATTTCAAGAAAGCAAACAGGTTTAGCCTGGGTTTATCTAGACTCTGACTTTGCACAATAAAAGAAGTAGTATTTTTATATAATCACGGCTAGTCGAAAAAATGAAAATAATATAGGATCTTACTGCACACATTTATTGCTGTCCTAAATAATTCCATGCTTAATTTCTTTTCAAGACTGAACAACCCTGAAGGCTTTTCTTCTAAGACTGTTCTTATTTTCAACCCTGAAGTACTCCTTTTATGGCTTGTGTATTTCTTTTTGTTGTGTTATACTTATAATTGCCATTAAAAAGATGGCAACCAGTGCTAAATTTGTGCAAACCCAGTGACATCAACAAAACTTGCACTGAAGAATTGTCACCTAAATAAACAAGATGGGCAGAAAATATGATACCAAGCCCTTAAATGAACACAGTGAAGAGGAAAAGGCATATTAAAGCTCTGGTCAAGGTGCAAAAATGGCATTTATGCAAGAGGAGTAACTTTAAAAAAAAAAGGAAATAACATGAACTGAGCAGCATTCCAATAGGACTGTAAGAAAGGCAGGCATGGAGTGTCCTCGATGCAAAAGGACTGAGAGGCAACGGCATAGACAGTCAATTAGCATGGGAGAAAGAAAATTCAGCCAACACTAGGTACCACTCTGTAAAGGAACAAAATATATGCCCCCTTTTAGCTACTTTTATGCTCATTTTTCTACCAGGTACAGGCTCTTGGATGAGAAATTGTCTGGAAGGTTGCACTCAAAGAGTTGTGATCAATGGCTCAAAGTCTGAGTGGAGACCAGTGACAAGCGGTGTTCCTCAGGGATCGGTACTGGGACCAATGCTATTTAACATCTTTGTCGGCAACATGGACAGTGGCATCAAGTGCACCCTAAGCAGGTTTGCTGACGACACCAAGTTGTGTGGCGAGGTTGACACACTGGATGGAAGGGAGGCCATCCAGAGGGGCCTTGACAGGCTGGAGAGGTGGGCCCAGGCCAAACTCATGAAGTTCAACAAGGCCAAGTGCAAGGTCCAGAACCTGGGTTGGGGCAACCCCAAGCACAGATACAGGCTGGGCGATGAGTGGATTGAGAGCAGCCCTGCAGAGGATTTGGGTGTGCTGGTGGATGATAGGATGAACATGAGCCAACAGTGTGCGCTTGCAGCCCAAAAAGCCTGCTGTATCCTGGGCTACATCAAAAATTGTGTGGCCAGCAAGTCGAGGGAGATGATTTTGCCCCTCTACTTTGCCCTCATGAGACACCACCTGGAGTGCTGCATCCAGCTCTGGAGCCCCCAACACATGAAAGACATGGAGCTGCTGGAGAGAGTCCAGAGGAGGGCTACCAAGATGGTCAGAGGACAGGCTGAGAGAGTTGGGCTTGTTCAGCCTGGAAAAGAGAAGGATCCAGGGAGACCTTATAGCGGCCTTCCAGTACCTGAAGGGGCCTACAAGAAGGCTGAGGATGGATTTCTTACAAGGGCCTGCAGTGATAGGCTGAAGGGTAATGGTTGGAAGCTGGGGGAGGGCAGGTTTAGACTAGATACAAGGAAGAAGTTCTTCACCCTGAGGGTGGTGAAACACTGGAACAGGTTTCCTAAGGAAGTCGTTGATGCTCCATCCCTGGCAGTGTTCAAGGCCAGGTTGGATGGAGTCTTGAGCAACCTGGTCTAGCGGGAGGTGTCCCTGCCATGGCAGGGGGGTTGGAAATAAGATGATCTTTGAGGTCCCTTCCAATCCAAACCATTCTATGATTCATGATTCTATGACTCTTCTTACTGCTCCTCTTCATGTTTTTCTGCGCCTGTGACAATGCAGGAAGAAAAGATGCCATAGAGTCTCTACTGTCAATCAGGCACATGTTTCACACAGTTTGGGTTATAAGAACCCAGAAAAAGATTGTTTTCTGTATTTCTCTCCTCCTGCTGCAACAATATGTATTTTATTTGGTCCTGCTTCTTAGACTTTCATCAGCATTCAATTAATCTGCTGGCATTATTACGCAAAACTGTGAGCTTGCCGTCAGCCCTTTGAGAAAATATTGAGGATCTCATCAGCTGTTTCTGCTTGAGTTGCTAAATTTTACCATGTTGTTTGCACAGACATTGCCTGCCTGACCCAGCTATGCGCTTTATGTGAAAAGAAGTGTTAAAGTAGGTGGAATTTTCATATCCCAGTGAAGTTGGTAGATGGGAAGGATCATGTCATAGGGATTAGGAGCTTCCACTGTGAATGTGGGCCTGCTGGAAGTTGACATGGTTGTACCAAGGGGTGCTGTTGAATAATAGCTAAGTTATTACTGGAAACATCTAGAAGGAAAACTAGGAATTTAAACAGGAAAAACCCGAGTTTTTACTGCTTGTTATTACTGTATTTTCAGTCTGGCACCAGTATAAGTTTGAATAACTCACACAAGTGTGCCTGTTAGGATACAGGCTCCCAAGAACATGGTTATTTGGCTATTGTTGTTGCTATAAATTACAAAATTGGAAGTTTGTGATAGCCATTCTCTTGCTGTTTCTGAGGGTTTGTTTCATGATTTGGACCCAGTGGGGCTAATTTGATGAAGTAGTTTGCTGCCTGCCAAATAGCTGGAGTTGTATGGCACTGGGATCCAGCTACCTGCAAAGCCTTGCCTAGTGGAAAAAGTCAGCACAGCACTGGAGCTTGCTTTATGCAGGGGCTGCTGGCTTTGTCACTCTGACCCTAGGCTGGAAGCCTGGCTCTGACAGGGGTCTATTAAAATCCCTGAATTACTTGGTGTAACACTGGCTGTTTTTATTTCAGCTGTGATGTCAGGCAAGACAAAGTTCTCTAGACCCTAAAATTCCACCTTGAGAATCCAAGCTTTAGGCGAAAGCTCATACTGCAAAGCTTCTTTTTACCTTTAAATCTCAGGTGGTGCAAAATCCCGTCCTAATTTAGAGTAGCTGTAACCTAACTGAGGAACAGATGACTATGAAGCTGCTATAGTTAAATGCCTTGTGGATTGAACTTCTGTCTGTATCAGACTCCAATTTTTCGATATTTATTTTTGAGATTTTTTTTTCCCTTTTTTAAAGCTTGTGCGTGTCTTTGGCCTTTTTCTCCTTCACAGCAGCTGAACCTATGACTTCCAGTTCATGTGCGACAGATTGCTAGGGCAGATTGACATTCTGCTGCTGATATGTTTGAAAGTAATAGCCACAATTCCACACCTGGGATTCAACAATGTGAGGGAAAAAAGGCACCCCACTGCCACATTTTTTTTTTTTTGCTGTAGAATGTATGTTTCCAGCACCAGGTCCTTGTGTTGCAGGTTCAACAAGAAGTTCACTTCAATACACAAAGCAGAGACAGAGCAGGATAGAAAGGTTAGTCACATGAGGAATGCACTATAATACCCTCTTCCAATTTGGCAGCTGTACTGTTCGCACCTAGATGTGTAACCCACTTACCAACCAAGAAATGCATTTAATAACAGTTTTGTATTTTATTGACTCAATAATACTATTTCCTGACTCTCCCTGTTCTAAATCTGTGTGTTCAGCTGTTTAGAACTTTACAAGATTTAGTCTTTTTTTTGAGTTGAAGTTTTCTCTTCTTGCTGACTTTTTTGGGGGTGGGTTTTGGAGAAGGAAGGACACTCACAGTAGTCTCCACCTTTTTTGCCTATAGTAAATATAAAATGTAGACATGCTAATTTAGAGAAAACTATCTAGTAAAAGCACCTTAATAGGATTCTAGACTGAGGTTTAGGGATCAATAGATTAGGATGAGCATCCTGAGAACTAGAGAGCAGGCAAGAAAAATAAAAGACCTGGGACCGACTAGTATTAGGATTGAGGACTAACAAATTGGACCGAGAATGCAGACTGGTGTCTCCTGAAGAGCTCAAGAGGGGCACTTGAAAGCAAGAGCTGACTGGAGAAAGTTAAGATAATAAGACAAGGAAGGTGAAAGAGAAAATGAAAATGGGGAAAATCAGAATGGATAGTCTGATTACTGAACAAGGTATTGAGAAACTTTCAAGAAGATTCCAAAAAAGGGAGATCATAGAAGGAAACCTCAAGTCTGGGAACAAACACATCTGTATCCAGGGGTGTAAGGCATCTTACACCTTGGCTTGGTTTCAAGCCTTATCTGAGGAAAGAGTTCTGTTTTCAGCAAATATCTGAGAAATGCACTGTGTCCATTCTGCTCTTCTCTTCATTCCTGTAAAGGATGAATATCCCCTAGGGTTTATCAGTAGCGTTGCTAGTTTCCTTAGTAGAGAGTCGTGTGATGGAAATGAGTCACCAAGCACACGTGTGAATCATGTGGATGTCAGTGTAATTTCTTATACTGGGGTTGGATGTATTTTTTGTTTACAGTTAGCTGTAAACACTAGAAAGCTGCAAATTTTATTTATTATTTTAGCACCAGTACCCTGTGGCTTAATTCAAGCACACAAGTTAGAAACTCAGTACAGTGGTTGTCTCTGCAACCCTAAATTAGTTTCTGTGCATTTATGCACCACAATTACAATAAGTAAATATAAGACATGGAGCTGCCCTTTGCACCTTCTTGGGTCTATTATTTTATTCACTGTGCACATGGAAAAGTCTTACGTGCAAGATGTAAAATGAACACGAAGCTGTTCCTGAATGGGTTTACCAAATGAAACATGGAGCTGACTATATTGTTTCAGGATTAAAAAAGGTTAGGAACTCCTTGGAGACGAATTCTTCCCAAGAAAATCTTAAGAACTCCTCAGGTAATACTAGGACAGTTTACTAACTGCTACCTCTGTAAGTGCTGCTTCAATTTTGAGACTGTCAGTTCTTTGGTACTGGAGGAAAAACTCTGTATTTCATCTGCAAAAACACTAAACAAAAGATGGAGAGAACTGTTCTTTGAAGAGACAGATGCAAATATGCCTAAAATGTTATACAGAGGTGTTTTAAAAGGGAGATCCCCAAAAAGCAGTCCTAATCACCCTCTACCTCATTTCCTTTTCAACAAAATAAGGACAATAGTATTTTTCACAGAATCACGGATGGTTGAGGTTGGTAGGGACATCTGGAGGTCATCTGGTCCAACCACCTTGCTCAGGCAGGGCCACCTAGAGCCAATTGTCCAGGACTGTGTCCAAACGGCTTTAATTCCATAGAAATGTTTTGAAAATTAATTAATGTTTTTGGAACATTTGGTAACTATAGTAATAAGCATCACTGAAGAACTCAGGAGGAAATCAAGCACTATCCACCCTGCAGAAAGCAACAAAAAAGAACTCACATGAGATCATGTAATTATAAAATACATTATAATGCACACTGGAGTATATTGGCTGATTTTTGTGGTATTTATTTTGTGACCTTAGTAATCCTTTGGTGCACTTTTTGTTTTATAAATGCTCTAGTGGCCCAGCTGGCTAGTCCTGACTATAAATATTTTCTTTATTTTGTTGGTGCTTAAATTATCTTTGTGAGAATTCTTGGAGTGCAAGACAGCAGACAATGATATACTGCTTTCTGCGACAACTTAGTTGTTAGTGTGGGGCATAAGTATTGGTCAAGTGAATCAATAAACACTGAATACATTTGCTGTTGTATGAAGAACATGAATCTCATAAGCACTCATGCTGTATTATCTCAGATTTTAGCCACTTTGACTTATTCTTTTTCTCTTTTGTTTGCAGTATATTTCTGTGACAGCAGATGAACTGTGTCCTGAGGATGTGATGGGAAAGTGTTTAATTAAGATCAAAATATACGCTGTACCCTACTTCTCTTCAATTTTCATAGTGTCTGTTTATTCAGTGCAAAAAAAAATAATTCTATTTTAACAGTGTTCTGTGAATGACCACAAGGAAAGTAACAACGTGAATATAAAACTTGAGCTTCTAGCACCTTGCCCTCTCAGCAATAGTTCTTGCTGGCTGTTTGTAGCCATATTTCTGGGTTTCCAGGTGTGTATTTTTACATCCCCACCTCCACTTTACCTATTTAGGAAACAATTATCTGAATTCTGCTTTCTGACCATGAACTGAATCCTTACTCAGCTATAATAGTTCTTTCACTCTGACTGTTTTGTCCATTTTCTCTTGCATTAGACATGTATTGAGTTTAGTAGGTCTTATTGGTAGACTTGTTTTAATGTTTCAAAGTGCAATGAAAAAGTTAAACCAAGTAGGACCATATCCATATCCATTTTTTCACAAGTTTGTTCCCTTTGTCTACATTCGCAGTAGTTTTGCTGGAATATCTTGATGGATCAGGAAGATGGGATAAAATAATGGCTTTTTGTGGCTCATGGGGGACTGAGAGGCAAAAGTACGTGAGAATCACTGGTATATGAGGAATGACACTTTAATGCGTAGGTGACACACTTCTCTCCTGTGTGGGCTGATAAGTTTTTTATAGACCCAGAGTATCAACAGATTGCACTTGATTTTACAATCTCAGTCATCATCAGGGCTATATTAAGAGGATGAAACTTTTTCTTCCCTTTTAACTAACAGTGTGTAAGAGGGTAATGGTCAGCGCATGTGGATGGTCACTTAACAGGAATCCTAAATGAAGCAAAAAATTGAGGGGGTCTTGGTTAATTTACAGTATTTTTCTGGGCACTGAGGCAATCAACATAGGAGTTGCAGAATCTCAAGGTCACATTTTCTTCATGCAGCTCTACACTGTTTAAGGACCAGAATAATAAATCTCTCTGATATTCTGAAAACTCTGGTTTTGGCTTCCACTCAGCAGCCATCCATCTAGGAGATGTACAGCCCACATCACCTCAATGTCTGAATGCCTCGCATCCTTAATGTATTGATCCACCCAGAATTCCTGGGAGGCAGAAAAATGCTATTACCTCTATTTTAGAAATAGGGAACTAAGACTTAAAGTCATAGAGAAAGTCTATCAAGGAGCAGAGAACTTAACCTGTCTTAGGAGCTGCAAAGTTTGCAAAGCCCAAACCATCCTCCATCTATCCTAAAGGAGCTTACAAACTCTACTACAGTAAAGACTCAAGTCAGGCTTTTAAATATTTGCTATTCTTCAAGAAGGCTTTAGGTCAGAAAAAAATGTGAGTTTAACTACTAAATCCTCATACCTTTTTCTTGCAGCTGTATAAAGATACTCTTGTTTTCCCTGCTTAAAAAAAAAGACCTGAAAATCTTGCATTTTCCTTTGCAGCTTTCGATTTTTGTGTGTGTATATTATTTCAAAGCTCCTTCACATATTAGCTTCCACTGATATATGTGGTTTAACTGTTCACCATTTCCAAAGCAGATAACATCTTGATCACATAGAATACAATCAAGATATTTTTCTTTTAATTTGGTAATCCATCTTGAGATTGTATTCATTCAAAATAGTGTGTATCAGTTTTCACATTGTTCCAATCTCCTCTTCGTTATACCCCTTTATTTGGACATCTGTGTAAATTACTATCAATTTATTATAGTCTTAGTACTTACAGTGATAAGGCAGTCAGTTAGCTGTGTTTGTCTGAGAAGGCTTAAAATCAAGTTCTTCATGTGACTTGAAAATTGTATGGACTTACTACGAGCCTTGTTTTATAAGACAGGTCAACCAACCTGTGGAAGGGAGCTCCTGTCCATTTGGATTCTAGTTTGATAATAATTGTCCATTAATTTGGGGATAAATTTAGATGAATTTGAAATTGATCAGGAATAACTAATGAAGAGCATGATTTTCTTCAGATTATTATTTTTGCTCTGAATGGTACAATTACCTTTTCTGGTGAATTAGTTGAGGTGTGTTAGATTTGGACTGGTACAAATGAGAGCTGGATTTGCTCTTTTGAAATGAAAGATGGAATATACTCCAGATACGTAGCCCAGTTTTATTTTCAGTGTATAACAGTTTGCCACAGCACTGGTGCTTTAGTCTAGGGTTTCTAAAAGTGACCAAAGCTATTTTACTGGGTAAAAAGGTGTTTATTCTTTGTGCATGTGTGTGTACAGGGGTCTGAGTGCCAGCAACTGCAGTCAGCCCATGGGTCAGAGGGGTCCATATGTCTGTGGTGCCAGCAACTGGAGGGATTGGAGGGCATGCCTATAATGGGTGCACAAGTCCCTGTATGTCTAGTGGACATCAAGCTGGACTACCCTTCGAGTAGAGCAGGAGGCTTGGGAGCCAGATATCAAGGAAAACCTAAGTCTGGGCCAGTGTACTGGGTTTGTGTGATGGGGTTTTGGAAGTGGTGGAGGGACTACTGCAGGGGTGGATCCTGTGAGAAGCTGCTAGAAGCTTCCCCAGCTCCAAGTAGGACCCACGTCTGGCCAAGGCCAAGCCAATCAGTGACGGTGGCAGTGCCTCTGGAATAACATATTCAAGAAGGGAAAAAAGTGCTGAGTCGTGCAGCAGAGAAAAGAGTGGGATGTGACAGAAAGACCTATGCAGACACCGAGGTCAGTGAAGGAGGAGAGGGGGGAGGTGTGCTGGAGAAGACATTCCCCTGCAGCCCATGGTGAGATGGTGGGCTGACTCCCTGCAGCCCATGAAGATCATCCCTGGAGCAGATGCCCACCTGCAGCCTATGGAGGACCCCACACCAGAGCAGGTCACTGCACCTGAAGAAGGCTGTGACTCACAGGAAAGCTCACACTGGAGCAGTCTGTTCCTGAGCGACTACACTCTGTGGAAGGGACCCCACGCTGGAGCAGGGGAAGAGGGTGAGGAGGTCTCCCCCTGAGAAGGAAGGAGTGGTAGAGACAACCTGTGATGAACTGACCCCAACCCCCATTCCCTGTCCCCCTGCACTGCAGGGGGGGAAGGAGGTAGAGAATTCAGGAGTGAAGTTGAGCCCAGGAAGAAGGGAGGGGTGTGGGGAAGGTGTTTTAAGATTCAGTTTTTATTTCTCATTACCCTACTCTGATTTTGATTGGTTATAAATTAAATTAATTGTCCCCAGGTTGAGTCTGTTTTGCCTCTGACGGTAATTGCCGAGTGATCTCTCCCTGTCCTTGTCCTGACCCACCAGCCTTTCGTTATGTTTTCTCTTCCCCATCCCGCCAGGGGGGGAGGAGTGAGCGAGTGGCCACATGGCACTTTGTCGATAGCTGGGCTTAAACAACAACAGCCAGATACTAGAGAGACCAGAGAGTCTGCAGGTTGACAACTGTAGGGATCAGAAAGATCAAAGTCAGATACAGGAAGAGCTGTGGGGTCTGGGAGTCAACTGAGAGACCTGTTTGAGTGTGTGTATATGTGTATGAGGCAAGGGAAGATGGAGGATCAAGGGGCCAGTTACTGAATAGACTGTTTGAGCCCTGCTACTGGGGAGATCTTTTTCACATATACGTGTATACTTCCCACTGATGGATCATTGTCATGGTTTAACCCCACATCATCACCCTGATCAGCCAGAAGGGGAAGGAGCATCAGGCTGTTTGTATGAGAGTATCTGTCTTAATTTTTGTGGCCAGCTGTGTTTATGTGCATATAGTGTAACATGTGTATGTATGTGTGCCTCTTGGGAATGCACATTTAGCCATGGGAATGCTGGACCTGCAGCAACCTTGCCTGTATCAGGCTACTAGATTTGGCAACTCCTAATTCCTTTTCTTTTCTTTATTATTTGATTTGCTCTAGAGTCCAGGAGTCTCTTTCATAGCCTAATATCTTCTTTTAGTAGTCAGTATATGATCAACAGTCCAAATCCAGTTTGCTTAATTACAAATTTTTAAGTGATGCTCCCAATTAGGAATCTACTTTCTCAATGCTTCCTCTTTGACAGTGACAGTTTGTCCATTTTATGTAACAGTTCTCCATCCCTTAGAAAGACCTCTATAACAGGCACATCAATGAAGTGTCATTATTCATATCAACTCTTTTTTTTTCTCTCTCTCTCTGTCCTAAATCATAGGTTCCTAAATTATAAACATATAGTTCTGTACTAGGTTAGGGGGGAAGAATTCTGGTAAATGGCTTTATATTCCAACCCTTACTCAAAAAGCATTGTTATTCTGGAATATACTCAAGGCTGGTTAACTTCAACGAGACTGGCACCAGATAAAAAGCAAACAAATAATGTGCCTTATTGAGTTAGGACCATTATCCGGTTTTCCACTAATACAATTCCACCAAGTTAAACTGATTTCTGACAACTGAAAGGAGAGAAGAATCAGTGTCAAGGTCCCACATTGTTCTCCACAGCTGGTAATTTACAGCGAAATGTGAGTACTGACATGAAATCTCCCAATGCCATTAAGTTCTTTAGAGACCATGGTCTAAAAGTGAAATGGGACTTCCCATGGACAACTAATGTGTATGGCTTATGGAATTAAACCTGGTGACGGTGATAAAGTCTGTTCGTGAGCAGACTTGCATTATTTGGGAGAACATCACATCTGCAGTAAGCTACTCTGGGAAAGATGTAGTCAGGTTGTGTGATTTTCCAGTTGAGTTTTTCAAGACAGCTTATGATAAAGACCTGAGAGATTAAGCAGTTGTTCCAAAAAGCAGAGAAAATGCATCATTTTGTTTTGTGGGAAAGAGACTAAAGCTTTGAGTTCTTTCTATCCTACATCTTTGCAGAAAAGATTATGAAAGGAGTCCCAGGAGGCAAGGAAGTAACACAAAACAGGAGAATAAGTCCCTTTCAGCATATAGAAAAGAAAGCTGGAAGAGCTAGGGAGCATTTCTGAAATAAATTTGCACTAATAGAAAGGAAAAAATTTGAAAATTATGAACTTTTAAGAAATGTTTAATTACAGAAACAATCGTAGGTGGGTAGCTTGTAGATAAGAAGATGGTGCCATAAAAGAAACTTACTAGTGACAATATACTTCCTTGAATATATTAAAAAAAATTAAATATATCAAGTCCAACTGTCGACCTCATACCACCATGCCTGCTAAACCATGTCTAGAAGTGCTACCTCAACACGTTTTTTGAACACCTCCAGGGATGCTGACTCCACCACTTCCCTGGGCAGGCTGTTCCAGTGTTTGATAATCCTTTCAGTGAAGAAATTTTTCCTAATACGCTAGTATGTAGGCTGTAAATAAAATTTCATGAGGTATTACATCAAACTTTCTTCTGGTAAATTCCAATGGTGATATAAGATACAAAATAGAAAACCATGAATCTCTCTCTATGTCTTCGCTAGTGGAACATAATTTATCCTTCATTCCTTGTTTTATGAGTTCAATAATGTTTCACTAATGATCATTTAGAAAAATATAAATAAATTACTCCTAGAGATGAGAGACTATAATCATCATTTGTAGCACAGAGGGAGAGCAATTCTAGACTTTACTGTGCTAAGCCCTGCGTAAACCTAAAGCAAAAAGATGTTCCTTCTGCTGAACTTGATGATTAAGTATAGGAGTATATAAAATAAAATCTGTGTTACCAAATGTTTTAATCTTACTATTTTTAAGTGAGACTTGGAGGACAGCAATTTCAAGGTAGTTTTTGACAATCTCAGCCTAGAAGGCTCCATTTTATTTCTGGTTTGTTTATGTCCTTCTTCTAATAAACCACAGGTAACATTTTGTGTGAATGTGTTCTTTTGAGCCTGGTCATTTGTGCTGTCTTTGTTACAGTGGCTACAAAGTGTCACACTGAAGGTAGGTATTGATGGGAATATAATAAGATTTTTCAAAGAACTGTCATAGACGTTAGCGAGCAAGAGACACGGGACAGATGAGATAAGGACAAAAAGTCATTACAGAAACTTCACAGAAAAGGAAAAAGATTTCCAAAGTGTTACAGACAGGTTTGCCTTCCCCTAGAAATGGAGAGAAGGAGGTTAAGGATGAGTGGGGAGAGGTGCCTTTTTGAGGACACAGGTATAAACAAATCAAACTCAAACTACCAGAAGGAGATAGGGAATGAAGTCACCCACAACACAGGAAACTGAGAGGACGCTGTTCTGCTACAGCTGCAGCATAGCTCTCTGTGAAATACATACCCCCATCTTTGATTAAGAACTTCTGGATTCAGACTGGGAAATGGTTAATTAAGGTAGTAATTTAAAGATCATTTTCTGCCCCTTCCACAATCATTGGAGAATTTCTGACTCGGTACTCCTGAGGACCCAGCATCCTTCAGTGTTTTAATTTTTCTACTCTGTTATGAACCTATTACCCTATGGAAAGAAGGCAGAAGAGATTGTACAAATTTGCCAAAAGGATGGAAGGCTCATTTGTTACAACAGGTGCAATCTGTTGCATGTAACTGCAGTATGTAACACCGACGCGGTAGCCAGGAGAAAATAGCTACTCAAGCAATCGGCATGGGCAGGCCTGTAAATAGCCCATTCTATCCCTCAGTAAAAGGAAGAGGGAAGAGAAAGCAAGTTGGTGGGTGTTATGCTGAGAAAGGTCTCTATGCAAGGAAAGACAGAAGAGAGGTAGGTTTTGTTATTCAACTGTTAAATCAAAAATCGAAATAATTAAGCTTTAATAGTTCTGTTTTTCATTGAACTGCTTGTTGAAATGGTATTCAACGTTTATAGTTAAACTTTAAAATTTGTTCCTATAACTAAGGATAACTAGATGAGAGGCTGGACCTCTTAATTTTCAGAAGACACTTACAGCTTCATTGTCAGAAATAAAACCCTGTGCAGTGAAGGGAAAGTCTAGTTGTAGAGAAGTTTGAGTCCTTGCATATGTTCAGGTTACTTCTGCTAGCTCACTGGCTGTGTGTGTTCCCCTGTGGTTGGTTCCCTGTACAGGTGTTTCTATATGCAGACAGTATATATTATACCAGGTATTCTGTTTAATGCTAAATGTCAGATTGGAAAGCTATGTGTGTGACTGTATGACTTGAAGTAGGGAATATGATTTTTCAAGCAATGGTTATTAGAGGTTATTTTTTTTTCTCAGTGCTGCTCAGTTTGATTACCCATACTGACACTGCTATGAGCCCTTTACTTCTCTGTAATTACAGTCTCAGCTGCAGCCTTTGAAGAATACATAGGGTTATGTGCTGATAGTGCTCCCCTAACGTTTGTTGTCCCAGTACAGGTGGAAAATATGCAGTCTGGATGGCTCCTCTGAAAGTAACTGCTTACAAGGTCTTGAAAGTGTGTTTCCCATCAGTACACCACTCATGCTTCATTTTTTTCCAATGACCCATGACTGCTTGGCCCTAAAATCTGGTGAGGGCAAGTAGCTGAATTTCTGAACTTGAACTCTTAGTGGAAAACCTTCCCTAAAGTGAAGTCAGAAGGGACATCCCAGTGACCAGAGACCAGTTTAGAAAAAAGCATAGGATCTCTTTTGTATCAAGAGTCATGTCAGATCTGGAGAGGGGAGTTGGTGGGTTGGATGAGGATGCAGCATCAATATATCACTGTAGTGCTTGTGATAGAGCCCCATTTCAAAGGCAGAAACAAAAGCAATACATCATGATCTGACTCTTGAATTTTCTCTGTGTCTTTCGTATTATATTGCCTGACCCCCAAAAGTGCTGATGTAAGCTCTCCCGAGATGCTGTTTTCTTCCCCAGTTGACCTGCTTCCCACTAGCAGTTTAAAAGTTGGGGAGTAGTTCAGATTTAATCAGAGCTTGAAATTCAAGCAGAGAGATTTAGAAGCCTGAGTTAACAGGACCACAGTCTATTCTCACTAAGATTTTGTCTGAAGGTTGATAGGGTAACAGTACGTGCGGCAAAGAAAAATGTCATATAGAGCTAATTCAAATAGACTTACATTTCAATCTTGAAACTAGTACTGCAGGTTACAGTTTACAACTCAACTAGTAATGCTACAACTAAATGCAATAAAAAAATACCAAAATCTGATGGTCAGGGAAAAAAATCTGGGGATATATATTTCTAGGAGGTACTTAAATAGATAGTAGTCACTGTACTGACATCAAAAGAGAAGAACATACAGGTAGAGGAGAAAAAGAATACCAGAAATTATCAGCGGGGTTCAGAAAACCCACTATACACAGAAAAGATGGGAATGGCTGCAACAGTAAGATTTAAGAAGCCACAAATATCAGCACTGCAAAATCAGTCAAGAAGCCAGAGTGTCACTCTCTTAAATCTTTCACCTATACTTGTCATTAGTAGTAGGACTTGAAATGTTAATGAATATGCCCTCCTATAGCAGCCCTGGGAATTGCTGCCATTACCAAATTAAAGGTGTAGAAAATGAGGCAGAGAGACACAGGTCCTGTAACTTCATGCATCTAGTCTAACCTTGTCATCTAGCTTCCATCTATAGTTCCTGGAGAGACAGCAGCGCTTGCAGAGGGCAATTCAATTTTCCTCTGTTGGCTTCCTAGAGCCATCGAAAAGCTTGACTATCAGTTAGGTTTCAATGAATCCTACTTTAAGTGACGCCTTCAAGGACATGTAAACCTTCTATGGCTATTTGGGGAATTGAATGCAAATTTTTTTCTCATGCAACCCAGGAAAGCATATCATTTTTTTATAATAGTGCCATAGATATCAGAAAGTACTAGCACCAGCCTCTGAAAGCCACTGAGGGTTTTGGTGGAAATGAGGTGGGGGGATGCAAAGCATCTCACTGTCTGTGCAGTTAACGTAGGCTCTCAAATGCTTGCAGATCAGTGTAGGGACCAACACCATCAACACATGGTGAATGAATTTTCCAAAACTGGAAAAAAAAGCTGATAATTTTTTTCATTTCAATGGAGGAGAAAAAATGCATCTCTACATTAAATACATGTATTTAATCTGATTTATTTTCATTCCAGTGACTGAGCCAAAATTCTAATATTTGTCTCTTCCCTTTCATTCAGTTCCACTAATTAATATAAACAAATAAAATCAATTGCTACTCTTCTGCAATCATGGACCTCTTTGATCAGTATAAATGTTCCTTAGCATCTACAATCCTGCCAGTGACAGCTTTGTCTCTAGTTTATTATGGGATGTAAAATGCTGTAAACGCTAACCTAAACTGGTCAGGATCAGTAGCTCTCATCTGATATAGTCATCTCTCTGCTCGAAACCTTTGCTCTGTATTGTAATTAATCAAAGCTTTCAAAAGTCAATGTAATTAAGAGCAAGACAGTTCTAATGGACAAACTGCAAGCTGTCTGCACTACATCTAAATAAAGTAACCAGTTAGTGTAATAATTTCCTTGGCACAATAGAAAGCATCTGACCCTTTTCTTCTCCATCTTGCCTCCAATTTCTGTGTCTGTGTACTCCCACTAGATATTGTTTCCCCCTTTTTAGAGAGAAAATGAAATGCTGAAGTGCTGAATCACTAGGGAAAATGACCTTGCTGGAAAGATGGAATCTGAAAACTAACCACCTTGCCACTTCTGATTGTAGAGAATAAAACCTGCTATTTGTGAACCTCTCAGGATAAGAAGTACTTCAGCAGGAATGGTTTTAGCAGACTGCAGTGTTTCTTAAGAAGAGAGGAAAAATCATTGTTCTGTTTTGATGACTTGTTTTTCTGCTGCAGTAATGCATTCAGCTCAGCAGCCAATCTTACATTAATAAACTTAATGCAAGTGAACTTCGCTCTTGAAGTGTTCTTGAGGTGAGCTGGTAGGTGAAATCTGTATGAGGATCAGTAGCACTTACCTGACATGGCTTCCTCTAGCATGTCAGGCTATTAAAGCATGTCAGCCATTAACCATTTGATCGATCTCTGTTGCAAGATTTGGGGACTGAAGTGAGGAAAAACGAGATATGAAAGAAAAATCTAATTGGGTGAAAGCTAGTAATTAAACTTCATTGAATTTGGCAGGAAATAGTGGTTAACATGTATAGAATCATAGAATGGTTTGGGTTGGAAGGGACATTTAAAGGTCATCCAGTTCAACCCCCTTGCAATAAGCAGGGACATCTTCAACTAGATCAGGTTGCTCAGAGCCCCATCCAACCTGACCTTGAATGTATACTTCAAGATGTTTCAACTGGTGTGCAGTGGGTTTGGGGTTTTTGGGGTTTTGTTTGTTTGTTTGGGTTTTTAAATTGGTTTAATTTGTTTAACTTTCCTTGAGCTTGCTTCAAGTGATCAGCTGTGTCTTTGATCACTGTCACCTCCTATAAATCTCCATCTCCTCTTGAGTCTACTCTACGACACCACAGCATCTCACTTCAGGCAACACGCTCTGTGTTTAAAAGCATGGGCATGATCCAAAGGTGACAGTCACAGGTAGGACGTGCTACAGGGTTCCCTACGAGACCCCTCACAGTCAGGTGTTACAGGGACTTGCTGGAGGATGCTCCCCAACTCACATCACTGTGTATTTTCCACGGCAGGTGGCTCTACTCAAAACAGAGTTAGGTAGGGCTGATTCAGCCCAGGGGAATGACAGTAGACTGGTTGGTATTTCATGCCTCTCTGAAACCCTATTATTTATGATACGTGTTTAAAGATGAGCTCTCACAGCAAAATGGAGCAAACCAGATCATTCCAAAATATTCTGAAGTCCAAATGGATTTGGAATCAGTTTAAATCAGATCTGTATCTCTTCTGTACTGGAGGTAATACAATAATCTTCCCATAAGACCTTCATAAACTGTGATTTTTGGCTGCTTTACTCCTGCTGCTGATTTTGATCTTTTCAACTTGCATAGCTGCACATACAGGAAAGCTGTTCAGTTATAGCTTATTTTTATGTTTCACTATCTTATCAATACAGTCATGCACATAGACGGAAACTAAAAATATTTGAAGTACAAAGTTACATTGTGTCCTATAATGTGATCTTAGAGCCTGTTTTTCAAAGAACAGTAGGGGACTGTACTTTTAATGCCTTTGGCGTTTATTTCCATTATGCTACATGGCACAAGATAAAACTTCATGGGATGTATTGAGGCTTTAAGATGTTGCTATGAAATGTTAGCCTAACTCAGTAATCCAAATGAATCCAACAATTCGTTTACTTGCTCTGTATTGACAACAATAATTAGCAGCAAATATTAATGTGGATACAGAAGTGCATGAATCCATTAGATACAGTATCAGTGAAGCCTTTATGCTGCTTAAAGCCCCAGAACATGGTAATTGTTAGCTGCATATACAGGAAGAACCACAGAAAGATCACTCTTGATGTGGATGCAGCTTGTACGTTTCTTGACAGATGAAGACAAATTGCTAATAATTATGTACCAGTTTTCATATACATCTCTTAAGGAGCACGTGACCAGGCTGAAACAGGAATAGGATACATTAAATCATACTATGGTTCAATATTTAATTACTGAAAGTTGGAATAACCGTGCTTTTTTTTCTATTTTTTTTCCCCCTTTAAAAATAAACCCAGTAATTAACTCTTCATTTAAAACTGAGTGTCTTGGATGCAGAATTTGTTGCCTGGGAGTTTCTGACTGACAACTAGAGGATGTAGTCTGTTATATAATTCCTTCTCAAACACTGTTTCTTCTTCCTCTTCGCCCCCGCCACTGAAAAAAACCCCAAAGACCACCACAGATGAAAAAACATGTGATGGTCTCTATGTGGACATTGTATGACCTGAAAGATATTAAGGCAAGTTGCTGCCTTTTTTTTTTTTTTTTTTTTTTACTGATGAAAGATGTCCTAGCCTCTTGGGAAATAAATAAGCAGTGAATATGGAAGCACATACGATATTATAGACTTTCTTCTCTTTCTATCTCTCCAGTAAAAATACAATTCTGATTACAACTATGAATTCTACTTTCTCAGTACAAAGAGACATTCTAATACCATTGCAATTATCAGAAAAAAATTAAAAACTTAAATTTAAAAGAGCACACCACAGACCAGTTCTTTTATTACAGAATCACAGAATAGTAGGGGTTGGAAGGGACCTCTGGAGATCATCTGGTCCAGCTCCTCCCCCCCCCCAGGCAGGTCAGCCTAGAGCAGGCTTCTCTTTCCCTGAAGATATTCAAAGCCCATTCCAGTGCTCTGTCACCCTTAATGGAAAGAAGTTTTTCCTCATGTTGAGGCAGAACTTCCTGTGCTCCAGTTTGTGCCCGTTGCCCCTTGTCCTGTTACTGGGCACCACTGAGAAGAGCCTGGCCCCATCCTCTTGACATCTGCCCTTTAGATATTTACAAGTGTTGATAAGGTCCCCTCTCAGCCTTCTCTTCTCCAGGCTAAAAAGACCCAGGTCTCTCAGCCTTTCCTCGTAGGAGAGATGCTCCA
The DNA here is from genome assembly GCF_034619465.1 of Leptosomus discolor. Taxonomy (NCBI): domain Eukaryota; kingdom Metazoa; phylum Chordata; class Aves; order Leptosomiformes; family Leptosomidae; genus Leptosomus; species Leptosomus discolor. The sequence goes on along the minus strand of NC_141394.1, from coordinate 78,863,687 downwards.
GTCCCCTAGTCATTAATACAAGTTCATTAGGTAGAGTTCAGACTGCTTTGTTTTAGCCGCTTTTCCAGAACATCAGCAGTGCCACTCAAATGTTTGAAAAATAAAAATACCCAAATGACAAATACTAACGTGATGCAGACTCTCTCTACACTCAAACTAGTGATGATTCCTGGTGTCTACCTGCAGTTGCTAAACTGCTTTTGCTTTGTCCAAGGTAGCCGTAATGGAAGCTGTAATGGAGTGGCAAACAGCGATGTGCAAGATGAGGAAAGCTGTGCCAACAGCAAGTGGTGATGCTCTGCTGTTTCTGTGTGATTGAGGGCACTTGTCAATATTGGGTGGCTCAGAATTTATTTCTTGAGTGTTGCCATTGACACTGTCAACTGTGAAGTGTGGTACTTTTGCAGCCTGCAGCTGCAGTGGTAGGCAGGAGAGCAGAGCACGGAATAATAGGCAACGGGTTGCAAAAGAGGTGTGAAGCTAATTCTAGGAGAAAGCTAGGGACGCAGGCTATGACAGGTACCTTCTCTAGTAGGGTTCAGCTAGACAGCTTTTCCCTATTCAAGGCAGAAGGGGTTTAAATGCTAAGCAATAATTATTGCGGTCCCTCTTCTCCATAACGAGTGTGTAATCTGCAAGCACGAAGTGTTTGAGCTTCTCAGTAAGTACAATCAAGATAGCATTGCTATATAATTTATGTTTGGAAGATTACTACTTCCAACAATCTTGGAAGAACATAAGGGTAATCTTAATTCCATATTAATGAAGCCTCTTTGTTGATGCGTTTTCCAGGTTACTGGTTTTCTTAATGGCAAAAGAATATTTGCTTTGGGAGATAAGGGTCAATTAAGTAGATACATGGCTACATGCCTTCTAACGTTAATGAATATCTACATCTCTTGGCAGCACTTGTTGGAAGCAGATCATTTTCCTTTCTAGAGGTGGGAAAGGAAAGTTGGGGGAAGAGGCAAAGTAATTGCCAAAGGCCACCCTGCAGAGCAAAAAGTAAGACTTGAGGCTCTTGGGTCCTAACTAAACAGCCTGTTCATTGGCAAAGCAGCTCTTTTGTGATTGCAGAATATTGTGTGCTTTACCACCAGTCGTCTTATCCAATTAGTTACAGTACAATATAGTTAAAATTCGTGCTTTGATATGTTTGGAACCTTATTTGACTGCTGGAACAGAATGAATGGGCAGGAATAGGATAGAATTCAGTTTTCCTAAATTCAGTCAGAAAAAGAACTAGCAAAAGCATTACATTGTAAGTGCAATAATATCAAGAGTGTGACAGGCAGCTGGCATATTCCTCACTTTCCATGCTCAGGCCCTCCATCATTCTAGCTTTATGTGTAACTTTGCCCACTTTCATTTAGAGGGCACCTTTTCCCGTTAGCCCCATGGTATCATTAGCATATTTAATAGTTGCTAGCAATTGCCTTCTCTGCTATGCATGTGTGGACAGCAGTAATTTCCAAGGTAGTTGCATAGTCCCTTTGATACGTACACTGGGCTAAGCATCTACCCAGCAACATCCATTCTCTTGCAGTACTCCTGAGTGTCTTCCCTCTCCCCAGACTGATGGCTGTGCCTGGTAACAGAAAACTCAATTTTCTATGTTTTACTTGTTCAGGATTATTACAATTATTTTTAGGTTGCTTCCACAACCCAAGTCACTTGAGGGGACTATGAGGCCTTGTGTTTTCTTCCTTTCCCTCCCTCTTGGTCAATGTGTGTGTTTAGGGTGGCTGATTTGGTCTTTACTCATGGGTGCTCAGGGCAGGCTCTCACAAGTAGGGGAGCATTAAGCTATACTTGGCCAATTTGGTCTCAAATTCAGGGAACTGACTCTTTTCCCGTACCTCATTTTAATAAGTATTTTAAATGTTTCTAATTCTTTTTTCTCTGTATATAGATTACATTACAGGTTTTAAAATGAACCTTGGTAGCAAAATGTTTACAAATCATTTTCAGAACTTCTTTAAGTCCAAAACATATCTTTGGCAGTGTGTCAGACAGGTTTATTGATTAGAAGCATGTTCCCTTGAATCACCTAGGGCTGTGTGAAAATTGGCTGCTTTAAAATTGCCCTGGCTGGTCATCTTGATGTGCAACTTGCAATATATTTTGCATGTCCTGGTCCATTTTTTCAAAGTAAAGTTTCAATATTATTTCTTCAAACAAGCACCAGACTTAATATACCAGAACAGATTAATATTGAACAACTGAAATAATTTGGAGTATGACCAAAGCCATTACTGTATCCTGAAGTGTGAACTCAAGGAATTGGTGGTTTTGGTTAGGAGCATGCTAGGATGGGACATGCAGGGATTTACTTAGTTTTCACTGTACAGCTATTCAATTGGACATGACTGCAGTTTGCTCCAGGCTTAATTATCGAAGCTTTGTGTCCCTGTTCAGGTCTCATGGCATCATCAGTCCTTTGCTTAGAAGATTGTTTGGATTGCTTAGCATCATCTGAGTAAAAGTTTCTTTCACTTCCAGGAGACATGGATCACTGGAAATCGATGCAGGCAGTTATTTAGATCATGGCGTGTTTATGGAAGACACCTAAACAAAGAGCTTTCTAACCTTTCTGTAGCAGAGCTGTTGCTTCTTTCATTGCTGTCTGCTGAGTGTCAGAGATCTCAGTCTGGTTTTTAAATGGCACAATGCCTACCTCAAATACCATGGCAACTGATAATAGTGGATGTCTGAGCTCATTTTCCTAACAAAGATGTCAAGATGTGGATGGCCATGAACACTGAACCACTTCATAACTCCAGAAATAATCCCTCCAATTTGTGGTTCAGCACCCTACAAGCATCCAGAAATGCTATATGATCTTTTAGGGTTTTCTAATGATTTTGTTGTTTGGTTTTTTGGGTTTTTTTTTTTTTTTTATTAATTGCCAACAGAACCCGGGGGAAATTTTACATTGCTACTTGATGCTCTGGTGCAAGCAATTGATTCCTAGGATACAAAAAGACGTTATGCATTGTCTTGTTCTCTTTCAATAAATTACAGTATATCAGTTGATGCGATGACATATGCACATATAAATCACTATGCCTTTTTTGATGGTCTGGTCCAAATAATTAATCTGAACTTCAGCTCTTTTATTTATATCATGAGAATTCGAGACTCAGAAATTTTAAGGGTAAGTGATATAGTTTGAAAAGATGTTGAACACGTCACCTGCCACTAAAATAATCTGATTTCATATGATAAAGCTTGGTTTCTCCCTTATTTTCTGTCTTTAAGAACATGAGTAAGGTAATCAATATTCTTCTTGAATTATTTGCAAATTCAAAAAGAGATACCCTAAGGGTTTGGGTGTATTTGCGTGGGATTTCCCCGTTCCCCCCCTTCCCCCCCTTGGAGCACCTTAAGATTGTTTTAATCTCTTGTAATAGTAAAGTAACAACACTCTTGTTTTCAGTCAGTCTTTGAGACCACTGTCCTTTCTCACTGCAACACAGCTTATGGCTTGCATTCAAATTAATGTGATCTTTCTCTTTTTGTTTCTTTTTTTTTTTTCCCTTTTTCCGAAGTATAAATTTTTTCCTGCCACTCTGCAGGACTTTTCTCCCTTAATGATACGGAGGGAGATAACTACTCATAGTGCTGCCAGAGGTAGAAGTACTAGAATAAGTAATACTACAGATACAGAATGATATACTGCTAGTGGAAGTAAACTCCACAAAGATTCATATCCCAAAACACTAGTTAGTCTATAAACGCTTGTGCCATTATCTCTTAGGCCACAAATCTGAGAGAAAGTTTCAAGGTCAGCTGTAACTATACTGAAAATCTGCAGATCTAAGAAAAGCCCAGTGAATTATCAACCTTTTTCTTTTTGGATTTTGTTTCTAATGTGAGGCCACTTAGATGCCTCCATTTGGCTGGATCAGTGTAATAGGATAAGGGTAAATATAAAAGCCTACACAGATACATTTTGGGCGGCGAGAAGTAGTATGTGACAGAAACATCAGCTATTCTAGCCCACAGAAAGTATGAGGTCAGAAGGCATTTTATGTTGAGGCTCACGTAATTACCTGTGTAAATAAACATACACCATTGATATTGGCACTATGCTAATTTGCCCAGAACAAAGACTAATCAAATCGGCTCATGTAAAACTGGTTTTAATTGTTTCAAAGCCTAAAAAAAAAAAAAAAAGGAAAAAGGAAAAAAGCCATTTATGGCTAAATTTATGCCTAAATTTAAGGCAAACTTGTTACTTGTGAGCCACTTACCTCTCAGGAATATGAAGTTTTTTTCAGTCTCTATATAATTAAACTAATATAATTATTCAGATAGAAAAGGCGGGTTCCACAGTGTGAATTTGTAGTCTGTTTCTCACTGACCGGTGTGAAAAAATTTGCCCTCCTGATCCTTAGTAGAAGACTTTTCCACTCTCTCTTTTCAGTTTTTGGCACTGGCCTATTACAAATGTAAGTACAAGCCACCCAAGCAGTGGAAGGACAAAAAGTATAGTAGAGATTAACTTAAATAATGAAGCTAAGGAAGAGCTCCCATGTTTTATTTAAAAAAAAAATATAAAGTGGAAACTAGTCTCATTGATCCAGGACAGAGTGTAAGGGTAGACCTGGAAAAGCCCAAGCCAAAAGGAGAGGCAAGTTGTGGTCTTTGGGTTTGGTAACAAGATAACTTTCTAGAGACGTTCATTATCAGTAACAACAAAAAATGAATGAAGCTGTTGGTCTACAACTTGGAGAAGAGGAAACGCTATCTACAGATAGGGGAGGAGAAGGCTTAAAGTTCTAATGCTTTTCTGCACCAGTCATTCTAGGAAGGAAAACTGCAATCGAATTAGTTAGCATCTGTAACAGACAGAAAGTTCTCTTTCTGCAAGAGGGATATGAAGCAAAAAATGCATATATATTTGGATTGGCTGGGTTTGATGAACTTAGGCTGCTGTACGCTTCATTCTCAGAAACGTTTCGTTTTAAAGGAGCTATCAGAAGGAAGAAACAGCAATATTTCATACAAAACATGCTCATAAACAAGCCTGATGCAGATCGCTACCAGAACTGGTGCCATTTACCACTATTATTTCTAAAAATACTGTCTTCCAGGACTCATACTTGTACCCAGGGGAACTAATAACAATAATAATAACAATAATAATTTAGTAGGCCCTGTTGTGACAGGACAAGGGGTAATGGTTTTAAACTAAAGAGGCTAGACTCAGACTAAATATCAGAAATTTTTTACAATGAGGGTGGTGAAACGCCGGCACAGGCCGCCCAAAGAGGTGGTAGAAGCCCCATCCCTGGAAACATTCAAGGTCAGGTTGGACGGGGCTCTGAGCAACTTGATCTAGCTAAAGATGTCCCTGCTCACTGCAGGGGGCTTGGACTTTTAGGTGACCTTTAAAGGTCCCTTCCAGCCCAAACCATTCTACGATAATAAAAAACAACTTGTGAATCCCTGGTGTATATAAAATTACTACCGGGGGCCTGTGTGCAAAGTTGGTTAAAGATTTGTCTTCAGAGAGTATTTAGAAAGCATCACAGACAGAAATGGAAGCATGAATCAAGTGAGGTTCTCCAGGGATACGTCCTAGTGTGGTGCTATTAAATCTTTTCATTAAGATCCAGATGATGGAATAGCAACTTTACTTACTGAGTATCAGGCTGCACCAAGCTGGGAGAAACTGCAAGTACATGGGAGGACAGGATGAGAATTCAGAATGATCCTGACAAATTGGAGATACGGCCTGAGTAAAATGGGTTGTGATTCATCAGAGATAAGTTCAAACTTCTATACTTGGGTAGAAATAATCAACTCTAATGTAGATCAGCTGAAGAAGAAAGCAGTAAGAGTGATAAGGAATCTAGAAATGTTGCCTCTGAAGAAAAGTGGAAGAATGTGGGTTATCTCTCGCAGAAAAGAGAATACATAATGTGTAACTTTGTGCTACTACAGAGAGGAAAGAAAAGGATAATGGATAGGAAGCTAATGACAAACTCAAGGTTAGAAGTGATTTGTTGGCCAAACTTTCATTGTGAGCTTGCTTATGCACAATCTTGCAAACTCAGTGCTTTATTGACTGCGTGGTATAAACCTGTCTAAAATAAATTTCCCACTGGTACCAAACCCTAACTCTCTCAGCAAAGTAGATCATCTTTTGCTTTGCCTTTGTTGCTCTGCAATCTATTAGCATGAGGTTGGCACTAATGCTTTTTCCTACACATGAGATCAGGAACTGTAAATCTATTGTACGAGCAAACTGTTCTTCTGTTTGTATCTGTCAATGAATTTGGAGCTGATGTGTACATGCTCAAAGTAGGCTTTAACCTTCATCTTAACTTTTTGAGTAGCTTTCTACATTAACATGCTGTAGCTGTCTCATAGTCTCATATTACTATATGAATTTAAGACTGAAAGTACATCTAACTTCAGCAATTGCTTGTCACTCACCTGTTGAAATCTGCATTTATATTGCTAATTACAGTGAGTGATTTCTTCTCCCTAGCACTATGCCCACTAGACTACCTACCACTTAAGTGAATTTTCAGAAACCATTTTCCATAATAGGTCAAGAGAACTCCAGAATAATATCCTTTCTGCTAATGCAAAAAGTATTTTCTTCTTTAAAACTGCAATAGTTTCAGCACTTTCTCCTTTTTGTGTTTGTTCATGCTCCCTGGAGCTTGGTTTTAGATGAAACGGAAGCATGTTGGATGGATGCCTTCTTTCTTATGACCTGAAATTGGCTTTAAACAGCCATTTAGGAGCAATTCTTGCTCATTCTTATGAAACTTTAAAGACCATATGTGATTATGTGCTCATGTAACTTCTCAGACTAATCATTTATACCATATATTATCGTCTTCAAAAGTGGCTCTCTGGACATGCTGCCATACACAGCACACACAATACTGTATTTTATTAAACATAATTTGTCAGGAATTGTATGACTGTAATGAAAACAGCATGTGTTCTTTGAAATTAACTAAATTTTGCCCTTATTCATGCGATGCTGCCACAAGGTTGTTAAATTGTCTCATAAGTGTTGATTTGGGATGAGGTGCCTTTAGGCTGTACTTCCTGCACAAACTGTATTATGGAAATCTTTGTGCAAGGAGAATGTAAGCGAAGCCTTGAGTTAGGATGACTACAAAAATTATAAAATACTTTTTTCATGCTAGTTCAAGAAGAATTAGAGATGAAGGGAGTTTTGTTTTGTTTCAGGTCCCAAAATGTGCTTTTTAGGTTGTCTATACTATCAATGGGGACAGGTTGCATGGGAAGTTATGGATGCCTCATCATTGGAAGTGTTCAAGGTCAGCTTGGACAGAGCTTTGAGCTACCTCATCTAGTGAAAGATGTTTCTGTCCATAGCAGGAGGGTTGGACTAGATGATGATAAAAGGTCCCTTCCAACCCAAAGCATTCTATGATTGTACCTTCATGGCATGACTGATCTGAACTTTTAATTTGACATTTCAGGTACGGGGCCAGAATAATCATCCAGAAGACTGATTCTCTGCAAAATCTTCCCACAGTGCCTCTTTGTATAAGAGTATATATTGTTCCTTTTGATTTCTTATTTTTAACTTTATAACACTGCATATTGACGCTATAGAACAGCTTGTTAGCTCTCCAAAGAGACCGATATATTTAGCATTTACATGAAATGGGAGAATCTTGATCCCAGCCTGAGCTCTCTATTTCAGATGAGTTTTGAACGACTGAAGCAATGTCTAGGAAAGATATGGGTTTGTTATTTGCTGCAGGGCTGAGGCTGCGGTCCTCCAGTGCTCGGACAACCCTTGGAGACAGTAGAGTGGTCCTAGAGTTGTGGGTAGAGCTGAACATCTAGAATAGAACGCAGTGTCTGGGATTTTATTTGAGCACTTAAAGATCAGAGACTAGAAAAATAATAATTTTAATTTTCTTTCCACTTAACTCTTAAGTAGTGTATTTTGATAGCAGCTGACATATGGAAAGCTGGGGAAAAAAGTTCTTTGAAATGTAAGTAATGTTTGTCAGAAATAGAAGCCACATAATGATATGACAAATAACCAAAACAGTTTGCGTGGCCCCATAACTATATTATTTGTTTTGATTTGGCTGCAGTAGGAAACACCCATCCATAGACTCTGCCTGGCCTGACAGTTATTTAAAATCACAAACACTAAATCAATGCCATCAGCTCTTTCTTTCTGCTAAATAACAGAACAATCAAATACTACCACCTGCAGACACTGGCCTGTAGTCCTCCTTTCTGTTGAAGCCAATGAGCAAGAACAGTCTACAGAGTTAACCAAAAGTCTAAAGAAGATGTTCTATACATTTATGGGTTTAATTTGGACATACTTAATCCCACCTTTGGTTGGCAGCATTATAAAGTCTATGTACTGTAATCATATAAAAATTAGGTTGTGAGGGACCTTAGGAGGTCTGTAGTCCAACCTCCTGCTCAAAAAAAGAACTAACTTCAAAGTCACAGCATGTTCCTCAGGGCTTTGTCTCTCTCAGTCTTGAAAATCTCCAAGGATGAAAATTGAAATCCCTCCTATGGACCTCTGTTCTGGCACTTAACCAGTCCCATTGGGAAAATCTTTCTTCTCCCTCCCCACCTACCCCCACCCCCCTCCCCTTTGTACCAGATTAGAGCTTTTTTTTGCACGACTTTACTGTTGCCTCTTGTTTTTTACTGTGTTCTATATTCTTGTATCTTCCTTCTTTTAGATAAAGACAACTGTAAAATTCAGTAAAATCTTCTCTCTTCCAGCCTAAACAAGCCCTGCTTCCTCATTCTTTTGTGTGTATCTCTCCATTTTCTCCATCTGTCTTTTACTGGGGCAGGGGCACAAAGCTGCACAAAGTACTATAGATACAGTCTCTCAAATGCTGGAAAAAGAAGAATAATAATTTCCCTTAATTGATTCGTCAACCTATTTCAACTGTACTCAACTATGCAGTTTACTGTCACTGTGGTTAAGGCACGCACTGGCTCGTATTAAAATTCTCTACTGGGACACCCAAGTCTTTTTTGACTCTCTAGCCAGTCAGCCTCCTGCCTGTGCTGTAGGATGGATTTACTTTGTCCAAGGCTTACATCATGTGTCTGTCTTCTACTTTGCAGCCAAAATACTTCTCTAATTTCTTAACCTACCATCTAGTGAAGAAGGCCAGCAGCATCCTGGCCTGTATTAGCCATGGTGTGGCCAGCAGGAGTAGGGAGGTGATCATGCCCCTGTACTCAGCAGTGGTGAGGCCTTCCCTCGAATGCTGTTTTGGGCCACTCACTAGAAGAAAAACATTGAGGTGCTGGACTGTGTCCAGAGAAAGGCAATGAGGCTGGTGAAGGGCTTAGAGAACAAGCCTTATGAGGAGCGGCTGAGGGAACTGGGGTTGTTTAGCCTGGAGAAGAGGAGGCTGAGGGGAGACCTCATCGCTCTCTGTAACTATGTGAAAGCAGGTTGTAGTGAGGTGGGGGCTGGTTTCTTCTCCCAAGTAACAACCGATAGGGTGAGAGGAAATGGCCTCAAGCTGCACCAGGGGAGGTTTAGATTGGATATTAGGAAGAATTTCTTCACCAAAAGGGTTGTCAAACCTTAGAACAGGCTGCCCAGGGAAGTGGTGGAGTCACTATACCTGGAGGTATTGAAAAGATGTGTAGATGTGCTCAGGGTCATGGTGGACTTGGCAGTGTGAGGTTTACAGTTGGACTTGATGATCTTAAGGGTCTTTTTCAATCTAAATGACTCTATGATTCTAATAATTCTTCCCCACTTTTATTTCATCCCAGCACTTGCTGAGAGTTCCTACAGTCACTAGGAGCATGAGACAAAACTCCCCTCTGGCTCCTCCATTCCTGGGAGAGATGGGAAATGGAAACCGTGGAAAAGAATCAGGCAAATCGCTATACCTGCAATGACAACTGCAAGGGACATGTTGGAGTCTTGAGGTGCAACTGAAACAAGTTTTGTGCTCAAACATATTTGTACCAGATTGTTAATGAACACCATATCAAGGGAAAGATAGAATTCAAACGCCCTGTACAGATAAGTACATGGTTGAAAAACTGTCTGGAGGTGATGCCTGTGGAAAAGATTGAAAGAACAGCTATGAAGGAAAAACAACTGATTTGCAATGGAAGCTACACTCAAAATCACTATGTCCTGGTAAGCGACAGTATCATGATTTCCCTGCTTCAGATCCAAGGCTCTGCTTCTGAGATAAAACAGAAGCTGCATTTACTTGGAGAGTGGGAGATGTATTAAAAAAAGAAAAAAAAATGGAAAAAAAAAAAAAAAGGAAAAAAGAAGGCAAATTTATTTAATACGAGATATATATTTGGAATATATTTTCTGCGGAAGCTGCGAAAGCAATGGCTTTGCCTGATAGATCCTCCCAAAGGAGCTATGGCTCAGAGCAGTATCATACTTGTCTTCATCTTTACAACGAAGCAATCCTGGAAGCAGATAAAGTGCACAGAATGAACACGTAGAAGAAAGGCATATGTTTCCCAGTGAACAATAGCATTCATTCAAAGCCAGAGAGAGTTGTTTCAGGCGGGTTTCTTTGCTTTATTTTGTTGAACTTCAGTCTGGTTGCAGCTCGAGCTCAACAGCAGTTTAAAAGCTATGATAGCACAAAGCCAGTTATTCTATCATCCAGCTTATGTCAGCTTATTTTGATTCAACAGAAGCAGTGGAGCCAGACCTGGGTCCTGCTGTATGCACTATGTGGATGCAGCTTAGTGCTCAACCTGGCTTTACAATGCCCAGACTTAAGAGGTTAAAAAAAAAACTAGTTAAAGGGAAGGGAAAGAGGAGGGGGGGAAGGGGACAGGGGGGGAAGCCCCACAACCTTTTCACTTGCTCTGTGAATCCGTATGGTTTCTGAGGTAAAAACATGCAGCGTTCATGATGGTACACTTTGATTTCTTCAGAAAAACATCTCCCCCTTGGATGGATCACATGGTGGAAATGAGGCACAGAACTTATTTTTAGATACAAAGCAAGTGGCTTGCAGACACCTCGTTTAATGAGTTTCTGTTATATACTGAAACAGGGGCAAAAATCTCAAGTTCAGGGCTGTAAATGAAGAACTCTCCCAGCTGAGGAAGTAATACTGTCACTACGGTGCCCATGTAGGTTAATTCCTAAACCCAAAGCACTGAGGGGTTTTCAAAAGTGGATATCTGCAGGAGGGCAGGCTTTCAAAAGCGACTTAAGCGCCCAGAGCTGCAAGTAACTCCCTGTTCACTTTCCAATGCACTATAAAAGATTTTCTAGCTATTGTTAAAATCATTAACCATTATGTGCCTCCCCTTTGCTACCTCCAGGACCTAGAATATAGGTTACATCCACATGGTGACCTGAACCTGGACCCTAACTTGCTAACAAGCTTTCTGTGAAGCAAATTCAGAGCATGATTTAGGAGTCAGGACATTTCTGAGGTTGTTCCCAACAGTTTGCTAGCAGCTAGTGTTTTTCAGATCCTACAGCCACATATCCCTTCCAATGCAGTTAGCTTTTGGGGCCGAAAATGTCATCAGGAATACTGAATTTAGAATATAGCTATAACCATAGACTCTTTGGCTATGTCTGGGGCTCACGAGAGAGGTCTGTAATGATTTGTAGCCATTTTTTGACTGGGATTTGGACTATAACTGCTTTCTGCAAATTTCAGCTTTCTGTACTTTTGTTGGCTAAGCGTCTTAAAACATTTGACACATCAGATGGATGATTATGAAGTCTAAAAAATAGGAATAGTACCTGGTTGTCTGAAGCCACAGAATAATAAACAGAATTCTGAAAGAAACAGAAGGTCAGAAAATGCTCACTGATATCTGATGTTTTATACATGCAAACCCATGGGCATAACAGAATTAATTTCTTTGGGCAGCAAGGCATGGAGCAAAGGAAAGACCAACTTAGATGGGAGAAGGATGAGCTGTGAAATGAGCATGTGTAAAAAAATAATTGTCATGGGAAAGGTGTTAATTTTAACAATTAAAAGAAGGCATACAATTAATAAATTTTAATTTGTGGCAGAAGAGTGCCAGTACTGCTACAGAGCACTAAAACACCTTTCCGATTAAAGGCTGACTCTTAAGGTCAAAAATCCTTTTTTTTTTTTTTTAAAAATTCTGCACATTTCATTTATTTAGGTTGTAGAAATTACATAGGTAATGGTCAATGGTCGATAAAACGTTGCCTGCAGAGGTACCTGCAGAAATTAATTCTGTCCTCCTGCACATGCATTACAATGGAAACTTAACTGCCATTTCTTCTTGAGCCCTGGTTATATGAGTATTTCTTTCTTATCTCATACAAAAAATGTAAGAGCTTCATATTCAGCGGGAAGCAGAAAATTATGGATGCAGCCTGTATAATGTTCTCTTTTTTGATTGTACCTTAAATTCTATAGGTACTAAATGAAGGGAAGGAAATAAAGGCTCTGCATGTCCCCAGTTGTTTGAATCCATGATCAATGAGATCTCTCATATCAAATTCAGCAGCACAATGTTAATCAAGGTCAGTATCTCTTTTTTTTGCAGTGATTAAGGGTCATGTCAGAGAAGACATATTTCTTTGATTGTTTATGTTATTCATATGTGATAGGGATTGAAATCGCTCATGACCAGTTAGATGCTCCAGCCTGAGGCAGTTTAAATGGATGCTATGACTTCAGCAACGGTTAGAGTTCAACTTTTGCTGCACATACATATTGTGTGGGATTTTCTGTGAGATACACTGGAGTTTTAAGGATTGGATGTTGCCAGTGGGCACATTCCCTTGATTTGTCTGGTTTGATCCTCCCTGTCTGAAACACTTCAAAATCATTTTGAGGGTGAGAAATACTCAGAGTTTTCCAGGCGCCCTTTTCTCTACCTGGCCTTCAAGGATGGGCTCTGTTATGCAGATTTGCTGAGAGGGAGAAAAAAATGTGGCTGGTAATTGCACAATAAGTTTGTTATTCAAACTTCACAGATAATTGGCAGCAGCACACCAATGGACAGTAGTCTATTTTAACTGACTGAGGGGGCTGTGGAAAACCTTGCAGTCACCCAAAGCTGAGAAACTAGTGTGAGTACAGCAGAGAGGATGGAGCACAGGATGCTTGTGGATGGAATGAGATAGTTGAAAGGGGATTTCTACAAAATTTCCTTCCACTCCCTACTGAGGTGTAGAGAGGACAGAAGTAGACTCTTCTTGGAGTTGCACAATGAAAGCTCAAGAGGCAAAGACTACAAATTGCAGTAAAGGAAACTCCGACTGGATATTAGGAATTTATTTTTTCCCCCATCCCAGTGTTTACACACAGGAACAGCGGCCCAGCAAGGCGGGGACTGGAATCGCAGACCCTGCAGATTTTCCAAACAGCTGCACAATTGCCCAAGGAATCTAATTTATCTTTGAGATTTCTCCTGCTTTGAGCAAGAGTTTGCAGAATGGACCTCCAGAGGACACTTCCAGACACAACTATTGCCTGATTCTGTGATTCTGATTGTATGTCACTTCTCCCAGGGAAAGGGAGAACCCCTCTGAAATAAAAAGTGGCACTGGAGAGGCAGTAAATGCAGTGTTTTTTAATTATGAGGATGAGCTCAAAGGGCTTTTGTCAGCTCAGTTCAGAGTAATTATATACGACAGAGTACAAAAGTCAAGAAAACAAAAGTTGCAGGGATCTATAAATACTGTGGTGAACTCAAGGGCCTTTCCAAAGTATATATATCTTCTGTTAATAAACCAAGCATTTCTAATTAGTGTAAGTGACCACAAAACTCTAACCAAAGAGCACAAATTAGAGAATGCATAGCCTAATTTAATGACTCTAGAAGTTATTACCTGCCTACACAAAGTCTGACATAAGGCAAGTATTGACTGAATTATGTGGACTGAACGAGGAGTCTGGTGGGTTTGTGCCAAGTGGAGGAATGAGGAGGGCGAGGAGGGTGGAAGAGAGGAGAAGCTCTGGCTTGTGACAGAGAAGCTCATTTACCCCAGATCTGAAATCCATATGCCTGTTAACTAGGAACTGGCTACATCCCAACATGAAAAATGAAGTTTACATTGTGTGTAATTTGCATTGATTTGCACATGATTTGTGTTTAATTTGTTAATCGTTAGATTCCATGTGATACGTAAATAGGTAGAAAGTTAAAACCAAAGTTTTAAATTCATTCACTTTGACAACTTAATCTCGTTGGCAGGAGTTGCCTTCTCTCACAGAATCTGAGTACATTCAAGTTCATCCTCCACGCAAGGCTTGCTAAAAGGTCTTTCAGTCATAGTGTTTCCTTCCATTACCACTGTCCAAAGGTAGTTTGAACTTCTTTAGCAGTGACCTTCTTTTTAGGATTTTTGAGATACTTAGATTATTCCACAGCCATTTATATGACTTGTGGTCCATCTACAGGTGAGACTGACCAGTACAGCTAATTATCACTTTGTGATACCTGAAATACAGATGGGATGCACAGCAGCAAATATAGGAACGGCAGAAGTAAAAATAGCTGCCTGCAAGACACTGCAAGATTGGTATTAATGTGAGCAGGATCGGGCTGAAAATCTGCAAGCAGATCTGCAAGGAATTTAGATAAATACGTATTATTTTGTTTTAGATGGGTTTAAATACAAAAGGACAGTCACTATATTGCAACAGTTTAAAAAACAGTAAGTAATAACTTAGTCTTTTTTGACTGAGATAGTAATGAGAGGTGACTAAACCAGGATGTTTGCCGTTACCAGTGCCTCAGCTATCTTGGGTGTTTTCAGGATCATAAGAGAGATGTTATCATCAAAGCTGTAACAAACAAAAAAGAACAAGTTTCAAAGACCAAATGGGGTTTGACCTGTTAGAGAAGGCCTCATCAGAAATGCATGCAGTGCTAATACATTTAGTTGACTGTAGGAACATGTTAAGTTTTCCTGCCATCCTAGGAGACAAAAATGGTATGCAAATTAAGTTGTTTCATGTGTGGGTTGTTCTTTCATTTTTTTCTTTGAAAACATTATTCACTCAAAAAGCATTTTCACAACAATTCAAAAATCAGTGACTCAGTGAATGGAGTACTGGATTATTAAAAAATCCTAATAGATTTTCTCCAACTTGCTTTGCCGTCAAGGCAAGACATAGTTAAGAGGTATAAGAAAATCTTTATTTTAACTGAAGGATGTCAAGACAGGACAGGGCTTATGTTGTGTGATGCGTGTATGTGTGCTAGAGCCTGGGAGCCTGGGCTTGACAGAGAGATCGAAGTTCAGTGCTGATGTGTAAGCAGATATTGGACAGGATGCAATGTAAGAGAAACATCATTCCATACTGAGCATACTTACATTTTATATGGGCTTGTACTGAATATGCAGCAGGTAAACATATCTTCAGATAAGATCGACGTGAAAACAGGCTGAAAAATTAGCATAGACCATGAAGTAGGTTAAGTTTACTCTTTCAGTCTGTAGTTAGCTGTAAGTTTTGAGGTTTTTCTCTGAAGTGCTGATTCAGAGAAAGGTGCAGAATGTATAAGGCGCCTCACTTAAGACAAGATGCTTTTCAGGGTCAGCTCACTTAGCATGACCTTCCGAAGAGCGACCACAGTTTTATAAACCCTCAGTGCCACACTGAGAAACTGAACTGAAACTCTTGCCCTTTACTCCCTTTTCCCCTTCGTGCAGGGAATATCCATGCTGTCATCCAGTCCCAAGTTGCAGCATACCAGATTTTGCATCCAAGCTTTGGAAGATCTTGCTTCTGCTCCCCTAGCATCCTTCCAAAATCTGGTTTGTTGGTTCAGAGAGCAGCTGCAGGTTCTAGCTGTCTTTGGTAGAATTAATTGGGTCAGATATTCCCACAACCCGCTCCTCAAAGATCATTTGGCCTTCTTCAGCTACCATTACTTGTACCATAAGTATATTATTGGAATCATAATTCCAGTGCCATACATGAACATCGGTAAGATTATTCTGTAAAGGAGCACCTAGTAGAACAATTTTTGGCTTATTTCTAATTACCATCTACTTCAAGTTGCCAAAAAAAGGGATCTAATGAAATGAAAATATGGAGGAATAAGTGTGAAAGCCTAATCAGACTGTCTCCATTGACATTACAAAGTTTAACATGGTCCTCATCCATACAAAATAGACATTTCCTATATATATATAAAATATATATTGCTACAAATATAGCAATGAGTATTTTCAGTAGGGTTGCAACAGTTACCGCCAAGGTCCTACTTTTTTCAGTGAAAATCAGACTGAATTAATTATGTCTCCATAGCATTTTGAATTGAATTAATCTAGGCCAAAGGAAAATATTTGTTGGTTAGGTATAGATGTTTCTACAGAAAATCAGGATAGCTCATTACCATCCATTCATATTTACTGCACCACGTAACATTTTCTAAATCTTCAGTGGAGACCTACAAGCTAAGTTAAAAATGTTGCAGGCTTTGTTTTGCAAATGACAAAGAATCTGCTTTGCATAGCAAACTTAAATATCTAACTCCACATGAAAACAAGAAAGATGATAGGACACTTTTAAAAATCCTTTTTTATTCATAACACCACTTTTCTTAATTATAGTCAACATAGGATTTCTTATGTAGGGCAGGAGTTGTCACTGAAGAATATGATTTGGTAAATTTATCAGCATGGGGGAAAGGATTATTGGTTTCTTATGAATATAGAAATATCTTTACACTCTTTTGTTCAATGTACTACTCTCTGTGCACCTGAAGTAATCACTTTTTTCCACAACACAAGATGGAAATATACAGGTCAGTCTTCATAATAAGGAGAAAATATTTTCAAAGCAATTATGTCTGTTGTGCTCATCTTATGTATTTGTTTGTTTGTTTAAGGACATATTTCTGCTTTTAAATAAGAATAATTATTTTTGAAAACTGTTGCCTAGCCAAATCAGTTTATGTACATTTGCCTTTTTTCCAGAGCACTGCACTAGGAAGACAGAGGGATTTTTAGTCTGCATATCACACATGGGAGTGATCCTGTTCCTTTCAAAACTATCATTGCCAATGTGATTGCAGAGTGATTATTACTGGAAAAAACAATTGTCCAGACCAGTACAATATCTAAAATGTAAAACCAAAAAAACCAACAGCAGCTTCAAAATGTTTACTTGTGAAGTTGCCAATGATTAACTCCATTTTTTTTCTCTCTCTGTAATAATGAATCATCAACTTAACTTCACACTTCAGTTGTTACCCAATGTCAAGTGGAATAAGATGGTAAAGAAATATGAATGAAGAACATTGCCTTGGTTGCTGACGTTTCTTTGTGTTTTTTTGAAAGCTAAGTATGTTATGAGTTAGAAGCTTAAGATGTATCAATATCCTCTAACATTATTTCAGACGTTATTCAACTCCATGTATTTGGAGTGCCTAGAAGAAGCAGTGCTGAGGTCATCTGAAATGCAAACTCGTTAGTTTCAGTTTGTGTGTAACTGAAAGAAAACAGACCTTCAAACGTGATGCCTGTACACAGAAACCCCACTAGTTGTGATTTATCCAAAGCCAAGGGGAAAACAGTTACCTATTTGTATTTATTCCTGCACTCTGTGACATAAAAACTTCTAGGCAAAGGGGTGAAAAAGACAGTGAACTACCCATTGTAATTATTCTGAAGTGTATTCAGTGTGGGAACTAACAGCCGATTTGAAGATTAAAAAATACAAAAAAAACCCTCAAACACACTTCTAGATCAAATTTGAGACAGAGGCATTTTAGAATTTATGTTAAAAATTTGTCCTTGTGGTGCTAAAGGACCAGAGAGAGCTGAGCATTTGTTTTGAAAGGAGTCAAGAACATTCGTTCACTTACCTGTTTATAAATGGAGCTGCAAACACGAGCATCAAGCTAAGGTTTGAAACACTGAGTCTATGCCATTTTCTCATTTGAATGTTCCTGTAATCACAATCACGCTGGATTACATTACATGTGAGATGTGTGCCCTACACCTTATTATACTCCGTAAACTAGGAAACACATAGGATCATGATGGTTCAGATAACTCGTTGACTTTATTGGAAACTATTCGAGCTGTGAGGCCAAAGGGAGCAAAATCACTGGTAAGCGTTTTAGAGGTCAGAAGTTTCTGCCTTTTGCTTAGACGTTCACAGGTCTCCGCTGGTTGATGGCCCATCCCATGTGGTTTGCAAGACAAAAGGAGCTGGCCTATGCAATTCCTTACCCTTTTGTGGTGGTTTGGTGTCTGGAGGGGTTTTGGAAGCGGGGGAGGGGGCTATAGAGGTGGCTCCTGTGAGAGGCTTCGAGAAGCTCCCCCGGCTCCAATCTCGGACCCACCTCAGGGTAAGGCCGGACCGATGGCGCCTCTGCCAAGAACTATTTAAGAGTGAAAGAAGCGGCTGGTGGCGTCTCTTTGCTCTGCGTGTGTTGGTGAGCGAAGGGGGTGGGACAGAGCCAGCCCTGCGGACACCCCGGTCAGTGGGGAAGGAGAGGGGCAGCTGTGCCGGGGCAGGGGTTCCCCTGCGGCCCGCGGGGGGGTGGCGGCTGAGCCCCGGCAGCCCCTGGAGCCCAGCGGCGGCCCAGAGGTCGCCCTGCAGCCCGCGGAGGGCCCCGGGCCGGAGGGGCAGGGCCCGGGCCCGGAGCAGCCGCGACTGCGGCCGCGCTGGAGCCGCCCGTGGGTGGGAGGGCGGCAGCGCCGGGAGGGCCCCGCGCTGGGGGGTTCTGGGGAGCTGCGGCCCCGCGGGAAGGACTCGCGTTGGGGCGGTTCCTGGAGGGCTGTCTGCCGGGAGAGGGACCCCGCGGTGGGGCAGGGGAGGGCTGCGAGGGCCCCTCTGCCTGCGGGGGAAGGAGCCGCGGAGACCCCTTGTGCCGGCCGGGCTGGGACCCCCATTCCCTGCCCCTGCGCTGCTGGGGGGGAAGGGGGAGCAGAGCTGAGCCCGGGGAGAGCGGAGGGGTGTGTGTGTGGGAAGATGTGTTGTATTTAAGACTCGGTTGTATCTCTCGTTCTTGATGGTGGTGGTTGTTTGTATTAAAGGTGTGTTGTTAATCCCCAAGTTGAGTCGGTCTTTTGTCCGTGACCACAACAGGTGAGTGAGCCCTCCCTGTCCTGGGTCTCGGCCCTCAAAGCCTTTTTGGTTGTGTTTTCTCCTCCCCAAAACTCAGGGGACGGGGTAGGGGTGAGCGAGCAGCTGCAGGGGGAGGCTTTTGTTGCCGGCTGGGTACGCTCAAACCACGACACCTTTAAAACAAGGGGGTATTTTGTAAAAGTCCTGTCTGGCTTCTAGAGCCCTTGCTTTTCTTACAGAAAGAATAGTCCTGGGAAACTGCTTTTCCGATACCATTTGTAAATTACTTGCAAAACTGGGCATTAATGAAGTGGCTGAGTGAGGAACAGGAAATCTAGAAAGGTTAAAGCACTGATATTGCATGGAGGGAACCTTTAGTTCTTAGTTTCTGGTGTCTGCTGGAGAGTTTATTACGTTGCGTCAGGCTTTTGGCTCTCAATTAATTCAGTCTGCTAGTTAATGCAGCCGGTTACTAGCAAAGATAAATGGTTGCTATCAGTAAATGAGAAGACTCCTGATTGCAGGAAATAAAACTATGGTCCAAGTTCTGTTACTCACATTGCACTACCCCTATCAGCTGTTTCCATTCACAGATGAAATAAAACAAGCAACTTCAAAAAGAAGTGGACATTTAATTATCTTTATGTAATATAACTGGCTTGTATCAGATATAGTGTGGCCAGCAGGAGCAGGGAGGTGATGGTGCCCCTGTACTGCGCACTGCTGAGGCTGCCCCTCGAATGGTGGGTGCAGTTTTGGGCCCCTCACTGCAAGAAGGACATGGAGGTGCTGGAGCGTGTCCAGAGAAGGGCAACGAAGCTGGTGAGGGGTCTGGAGAACAGGTCTGTGAGGAGCGGCTGAGGGAACTGGGGGGGTTCAGCCTGGAGAAGGGGAGGCTGAGGGGAGACCTCATCGCTCTCTATAACTGCCTGAAAGGAGGCTGTGGTGAGGTGGGGGTCGGTCTCTTCTCCCAGGTAACAACACACAGGAGGAGAGGAAACAACCTCAGGTTGTGCCAGGGGAGGTTTAGATTGGATATTAGGAAGAATTTCTTCACCGAAAGGGCTGTCAAACATTGGAACAGGCTGCCCATGGAAGTGGTGGAATCACTGTCCCGGGAGGTACTTAAGACATGTAGATGTGGTGCTGAGGGACGTGATTCAGTGGTGGACTTGGCCGTGCTGGGACTTGATGGTTTTAAAGGTGTTTTTCAACCTAAACGATTGTATGACTCCTCAGACAGACCAATAGGAGTAATTATATATGACAGAGTATGAAGAAGAATTTTCAAAGTGGACTCTGCATAGAACATCAGTCAGTAGGTCACTTGTCAGTCGACCTAACCCTGCGCTAGTAAAGTCATCGGAAACATTTGTCTTCACAAGGGTGCAGCAGCAGACCTTTGAGTCTGAGGTCAGTTTGAATCCTGCCAGCAATGCCTTAAGTCCTATGGTTGTCCTTCCATTTCACTGCTTTGTGCCTTGCAGCCACTGAATATTGGACTATTTAATTGATTTAACAGTATTTTGATTGTCTTATAATGCAAATGCTGACCTTGGTAAGGGGAGGCTTGTACTTTTTAATTTTTTTTTTTTTTTTTCAGTTACCAGCTTAGCAATTAATGTGTACTTAATAGAATCCAAAATTAGTCACTCCTGAAAGTAATTATGTGCTAATTATGCAATTATTTTATTTTATATAGGCATCAAAAAAAATTGTAAGGTACTTCAATTACCGTTTCTTCAAAAAATCAAGTTAACTACTACTTGACTTAAATAGTCATTTATGAAATAATTTGTCACTTGACATTTTAAGACTTTAGGTAATTTTACAGCATTGTTATTGTGTACCTAACAACTGCTTTTTCTTTATTTGGGATTTTCTTTGACACAGTTTTATCTTACACATTTGTTTGAAATTATCAAATTATATGTTTATATAAAATAATTATTAGCAGATTATTATAGATTTGTCTGACTCCTAGCATTTTTGGTTGAATTTGGAATAAGTCTTTTAAAAGTAAGATTTGAAAAAGAGGAGTAGAATAATTTAGGTGTTAACGAGGCTGATTGGATCAAGTTCCTTGTCTATCTGATGCTTAATTTCCTCTTTATGCTTTTTCAATCTGTTGGTCATTGTTGCTCCATCTGTCCATTGTCAGAAATGGCAACATCTACAGACACATAAAGGCCAGAATGTTTTGTGAAAACTCTGAGTAGTCAAACAACCTGAACTAGTGCTTGAAGAGAAACATATACATGTAAGGTCAGTCTATTCTGGTTGGCCAGCCAATGTATCAATCGGCACACACTTACCGCCTGCTGATTGACATAGAGGTAGCTTAAAACCAGATACAGCTCCCAAGGGAATAATCCGGATCCATGACAAGGCAGATGGAGCATTGCAGTGCCGTGCCCTGTTGCAACAGGGAAGAGGTTTTGGGCACAGATGATGAGGGAAAGCAGTGGGAGATAGGACTCAAATCCGCAGGAGAGCAGGCTTCTTCAGTGCAGCTGCTTATGAGTTATTTTAATTCTCCTCTAAAATACGTCTCTACAGTGCTTTATCTCCATAACAATATTGTTCAAGACAGTATCTGCTGTGCTCAGAGGGGAAACTCTCATTTGTGTACAGGAAACAAATAGCGTCAATCAAATAGCACTTATGACCCTTTCTGCATAATACTACAGTAATGTGGTTCTGATTTACTGTTACTCAGACTACACTGGTAATTAGGAGATCAAATGAATTTGAAACCACATTATTGTAAACAACATAGGAAGACATTCACAGAAGATTTACAAAATAATGTTGCGCTGTTTGATACCTGGGAATCTAAGGCAGAGAGGGGTAATTCAAGTGAATTGAAGTGCTATTTGGGACTAGCACTTAGTAAGTCTTTGTTGATACTGAATGAATTTTTATCAGTACCAAAACTCAAGCAATATTAAGGAGTTCACATTTGTTAACAAGGATTTTGCCAAAACCTTTGTAGATCCTGGATAGAAAAGCAGGATTGAAACTCCAGCCCATCTTTACAAGAAGCTGTCTTCTCTCTTCCCACAGGAAGATTTTTGATCATCCTCTGAAGATGTGGTTAGATGCTCACTACTATTTGCTCTGGATATGGTCACCCTTTCAGAAGTTTTAGCATGAAATGTTTTATGTCATTCTTGTCAGTAAATGTATGACTGGGAAGAAAAAGGAGGTGTTCCTGGGGTCATGTGGGTCTAGATAGTGCTCCCTGGGGGGCTGTCTCCTATAACCCAGCATTACTTCTTGCCGTTTCCTAAAGGAGGTGGTGGGGTGTGTGTCTGCGTGTCTCATATGAGCTGTAAGTTGAAAGAAATAGGTTATAGGGATTGGATCTTTATCAGTTGTTGTATGAAGATTTATATTGTAGAGACTCTGATGATACTACTAAATACAAAAATATTCTCTACCATCTACCTTTTCCTTCTATGCTTCTGTAATCATCTCCCTTAATCAGTTTTTACCTTACTAACTGATACTGCTGTGATTGGCAGATGGAGACCACAGCATTGCCAATTTACATTTGCAATCAATAGAGCACTTAGATTTCCAACGACATTATTAACATACCTTTAATAAACAAGAAACATAACTTTCACCTGACATTTATGACTATGTACTGAAGCAGAAACACTTAAAATGTGATTACACAGAACTCTTCCTGGATGCAACTGTCTTATATACCTCTGCTTTCCACTTTCCTTCTCAGACACCATTCAGGACTCCTCTCCTGCTGAAAGGCTCCAAAACATTTTGCCTTCTGACATCAGCAAATACATGTACGCTGTTTTCTTTGAGAGAGCTAGTTAGCAAAAAACCACGGAGGTCAGATACGCAGAGACATAAGGATGTGGTGAAATTTCCTTAGTTTGCACTGTCTGGGAACTCTGTAATGTCTACTTTATTTTAGAGTATGTTTGCCTTGCAAAGTCATTTTAAGTAATCACCATCCAGATTCGAGCAGCAAGGTTAAGCTAGCCTGTCACGGTGCAGCTACGCTGTGAAGTTGACTTACGGGGTTGAATACAAGGCATTTGCCCTTCTTGTATTAAGCAATAATGGTGGTGTGAGCCTCCATCTTCAGTCTATTAGGTCAAAACGGGAGGGAAGAACTGCTATGCAAGACTAATTGAAGACAGAATGTCCTTTTCTGTGATTCTTTTGGGTTTGCTGGCTTGATAGGAGATGGATCAGAAGGCAATGTGCCTGGTCATGAGAACACAAGGGGAAAACACAAGAAAAAACTGGAGAGCTGTCAATGCTTTCAATTATAACAAGCTGTCCAAAATTCAAACCTCTAGCTCAGCCAAGTCTACAAAACCACAAATGCAGGCTGAAGTCTGTGCTTGATCACGGGAGGTGAAAGATCTGTGAACAATTGACAGTCAGAGTCAAGGTACACACAAGAAATGCTCCGTGAAGCTCTGCAGCGAAAAATAGCTTTACTTTAACATCGGGGGAATGGAGGGTGAGGAAAAGAGCAAAAGAAAAGCTGACAGGCAAAAGATCACAGGATACATGTCTCCTTTGTTATAGGTTGCAGAAGCTGTGAGAAGCAAGTTGTATTGGGTTTGCATGGCAAGGTGTTGGTAGCAGGGGCCTACAGAGGTGGCTTCTGTGAGAAGCTGCTAGAAGCTTCCCCTATGCCTGATAGAGACAGTGGCCAAAGCTGAGCCAATCAGTGACGATGGTAGTGCCTCTGGGATAACATATCTAAGAAGAGGAGAAAAACCCTCTGTGCAACAACAGCTGGAAAGAGGAGTGAGAATATGTGAGAGAACCAACTCTGCAGACGCCAAGGCCAGTGAAGAAGGAGGGACAGGAGGTGCTCCAGGTGTTAGAGCAGAGATTCCCCTGCAGCCTGTGGTGAAGACCATGGTGATGCAGACTGTCCCCCTGCAGCCTGTGGAGGTTAATGGTGGAGCAGATACCCACCTGCACCCCGTGGAGGACCCCACACCAGAGCAGGTGGATGCCTGAAGGAGGTTGTGACCCTGTGGGAAGCCCATGCTGGCAGGACCTGTGGATCTGTAGAGAGAGGAGCAGGTTTGCTGGCAGGACTTGTGGCTCTCGTGGGGGACCCATGCTGGAGCAGTCTGTTCCTGAAGGACTGCACCCCGTGGAGGGGACCCACGCTGGAGGAGTTCATGAAGAGATGCAGCTCATGGGAAGGACTCCTCTTGGAGAAGTTCCTGGAGGACTGTCTCCTGTGGGAGGGACTCCACGCTGGAGCAGGGAAAGAGTGTGAGGAGTCCTTCCTCTGAAGGAGGAAGGAGCGACAGAGACAACATGTGAGGGACTGACTGCAACCCCCATTCCCCGTCCACTTGTACTGCTTGGGGGGAGGAGGTGGAGAATTTAGCAGTGAAGTTGAGCTGAGGAAGAAGGGACAAGTGGTGGGAAGGTGTTTTAAGGTTTTATTATATTTCTTATTACCCTACTTCTGATTGCAAATAAATTAAACTAATTTCTTTAAGTCGAGTCTCTCTTGCCCATATGGTAATTGGTGAGTGATCTCCCTGTCCTTATCTTGACCCATGAGACTTTTGTTATATTTTCTCTCCCCTGTCCAGCTGAGGAGGGGAATGATAGAGCGGCTTTGGTGGGCACCTGGTGTGCAGTTGACATGGAGTTCGCAGAATCTAGCAATGAATTGCATAGTAGCTGTTATGGCCTTGTAGCTTCATGCACGTCTCATACTCAGTCTCATGTATTCTGCTGCTATACAGAATTAGCCAATATACTCTTTGTGCTAGAAAGTCAGTGGAAACATTTAAAATGGCTGAAAGCCAAGTGGGCATACACAAGTTTAATGGGCACTAAGATAGCCGTTGTTTTGAAGATAATATTCATCTTTTTCTGTGGGATTTTTTTTTAGACGCAGAAGAAAGATTTCTCAGGAAGATTATTGAAAACTTGGAGGTTTTGGCAACTGGGATGGCACATCTGGGATTGCTTGCTCATGAGGGTTCTTAGAAGCAAGCTTGGGATGGAATATGTTTACTAGTTCTTATTAAAATACAACCAAATAAACAATTAAGGTATCTTAATCTGCTCTAGGTGAACCTGCTTTGGTAGGGGGTTGGACTAGATGATCTCCAGAGGTCCCTTCCAAACCTCTACCATTCTGTGATTTTGTGATCTACATCGCTATTTCTTTTGAAAGTTAGCATTTACCTGTAAACCATAGAATCACAGAATCGTAGAGATTGGAAGGGACCCTAAAAGCTCTTTGAGCAACCTATTCCAGTGTTCAATCACCTTCATAATAAAACACTTTTTTCTTAGATTTAAATGGAACTTCTTGTATTTCAGTTAGTGCCCGTTGCCTCTTGTCCACTCATTGACCACCACCGAGAAGAGCTGGGCTCTCTTTTCTTCATTACCACCCATCAGGTGTTTATACATGTTGAGAAGTTCCCCCTGAGCCTTCTCATTTCCAGGCTGAGCAACCCAAGTGATGTCTGTGGCCTTTGCTGGACTCGCTCCAACGTGTCCATGAGTCTCCCTAGTGCTGAGTAGAGGGAGAGGATGAAATGTCTGTTCATTGCTGTCTCTAAGCTGTGTTTTCAGGCTTTTTGCAATTTTAGGAAGACAGTTTCAGTTATCCTTTATTTCATGTTTTGCCATTGCTTTTTCTTTTGAAATCAGAAGGAGAAAAAAATTGTCTGTATGTAAGCGGCCGTGGAAGGAGGGATGTGGTGGGAGGAGAAGCTTCACCTTAGTGTAGCAAATTTAAATCCCAGTCCTGGAGAGGAAAAGAGTCTATTTTTGTAGCAGAAGGAGGATTTCAAGGTTGCCAAGATTTGTGGAGCTCTTAGTGTTTAATATTCAAACTTTTACTACTTCTAAGGGTAAAAAACAGAATAGTGAAGGAGAATGGAAAAAAACTCAAACCAACATGTAAGAATTTCTGTTTAGGAGATGTCAGAAGAAAGTTTTAAAATCAGAAAAAAATAATCTAGAGGACAAGAAAACCAAGCAAATTTAGTGGCATATGTTTTTACAGGACTGTTTCCTTTTTTACAGCAGTAAACATGCAGAGTTGGACTGAGTATCTGAATTTATTTTGAAGTTTGTTATTTTGGGGTTGTGAGTTAGTCCTGCTGAAAAAGGACTCAAAAAATTATGGATGTATTTTGGAAATAGTAAAACGATGTTCAATATTAAATACACTTTAATGAAGAGCAAAATAGATTTTTATGTTAATTCCTGCTGGTATTATTTTCCCTATGCTTAAATTTTTAGTACAGGGTAGACCAGGATTTGAACTATGTCACAGTGGAAATAAATAACTATGCTGTCCACTAAAATAGGTTTATTTCACTTGTTGATATTAATCATTCAGACATGAAATCAAACATGCCACCTGCAATTCCTGTTAAGGTATTTGGCCTTTCTCTACTGTTAGACTTTTCTGCAGATGCATCCCTAGGATCCTTTGGGTCTTGTGTCTTCTTATCTTAATAGCAGTAATTAGAAGGTTAAAGAACTGCGCTCTTAGGTTTCACAGTTTGAAAATGAAGATACGAATTGATGTTGTTAATATATAGCAAAGGACAGGGAAAGGAAGGCAAAACTGCACCTTGACAAAGCAGGAGCCTATTATTAAATGTACTGAAAGAGAAATCAGAGAATACCGTTGCAATACATATATCATTTTGTGTTAGGAAGTTATGTGTTTACTTTCATAGTAAGAGTTTATGGCAGGTCCAAAGAGTTGGCCACCTGACTAGGAAGGATGTACGCTATTAGTATTGACATTTTGCAGTAGGCAATGGCATCGTGGAGTAATTAGGTTGGCCAAAGGTCTCGGAAGAAGTTGGCAATTAACCTCACCTTTGCTGAATGTTCATCCATATTCCTAGCTGCAAGATCATCTTTCATCTCAAGAATAAAGAAATTGTCTCTTTCCACAGAGAAAGAAAAAAAAGACATATTCAAATGTGTGAGTGAAAAGCAGCTCCTTTTTTGTACAAAAATAGGTTTTCTCCCCATGATCAGCCGATCTCTGAACCTTCTTTTTTGTTGCTCCCACTATATTTTTAACTTAAAATGTGGGGATTTAAAATTCATTGTAATATATGGGCTTGTACCTTGAGTGAAAGAGGAGAGGATACAAGTTTCATCTTTAGAAATTGTTCTCTCCCAAGAGCTAAAAAGGCCCCATGCTTTTATGATGAATGAAAATCTTTAAGATGTATGTCTGTTCTGCTGAGTAACTTCTGATTTCTTTAGCTTGGTCTCTTAATCTGTTTTTTACTGAATATTGATTTCAGTTCACTGCTTTTCTGGAAGTACTGTAGCAAAGATTATCTTTCAATAGACTCCAAGCATGAGTGGCTTAGTAAAAGTCTCTCATCTTATTAGAGGTTTATGTTCTTGCAGCAGGCTCTTTCTCTTCTAACATGTAGGCTAGTACTGCAGACAGGTATATCTATGAAGTCTTTCTTAACTGTTTAGGTAACTGCTTGCAATGACATTGAAACCTGAACATTTTTTAAACAAGAGATACAGATAATATCTTCATATTTTGCTTCAAATTTTCTATCAGTTTTTCATTAAGATGGATCCTATCAGACCAGTTTTGGATAAGATTTTATGCAATTCTTCTTTGAAATCTGCTGGGAAGTTGTTTGTTTCAGAATGAAGTGGGGTGGTGGACAGTGGAAAATTAATTAAGTGAATTCCATTAACTAATCAGGCAGACTGATGTGTGATTAAACAGATAGTGTTCAGGAAAGCATTCTAATTACAATAAAGTATTTCTTTAATCCCAGATAAATCTAATTAATTTTAGCTTACTCCAGTCTCTGATGTCATATTTCAGTTTTGTGTTAGATTGACTGTAAAATGACCAGTCCTTGACAGAAAGGGACTCAACATCTCCAAACCAAATGACCAGAGGTAAGTATTTGAATTAGGGGTGAGGGATAAAATCCGTAAGAGCACCAAGGTGTTTGATGTGCGTTTTGCTCCGAGTCCAATTGTGATCCTTGAAACTCGTAACCAATTGGCTCAATGCAGTATTGCAGAGAGATGCCCCAGCTATCTGTGGATGAACTAATGCCTGCACTAGAACCAATATGTGTGTCAAGTTAGCAGTCATCCTTGTCTGATGCTTTGTTGGAGAGCAGAGTTAAATAACTTGATTCGCTCTACACAGTTTTACATTGTGCCGTGTCCGTAGCTGTTCCACTGTTCTTATGTGTGCCCAGTACCAGTCCTTCTTGGTGGGGCTGAAGATCTCAATGCTTGAGCCTCTGTGATATTTCTTCTGCCAAGATCTGCTGTAGGGTCTGGTCTTGTCCCTCTGAGCCTGCCTAAAATACCGCTGGAGTGAGCACTGCACACCAAGCCCATACTGAAACTTTATCCCACTTCAGCTTAAAAAAGACCGACCAGGCTAAAAATTTCATCAAATCCAAGTCAAGCTGAGCAATGTCACTATGCAAAAGTGATTTTAAGATTCTTTGGAGGGGTCAAGGCATGAGCTTGCTTCCTTGGGACAGGGGGAAAACCTGATTTCAAATTATTTCTTCCAGGAATGTTTTCTGTGTCTTACAGAAAAGGTCATCACTGAGCTTCCTGTAGGGTGATTTAGTGCAAAGATGCTTCTCTCTGGCTCCTATATGGTTTTGGCAACTCTGTAGCTTGCCTGTACAAACAGGAAGGTTTGGCATGAGCTGTGACCTTTCCATTGCTAAACTCCAGAAAGCAGCAGCCTCCACTGGGGAAAAGTTAGATGTCATTGCGGGACAGCATTTCTGAGAATATCACCTAGATTGTAGGTCTCCAGTTCGCCGTGTGGGCGCTTGGAGTCCCAGAGACAGACAAATTTACGCGTATCAATTGTCATATCTGTGTCTCTGCTCAACCTAGAAGCTATTAAAAATCCTGTAGAGAGTCAATTTATAATTAGGAGGGAGTGCTAGTATTAGTCTGAGTAAGTAGTCTGCGTGTCTGGATGTGCACGTAGCCTTTACATGGCTCTTATTTCCATTTAGAAAAATGTTTAGAGCAGATGTGAGGATTTCCTGCCTTGGTTTGAAATATTTGGAAGTCTGATGGTATTAACAGAGCAAGAGCTACAGCAGTGTGACGACTGTGTATCAAGAAACTTCAGAACATCAGTTGTCGTCATGATTAGTAACCCCGATAGGGAGGAGAAGAGCCACTGTGCGCCTGTGAAGAAGGTTGGACGTGTATGTTAAGAAAGGTTGCTACATGTGTGCTGTGTATCGTGTCTTGGGCAAGTATTTCTGTTCTAGAAATCCCAGGAGCAGTGTGAGTATTTTGCTCTGATTTATGGTTGCGTAAGCTAAAAAGATCCCCAATGTCTGTGCCATGATGCCTCTGCTGAAAGACTGTGGAGGATGTTAAGTCGGATCAAATTGATTTAGTTTTGCCTATAGGCCTTTTGTTGAGTCAGAGACTGAATTCTAGGGGACAATACAACTGTAAAGCAGTAGGTCCCCATTGCAATGCAGCTGTCATGAAAGCCTTTTGGGAATGGCTTATTAAGAAATAGGAATATATATTTCTTGAGAAGGAATAAAATACAGTTTACCTGCTTGAAAACCCATACAGTTTATCTGCTTGAAAACCCAACTGCTTACAAAAAAAAGAGAATACCTAGGGGTTTATTCAGAATTCATGCAGAATCCTAAATTAATCTGATCAAAGAAACAGCAGTTACTCTTCCTTCTCCCAGCCCTCCTCCCCTGTAGAATGAAGGCAAATAGTGGAGAGGAAAATTCTCATCTTTAATTTGAACTTTATAAAGCCCTGACAGATGCATCTGCTTCATTCTTTGAGGGAAAAACATGTTAATGATTCTGACTTCATTAATCACTAAGAACCAAATTATCTGAATTCTACCACATCACAGAATGTAGTAACAAAAGATTTCTGCATATACTGTCTTGCTGTCAGTTAATATTCCTGTGTCTCATGGAATTACACCAATCATGGATTTTTCCCTTTACCAGTTTTGGTTATGGTTCTTCATTTATAATTTCACTTTATTTACCTTGTTTATTGGTTTTGGAGGGTTTTTTTTTTTTGTTTTGGTTGGTTGATTTTTGTTTTGTTTTGTTTTTTTTTACACTGTCAGCATAAACTCTGATTGCGTTTTAACAGTCAGCTTTTAGTAAGGCTCGCTATTAAAATCAGACAAAAGATGCCAAATGAAATATGCCCGTTGTATTGAGAACCAACCTTGATCCTTAAACTTTTTTATCAAACCCCTATTTTTCATGCAAACTTTCTGAAAGATTACTGAACTCTTGTTCAAGTGTGTACCTGATAAGGGGATTTAGAATGAGACTAGCTTGGATTAAACTGAGAGTCTCACTCTGCTCCGCTCTGCAGACACAGTGAGAAGAAAGTAAACAATTGTGTGCTATTGTTCTGATTTTAGATTTGGTAATTTCTGAGCTTAGGAGATCAATCATAAAATAGTTAGTTCTGGTTTTGTTTGTAGTTTTCTGGGTAGGAAAGAAGACATTGCAGTAAGGAAACAAAGCACATGACCTCGTACCTCCTACCTGCTAAGCCTATTGCAATATATATTAAAGGAAAAAAAGTATAGCACCAGAGAGGAAAAAGAATATGCTTCCAGACTTAACCGCTGATGTTTTCCGCACAGATCACAGCATTTGTGCTAGAGCTGATCAAAAATTGGAAGTAATATTCCCAAACTTCTTTGTCTGGAGTCTTCATTACCACAACCTCCTCTTCTCATGCCCTGGACATTTGTCTTACCCCCACAATTTACTGCAAAGGCTTCTGTAAGATGTTCTTCCTACCTCATTGCTCTGATTATATTATTCATTTTTCCCACATGTCCACAAGCCCACCTTTTCCACATCAAACATAATCTACTTGTTTTTGTTTTAAGGGCCTTTCTGATTTAGCTTCTATTGCGCTCTTAATTTTTTTAATATGGTACAAAGTAGTAATTCTAGACTAATTAATTTTCCTATTTCTTCTTTTTTAGTTCTTACACACAGACAATTTGCAAACAGAAAGCAGAGAAAATGTACTCCAGACTGTTCACTCAGCTCTAAATCATCTCCAAGCTAATCCACACAGTCTTCGTACCTGTTCGTTTTTTTGTCAACTAAGTCTTATTTAGTAACATAATGTTCTAAAGGTTCAATATTTTAAAGAAGTTCAGATATTTTATGTTCTTGATCGTGTTCCATATTCCCTATCATCTGGATTGCTCATAAATCTAGGCTGGTTGGTTGCCATTTTGTCAGTGTTTCACTCCAGTACTTCCTGTAGCCTTTGTGGGACAAAACTGGGTAGTTCATCACATTTCCAGTCCATTTGAGTGTAGCATCGGTCAGTGGGCATAAGACTGGTTACCGTCCTCAGCTGAACAAGACATTCATAATGGGGAAAAGAAAAGTTTTTCTGAAAGCCAAAGGAGCTTTTTTTTTATATATATTAATCACATTAATCATAACCTTGGTTTTGATTTCCTGATGAACTGAGTCTGGCTTGGGAGTAATATCAGCTATTTCCCCTTTACTTATGCTCTTTGGAGGGAGATGATGAGGGAGGAGGGGGAAATAATAGTGTTAAGTCATGCCTGTCTCTAACAATAGGCTTGAGTATGGGAAAAAGAAACAGTGAATGAAAATGCTTTACTGCCCTTGATAAAGAGGACGCGTTTACTGAAATGCATTCTAGCTCTTCTCCATGCTGCCTAGCGGTGCCTGGGGATATATATGCTCCATCCAAGAAGAAATAGTTGATTGTTTTCAACTTGCTCCATGAAAAGTTTTCTTCATTTGATATGTCCATGGGATGTAGGGCAGATATAGATTTTCTGGGGTGTCTCACCAAGCCCTCTTCTTTCATGGGCAAACATAAAATTACCGAACTCCATTCTGAAATTAGTGAAGCTCTTTGGCCATGCCGTGTTAAATTATTCAAATCTTTTTTCTCCATTCTCCTTTTATTATCATTTAGGTTTCACTTCAACATAGTTTTTATGCCATTTATTTTCTTTAAAAGCATGTTTTTTTATATTAGAATATATTTATAGAGACCCCTAGCACAGTTAATAGAAAGATATGACTACCTCGGTGGTTGCAACTGCTATTTAAACTCTGTTTTAAATATTTTAATTTCTAAACCACTTACTTAAAATGATGTGAAAACTGTGCTTGAAGAAGCCTGAGATTTACAGATTTGCATGTCAGGAAAATGCTATTATGTGAGCTTTTTCATAGGCTGTGGACCTCCACATGATAACAGATAAATCACATCCATATGAGAGCAACAGGAGGAATTTTCATTCTCACTGCCCAGAGTGTGACCTTGCTCCTGGCACAGCTGTCCATTATGTCTAAGATATATCCAGGCAATCTGGTTTCCATACTCAACAAATAATCCTTTGGGTTCTTCTAAGATACTTTTTGTGTTGAGTTTTTAGTAGCCACAGTCGTAGAGATTTCACAATCACTTTGAGGAGTTTAGTCTGGTGACTAATAGCCATTTGATATTGGACCCAAATTTATCTTTACTGAATTTCCAGCTGTGTTTTCTTTGGTTTTGTTTGATGTTTTTTTTGAAGTCTGTCTTTGCTGCCTTAAAAATTAAAAATAATTTATTTCCTTCATGCTTAGTTTTCAAATACCCTGAGATAGTTATCTTCTCTCTTCCCCCAGCCATCATTCAACCATGATCTACATAATTAGTTCTTTTAATCTTTGCTAATAATGCATCATTTGATTAAAAGCTAGCAAGGCATTTATTCTAAAGTGTACTTTCATTTTAAATCAGCAGAGCTATGTCATGTCCTAGAAAAGCACATGTTGGAGCAGCTTTAAGTGTTCTCCTTGCCAATTTTTAAATGGGCAAATGGTCCTGCAGGTTGTACGAGAGATTGTGCATAATGATAGTTAAGCTGGAATCGCTGTTTTCATTCAGTTTAGAATCTTCCCTGCCTTGTCCTATAGCTGGGTAAAGAATCTGGGCAAAGAGAATGGCCACTAATAAGGTGCTTGCTCTCCTTTCCTGTTTAGAGAAAATGAACGTACCACCACCAGCTTTGGTGGTATTTATGGTATGAAGTTTAAGACTACTTTGCCCTAGGCGTTTCCTCGTGCCTCTTGGCAGAAATACACACTATGCCACATTGCGTCTGTTTTCATGGAAGAGTTTACTGTGTAACTGAAAGACATGTGTGCAGTACCTGTCTGCATATATATAGGATGTTCATGTAAGAAAAGAAAATAAAATATTATAATATTTGGAATCCATTGTATTTATATGCAGGAAAAAAAGAATTAGGAGGTATCACAGAGATAGGTTAACTGTTAGATTGAGTCAGTTACTTTTGTAGGTGGACAAAAAGATAATTCTCTTAAGTCTCAAAATATGTGACTGGATTCTTACCTCAGTTTTGTTTTGGTTTGTTTTTTTTTTCCAAGATCAGGATTTAAACAATCTTTGGGATTCAGTGTAAAATCATAGAATCACAGAACAGCCCATAGAACAGACTGGAAGGGACCTTGAAAGATCATTTGGTCCAAGCTTTTGTGGGAAAGGGAACCTAGACGAGATTATCTAGCAGCTTTGTCCAGTCACGTCTTGAAAGCCTCCAGTGGTGGGGGCTCTACCACGTTCCTGGGGAGGTTGTTCTCACTGCAAAAAATTTCTGTCTTATATCAAGTTGAACCCTCTTCTGGTGCAACTTGTGCCTGTTGCCGCTTGAATTCTCCATGTGGCTACTTGTCAAGAGAGAGCCTCCACCCCTCTTTGTAACCACTGTTTAAGTACTGGAATACTGTGATGATGTCCCCTGGAGCCTTCTCTTCTCCAGAGAGAAAAGACCCAACTCCTTCAGTCTTTCCTCACAGGACAGGTTCTCCAGACCTTTGATCATCTTTGTGGTCCTCCTTTGGACTATCTCCAGTCTATCCACATCTTTCTTGAATTGTGGGAACCAGAACTGGACACGATACTCTAGGTGAGCCTGGCAAGTGCTGAGTAGAATGGGATGTTCACATCTCTATTTCTGCTAGCTATGCCCCTGTGGATGCAGCCCAGGATCTGGTTTGCCTTTGTTGCTGCAGTGGTTCGCTGCTGATGCATATTCAGCTTGTTTTCCACCAGGACACTCAGGTCCCTTTCGGAAAGACCTGTGCTGGTGTCTCTTAGTTATTTCATCCCAGGTGCAGGACTTTGCACTAGTCTTTGTTAAACTTCATACTGTTCTTGCTAGCCCACTCTTCCAGCCTGTCTATGTATCGTAATATATATTTATCTTGTCTATCTTTTTGACAATGGAATACACAATGAATTGCTCTTTCGTATCTCAGATGCATTAAAAATGGGTGTTTATTTATGAAAAGAGTATATAGGGTGATAGAATTGCAGACCTAATAAGATGGATTTGCTCACAAGATTTTTAAGTTCGGATATTTTTTTATTCAGCATCATTAATCCATACTTTTCTTGGTTGGTGTGTTTTAGTATTTTAAAAAGGAAGCTTCTCTGTTGGCTTCCTCAAACTTTTTTATCCTCAGGGAACTATCTGGTTTCTGTGTTTTTCTAGCCTGCTGCTAAGTGGAATATAAGACTATAAAGTTTCTGTGGAGATTTTGCCTTGTTCATTATTCATTATCCTTGCCACTGCTGATGGTGACAAATGTCATTACTTTAATGACCATCGTTACCCATTGTCATAATTAAGGGAGAACATTTAATGAAACTGCATATAACATTGCTTAATACATCAAATTAAGAAAAGATGTCATGACTAGGTACACAACATCACCCATCATTTTTAAAGATGAATCACTAAATTAAATAATTCCTCCTTATTAATATGACAACATCGTCTTTTTAAAGGTACACAGGGGCAAAGAAAAAGGATGCCAGATGGTTCTTTTTTCCTTGTTTCCTCCCAATTCAATGACGAGATGGGAAGCTGGATTCCGATGCCACTTTCTGGGGCTTACCCAAGAATGTTTCATGATTGCCATTTTATGCCTGGCTTGTGTATGGCTGCACCTCTCTAGATAGTCCATTAGACATGTCATCCTTAAGTAGTTGCAGCTTAATATTGCTACAGCTAACAAATGTCTCTTTAATTTAAGTGACAATCATCTGTATCTCTGAAACAGATGGTCATGAGCACTGTGCCATGGATCACTGTGGGTGGTCTGGCATATATTTCAGAGGGCTGAAGCTGTCTCTGTACCACTTTTTGCAGAAGCCATGCTTCATGAAGTGCCAGTGCTCCATAATAGGAATGGCAATAATCCTACAGAACAGAGAAAGCTAATGAAGGTCCAATCACGGTGTCAGTTCCTTCTGTTTCAACAAGTGGGGTCCAAAACCAAGAAATCTTTTCCGCCTTTGTTGGGCAGATGTACTGGTTGTGCAGGACACTCGTTTGGGCTATGTACTGATGATCTAGCCAGTCTTTGAGATCATAGTATCATAGAATCATTCAGGTTGGAAAAGACCTTTGAGATCATCAAGTCCAACGACCAACCCTGCTCTACCAAGTACACCCCTAAACCAGATCTCCAAGCACCACATCTAAGCGACCTTTAAACACATTAAGGGATGGTGACTCAACCACCTCCCTGGGCAGCCTATTCCAGTGTCTGACAACCCTTTCAGTGAAAAAGATTTTCCTAATGTCAAGCCTAAACCTACCCTGGTGCAGCTTGAGTCCGTCCTCTCTTGTTCTATCACTAAATACCTGTCAGAAGAGACCAACACTTTCCTCTCTACAATGTCCTCTCAGCCTCCTTTTCTTAAGACTAAACAGCCCCAGTTCCCTCAGCAGCTCTTCATAAGACTTATTCTCTAGACCTTTCACCAGCTTTGTGCACTTCTCTGCGCTCTCTCCAGCACCTCAATGTCTTTCTTGTATTGAGGTGCCCAAAACTGAACACAGTACTCGAGGTGTGGCCTCACCAATGCCAAGTACAGGGAGTTTGGATTTCAGTTTGATGGAAGGATCAGGAAGAACAAACATATGGTAAGTGGCCACAGAGGAAGAGAAATTTAGAGACAGAACAGAATAAAAAAGAAGAGATTAAAAAGGAGGGAATGAAAAGATCCGTATGGCATGGGTCGACATGGGAGGAGAAGCATTTGGCCGGCATGTGGGAAGGAGGATTAACCATGGCTTTGCAACAAATTAGGGAGCTCTAGTGTCACTTCTACAGTCTACATTTTGTCTACGAAATTGAGGAAAGTCACTTCGTCTCTTTGCAAAGAGAGATCTTCCTTCTCAAAGGGTACAAGGTTCAGCTGGCAATGACTATGCACTATTCAGAGCTTGTTATCACAGACAGAAAGAGCAGAAGAATGAATGATAAGGAGCAATTAAGAAGAGGATACAGTCTAGTACAGCTCTCGACAGAGAAATCCCTTACCTGAGATCTAAAATAATCATTAAAACAACTGCATTGTGGGCAACTTGGTAGATGTGTGTATGTTAATAAACAGGAAATCTTCTGTCTAAATATTAACAGGTACTGACTTTAACTTGTGAAGCCAATGAAATCAGACTAGTAACAGAGGTGTAAATTAATTGGCCACCTTGCAATCACATTTTACTGATACGGGAGAAAATATCTGAGGTCTGCAGTTCTGATTTAAGACTGAGACTTAATGCTGACAGTGAGGAGTACACCAGAGTCTAAAGTATTAAAAATTATGCCCTTCAGGACTGAAAAATTCTGAACAGTATTTTTTTTTTTTTTTTTTTTTCCAGGACATGCAGTCATTTCTTAAAAATTTATTAGGGGTTGTCAGTAAATCAATGGAGAGTTAGCCCCACTGATTGAGATTGATAAACTGTAAAAAGTGTTACACTCTAAGGATTTTTTTTTTTTTTCCCTTCTTAGCAATAGGAACAACTTTTTGAGAACACTTTCAGCCTCAAGGACAGCATACATAATTGCGTTCATGAGGTAAACTATTACAATAGGGAAAGAATACTTTGGTAAGTATTAAATATGAGATATGTGGAAAGAAATCCTAAAATATATATATAAAAGCACATTCTACTTTCCCTTCACAACCTTTAGATCTCAGCTTTCACTATAACTTAAATCAGAAAGCTGCAGAATGTGTAATCTGTGTCCAGCAATTTTACACATCTCATTGATTCTGAGTCCATGCTAAAGCATGACAAACTGTGTGCATTTCTCGTACCCAATAAGAAAGTATGGATCTCATTTGGAAAAAGGAAAAAAAAATCCAACCCAAACAAACAAAAAATCACAAACAGACGAACAATCCCCCCAAGTATTTAATTCTCAAGAAACCCATCCCTCATTTTTATTCTCTTACTGAAACTGAGGAACAGATTAAAGTACAGCCATATAATTTACAGTTAGTCTTAGCTGGTTCTGAGTTATGCACAGCTAAAATAGCACAAGGAAGCAAGAAGCAGTAGATCAAAACATCCCCATGTTTCTTCACTTTGGTTCAATTCATGAATATGTACTTTTTGTGGAATTAATTTATTTGTCCAAAGAAAGGTTTAGGGAAAAATAAACAACCACCAAAACAATCAAAAAAACCCCCACCATTGCCCAGCAATGAAAAATTCCCTTTGGGGACTGTGTATATTGCATGCTTGAAAATATTTTGTGTTTTAACCATGATTGAGGGTGAGCCCTGTTGTTAATGTTACAGTTCCAGTTATGAACATGGGCATCGGGGCTATATATCTGCAAAATGCATGAAGAAGCTGTCCCTTTCCTAAACAGCTACTGTCTCGTTAAACAAAATAGGCCAATACTGATGGAAAAATAAGGTTCTGAAATTTACTCATGTTTCCATCACATTTGCAATCAGCCACTACAAAGCTGTGTTCAACTGTTGTCCGCCCTGTAGCATGTTCCATCTTTCTCAGTGGAATTCTTCCTTCTTGGGTTTCACTTTTCAGTACCTCAAAATTAATTCATGGGTTTTGGCCAAATTCTGCTCCATTACACTGAGATAATACAAAGGAAATTCAACCAAATCAGTGGAAATGCTGTAAAGTTGTCCCAGTTTTATTCCATTTCAGTGAACTTAATAATTTAATTTACAGATTTTATTTTGGAGACTCTTTGATAAAGAGAATGTCATCCTGTGACACTGAACATTCAGTAAACCTTTGCACTGAAATGAGAGTTGAAATCAAATCTGCAAGTGCAGATTTGTATGTATTGGGACATAAGTGGTTCTGGATACTTGTTCTTAATCAAGATTCTCAGGATTATCTGTATTTAACTTCACAGCAAACTTTCTCATTGTTTTTGTGAATCTGTCTTGAAAAATCCTTTTTAAGATGAGACACTTGATGGGATGGGTTATATGCCTGTTCACCTCTGAGAGCTGTTACAGTTAACTAGCTGTTTAGAATAGAGAAGGGATAGCAAGAAAGAAAAGTCAATTAATGCAAAACATCTATTTTTGTAATTTAATAGACAAAATAAATGTGTCCTCAGAGCTGCTGGAGTGTCTCTGAATACTTGCCATGGTATGCAACTTAGGACATTTTTATTCAGAACTGAAGGGAAGGTGTTAGATGTGTGAAATTCTTTTCCTAGCTCTAGTGCTGAGTTGGCTTTTAATTTCAGTGTACCACTCTTTAAAGTGGCAACTCATGATAATTTGCCTCTCAGGAGTGCTGTAAGATTTCATAAATATTTTTAAGAGTTTCGAGATCCTGGGATGAAGTGTGTGATAAAGTGAAAACGAAAAAATGTATAGAGTTCAGTTCAAGTGTGCTTTGGTGGTGATGTTTGGCTTTTTTGACTGCTGTTTAGCTTAGCTTATCCAGCATTCTGCCTGGTTTGTGTACTGGAACCGACAGCAACTAAAACACCCACTTCAGTTTATGGTCAAGTGCCTCTGTGCTTTCCTTTCCAAGGTAATGTGGACTATGTATAGAAATAATGTTTTCTGGTTTATGAGTGGAAGCCTTGTATGACTAAGGAAAAGGGAGAATGATGTGAACAGCTGGGAACTGAATGCTGGTAATAAGTAAAAGTGCAAAGACTCTTATCTCCTATGAATATCTTTGGACTGGAAGACGAGTTCAGCTTGCAGATTTTGGAAGCTGGATGTCAGTTACTTGCCCTAGGTATTGAAGTAGTACAGAATTCAGATGTGTTGCATACCTGATCATATGCAATGCCACGGGGGTAAATAGAAAAATAATAAATTCTATTCGGTGTGTAGGAAAAATGAGTATCTGTTACATATTCCATAGCAGAAGTTGTAAACTGTATTCCTGTGTCTTTACCCTCATCTCCACCATGTCAAAAAAGGTGCCTAGGAGTTCCTCCATGCCAGTCCACTATGCCATGCAAAGAGGATGCCTAGGAGTTACTCCATGCCTAAAGTGAGCTAGGACACAGGGAACAGAGCTCCTTTGCTTGTGTTTACTGCATCGATCACTACATTTACTAGCGTCTAACCTGTGTAGCCTTGGGAATATACTTCATGATTCTGCCTGTCAATTCTTCTTACATTAAATGGAGTGAAAGATTCCACTAAGCTTTGTTGGGGTTTTTTGGTTGGTTGGTTTGGATTGGTTTGTGGGTTTTGTATATTTGGATGTCCAAGCTTTATAGTCTTCCTAAATGGTGTTTTTCATGATGAAGCGGTTGTCTTCTTGTGTATGTCAGGATGCTGCCTCCAGACAGAAAATTTCTCCTTGTCTTTCGTGGTTCCACCATAACGACTGTGTTAAGTGTTAATTAATCAACCCGGACAGTAGGAAAAGTTTGTCTGCTAACCTGGAATATTTCCTTTTTTTCCTGAGTTCTGTTCCAAATGTTATATATACACGTACTTGCATCAATATTCGCATCACTTTGACTTTTAACGGCCAGAGGGTTCAGATGTATTGTCTCGGGTTTTTTTTATCTAGGTATTTACAGTCCTGTGAGCATAAGGAACCTGCTTGAGAAGGCAACACCAATGTTTGTATCTTGGTCCGTCTACCTGCAGATTTGTGGGTGTTCTGCTTTGGAATCCTTGCATATAGTCTCCCCCTGCCTTTTTTTTTTTTTTTTTTTTTAGGCTCTTTTCCATGCTTGAATAGTTTAGCTTGATGCCACCTTTGTAATACAATTTATCTTTAGCTTCAGATAAATTTATTCGTGAGTGCTAAGAGTGTGATCTTTAAACACTCTGAATGACAGACCTGAGAAGTACAGTTAGAGTGGTTCTGTCACTAAAAGTGAAATTGTGAATAATAGCTTGCTCTTAGCACTTAAAAAGAAGATACATGTCCAGTGATATTTGTGTCTGAAGTGTGACTGTGAACTGATAATTAGAAAGCTGGTTTCCTCTCAAAGGAAATGTTTCACATTTATAACCTGATTTTCTCTTTCTGAAGGGTTTAAAATTTCAAGAGTGCTGAGCTCTATTAGGTGAAACTTTTTTTTGGAGTCTACTAGCCTTATTGTGATCCAATCCCTGTAAAATACTCCACAGTTTCTTTCTCACTTTATACACCTGTTTAGTTCTTTTTCAGGGAATAGCACTTTTACATTTTTTTTAAGTTGATGGCGTACGCAAGACAATTCAGTTTAGTGTGGCATAAAGCGTGCTAAAAGTTGGTTTGACATTAGACCTCAAAGGTGATTTTAAACAAAGTCATGTATTACCATGTATTATTGACAGTCTATGCCTTGCAGTCCTCCAGTCCTCCAGTGACGAGTTATAAATGCAGTTCTGTCCTTATCTTTTATGAAATTATAACCTGAAGTTGTCAATTTTGTAGTATCCAAACATAATATAAGTACAGGTTTGGAGATTTCATGAAGGAGATACAGAAATTGCTCAAAAGCTTGGAGGGTTTTGTAAAATCAGTATAATTAGCTGTGTAAGACATAGCACAAGTGAGAAAGTAGCTGATATGGGAGGGGACTTTGATCAAACAGAAGCATGTTAATATCCAGTATCTCAAAGGCAGAAGAAGCTGGACAAGCCACAGGAGGGTAGAACACAGCTTTTGAACAGTCCGAGAAAAAAATAACATGCTCTCAGTCCATGTTCATTCTGAATCAAGACCAAGTGACTTTTTTGAAAGAGATTCCACCATTCAGCTGAAACTTACTGAGGTCGGTGCTGTAACTGGATAGACTCTGAAGCCTGTGCTACTCAGAGTTATTAATTATTGAGTGTCTACTTGGAACTCCTGCATAAAGAGTAGACCAAATATATTATCTAGTGTGTTCGAAAAAAGGAACTTTTTAATAAGTTCATATCAACATACCTTCTTTTTAATAAGGTCATACCAACATAGAGAGATTTGACACGCTTCAAGACTTAAATTACTACTTTTCTTATTTTAACTAATTTCAGTAAGAAACCTTGACTGTTGGAAAGTTTTTCAGTTCATGACAGGAGCTTCCATATTGTGTAGTTTCAAAGCAGGTAAGAGCAATTCTTTTGTTTGTTTGTTGAAGCTGGTACCAAACTTTAAAAAAAAAATGTTGTGCCAGCAATGCAATGCAACCCAGCACACAAAAGGGTGTTCTCATTCTTCATGAAAGATTTCATTACATATAGTAGATCTTAGTTTTTCCACATTCCATTAATGAACCTCCCTCAGGTATGAAGTGCAGTGCTTTACTTACAAGTACCCATCTGTTACAGTTTGGCGATCAGGATGGTGACTCACTGTAGATGGATGAAGTTTGCGAGCACTGTGATTCTTATGGTCTTTTATCTGCACCACATTTCATTATTTTATGGAACCCTACCAAGTGTCTGGAGCACAGCAGTTCTTGGATGTCTGTATTGTTATCAAAGACACAGGTATGCAGAAACTTAGGCACACTTTACAGTCCGGCTTTCCCTCTGGATTTGTGGGAGGACTGAGGAAAATACCAAAACCATCTCTTCTCTGCACAGAATCAAGCTCCACTTCTTATGTAGACCAAAACTCTTGCATATGTTTCCTATATGATTTTATTTCTTCACCCATGATCCATAATTTTGCTAAAACACTACTTTCCTTTTTGTCCTGGTGCTATATGTCATTCAGGATTTCAGTGTTTTAAATATTGGCGTGATAAATGGAGCTGAACAGGGCGGGGGCTAATACTGATTTTTTCAACAGGTTTTGTGGTCTGTGGGTAATTACACACCTGGTTGAAACCAGCAGGCTTGGAAATAAACTGTCAGGAGCTCTGTGCCCTGACACATTTTACCATTCCAACTTTCTGATTATCACCAAATCAATGTTTTGCTCACTGGGGCTTATGCTGTTCCATGGAAGTTTGATGTTGATGAGCTACTATCAGGTGCAGCCCTGCTATGAGCTGCTAAGGACCTCACAGAAGGTCAGGTTACACATTTCTGGTCACTTGATGCTTAGAGTTTGAATGAAATGGATATCTATCAGATTATGGACCCTGATGGATTTCTCAGCAATGTAAGAAAAGCATTTGAAGGTTATTTTCCTGTTGTTAGAGAAACAAGCACATATAGACATACCGCAGTGCAAAATACAAGATTTCAAGCTGCTTTTAGTTGGTTAACTATGGTAAAATCCAATCTTTCAATCTTTTTTTTTTTTTCCCCTCCAGATTTTTATAATTTTAATGTTTTCTTCATTAAAACACAATTTAAAAATACAAAATGGTTTCAGCTTTTCTCGGTTCACTCGGATAACAGTAGCTCTAACATTTAAAGGAGAACAGTGTTGCTTCACATGCAGCTCTGA
The DNA here is from genome assembly GCF_034619465.1 of Leptosomus discolor. Taxonomy (NCBI): domain Eukaryota; kingdom Metazoa; phylum Chordata; class Aves; order Leptosomiformes; family Leptosomidae; genus Leptosomus; species Leptosomus discolor. The sequence continues at coordinate 78,820,889 of NC_141394.1, read as the reverse complement.
CTGTATTGGCTAAGGGCTTAATTCAGTTGTCCACACACAGGTTCCTAGTGTGAATACAGAAATACCCTAAGATGTCCAGTCTGATCTCCAATTATTGGTCCAAAGGGACATGAGTCTTTTCCAGATCCTTCATCTTGTCTGCCAACCCCACTGTAAAGCTAAGTTTTGAGCACATTAATCTGAGAGCTAAATCTCACTCTTCGTTTCCTTAATTCAGTGTTTATGTATATCTTTCTCTTCCTCTACATTAAGGAACTTTGAAACTTCAGAAAACGTATTTAAAATGGTGACACGATACAGGAAGGAGTGGGTTAGAGGAAAGATGTCTATTCTTACAAAATATTTCTTATCTTTGTATAAGATAAGCAGTCAGGTTTAGAGGATGAAATCATCACTAATTTAGCAAATACAATGCTGCATGTAAAATCAAGGCAATACAAAAGTGTTATTGCTTATAGATAAAGTATTAAAGTGTGATCATTGCTGAATTCAGAAGGTTCAGGAAAAGAAAAAACTATAGTTGTTCTGGAAGATCAGCCTAACAGTAATAAATGAACAAATATCTAAAACATTCAAGTGTTTAAATTAGCAAATGAGATTAAGAGAGGACCTACTGATGTTCTATGTAAATTCATCCACATGGAGAGCAGACTTCTGAAAGTAAACGGCACTTTAGTCCATCAGGAAAAAAAAAAAAGCTGTAAAATGCACAATTTAAGAATTAGTATCATTAGTCATTACAACAACAACTCATCATTTATCTTCTTTGAATTGAAAATTAATGACTTTCTGAAAGACATTCTAGGTCAAGTACAAGTTTTTAATTTTGATGTAGCAATAGCTTGGAGAAAATTTCTGATAAAATATTCAAAACATTGAGTTAATGAAGTGGATAAACTGTGATAATTTACAGATAAAAGGGTGAGAAAAGATGCTTTTATTGTCAAATACTCAAATGGCCTCCTCTGTCTGGATCAACACATGACAGAAATATGTGTTTACTATATTTTTAAGAACTAGATAAGATTTTTCTTATAGCCAAGATCTATCCTTTTCTTGGTTTTCTTTTTTTTTTTTTTTTTTTTTATTATTTATGTAATGACAATGTCCATTTTCTACACAGAATTGGAATTTTCTTGGAAAAAATCTGAATGGTAGAACAGCCATTTAGTATTTCAGTTTAAAGTTAATTGAGAACAAAAGGTAAACAGTGACTTACTGACTTGGAATTACATGTATAGTCAATAATTATACATATTTCTGTCTTTCAAATAATTTTAGGTTAAAAGTAGGAGAGGAAGAAAATTAGTAAAACATAATATTTTTGCTATTTGCATATGCATATGTACGTTGACTACCAATGTATTAATTTGATTATTAGCAATTGCAACAGCTCTTTTACTATTTTAAGTTATTGTTTCATAAATCGACAGTGAATTTGTACATCAGGAAATTGTAAGACTGACACCGAATTTATACTTATTGGAAGACTATTCTTACCAGTTTTCACCTTCCACTTTGTAATTCAGTGTAGGAAAAATGCAAGGAGGGAAGAAATAAGTAATGGACTCTGTCTATTTTTTAATTCCTGTGTACAATAAATCACATATAGTGAAGCTCTTACTTAAGATATAATTAAAATTGGAATTAAGAAGTATGAAGTGCCACTTTGGAGAAGAAATGAGAATACTTGGAAAAATAGTGATTCATTAGTGGGATCCATAAGGGAAAGTGAAAAAACAGGAAAAAAGTCTCAACACCCTCTTCTGATATGAGACTTAAATCTACTGACTAATAGTGGTTTGTGGGACAGATGGATGGAATTCACTTACTATATGTCTTGCAATTATTAAATGTCACAGGCATATATAAATAGTATATATTTATTTTCCCTCCTGCTATCTTTCCTTCATTCATAAGCTCCAGCCCACCTCCAGTTTTGACTATCTGAAACCAAAACTGCAATCTTTAAAACCCCTCCGTTCAGCTGCCACTTTACCCAGATGCTCTTAAACTCTAGTTTTCAATGTTGTTTTCCCAAGCACCTGAGGTTCTGCTTCTTGGCATGACCAGACTCCCAAAACTCTCATGTCATCAACAACATAGATGCATACATCACACCTCTGGGATACTGACCTTTACAAAATACTGCTGCTGGCATTATTCTGCCTTTTGTGTTTGATTGTGGCTTAAAGAGAAACATTGGGTTAATGGTCATGAATCTCTTTCAATACTGGCTGCAGCAAATATAACCTCTCTTTGCTAAAGCTGTACCTGATGTTGTCTTCCTTCTCACCCTTTGTGTTTGCTGAGCATCTCAGTAGGATTTATTTAAACCTTGTCGGGAAGCACAAATTAGCACGTTCCTTCAAGTCACCATAGGGATTAGCTGGCTGAGTCAATGGCCACCTGAGTACCTGTTCATCACTTAAGTGTGAGAGCTCTTCTTTCTCTGGAGTGGTGGGTGGATATCTTAACCCCACAGGTGAATATCTCAGCAGATTGAAGAGAAAAGCTACCGTTCACTCACACTTCACTTTTCCATGAGGGGTGGAATAACTTCAATAAAAGGAATGGGAAGCCTCCTTATTCCCTCTTGTCACTAAATTTTTATTTAAAATGAGATTTTTCTTGTCATTTCCTTCTACTTTTTTTTAGTTAAAAGAAAGGCATGTCTGCCACTGTGATATCGAAAGGAAGAACACAAAAGCCTACCTTTAATAAACAGTTTGTGCTGTTGCAGCCTAGTGATAAAATCTTCTGTTTGAATGCTTAATTCCTGGAGAGTGGTTAGATTTAAAAGGTACCTTATTTCCAGTGCGGGACCTAAAGTAACCCAGTCATAGAGCTGGCAGGCAAAGAACCAGGCAGAACAGCTTACATTAAAAAAGCATAACTTATACTGTTTGCCAGAGCATGGCTCTCTGGAAATCAAGGCCGGGGGGGAGGAGGGAAACAACAAAACCAAAAACAGTCCAAGGAAAAGGAGCTGGTGATATGACAGTCAAAACCACAAGAAGTGAGAAATAATGATTGACAAAGGTGAATTCATAAGTACCTCTATTCCACCAGAGAACTTGGTTGCACAATTACAACTAGGAGTGTATAACAAATTAATGTATAGAGAAGAAAGTGAAGAAGCGAACAGACGTAAGCAGATTCTGACCTAATAACATCGAGAAACAACACAAGGACCTGCAGTACCCTGTTGTGATGCATAAAATTTGAAGTATCTCACTTAATTATAGCTCTGCTAATTTGTAGTGGTTGCTAAATAAATGTACTGTATCCTGTATGCTTTGATAATGAAATACTGGTGAAATGGCATGCTCTTCTGTTTGTGCTTTAGAGTCTGACAGTAAGCTGGACTAATTTTTTGCCCACATCGCTGAGAATGCCCTGCTTATTTTTCTTTAAACTCTCCTTGGTGAACATATCAAAGGTGGTCTCTCAGTTGGCAGCGCAAGTAGATTCCTTAAGTGGGTGATGAAGGTGAAGTCCCCTAAAATTGGGTGTTCTAGTATTGAGTATGATGGTACACAAATCCTTGTCTGCATTTGAGGTTTCATGCTCCAAGACAAGAACTGTTTTGCAGTAGTTGTGTACTAATTTTGGAGTCACTTTGGATATACCCTGGAGTCATACTGGATAGCAGACTTTTATTGCCAGTAGCATAGGCTTAACTGTAGGAGTTATGAATGGGGAAGTGCAATTAGGTCATGGAGCAGAATTTTTCCCACCGGTCTCTCCTCATTTAAAACCAGATTCATTTAAGATGAAGATATGCCTCATTGTTCTTCAGATAGTCTCAAGAGAGTCTAGCAGCTGGACTAAGCAGAAATTCATCCTGGTGGTAACACAGCGATCAAGGCACTCTGGAATGGCTGCATACTTACTGAACTTATTTCTACAAAGCATTCTGTATATATTTTATAACAAGAATAAATGTGCTGGCAATTGAAAACTGGAAGCCTGTTGCTGGAAATTATTTTTGCAAACTGTACTTATCCAGTGGCAATAACACATTTTAACATCTGCTGTTACCTTCCTGAAGCGTATGGATTTAGCTATTACCAGGAACTTAATAAGCCCAGTGCCTTCATCAGCTGCTTTCCAAATCACTGTATCATATGAGGAATTCTTTAGGGAATGGAAGCCATGGTGTGTCTTAATGCATTTAGCAAATGACAAATGCAAACACATTGAAATATATATACAGGGAAGGGAAAAAATACATCTCCTGGGCTGGGTACTTATTGGACTGTGAAAGCAGTCTAAGAATCAAATAAAGACCTAGAAAGTATCCAGTATAAAAAAAAATTAATCTCTGTCTGTGAAAGCAGATGGACTAGATGATGGTTATAAAATATGTACAGAAATGGACTAGATTCATCAATATACTCCAGCTGGTCTACTGTGATGGTAAAAAGCAGTGATAACAGTTAAATCAAGCTTATGGTTTACAATGATTTGCGTTTGATTGAGTCAAAGCATCTAAAGCAGAATAGTATTCCTAACAGTTTGTGTCCGTGCGAATAGTGGCTTGCTCCTTGTGTGGTACTAGAATTTTGATTTCTTTATAGATTATACCCAATACCAGTGAAAAAAGGCAAACAGGTTTCACTTAATTCTTAAGCTGACCATTGCAACTTTTATCTGAGCAAGATTTTCCTGGATTTTGGATTTAGATGTGCCCCATTGGTGCCCTAGTGCCACATTAAGATGAGTCTTACGAGATTTTCTCTTTTATTGTAAGGGAGTCTTGGTTGTCACGTTCTTGTATCCCAGTGCTGTCATTTGTTGTGCTGTTTCTTATGTTTATTAGAACTGTCTGTCTTCTGTTTTCTTCATCACTCCTATGCCTCATCAGCCATTTCTAATAGATATATCAATAACAAACAGAGCTAATTTCATCTACAGATGTTATCACATCCTCTGTGGAGCATTAGTTCTTGTTTTATGTTTATTCCACTTGCTGCAGCCTTTGATAGAGTTTTATGTTAGCACTGAGTTACTTTAATGCAGCGAACATATTCTTTATTACGAAGCCTTCTACTCCTCATGTCCTTGCTCAACAGCTCTCTGCCTGGGCTCTTCTGGGGCCTGCATGATGATGACTCCTCGCACTGATTGTACAAAGGGCATCTGCAATGCTTCTGAGGAACGTCGCCTACAATAATTTTTACAAGTAGTTCATAGGTAGTGTGGAATGCACATGTTTTCACTTTCTGTCTTCTGTTGCCTGCCTGCCTTGTATTAACTTCCAACTTCAGCTTCCAAATCTTGAAAATCTAGCTGTTTACATCAGAGTCTTTTTAGGAGAGCTTTAAGGACAGAGTCTACTCTCTTTTCTGTAATGCCCTGAATGTGCCTTGTGTCAGAACTGTATCATCTCAGCACTTCTGTGCTCGTTATAGTGATACTGATATCCTGCAGTTACAGAGACTACTGTGGAGGCCTTTTCAAGAGTGAAGGAAGGAGCGCTGTCTTCTAAACCTTGACCAGTTTGGTTGCTGCTTTCATGAACAGTCCTGTGGGTTTGGAAAAGCGTCATCAGAAGAATAGAAAGTTCAAAGGTGAGAAAAAAATTGGCTCCAGCCTGCTCGGTTTGCTCAGTGTGGTTGGGCTGGCCTCCCTTGGATAGGCACCTTCTGAACGATTCTGGGAGAAAAATCTGTGACATGTATGGCTGTGCTGAAATATATATCTAGCCAGGCAGAGCAGGAGGGTTTAATTACAGAAACTCCTAAAAAGTAACAGGATACAAGTCTGCATATGAATTACAAAACAATGACATACGTAGTAATAAAAGTTTACTGCTGTACTGCAAGGCTAAGTGTGAAATAGTAGCTGTAGCAAATCATGCACGTGCTAATAGGAGATGAGTGTGGCAATGGCTCTAAATACAAGCTGAAGTAGCTTTTGAACGTTCACCAATGCTCACAGGTCTATGGTAGTGTTTCATAGAAAGTATTGTCTTGTTCTTCTAAACAGAGCATGTAACTGATGATCTTCTGAATTTCAATTTCCTGAAGAGCCACAGTTGCTGCTGATTTATGAAGACTGACTTGATTTCCTTTATATAAGTAATTAGCAAACTGTTTCTAGAGTACTGAGTTTATGCTTCTGGCAGTTTATATTTCCAAACATCAGTCTTTCCTTGAAAGATACCAATGTGTTGTAACTGTTTTAACTGACTGTAACTGTTGTAACTTTTGCCCTTCCAATTCTCTTCCCGATTACGCTGATGGAGAGTGAGTGAATGGCTATGTGGTGCTTAGTTGCTGGCTGGGGTTAAATCACAACGGAGATTTGGGATGTGTAGCAGGAAGAAGTCAAATGTTTCAAGAGGCAGGTACAAATCAAAGCTCTCTGTGCAATGTGTTAAACATTATAGCAAACTTGAATCTACATTCATGTTTGTTAGCTTTTAAGTTGAAATAGGCAAATGAATGTAAAATCACCTGAAATTAATGCCTTTTTGAATATCCCTTTTCACCACTGTAATTTTTGGAGGTAAAAGGCTTTAGTGAAAGAAATTGAATCCTATAAAGCATTAAAAAAAAAAAAGACAAAGAAAAGAATTTTAGTGAAACTTCTAGGAAGATGTGATTAGTATCAAATCAAAGTCAAGTTTATCTATCACTCCTCAGAGACAGCAGGGAGGCAAAAAAATAAAGACCTTATCTCATAGATATAGTGATAGATTTAATTTAATTAGGAACAGACATTCTCAGCTTGGCAATGGGAATTAATGTCTGGGTGCAAAGAACTATGTTGGGGAACGGTACTTTACATGACTGAGTAACTAAAGGCTAACCTGTTACCCTGTGCATTGTGTAAAAAGGAGTTTTGGGACAACCTTTATTTTCCAGAATAACTTCCAGGAAGTCAAAGCCTTTGAAAACATGAAGAAAGTATTTATCTACTATTCATGTGGGGTTTCTAGGGGTCCACTTTAGCACAGCTTACCCAGCTAGCCAGCTACTCAGAGCAGCAAAGGTATGGATGGAGACCTGCTCCTCCTTTTCCATTACCTGCTGCTAAATGTCTAAGGTTACTACATTTTTGAGAAATGTCTGCAAGATTACACAATAGCTGCAGGAAGACAGACACTGTCACCTTACACCCTGCCCTCTTTTGTCCCTTCACATTAACCTATTAGAGGACACCAGGAGTCACGAATTTGAAGCCCACACACTCACAAACCTGATCACCTTGTCCATCCTGAAGGTTATACTCTGTTGTATCATCAAGTCAGGCCCTGATTGACTATGTCTCTGTTTTATGATTAATAATTTAATCTGATTTCTGCAAGTTTGGCATCTGAGCTTGAGTGCCGATGCCTGTCAATGTTCTTGCAAAGGAAAAGACCACAGGTCTGTCTCGCACTTCCTCGTGCTTTCTCTAGGCAATGCTCACTCCAGACCTTCCTAGCATTGTCTATACACATCCATGCATCAGTGCACATTTTTGCTCAGTGCAGGGAGACTTAAACTTGAAAGCACATTGATGTGACAAGTCCTCCTGTAATGTAGAACCAAAGACATGGGTTTCAATACCAGCATATGCAGGGGAAAGACATAATTAAGTAACTCCAGGTGAATCAGAGTTACAGGTTTACCGAGCTGGTATAAAATGTGTTGTCATCCTTTGTCATAGATCATGAATTTGCTAGCAGTTTGATACGTCATCAGGTATGCTTAATTCAGAGTGACAAGGGGGTTTGTGGAGAGGATGATGCAGAACACGCCTGAGCAACTCTTTATCTAGGAAATAATACCGATTAGGTTAGAAATATAAATACTTTAATTCGTGGTACAGTTTTTTCACTCTCTGAAAGCATTGACTTTTAAAGAGGTTAAAATCAAACTGGAAGGTAAAATGCTTCAGTTACTTAAATACTAGTAGCATAAAATGATTATTGCAGTGGTAGACGCTGGTGTCTGTAAAGTAACATTTTGCCAGAAACTGAGAAACCAAGCTCTGCTATCACATTTTTTAAAAGGGTTTCTTTGATTTAGGGGTCAAAATAATTGAGTTTTGAAGTTGCTAAAGCTCCAAAGTAATTTAGACGGGTTTGATAATTTGAACATTCAAGTTTACTTGTTGGGTCTGTTGGGCCACACAATCTGCTTGTGGGCAAGCAAATAAAAGAAGGTTAATCAAGTTGAACAAAGCTGAACAAATTAACATCCATGGAAGAGCTTTTGACCAGACCAACAGGCACCTAATTACTGTGAAAGATAGTGAGAAACAGAGTCCTAAAAATAAATGTTTTTTTTCCCCCTAACTTACAGACCTGAAGCAAGGACATTGTATTATCTGTGCCTGTTAAGAGTCAAAAAGAGCTGCCTTATACAGATTTATGTGACAAGTAATATAACAAAAAACTAAAGATAAGGGGTGCGTATACTTTCGTAGATATGGTAGAAATATACTTTCTGGAAGATTTTAATTAATCGTATGATAAAACCATAATACATGTGAATTCACACAGTGAATGACAGTCACTCAGCATTTCCCCTGTTCTTGACTTCTGTGCCTTTGGAAATATAATAAAGTTTTTTGATGCAACTACACAATCATCGAAGATCATAATTGGGAAGATCAGAAGATCACAGCTAAGAATTTTACCAATGCCTTTATTTAGAGAATTTATTTAATGAATGCACAAATGTATTAAAATGACAGTTGTTGGATACTGTCTCAGATACTTAGTGGAGATTTTTTAATGTCATACAGTGGTTTCTGAATTTGAAGAATTTTCAGTGTAAATAATTTCTTAAATATCTACAATTCCAATGAAAAAGGTATTTTTTCCATCGGTTTCATCTACACAATAAACATAAATGAAAAAAGAGAAGGAAAAAAGGAAAATAAAAATAACTATGTTGGAACATATAATTATTGATTTTTGCATATGTTGTGTTCCTATTCAGCCAAAAAAATATTGCAATGAGAACCTTTATTGATGTTTAAAAGTTAAAAATTATTTTCTTGTCAAAGTTAGCAGCCCAAATAGCTGTTACAGCACAACATTTCACAAGGATATCATAGGTACTGCATCTCAATACACTTTGACATTAAACTCAGTTGCAGAACCAATGTAGATGGCCCCTTCCCTTTTTAAATATCTTGGGCAAAACCCTGATAATATGTCTAATAAAAAGTGAGTTCCCCTCCCACCCCCAAATGATCTGTCCCATTCACCTTGATAGAAGTAATATAATAAATATAACAGTGCATTTCTTGGTGTTTATTATTTATGCTGAAAATTCCCTCCTTCGTAGATAAGCTTGATCATCTCTTTTTTTATCAATGGCTCTTGTAACTTTAACATGAGAACGATTGTGTGTATGCACATTTTACATTTGGTGTGCAGGTAATCATCCACTGAACTGATGAGGGATGGAGGATGCTTATTTCATTAAACTACGTGATTAACAGCCGGAACATATATTGCCTCCACTTTCTGCTTTGTCTCAAGTTTTTAGTGTCACTCTTGTACAATTTCTCCTGTCCGTGCATGCTATACTTCATCCTCTAAAATGGGAAGAGTGTGGCTTGATTTCTTTCACTCTTTTTATGTCTTACCTATTTAAAATGTGTTGCCTTGTTACAACATTTCCAGCAATGAAGCTCCAGTGTTAGCTTCTATTGCAAGGTAAATGACAAATATTATTTATCTGCTGTGGGAAATATGGCATAAAATAATGAATTATGTACACTTTCAAACTACTGTACTGTAGCTACAGCTATACTCTTATTTCACCTTTGTTCCCTCTTGCAAATGCTTAAAAAGGTTTACCTTGGAAATTGGCAGGATGAATAATATGAAGAATGGACTATTAGACACAGCTTCAAATTAGGGATAGCACTAAGCATATTGAATTCTTTTCTTTCATAAGAGCACATTAGTAAAGAGTCAATTATTAACTCTGCTACTTGATTTATTCCAACATTTTGAACGTATTAGAGGTCAATGTATTTAAGGGGTTTTTTTTAATTATTATTTCAAGTGGAAATTAGGTTCTCAGAGGGTAAGTAGATTATAATAGATCCCAGCTCCTGGGCCCATGCACTGGTATGTCAGTAGGATTTATTATAACTCATACCTTCAGAGAATACGAATTACATGTAATTTTCTCTTTTAGTTAATGAGATTATATGCTGTTCAATAGGTATTTTCACTGTGATTTGATAGAGAATTCTTACTGAGATCCAGGACTTAGCTGTATCAGTAAGGTTTCTTGATTTGTGATCACTTATTTTTGGACCTTTCCAATTTAAAGTCACATTCACAGTTTAATATGCAAATTTATCATCAGGTTTAGTCATACTACATCACTTATGAGAATAGTAAGCTGTGCGGGTCCAGTCAAAGCTTGTTGAACAGTTAAATGAGGGCAGACAGTTTGCAGTATATGAGTTTTATCTAAGAGTTAAACAGATGAATTATATGCCATAAAAGGGAGGGGAATGAGACCACCACTTGGACTGCTGGGACAGAAGCTCAGTGTGTAAATGATCCTGACAGTATCTAGAACGTGTTGTTACAGAATGTGTTGGTTGTTAAACAGGACATTTGTAACCTTAAAGGATTTTTAATCTCCTGATTTCATTAAAGTGCTATGATGAAGAAAGATTAATTTAATTTATTAACCAATTTACAATTTACTTAAAAAACTGAAGTTATATCATTATTTATTGAAATATCTGGAAGTGTGTTTCCTTAATTTAAGCAAACACAAACCAAAACAGTTGCAGGATCTATTGTATCTGCCATCAGAAAATGATATGTCTGTTCAGGGACAAGAAGGGATCAGATTGTTCCTTTGTCTTGTTTAGACATGAAACTGGGGAGACTGCAAGAGCAAAGAAAAATTATAGTTAGCGTTTTTTCCATCTGTAAGTTGGGAAGCAATGTTACTTTTCCTTTCTCTCAAGTCTGAAATTCTTACTGTCCTTATTGCCACTGAGGACTAAAGTTGCTTTCTAACTTAGGTGCACATCATTTTTTGATAGATAATGCCCCTCTAGGTGTATGTGGTAAATCTCATTCTGATTATTTTTGGAAACAAAGGGTTTGTGAAAGATTTCTGGGTTCCTACTTTGGCAGGTACTTGGAGTAGAGGGTACAGAGAGAAGTAGAAAACTTCTGATAAAGAGACTTGTTCCTCAAGATGATCTCAGTTGGGAGCACTGAAGGGCTGATTTGTGTCCAGTTCTGGGCTCCCTGATTCAAGAAGGACAGGGAGCTACTGGAGAGGGTACAGCAAAGGGCTACAAAGATGATTAGGGGGCTAGAACATCCCTCTTATGAAGAGAGACTGAGGGTCTTGGGGCTTTTTAGCCTAGAGAAGAGAAGACAGAGGGGGAACTTGTCAATGCTTTTAAATACTTAAGGAGGATGGGGCCAGTCTTTTTTTCAGTGGTGCCGAGTGACAGGACAAGCAGTAATGGGCACAAACTGGAACATAGGAGGTTCCATCTAAACATGAGGAGGAACTTCTTTATTTTGAGGCTGGCAGAGCACTGGAACAGGCTGACCAGGGAGGTTGTTCAAAACCCACCTGGACACGTTCCTGTGTGACCTTCTCTAGGTGGTCCTGCTCTGGCAGGAGGGTTGGACTAGATGATCTTTCGAGGTCCCTTCCAACTCCTAACATTCTATGGTTCTGTGTTTGTCTGAGGCTGGGTTTTTTTTGGAAAAGAGGCAAATCTTGAGGATATGGGACATGAGTAGGAAATGGTTCCATTTTAATTCATTTTTTTTTTCTGGCTAATGAGTCTCCTTGCAGGCTTTGGTATTGTGACTTTTATAATCTCTGAACCAGTCGTCCCAGTGTAATTTTTTTTTTTTTAATATTTTTTTACTTTCAACAAGAGATTTTTTTTTTTCCCCAACAGTTTTCCCAGCTACAAATATATTATTAAAAAAATTATCAGTATATTCTTGCAAATGCATTTAGAGTTCAACTGCCAGAAGAATGTAAGAACTAGAGAAGAGTAAGTAAATTAGTGCAAATGTATAGCAGAAAACAGATTCCTCATGATAAATTTCCTTTAATTCATTCTCTAGAGACAGCAGTACCAGATTGTCTCAGTTTATGAAGAAATTAGATCTTCCTATGGAATTTCTGATTTTACTTTTGTAATTTAACTTTACCCCTAGAATAGAAGGGCATGAAATCTAGGAATCTCAAAAATCCACTTTCCTTATGAGATTAAATTATCATTATCCTACAGTTACTTGAGATAATGTACTTTTCTATACCAAAAGTTCTCTCAGTGAAGAAAGAAATCTATTGATTCTGACAGAATAGGTAGGTTTCTCATTATGTTCGGTTCAAGCCCTACTAAAACTGTAGGCTAGATCCTCATCTAGTGCTATCTAATATTAACTACAAAGGAGAAAGAAATCTTGAATTGCATCAGGTAAAGACTTTTTTCAGGGTAAGAGTAGTATCTTATAAGCATCCAAGACACTTCAATTTAAATATTGTAATGTGCTGCAAGTGGAAATTTCATCTTGTAAATGGGATCTGTAAGGGAAAATGCAGGTTGCTACTTGACAATTTTACAAATAATTCAGATAATTATTTATTGCTGGAGAAGTTAATGTCAAGGCTGTTTGGTGAATAAAGTGGTTTCTTGTGTTGTTAGCAGCTTGTGTCACAGTTGTCAGCTCAAGTAAAGTGCTGGGTTAATGGTGGTGTTCTTATTATCAATACTTATTATTTATTGAGACTGTCACTGCAAGTGATGCATAACAAATATAAGTCAAGGCAGGTTTTCCCTGGTAAGACTTGGATGAACTCATTAGACAAATCCTGACTGAGCCAGAAATTCAAAAAGAGAAAGGAAAATGAGAAGGTAGGCATAGTGGATAAAATTGTTTATTCAGAGTCTAACTAGCATATATGGACAAGTGAAGAAGTTCTATCTGAGCCTGAATGGGGGCTGCTATCATCACAGATGATACAAAGAGAGATGAAGGAACAAAGATGATAAGTCAGTGATGCGTCCTCACTGTGTCCTGAATTGGCTGATGTGTTACAACATGATTTCTTCATTAGCTATAAATAAAAAAAATGTTACTTCAGTTTACAGGAACAGAAGAAACTAAAAATACTTCCACTGGTGTCTGATGGTAAAAAGAATTAGAGCCATAATTCATCTGCATATTGGTGGTGATTTAGCTTTTTTATTGCTGTATTTCCTACAGATAATATTCTGACTGAAGTCTTGGATTCATCAGCTGAAAGCTTTTGAGAACAAAGTTACCCAGAAGTATTGTTTGGGATAATCATCAGACTCTATTATCAGAACTCTTTCATAATGAATTCCTGTGCCCCATATAATTTTGAGTTGATTTTCATGCAGAAATTATTCTTGAAACAGACTGTGAAATTAAAATCTTACTGTTATTCTGAAATAATTTCTGAATGATGGTGACTTTGTTAGGTAGATTTAATGCAAATTAACTAAAACCAAGTATTTTTGAACTTGCATGACTGCATAATGCCATGTACGTGCAATTCTCAATTAACATGGCTTGTCATATTCCCTATGAAGATAAATCTTGTATATAGAAGTGGGACAGGCCATCAGAGCAACTATAAGTATTAGCAGAATTTTTAATCTGTTATCTTGGGAAAAAAAAAATACCAGGCATTTAGAGTAGAATTACTTCTAAGTGTATAGTGGTTTGAAAATTTTGACTATTGGACTCCACTTCCCTCACAGAGGTGGGTAGATGCTGCCAGAATTCATGGTGTTTAGAGAAAACAGGTTTTTAAAGGAGGGCTGGCCACAGCATATTCGAAAGCGATTGTGAGTTTCTTTTCAAAAGGCCCCAGGGAAGCTCACAAAGGACTTTAAATAATTCACATGGCAAAAATGCATCCAGAGAGATTAAAGTCAATAAAGCCTCTAGCTCTTTATAGTACTTCATGACTGAGTCTTAGTATACTAATTCAAGCTCTCAGAGGCAAAGACACCATATTCTCAATCTGCTTGGGTGCAAATGTGAGATACCATATGGGACTTAGCCCCAAGAGGGAGGACACAATAAACCCACAGTCAGAAAGCTTAAATAAGAACTGGGATTGGTTTCTTTAGCATAAATAACACTTTTGCTACCCTGCATTTCATGAGCCTACATTTCTGATGTGAATAATTTTGAGTAGAAAAAGTGTGATAGAGTAGCAATCTGTGTGGGATGGAAGATAAATTTAGGTCTGTAATGAGGGACAGTTTGAATTATGTGCCCAGTGTATCAGCTGTTAAAGACATTTTTCTTTGCTGCTCAAAATGCATAAGTTGCAAAATGTTTTCCACCCAACACCATTTCTTTCACTTCCTATGGATGTTGTGGTTTTCTTAAAAAGAAAAAATCCGCAAAAAATGTAAAAAGCTTTCGGCAGAGCCCATGACTGGTTTCCTACAGCCTATACTCAAGGGAAATGAAAACCAGCTCTGACCAAGCAGTTATTTTATATTAAAAATATAACACTTCAGCACATCCAAAGAATGTACCAAGACAGATTTGTTAACGTAATTGAAAACAATTACTCTTGTTTGGATTAAAATTAATATCCTATTTTGTTCATTTTAACACAAGCTTTTTCAAATTCACTAAGGAAAGATGCAACTTTCTGACTAATTTGAAATTTAATTGAAGATGTGGAGCTTGTTTATCCATGGTTTTCGCCATTCTATCTGTACAATCTAGCTCGATTAAAAACACTAGATCTTTGAACATAGAGGTAAGGTTTTTATGCTACCGCTGCTGTTGTCAATCATCCAATTACCACCAAATTTTGGGAGGAGAGAACAAACACCAAGACAGCTCCAAGAGTTAGGGTGTGAAAAATGTGATCATTGTTTGCCATTTAAGTTACTGCTTTCTGTTAGAAAATTTCTTAGCAGATTGTACTTGTTTGAATAGAAGAGTGATTATTCCTTGCTCATAGGATTCAGGTGAAGAAGCAAGAAAAATGGTGATATAGTTAAATAAATAAAGGCCTTCAAGAAAGCAGGGTGGAACAAACTTCATATGTAGTTGTGGGGAAAATAGCTCCTCTTCTCTGCCTCAGTCTCCAAGTCTATAACAATAAGTTAATAATTATTCCAATTGCGAGGATGACTGGCTCAGGTTAACTGAAATTTTCAGGAGTACAAAGGTCTTAGCTGAATCTTGTACAACCCTTGCTGTAAAGTCTCAGGGATATATGTGATACGATCTCAGTTGTCTAAACGGTATTTGTAAATAGCTTCAGAAAGGGTGTCTATACAAGTTAAAATTATTAATCTTTGAGAAATTTTCCCTTCATGTCTCTAAACCTTTTCTGTTGCCTCCAACTTCTACATCAGTCAGCTTTTACAGCTATCCTGTGGTGTTCTGAAAAAAACTGTGATTTGACCCCACCTTTCTTGGTTTGAGTCCTGGTCCCCCAAAAGGCAGCATATTCTAGGCAGAGTCTATAGAGAAATTCCCTTTTAAAGGCTGTCAGTGCCATTTGTTAAGCAAGGAAATGCAGGCTCAAGCCTGAGATTTCCAGTACAGAATCTAGTGTTCCACAATGCATAGTACTAGATATGCTGGAAAGAGATCCAAGAATTTCAAATTAGGCAGAAATGTAATAATCTGTTATTTGCATTATGTCTTCTGCTAATCTCAAATATTCAAAGTCTATATTAAAACTGGAGGATGGTGCTTAATAACCTTTCAGAACTTATTAGCATTAACTACTATAGCTCAACATATTTTTTGTAGTCTTACTGATGTCCAGTCTTTCTTTCAGTCTACTAAACTTTGCGACCTGGAAGTGGCTTTTATTTGGCTGTCAGTAATGCTCTGAAATTTGATGCTCTGTGTTGATTAGAGCTGAAGTGTGTTACTTTTCTGCTTGCAGAAAGTGCCATACTTCATTTCTGAGGCGACTTTTATCCACCAGCCTCTTCCCAATCCCTTTTAATAATTAAATAATAGTCCCATTTAAAAATGGGAAAAGTTCTTACGCTTTGTAGCGGGTCCCACTATCCTTGTGTCCTACATGCCAGCTGCACTGATTTGGGAGGGCAGGGAAGAGAAAGTCTGAGAATAAGGAGTGTAATTTCTTCCCATTGAGCAGTGCCAGGAAGATGTTAGAAGCAAAAGAACTATGAATGCCAGAAGCCCCACAATCTTCTTCTTCTGTCCTTAAACTTCAGTGCAAATGTAACATATTGATGGGTCAGGTCTTCAACTCAGCTGCCAACAGAGGGTATGAAAGCTGGGAGATGGCATGTTCAGAAGTTGTCACTGGAACTGAAAGACTCCTCTGTCTGTTTGGCAGGTGAATTCGGAAAGCTCTGTCCATCCATCCACCCACCCACCCACCCATCCATTCAGATCTCCTTATGGTGTCAGCAGATGCTGAAGTGAGTCACAGCCTGTTTCTCCCTCCAAAGGCACAGTTGTGTTAATGAAGGAGATGCAGAGAGTGCTCTTGGGCTCTTGGCAGAGAGGTCTTTAATGGTTGATGCAGGCAACATCAGAATAAAATGCAGATAGATCTAACAGAGTATCCATAACTGGCAATTGTCACAAAGCAGAGAATGCTAAGAGAAGTGGACAGGATTTGTTGTAAAGCTAGAAGAATATCAAGTCAATTTGCTCCCTTTTGGGAATGAAGGTAAACACCATGACTCAGGGATCAGTAAGACTGTAGGACTGAAAACTGAGGCTACCTTTGATTCCATCTGTATTGGACTCAGTGACACAGCATCTGGCACTGTTCCTTAGAGTCTGGAAAGCTTGAATGATCCAGGTAGAAAGATGAAAGTTAAAAATATCCAGGTTATCCATGAATTTCCCAGAATTCTGCTATCCTGCAATATAGGGAGGAAAGGAGCCAGGTGATACCAAAGTGAAGTGTATAAATGGCACCAGACCAGAGAATATTGGGCCAACTATAGGAAGAGTAGATTGTACAAATGTGGTGGCCTTAGAATCATAGAATCATTTTGGTTGGAAAAGACCTTTAAGATCATCAGGTCCAACCATTACCCTAACACTACCAAGCCCAACACTAAACCATGTCCCCAAGCACCACATCTATATGTCTTGTGAACACCTTCAGGGATGGTGACTCTACCACCTCCCTAGGTAGCCTGTTCCAATGTCTAACCACTCTTTCAGTAAAGAAATTTTTCCTAATAACCAATCCAAACCTCCCCTGGCGCGGCTTGAGGCCATTTCCTCTCATCCTGTCATTAGTTGCTTGGGAGAAGAGACCAACACCGGCCTCACTACAACTTCCTTTTAGGTAGTTGTAGAGAGCAAGAAGGTCTCCCCTCAGCCTCCTCTTCACTAGGCTA
Organism: Leptosomus discolor; assembly: GCF_034619465.1. NCBI lineage: Eukaryota > Metazoa > Chordata > Aves > Leptosomiformes > Leptosomidae > Leptosomus > Leptosomus discolor. Next base: position 78,803,519 of record NC_141394.1, on the reverse strand, counting down.
AACAACCCCAGTACCCTCAGCCGCCCCTCATAAGACATGTTTTCCAGACCCGTCACCAGCTTCGTTGCCCTTCTCTGGACCCGCTCCAGGACCTCAACATTTCTCTTGTACTGTGGCACCCATAACTGCACCCACCATTCGAGGGGCGGCCTCACCAGTGCCCAGCACAGGGGCACGATCACCTCCCTGCTCCTGCTGGCCACCCCATGGCTGACACAGGCCAGGAGGCTGTTGGCCTTCTTGCCCACCTGGGCACACTGCCGGCTCATGTCCAGCCGGCTGCCGACCAGCACCCCCAGGGCCTTTCCCACCGGGCACTTTCCAGCCGCTCCTCCCCAGCTTGTAGCGCTGCTGGGGTTGGTGTGACCCGAAGGCAGGACCCGGCACTTGCCCTTGTTAAACTTCATACAATTGACCTCAGCCCATCGATCCGGCCTTCATCTAAATCTTTTCATAGTCAAGAGACCTTAGAGAAAGATAAAAATGGACCAGTCATGTCTGAATACTCAGGCATGAAATCTGAGCTGGAAATCCTCTACGTCTGACAAAGTCAAACCTCAAATTGCCTGTTAAGGACAAGTATGTATGCACTGTTGCCAGCACTGTACTCAGAAAGGAAATGTGATGGAGCTTGTGATTCTCAAGAATCAGAATGCAAGAAGAATTACTGGGGTCAGCATCAGATGCTCATAATTGGAGACCACTGAGAATTACAGGACTCTAAATACTAATTCATTTAAGTTGTGTGTAATGGAATTGCTGGTCAGGAATTTATTATAGACTACCTAATCTCTCTGAAGTATGACCTAAACTACATCAAAAATTGTGTTACACTGAGCAATTTTGGCTGAGGAATATTAATTAGACGTTACAACAAAACCCACTTAATTCTCAAAACATCAGAAATACAATGAAGTCCTGTAGCAAGGGATAATTTTTATACTGTCAGTAATAAGTTAATCACCAATTTAAATACAGCAACTCTGCAGCTAACCTGTGATTATTTCCTGGTCAGGCTTGTTCTGTGCAAAGAATTTGCGGTCAACAACAAAATGTGGGAATGCTACAGATGAAATCAAAGGAAGCAGTGAACAGGCAATAGCATTAAAAAACTGTGAAAGAGGACATCTTAAAAAATTTGCCTTCCCCCAAGCCTGGAGATAGTAGGAAGGGGAGGACTGGTTGTGCTTGTTTAGAAAGTCAAGAGGAGACTACTGCTGATGCAGAAGGTGAGGCAGCAGCTTATGTCAAATGCAAAGGGACTGTAGATGATGATGGCAAGTGTGGAGATGGGCTGTTGCTCTGTTTGGGAAGGGTTAGTCTACCTGTCCAGGCATAGCTTGAGAAGTGAAACTGGGAAAACAGATGTCACTTGTGTAGGTAGAGTGGATAGCTGCTCATTAATGACAGAGGGGTATCCTGATACCACCCTAAATAGCGTGAGGAAGAAAAATAGGCTGCTGTTCCCTTGTCATGTGTTAGCTGCAAGCTGTTTATCCCTGCTGCAAGAGATGATTGAGCTTTCTCTGGTCATGTAGATGGAATAGAAAACTTGCAAACCTTAATAAATTAGCAAACCAGGGTAACTTATAGCATAAGCATTAAAGGAGTCCCCACAAAGGGATCCTCTGAATCATGAATGTTTGTTGGTAACCAAATTTTATTCCAAACTTTGGAAGATTACTAATTTCAATATTGAAAAGGGCTAAACCAAATCAAGTTGGGAAATATATTGCATCAATCCATTGATTTATTCTAGATAAAGTAACATAACTAGGAAAATATGGAAGCAGATTCTAGCAGCAAAACACTAGGAGAAAAAAAACAACCATGAGATTAACGTCAGCATAGTTTCAAAGAAAGAAGTTTTAGTAAAACAAGAGCATGTTTTATTTGTCAGAATTTCAGGTCTAGCTGAAAAGGTCTGTTTGTAATAGAGAAACTGTGGTTTTCTCTAAAGCATTTGATGTATGACTGTCTGACATTTGAATAGAAGAAACTTTCCATACATAGAACGAACAAAGAACATTAGGTGGATTAATAACTTTATAACAGGCAGATCTCAAATTATGTTCTTAATGGGGAGATGTCATTAACGAAATTGTTTCTCGAGGGTTCCAGTTCTATATCCAATGACCTCTATCTTGTCCAGTCATGTGTACAGCAGACAGATTGCTGGAAGATAAATAATTTTGTTGGCATGATCTGCGATGCCTGGGAAAATGGTCACAATTCACCAAAATATGTCCCGATATGTCTGGGACACAGTTGTATGTACCCTTGGGAATACAGAACAGTTTTTCCTGCAGGACGAGGGAGTCTCCTGGAGTGCAGGAACATAGAGAAGATTTAAGAGTTATCCCAAATAGTCATCTCGATTTTCATACACTGATGTTTCAACCGCAGACTGCAACAGCTCTCCTTGTCTCTTCTCTTTTGTTTTGTTACTCAGAAGTTTTCAGTCATCGGTGAATTCTTGAGCCCTTGAGGTTTGTATTTAACTATCCAGACAAGATTTTAAGCAGCTTTTGCACATTGGTTCTTTACAACATCTCTGTGCTGAAAATTTCTCAAAAGGAACTTCTTTTCAAAATTAGTTCTCACCCATTTTACTCTGTCGTGCTCTGTAGTATTTTATTAACTCAATTATTTGTGTGTAAGAAAGAGGAAGGGAATATTGGCTTGAAAATGTTTTACAGCTAAAGAGAAGCCTCACTGAATTATTTTCCTGTGTTACTCTTTATACAAAATGGGGCTGATGAAGGAACAGCAATTTGGCAGCCTGTTACAGCAGTCTATACGAACCATATAGAAATAATGACCAGTCAAATTGCATGAATTGTGCTTTTCTTTCCACAGACAAGGGACTGCATTATTCTCTACCATGCATAAATAATAACCTACATACTCTTTTAAAAGAAAAAAAGAAAAAGAAAAAAAAAGGAGAGAAAAGAAAAAGAAAGCCTGTGTGTCATGCAAGGAGAAATAATACTGACTGTAAGAAAAATCAAACAGGACATACCAAGTACAGCTAAATCCTAGGCAGATGTGAGAGCTTTTTGGCTGGCAGGTGAGCTTGACTCATATCTACTTCCTAATGGAAATGGTATTTATACTCCATCAGTCCCTTCAGGTGTTCTGGTAGACTTATTCCAATTATTCTACCATTACAATTAATTTGGTGAAATCCTATTGTGTCCCAGCTTTCTTGCTGAGAGATGCAGAATGGAATAGTTATTGCTGAATAGTGAATTACCAACTGGATTTCTATTGTAGTTAGAAGGAACCTTTTTTTCTGTCTTCCTATATTTGTCCATTAAGGCTGAGAGGTTCAAAGAAATATGCAGTTAGCTATTCAGCTTGCAGACCTGTGGGAGTGAAATGGGATCATTTATGCTTTTAAAAGATTTTCTTTTTAGGATATCTAAATGGATATCCCAATGGGAACATTATTACTAAGATATCCCGAAAAGACAAGAAGCTCCAAAGGTGTTTTACAGTTATAACCTGCCAGTGCCCCTTTTAATTGCTTCTGTTCTGTCTCATGCTGAAGCTTGTCCAACGAAACCACATCAAGACCCATGAATATGGCTATTCTTTAAGCCTGTGCATTTGCTCAAAGCATCTAATAAAGCAATGCTGCTCTCATGCGGGCACAAATTTGAAGCACCTATATTGATTTTAAGTGCTCCAAATTTGAACTTGGACAACTAATTCTCATTTCACTAATACTTGAACAACACAAGCCAGATTCCCATTTAAAATTCTCTGCATTTGAGGGATTTATTATTTTTATGGTTGATTTCAGTGATAGTGATTTACCTTGCACAGCAGGTATCAATACTAGAACAGAACCAATAAATATCAGTGGAGGTTTGATTTCAAACCAGCATCAGGCTCTGATACTGTCAGGCCTGCCAACATAGAAGCTACAACACACTCATTAAAGAAAGAAAGCAAGCTTCTAAAAAGCCTCAAACATTTGTTGATGTTTATGAAAGAAAGTGAAGACGGGGAAGCTTCAATATTGTGTACAATTTCACCTGATTTGGACAATATCTTTGAGCTTAATTCAGTGTTTAACTCTATTTCTTTGGCAGTGCAGTCCTGTAGAAAATAGAGAGATTGCAACTGGTAAAATTAGAGGCACAGAGCAATCAGTTTTTGTCATCTTACCATCTTACAAAATGACCAGTGTTGATCTACTGCAAATGTCTTTGCTGCTCAATGCAGAATGCTAATTAAGGATGCTGACTTATCTTTTCCTAGCTATTTCTTCATTCAGACATTCAAAACAGTGCTAATTAGTCTGACTATATAAAAACAAGAGTCTCCAACTGGTTTAGTTACAGCTACATTTATTCCCTATAGAAAGATCTCCTTCTTGCCTGGTTTTTAGTGTGTACACGTGCATATGTGTGGGTTTGCTTCCAAATAATTGTTCTAATGGCAGGAATGTGCAGTTCAGTAATTCCCAGAGAAGATTATTTCCATTCCCTAGTGTACACAGCTCTGCATGTACTGCCCAAGCGTGGGCATGTGGCTGTACACACGTTTAAAGGGATGTTTAGCTTTTTGCTTTCTTTTTCTAGAGGACCTGAAATCACCTTGTTTAGGGATACTGTGCCGGTTCATTTATTTTTATTCAGCTTCTTGCCAGAGGCAGCTCAGGGCTGGAAGCTGTTTCTGAATACCTTCTATGAGCATCCTTCCTGTTTTCAACAGCTGTGGGTAAGTGTGAGGTCTGAACATGCTGAGGAAAAGTTTTTTTCCTCCTTTTCCCTCATCCTGTATGGCTGAGGCGATAGTGAGAGCCTTGTTTTATTTAACTTTTAGAAAGTTAAATGGTGGACGTGCCTGACGCAGCTATACAGCTGATGGGTGTGGTAGTCTGAGAGATAAAGATGCTTTCTAAGAACGGTGCTGCAGCTCTTCTGGTGTCAAGGTTAGACTGGGCAAAAACAGGGGAAGGGGAGATGAAGATTAGAGCAAACTAAGAGAGCAGAAGGTGCATAAAGGACAGAGAGAGAGTATGAAAAGCAAGACAAACTGGTTTTCCCCTCAACCTCAGTTGGCCTCTGGAGGTGACTCCCTGTTGATGTCTCAATTGGCATACCTACATTGATGATCAGGCTTCCAGGTTAGACAGTTCAAGTTGTTGCCTCAGGCAGACAGACCATGGCCGTTTGACTTTCTAGCTGAAAGTCTCTCCTAATGTCTCTGTTGCTTTCCACATCTTTAACTAAGAGCATCAGGAATTGCAGCTCTTCTTTCCCTAAATGAAGGGAAGTGAAATGAAGGTGCAGTAGCTCAAAGAGCATAGTGGGGTCAGCTGAAAGTCTAGGCAAATTGTATCACGTTGCCATCTGCAGTTGCCCAAAACCAGCACAGGCTTTTGAGGATCAATATCTTTTGAGGATACTGATGATAAACTCAAGAGATTTGGCAAAGTGACTGTAGTGACTCATACTCCCCTACTACACTAATGTGAGTCTTAATCACAATCACTTAATGTTTTAGAGTTATTTTTAATGAAGGTTCATCAGTCAGTATTTGGTAGTCCGCAAGCCTTACATTGTTCACTGCTCTGTCATACTATTGGGCATTTTTTTAAGCATCAAATGTGACATTCCTTCGTTTTTTCCACCAGGTTTGTTGCCTAAACTTGACATTTTGTGTGAACTTTGCTTTTTTTACTCCGATTCTCCGTACAAATAAATTAGTTCAGAACATTTTTAATGTTAGTGTTATATACTGTATGCCAGGTGCTATATTAACTCTAGCTTCTGGCACCATCCTGCTTTTATAGAGGCCTTTTTGTCACCTGTCTAACACTGAAGTTTAATTGGTTTCCAGCTCACTGCACATCTCTCACTTACATGCTCTGACACACACAGGCACCGACACACGCACAGCACTTCCCTCCCTGCTCAGGGTGCACACTGAACGTAAGAAATCAAAGCCTGCAGCAAGGCTGAGCCTGTTAGAACCAGTGGGCCTCGTACTGATGGGTATATTGATTTCCTACAACTTCCAGGGAGGTAACAACAAACATTTTATCATCGACTGTACTGTATATTCTTCTTAAGTCACTTCTGCACACTGCGGTCCAGATAGGCTCTTTGCTCAGCGTGGTATTGCATACTGTGCTTTCGTTTTTGAAATTCAGTATCTTACCTGGCGTCTGAAGAATAATGCCTGCATCTGCTGGAAATACAATGGAGAGTTTTTAAGGTACATTTTTCATGGTTCTTACTTGGAATCCATGTTGTACTACATGATTTTATTTATAATCTTTATTGCAGTTATCCTCAGAATTTATGTGACATAGGACATCACCTTTATTCTCCAGTTTACAGTTAAAAAACAAGATCCTATATTTTCGAAGTTACACGAGCATCTAATTCCAGTGAGAAAGCTCATTTAGCTTTAAGCTTTCAGATCTGGGATTAAATATGTTCAAGGGCCTATAGCAATAAGCTTAAAGCTATAGCTAACAAGGCCTATTTTGTATTTTCTGCCTTGTCAGCGGTTTAAAGCTACCTTTCTACAGAACAGAAGATTTTACCTTGATATCATTTGTGTCATTATACTCCTAATTTTCTCACATATGTTGGGTCCTCACTCTGTTGTTGTTGAAATGCTTTTTAATGTTAGAAGTAAAGAATCTGGGAACAAAGGCTAGGGGAAGGCTGCTTTGTTCCTTTGAGGTACTATCATTTTTGCCCAAGCCCCTGCAGCATTTCCTTTTCTCATTCTTCTCCTGTGTGTGATCACTTCTGGAGTTTGCACAGATGGGCACTTCTCTCTCTTGTTGCTCATCTTATGTGTCATCATATGTACTTACGTGTCTTGGGGCTCAAACTATGACTAATCATTCCACAGTGAGATACCTGTATTATTCTGCAGGCCCTGGTCCCTGGTCTATCCTACCTTCAGACATGCTATTCCCTTTGTGATGCCATGGCTGGGGGTATTCACAGATGACTGTTCCTGGGTCTGAGCACAGTAGAAGGTTGCAGGTTGCTACTTCTACTTGCACTCACTCCTTTCATTCAAGGTTATGACATTTTCCTTTCAAAACCAATAAATCACGTCTGGAGCATTTTGGTGTTGCTCAATACTATTCCCCTATCATCTTGGCTCCCAGAGCACCTTTGATTTAGTGGAAGTGCAAGAATATTTTATGATCCTGGGAGATACGCTAGTCACAGCTTTGCTGGCAGCACATCTCCCAGCTCCCAGACAGCTTGATGGCTGGGCTTTGGAGTTGGGAGCAATGTACCGCTTCTCCAGACTGAGCATGAGCTCAGCACTTTTATTCCTTTGGAAAAAGGTACAACCCACAGCTGTTAAATCGCCATGGTGAATCGCTGTAATGCCAGAGCTGAAAAACACTGTCAATACCTTTTCTCGTCTATTTTCTGTGGTTTTGAATCCTGTTCCTGGTCTACCTCAAAATGGTGCTGAACATGACTTAAAGCTCCTTGGATCAGGTACCTTTTCTTACATACTGGCAAAATACCAGATGGTAGGGATTTGGTTTCTTTGTTGTTATTTTTTTTCTGTGTATGTGATATTGGTTGTCAATTGGGAAGACAAGCTAGGTTGACCAGAAGCTGCAGGGCAGGTAGGCTTTTTCTTCCTGTATATTTCTTGAACAGATATGTGGAATTTCTGTCTGCTGCTTTCACATTTGGCTTAGCACATTCGGAATATAACGATAAGCCTTCATTTTCTCAGTCATTGAGATGGGTGGGTCAGCACTCATAACCATTTTTAATGGGGCAACTGGATCAAACATGGGTGATCTGAAATCAGTAACAAGATATTTTATGTATTGGCCTATATCTGCAGCGAATACACACAGAGATATGGGGAAAAAAAGGGACCAAATTTTCCTGTTTATGTTGTTTTCTTTCTGCTGGAGGATAAGGCATTTCTTCAAACATACACAGAGGAGAAGGTAGCACCGTACGTATAACGAATAATTCAGCTTCTTCTTCCTAGGGAGCAGTTTTGGGCAGTTTGTAGGGAGAAGATAGTTGGACTCAGTAACACAAACATTTGGAGACTTTAGCCTTCAAATTTTCTATCACTTAAGCATGTAGGATTCCTTTTCCTTTCATTCAGGGGCAATCACAAGACAGCTGATTCAGGAAAGTGATAGTCTAATCTAGCTAATCACTGGATTCCAGTCAAAGGATGTGTGGGTTAAAGGAGGGCAGTTGTTTCTGCCAAGTACTTGATCAGGAAACAGTAACAATTAGAAATGACTGCTTTACTTTTGCAAGCCAAATATTAGCACGTTTATTACTTTCCAAAATTATTACGAAAAGGCTGCAATAATTGTTATTAATCAATCCATTAAAAGTAATGGGGCATGATACGTATTACCTTAATAATGAGTTTTAGTGTCAGAGAGTCCATCCATATCGCTTTTATGCGTTGAAGTCCACATTCTTGTTTAGTGGTAGTCTAGGCTGGAAATGAAATCCTATGCCAGGAGATTAATTCACTCTCAGAGGCGACTGCATTAGCCCTGATTTATTTTAATAAACACATGGAACAATAGCCGAGAACAAACAGTTTTTGTAGGAAATGTAATTACTCAGCAGAGTTTGTCACAAAGGGTAGTTGCTTTTCATTTAAGGCAAAGTGAAAACACCAAGGAAATTTTCATGATGGATTTTTTAAAGGTCAGGGTATCTGTTCTCCCAGCCGTGTGTGTAAATACAGAGAAGCCAGAAGAGGAGAGATGACCAATACATTGTGTTACTGATCAGGGACGTCCAAATCCTTGCTCTGTGCTGTCGGGTGGGGGTGCTTCTGGCTTCTCTTTGTCTCAGTCATTTCTTCATTTGTAAAGCCAGGGAATATGGACATTTTCCTGTGTCACTGACATAGTGTGAGGTTTAGTTCAATAACACACTTTATGAGATCTCAGTCACTGATGTGGAACAAGGGGCACGTAAGAATGTGGACAGACCATTCTGGAGAGCTGTTATTTTTCAAGTGCAAATTTTCCTCTATCTGACAGCTGAGGAATACACATTTCCTCTCCTTTAAATGTTTTCAGAGTAATAAAGCTAAACAGTCAGTTGTCAACTGTGATGCAACAGAAGTTTTCTGAGCATCCTTTGAGGTTGTTTTAAGGAGTATTTTGGGTTTAGAAGTGCTATTAAACAGGTGACTAGCATTCTACAAGGTGATAGACAAGAGGTAGTCTTTCATAACCATGGGAGCACGTAATTATGATCTCTGACAGGACCTGCAAAGCCTGCAGGTGTTACAGTTAACTCATGAACTCTTTTTTAGGATAATCGACTTGTGCCTTGTAACTTCAGGAGGTAGAGTTTGATGAGAAGACACCTCAGACGGCTAATGCTAATGTTGCAATTTTCCTTCTGTAAAGAACTGCCACGGATTGAAGCTGGGCCGGCCACTAAAGAATGACAGACGCTCTCCATTAACCCCTGTCCCCTTCCAAAAGGGAAAAGGAGAGAGAACAAGGGAGAGAGACTTTACAGAATTAGTTCTGGTTTAGCCCAAACCAGGACAAGAACTGAGAGACCTGTTTTGTTTCTTCCTTAAGCAAACTGTTTAGTCAACTTTACTAAGACCTATTTTTATCTTTTTACTTTCACTTCTGTCTTAACCAACACCCACAAATGAGCTACAAGCATCAATTCCATTGATGTATGATTAGGAGTTTACACATTAATATGAAATATAAGGTTCAGTCTATAGAAAAAACTTCACAAAGAGATTTACTCATTGTCTGTCCAAGTGGGGGAGAGCTGTTAATATTTTTCTAATGTCTACTCAAGTGCAAGAGATAGCACCTATTTTTCTGAAGGGCCATTATCATTTCCAAGGCAGTAAGGGCAGTCAATACCTGGAAGAAGGAGTGCTGAAACTGCCTCCTAAATAAATTAAGGATCAATAATGTTTGGTGGGAGGAAGGAGGATTTTAATCTAAATGGAACCCCAGGGAGATTTAAGAAAAGGACTGAACATAAAAACTAGCATACTTTGCCAAGAAAAGCCTGTTTCCTGTTACAGCAACCTGAACACACAGAATGGGCAAGAGAACATGTCGCTGGCCTGGGAGCAAAGCAAATGTCAACAATAGATCAGGTAGACACAAAGAGGGAAAGAGAGATCTTTTGGATTTGCTTTTAGGGTAATTAGATTAAGCTTTGTTAGTTCTCAATTTTCTTCTGCCCCTCCCCACCATATCTCCTACCTGTGTCTTCATAAACTTTTGTTGCTGTGTTACTGGTTTGATGCTGGAGTTAAACTTTAATTGCTTTCGTCAAAAATGGCTCCAGGTGGGTCATAAGCAGAGATTTTCATGGTCAAGAAAGGGATGAGTCTCCTCTCTCACACAAAGTCCAGGACCCTGCCCCATTCTAGAGGCTGCTCAGTGTACGTCCACATTACTCATGCTGGCTAAAAAAGGCTTAGCGCAGGAGCTGAAGGTGGATACATCTTTCTGTAATCAGTATTACACCAAAAAAAAAAAGCTTCCTGGGTTTGAAAACACGTTAGAGAGCACGGTTGTGACCTATAGATCTCAACTGAGCCTGTAACAGGTCATGGGAAAACTGAGAGACAGAGAATATAAATATATATTCTTACGTGTGTCTCCAGAGTGTATGGCCTTGAAATTATGACCTTCCTCATGGATAAAGTCCTCAAAATCAGTAGGAATACTGCTGAGGTAGGTGAAAACACAACAGATACGAACAAGTCACTAGAGAAAAACTGAATGTCGTATATTTTATACTCACACACTAAGTTGTGAAATCTACCCATTCCAGGAAGCTGTGCAATTAATAAAGGGATTTACAGAAATCCTTGAATAAATACAACCTAATTTAAAATTTGAGAATAAATTTTATCAACATTTAGACCAAACTTGAACATGTACATGCTTTAATGAACTAGTATTATGCATACATACTTTCTTGAATTTGACATTTTAAATTGCATACATTAAAGTGAAAATCTAAGATGGGTTTTTTTGTACTTAAAGTCACAATCACTTTCCTTGCAAAATTTCTGTCAAATCATTTAATCTTTACCTATTTTAGTGTGTCTAAATTAAGAAAACAGTATCTTTATCTTTCAGATTTTTCTTTCCTGAAAAAAAAAACTTTCATTTGGAAACTTTTTTTTTGTAACTAACGGATAGATAAAAATGCACTTATTACTGAATAGCAGCTGGAACTGTGTTGGTAACAGATTTTTCTAATGTTAATTTAATTGACTAATCAGGGTTGTGGGTTTTTTTAATAATTTTAGATTAACCTATTTAAGTAGAATATTAAGCTTTAAATAAACATTTTCTTAGGTAATTTGAAAAATTCATTTTACTTGTTCATTTTAACAAAAACCTGGTACTTTTTACTTAAATAAAAACTGAGACAAAAATATGTAAGGAGAAAGAAATGGCACTGTTTGGTTAAAAAGTCAGAATTCAACTTATGAAAGGCAATATAAAAATGGTTTTAACTAAGCAATACATCAGTAATTCATTCGATTTCTGTTAATCCAAACTTCCATGTTCTTACTGAAACCTTGACAAGAAATTTATACCCAACTTTATGAGATATTTCCCATAATTTTATTATTTTATCCTTTGGTTGGTCTAGAGAGGGTACAGGTGTCTAAAGCGAAACAGATTATGTTACAAAGAAAGCATCTCTGTAGTTCAAGGAAGAGATACTGCTTTTTGCAAATGTAACAGTGCTATCTGGTCAGTGATCCATCCCCTCCCATCAAGAAAATTCAAGAAATGAGAAGGAGGATTAGCAGATCAAAGGCAGTAGTTCTTCTATCGGCTGCACAGAAGGGAAAATCTGTTACACCAGTGAGTTAAACAATGCTACCATTTTCCGCCAATACTCTTATTTAAGTAATTCGATTGAGCCATTGAATGGTAGCATAGCAAGATAAACTTTCATGAGCAGTTTGAGACATTTTGGAAAAACAGAAGCTAACTAAAGGAGTTCTCTCACTATCCTTATGTAGGGCTGACCTTAACACTAAATTGTGTATTTCGTGAGTCTAGTAAGTAAATTTTCTTGAGTGATTCCCCTCAACACACAAGTAAATATTCTATTGCCCCTCTTGCAAAGCATCTGTAAAAGGAGGAATCTTCAGGTCATCTATGTCTAAGTATCATGAGTGTATCTTTTTTTTACAAGTTCTGTTTAACACAAAAATCATACAGTCAAAAATAATCACACTCCTGACTTCACACTGACAAATATTCTGATGGGATACTAAGATTTTGACCAAATATTTTCCTATTAGAAATGACAAATGTTGCCAAAAGTATTCAAAATGAGAAAATTTCTATTAGACTACAATATCAGACATCATTATTTTTGCCAGAACATTTCCATCCCATACAAAACTAATGCAGAAGTTGCATTAAATGTCTTTCTTCCAACTTCCAATTATATATCAAGCTGTTCTTCAGTTTAAAAAGTTAGAAGACAAAGATATTGCTTCTGCAATCTGAAACTGCAACTTTTCTGGCAATTGAAGATGAATTGGTATAGTATAATATAATGTAGTATAATATTTATTTAAGCAAGGCATGTGATTTTTCATCTGTTCTTCTGACATTCTTACAGACCTTGGTCTAGCAAAAGCAGGAAGTGTTAGATTGTCAAAGGAAGTCAGGTATCTTAAGTTATAAATACATATTTAAACAATATATAAATAAGAACTTCACTGTGTCTTCAGGTGTCACAACAAATTAGCAAATTTGTTGAAAGCAAATGGAGGAACAGCTTCAAATTTAGCACTTTGTAGGGTATTTGCTTTAATGATTACTTGAGACTCAATACTCTTCATTCTGGGTAAAACCAAAATAAAACTTCATTGTGGTTCTCCCCTATAAATCTTTAATGTGATGTTAGTCCCTTTTACTGGAACGGGGACACACCGCGTGAGAAACCTCAGTTACCATGAATGAGGATTTGCAGATGAAGGTTCACTGTCATTATCCTGATGCTGAGGTGGTATTGATTTCCTTCATGAGTCTACTTCAGTTTACAGCTAATGAGGGTTCTCATTAGCCAGTGTGTTTCCTACATCCCTGTTCAGTCGATCGTCCCTTACCAATGGAGTGTAAAACATCATTCAGGTGGCACAAACACGTTATGTAATTTGTATTTCATATCTGACTGTGCTAGTTTGGGACATTTAACTTTCCAAACTTTCTCTTACTTCTGTACTGATGTCTTGAACTCATATTAATATAATGAAATGAGAGGCATATTGTACATTTGTATGTGTAAAATTTCTAGGAAGGTATTAACTTAGTCAATGCAGTGCACTTCAGTGTCTCACTGAAGTATTAGTGTGAGATTGAAAAAAATCTACGTTCTGCTTTTGTCCCTGTCAATGATTTACAAAACAAGCTAGCTTTGATTACACTTCGATTATATACGTTTCTTTTGGTGTTCATTAGCACAGAAAAGGAGGAACACCTTTATTGGAATCCAGGAACAATTCCAATTCATTATTTTCCATTATAGTCAAAGCTTTTGCACAATTTTAAGAATTCAGAACTTTTCTTTCTGTTTAATTGTTAAGTGATATATTTGTTATGCCAAGTACAACGATTAGGTTTATAAATTCCTTCCCTGTCAACCTGATAAACTATTTTTCTGCACTAAGCAAGCAAAATTACAGCAGTAATTAAATAAAATTGTTTTGATTCCTCCTTACCTTGTGAACAAAAGAAATTCAAAGTATTTTCTATAGTTAACAATGACAGCTAAACAAAATAGTAATTTTTTTAAATTCAGAAAAAGAAAACAAAGAACTTAAATAAAGAAGGCATTGTACCTTGAATTTGACCTGTAATTGCCTAGACGCGTTAGAAAAAGATGAAGAGTGAAAAGACACTTCGGTCTGCTGTTTAGAAAAGGTGGTGTGACTTGCCATCCACAGTTTCTATTCCTGTTTCTGCCAGAACCTGCCCTGTGACCTTGGACAACTAATTCCTTCCTCTGTTTCAGTTTCCTGATCTGTAAATCTGAAATCTCTCAGGTAGCAGGAGCATAGGGAAACTAGATGGGATTTGGGGTGTCATTGCATTGACCTGAAATTGGATTCCTCAGGGTTCCTGTTAGCAGAAACAAGATGCAGTGGTCCATCTATCCCAAATTAAGATGCTGTTGGTTTACTTTATTAGTTGACGTTATTAACAGAAAGAAAATGCTTCCTAAGGAATCAAATAGCATATATTCTCCCTGAAGAGAAGAATATACATTTTTATTGTAGAAACTGTGGTATTTAGAGTGGGATCATGGTCTAGGGCTAGAATTTCCAGGCACTGTGATAGCCACAAATATTAACAGTAATAACAATAGCATATTACACAGAACATAGCTTTTTATGTCCGGAGTCCCTTCAGGTTATCATTTGTTTCCTTATCCCATCCTTATACCTTGGCGCACTGCCAGATTTGCAATCAGCACTACTAGAAAGCAACTAGGATGAAGTGCTAAATTATTTCACAGCCCAGTGAAATGGAGCCAACCTCTTCAGCTTCAAACACCATAAAAGGTCAACATTAGCAGGGCTGGAGAGCTCCACTCATGGAATTCTTTGTGGCCCTACATAATTCCTGTAGGTTCTCTGGGAAAAAAAGTAATTAGAAATTTTTGCATTCCTACAATATTGGGGTTGAAAGTACTGCTGGACATTTGACAAGACCTGATTCCGTATGTACTTACTGTTATTTTTCTTACTTTACCTCCATCTTCTGCAGGCAGAAGGCAAGGAACCCTTTTTTTTTTTTTTTTTTTTTGCTGCAGGGTCCATAAAGGTTCAGTTTATATATGGGAACCAAGTCCCAAAAACTTCTTAGAGCTGGGTGGGAAATTATTTCTGGGTGGGAGTGAATTTACTATAAAAGCATACATGGTTTTGGCTTTTGATTTCAAGTAATGGCAGTCTTTGTTTTTGCAATACTAGTCCAAAATTTCATACTCTTAGCCAAACTGAATGAATTGCCCTGCTTGCTGTGATCAGAAGTAGTTCTTCAACTATCACTGTAATTCTCAGCCATGGAAGGTTGGTTTCTATTGCTAAATAAAAGAGGAATTTAAACATTCAGACTGTGATTGTCCACACTGCAGCATTATCAGTTCACTTCCCCACTTCTCAATTTCCCTAGTTGCTCTCCAATTGGCTGCAGAGCAGGGTAACTCTAAGAAGAGAAAAGAAATCTGTACCACTTGATTCCAAGGTGTGGATTGATGCTTTTCCTTCTTTAACATTATAAACTTTGTCTGTGTGATCCCACAATGTGAATGGTCATCGTGGTCAGCTTCTCCACAGCAGAAGGATGACTTGATCTTGCACTTGTTCACTGCAGCTCCACAGGTGTAACAGAATACAGAATAGCCCCAGAGATTTCTTCCAGATATGAAATGAATGGTGGACCCTAGAGAAAAGAGAGCTTTTAATGAAAACTGTAGAAGTGTCTGTCATCTAGTAGAAGTCTTAGTGTTTGAGGAAGAGAATCTGTATTTGTACTATTAGGGAAGTGATTGTGCCCCTGTACTCAGCACTGGTGAGACCAGACCTTGAGTACTGTGTCCAGTTTTGGGCGCCACAGTATAGGAGAAATGTTGAGTATAGGAAAAACAAAAAAAAGCTGCGCCAGGGGAGGTTTGGATTGGTTGTTAGGAAAAATTTCTTTACTGAAAGAGTGGTTAGACATTGGAACAGGCTACCTAAGGAGGTGGTGGAGTCACCATCCCTGGAGGTGTTCACAAGACTTATAGATGTGGTGCTTGGGGACATGGTTTAGTGTTGGGCTTGGTAGTGTTAGGGTAATGGTTGGACCTGATGATATTAAAAGTCTTTTCCAACCAAAATGATTCTATGATTATATGATTCTATTTTAAATTGATGATATGGCCAGAGGTGGCAATTTTTTGGTGGGAAAGTAGAAGATAGGAGTAATGCTGACATGTGTTTCCCTCTATTGTTGTCTGGAGTCCTTTATCCTCTAATTGATTATTTTTTAAAGTTGGAAGAATGGAGGTCATAGAAAACTTTCTGTCAGGCCACTGGATATGGTGATGTAAGGGAGGGATGATTTTGTAGACTGTATGTCCTGATACAATAACCAAGGTGCCTTTGGTGTAACTGAAGATTTTTTAGAAATTGGCATCAACGTAGAGACTTCTATGTTATGTCAAGAATGCCATTAACTTCCTCAGAAAGAAACATTTCGTATTGTTATTACATGTAGACAATATGACACTTACAGGAAGTTGTTACCTTGCAGTCACCTTTGATAAGTTTAACATGATGTCCTGGGTCCTCAAGATCAGCTGTGGCCAAGGTGACTGTGGCTGCAGGAGAATATTTAAATATTTGCAGCGCTTCAATGACCAGGTATTGCTTTTGTAATTCATGCACATCCAGGCCAATATGTTGGTCTATTAATATATATTGTTTCCTGCCTTGCTGATCCAGCATTTCATAAGAAATTGCACACCTATGTGGTCTGGCTTACCATCTGACAGCTCTGCGATAGAATGTGGTGAATAGGTGAAAAGCTTATTTGCCAAAAAATAAATTAAATGTAGTTTCAGAATAAGTGAGACTAATCACAAATTACCAGTGGATTAATCTAATTGTTTCAGCTTGGTAGCAGGGGAAAGGGTGGAGATGAGGAACTTGAAGGGGTTTATGTCACCACTTCTGAAATTAAAGGTTTTGAAACAGAACACTTGTGTTTGGAAGTTTATCTGGATTTAATTAAAATAATACATAAGTATGCATGGAAAATATGAAAAATATTAGTTTATTTCTCTGCCACTCCTGCCCTTCTCTAGTGGTATTTGAAATAAAATAAATTATTTGGATAATCCTAATCTGAACTAAATGCTGCACTGTGGAACTAGCAAAAGGTCTCATGCAGACTTTTGTGAGTGAAATCAGCCCTAGACTCTCATCCCATCCTGGACAGAGACTCAGAACATAGCTGTGGGCAATTTTCTTCTCAGCACCTCACCAGTGGGATCTCCCAGTAAGGAGGGATACCTGCTTGGCTTCTGCTGCCAGAAGAAGCACCATCCATCAACTGTAGAGGACCACTGATGCGAATGAAGCCGCAGGCTCACTGTGTCAGTATTTTCTCACAAGAAATACACCGTAGCAGAGCTGTGGAATATTTTTGTCCCATCTTAATGCTTCTGCCAAGTATCTGCTGTGAAAATCAACAGAGTGTTGGGTTTCCAGTGGTCAATTCCATGAAAGCTGCAATCATGCCTTGCCCAAGGCTACACAACTTTAGCTCTGCTCTCAGTCTAATTATTTTTGGGAGCTGGCCCTGCTTAGCTGTTAAGATCTCATCTAACCTCTCCCTGAATTACTCATGGCTGTTTTGTGTCGATTTTATATATATATGTGTATAGGCACTTATTTTTTTTCTCAGAAAAGACCTTAGGTAAGGTTTTCACTATATGCCTGCAAGCCTTGGGCTTCTATTCAGTAACTATCCTATTGTGTGTAACATTTCTGGACTTGATTGCTGTTAAACAATGCCTCCTAAAGAAGCTAGCAGCTCTCCATAAAAGTAAGAGAAGCCATAGCAGGTAAAAAATGTGAGGCTCCAGGAATAAAGAAGAAAATCACCCTGAATTTCTGATTATTCTGATTCCCAGTTCATATAATGTTACTGAATGTTGATTAAATAAAGGTATTTTGTGTGTTTGTTTAGTACAAGGGAAATGACTCCTTGTAGACCGTAGCTACCCTTTTCTTTCACTTATAATTACTAAAACCATGGGTTGTTCAGATCTCTTCTTTATTTATCTATTTAAACAATAAATTAAAGATATACAAGCACAGAAGTATAACAGGCTGTCAGTAAATCTTTGTTAAAGCTGTTGCTAGAATAGCCTAAAAAGAAGTTCTTCAGGCTGCTCTATGTGAGCCTCCTGGTACAGGGAAAATAATTATTCATGAGGTAAGACACTGTGAATTGTGAGCAAGCTTTTCTGAAGCTGTTTTTATCTGGAAGTCACTATCTATCACTTATCAGACACATAAAAGTTAATCGGTATTTGGCAGAAAATTAAACAATGGCAGGAGAAAGAAGATAGAATTGAGCAAGTGAGTGACAACCCTTTAATTGAGTAATGGTCCATCCAGGAACCTCTTCAATGGTCTTTGCTGTTAAGAAATGGTCCTGCTGGCCTTGTCCAATGAAATATGTTTTCTCTTCTGGAATTAAGCTTGTAGAAAGAAGTTCAACAACAAACCAGTTACTCAGCACTGCAGTATGGTTAATTAACGCAGTTTCATCCAGTGCCCTGCTAAAGCGGTTCAGATTTAGTGTCCTGCACAATATGGTGGTCTTTACCAGAGTCTGTGTCCAGTGTCATACACAACATGGTGGTCTGCAGACTCACATTTTCAAAGAAAATGAGAATTGGATGCTTGATCCGATTTGTGAGATTTTGGGGTCTTCTGTGGCCTTGATAATCTTCCCACTCAAATATGCGAATATCAAATGCATATTCTGGTGGTCAAAACCCAGATATGGGAATGAGACATTCTGGATTCTGTTTTTGCTTTAACTTTTTTTTATGATCTTTATATTTAATCTTGCATAAATCATTCAATGTCTGGATCCCATTTTCTCTGTCTTTAAAATGAGAAATATACTACAAGCGCCACAAAAGCTGCTATTTAAAGCACACAGTTAGTTTTATTTAGTGCTACAGAATTCATGAAACATCCACATACACTTGAGCCATCTTGTGGCACCTTGTCTAGTGTGTGTCTATGACCATAGATACTAGAAATCTTAGCCACAGTTTCTAGGGGAGACAACAGAATGAGTCTTTACTATCAGATGGCTACTTCTGTATCACCAGAGCAGTAGCATATTGAGTGTACCACATAGATCCCATTGTGTTTTCCTGAAATCCCTCATTGGTAGAGAGAGGCTGTACTTGGAAAACCTCAGAATTAAGGGACAGAAAATAAAGACTCCTGTGAATTAAGTCCCTCTGAAGGAGAATGTTTTTAAATGGGTGTTTTCTTTTCCTGAATGTTTAATCATAGCAAAGAGAAGCATGTGAAACAAAGCGCAGCAGCTTCTTTAAAGCTGTAGATGGTGTCCAGGAAGAAGAGAACTGGTAATGGTTTTAGCCATAAGCATTACAGTGAGCAGAGGAAAGAAAAGCTGCTTTGGGGAGCAGTATTCCTTAGTTTATTCTAATAAACTTATTTTCATCATTAGGATAATTTTTTTTTTCCTCTTATCTTATGACATATGAGACCTGATTTGTATGAGGAAAACATTTAGGGTTATTCAGTGTTTTGTCAGTGGGATTCTGCTGATTTGGTATTCAAATTTCTTTTGAACCAAGTGGTACCTTTCCATTAGTATTTACAGGATTTCTCCCGTAGCACCAACAAAGAAAAAAAAACAACTTTGCAAAAGAAATTTAGAACACTAAATGTCCAAAGTTAACTCTCACTGCTTCCCTCTCCTCTTCAGTTCCCACCATGTCATCTCCAATTCTCCCCACATTTGCAGTTAGGGAAAACATTGCTGTCTCTCACACTTGATATTTTACTACCAACTATTTTGCCTCATGTCTCATCTCATGCTAAATTGCAATACAAGGGCTCATAAGTAACATTACTCAAAAACCATAAAAATCTAAAGAGGTAACTGTGGTATTTCCATCTCTTAAATTACACCTTCTTTTTCTGCTTGCAGATCATGTTTTTTTTAAATTTTACTTGTTTATCAAGGGGTAAGCAGCCATAAAGGTGATAGCATAACTGAGAACAAACAGGGCTCCTTCTCTCCTTGCTATCTCTGCATGTGTTTCAATATTGGATAGGATTTACGATGTGCTGTGATTTGTCATTCAGAAGACTGTTTCAGGAGTAGCCCGTAAGGCCAGAGCTGTGATTTGTACTTGCATGGAGGGCTGTGTTTATGATTCAAATGGCAGCAACTGCAAAATCCAGCTTCAACACATGTATCTTACTAGGCCTATTAAAAAAAAAAAAAAAACAAAAACCAAAAAACAACAAAAAGTAGTGAGACGAGGCTAATTCTTTAAATAGTGCAACCCGTAGGCAGACGTTACTCTTGCTGAGATGTCTGTGCTTATACAGAGCAAGGTGATATTAAAGACTGTTCATTCAAACTCCATTGAGAACAACTAATCAGCTACATATCATCTGAAGTACCCTGTCTTCCCAATGAAAGTGGAAAGGATCCAATTAAGAGTGGGGTAAGCTCTGCTGAGATTTCTTTAATAACTTTATAGTAGAAGGAAGCAACATATGGAGTTAGTCTATTGCCAAGGAAGAAAAATAGCAGAAAAGAAGAAAAATTCTGATGTTTGAAGATCTTGGAAATATACCAAAATACAGCCTTCAGGAGCTTGTTTTGTGGGTTAGAAAACACAGGCAGGTACAGGATCCTGCCTTAGCCCAGAAGGGCGGATTAACTGGTCACCTGAGGTTCATTTCAACCTTATCTTTTTCCTGGTGACAAGTCTTCAGGTCAGTGGTGATTAGCTGTAGAGATGCCATTCAAGGAAATAAATGCTCCATTGCCACCATGGTGCTTCAATGGCCACACGGAATTTTATCATGCTTCTCAGCAAGCATAAAAGAACATGTTTTGTTTTAGTCCATTATGGTGAGGGGAGCAGTGACACAGAAACTTCAAAAGGTTCTTTTGTGGACAGATGGCCTCTGGCTTTAGCAGAATGATTCAAAGATTTGACTAATAAGGGCTTTTGGGATACAGACCTCATAGTCAGAAATAAAAGCATCGAGCTGAAACTGGAACAATGATCAGGACCATCTCCTTGCCCCCAGCCAGGATGACCCGTGATCAGGTAGGGATGTGTCAGTGGGAGGTAAGGAAGGCTGTAAACTGGGGAGGGTATGATCATTAAATACTGGGATTAAACATTTGAGTTATCTGAGTTATCTGTCGTATAACACAGACTGAACCCAGTATTGGCTAGACCCGCTGTACAGGGAGGGGCAAACCATATAATCCCTGCCTCAGTTTTCCTGTCTGTAAGGTAGGGAGTAAATTATTTTCTTGTGTAGCCTTTTCTCAGAAAATAAACCTTTAAACGTGTTGTTAAAAAAAAAAAAAACATAGCAAAACAGACAGCCTACCATAACGCTAGCCTGCACAGATTTATTATCTGTCTAAAGAATTTGATGGGTGAAACTGAAAAAAATCCCTAACAAATAATAGTGTTATTAATGGGGCTTCTCAAAGTGTATTTTCTTGGCAATATAGGTATGTCAATAAAGGTTAATTAAAATAGCAGGCAATCATGATCAGATCAAATGGGGTGTATACTAATCTCATGCACTTGCATGAGAACCTAAAAAGCATATGACTTGAGGATGACAACTGATAGCAGGGTATTTTTAGCTAGAATCAAGAGAACTTTCTTCCACTCAATTAATTTCTGCATAATATGGAGATGGAGCGTTTGCTTTTCTTCCCATCATCTCTATAGGAGGAATGAGGCATAATAGCAACATTTTTGGTGCAAAAATATGTGTATGAAAATTTGAGAGTATTTTGGGAAAGAGAAATGCACCTATGAAAGATACAGTAAAGTGTTAGTAAGTTTTCGTTTTCTTTCCAGATTTTCTTGCGTGGGACATACTACATATGCATATATATGGCTCTGCACGTATGTGTGTATGTATGTACAGACAGACACACTTGTAGTCATTTTCAGGAAAAGGAGAAGGAAAATATATTAGAAAGAATAATGGAAGACTGTAAAAGCAGTGTTGTGCTTTATTCTGATCATCCATCCAACAATAAAAATAAGACTGCATTTGCTGTTTAAATCTTACTGGGCGTTACAAGAAATTATACAATGATGTGTAAGAATATATATTAAATAATTGTGTGTCATGCATACCATCTATGATGTGCATATTCTCCTTGGGTGAAATTAAATCTGCCTTACAAAGTGTGGATTTGGGTGTCCAATAGAAGCTCTTTTTGACAGTATGTATTACCTTTTTGGATACTCCACTAGATAGCTGAGCATGACTTCTAGCAGCAGAAGTACAGGATGATATCTTTCTTTGAAATCAATGGTAGTTTAACCATCAGTTTCATTATGTTCAGAGCATTACTCATAGATATTTGGATGTCGTCACACATTTTTAGGGGTGCAGAGCTATCTCTGGCATCTATTACTGAACAAATTCTGGTAAGACTTTTGTCATCTGCAGGTACCTATTTTGGCAAAGTGCTCAGACGCCAAAGAGAGCAAAGAAAGGTGCAGAATAAAGACCTGGATAGATAGATTGGCATCTACTGAAGTGTGAAATGCTGGTCCTAGTCACTCATTCAAACAAACAAAGTCCCAAAAGTAAAGCTTTCTGTCCTCCCTCATCCATGATACAGAGAACCTAAGAACAGTTCTAAAGAAAGGGAAAAATTATGATTTTTCTTATCAGATGATTTCGCTCTTTGGGCTGTCTATAATAGTCCACTGAGAGCACTACAGTGTTGTTAAGGATGTGAAATTACAGCTTTTGACATCCGAAGTTCAAAACATTATAAATTTATGAATAAGCGCCCAAATCAGGACTTTTTTTTCAGACATATTCTTCATATTCCAGCTGTCTTGATAATAAATGAGCAGCAGGTTTCAGATAGATTCAGACACTCCATCTCCACCTGTTGTCAGGGAAGAACTGTATCTGAATGATACAGAAGGACTCGAAGGGAGATGGTTGAGATGAGAAACTTTGAGGATGCTGTTATGCCATTTTTTAATTTTCTCTTCACAATAATAGTTTCCATGAGCTAAGTACCGATACCTCAAAATACTTGGGACCTGCAGGGAGGGAAATGCAAATGAACTACCGTGAAAACTGTTGTTTGCTCGCATTAAACTAACGTATTATAAATATGTGTTAGTGTTTACCATAAAACATGTTTTTTTGTTCATTTATAGACTTCTTTACATCCATACTCCTGTATCCCTAAGGGCCATAAAGCAAAACAAGAACAGAAAATACAAAATGAGGAAAATATATCTTGGCTTCATTTGCGTCAAAATCACAATAAAATGAGGAAATATAATCAGCTTAGATGCTGTTTTGCTTTTATTTATAAAGGTTACTGTTTCAGTCTGTTTTAATTATCATCATAGTGGTGACTAAACTGTGGCAGCACAGAGAAGGCTGTACCCCACCTTGACAGACAGATTAGTAGCTAGTTCTGAACAGAGGACACTTACCTTTAAATTACTTCTATAAATCATTGCCCAAGTTTATGGTTTTTTGTGGCCTTGCTCCATCGTTATTTTGTTACAAGTGCATTTCCCTTTAATTGCACGGGTCTTAGTGCATAATTCTTTGCAGCTGGATGAAAGGAACTGAAAATTTCATGTGCAGTGCTGTATAAGGCCAACCAGTTTTGCTTCTATGTGAATGCTATATGGAGCTGTCTTCCCTAGGGCAGAGCAAAACATGTTGAACCAGATTCAATTGTTGAAAAACAATAACATTCATTTTTGTCAACAAAATTGATGCAGAATAGGAAAATGGAGAGGGAATATCAGAAAGCACACAAAGCAATGCTGATATTTTTGTTTTATCACTGCAACACATCTAAGACTTTCACTATTTTTTTTCAGAAATCAGAGAAACAATCAAACTAAAGTCTTTTCATGTTGGAATTGCTCATTCTAGAACTCTCTTAAGGACCATACAAATCTTGTTACAATTTGATTGAATGGCCGTAGTTTGGTGCATTGTAATCTGCTCATAGGTTTATAATACGTGGTTTATTGCTGCTTGATGTGTTCCTGTGCAGCAATGTCCAGCAAACAAAAATACGCTGCATCTTAATAAAGTCTCTCTGAGGAAAGCAAATAGCATACTGAGACATAGTGCTGCACAATGTAAAATGCTTTCTGGTCAGGGCAGAGTTGCACCTTCTCAAATAAATATTGGAAAAAAAAAAAAAAAAAGTTGTAAAAAGCCCTTTGGTGCTTTTAATTAAGAAACCAGCCTTTGTGGTATGTAGAGGTGGTGGCAGAAGAAGTTCTATTATTGTTTAAATTTAATTGATTAATTGTAGGTACATCAATATTGGATAGTACGTTCTTATTAATTTATTGATTCTGATCTTTCATAGCATAAACATATTGAGGTTAGTAAAGCTGTGTTTTGTTTCTGTTTTTGTTTGTTGGGTCCTTTTTAAATTATTGCAGATAAAGTAAATGGCCCCCAACTGAACTATGTTTTCTTCCTTTAAAATTATTAACTAGGAAGGGAGTCTATTATAGTCGGTGTTATTTCATAAGCACAGACAAATTTGATCAGTTATTCAAGGAAGAAAATACTGTGATCACAAACATCTGTTGTGCTATAAATACGGTAAACATATATGTTAACTACATACTGTTTACCAGCAGCTTGTGAAATATTAGGGGTTTACCATTATTTTACAGATCATTGCATATGAAAAAGAGAAAGGAAATTATCTCAGATAATTCAGCTAGACAGAGTAATAGCCCACATAAGTCTGGGAAAAGATGCATCTTTATCACTAAATTTCATCTCCTTCCCTTGGAATTGTTGGGTGAAGCTGGTGAAATGAGAAAAAGCTTAGATCTCTCCCTTGTCCTATGGCCTGAAGACAGTATGTGCCTTACAATACAACAAACAAAAAGATAAATTCAGTTATGTTCAGGCATGCACTTTGCCCACTTTTGGTTCCAAGGGTGAAGGTATGGATGAATTTAATTAGAATAATTTTCCAAATTTTAAGCCTAGTATCACTGTGTTGTACTGGTTTGGAGAATATAATGGTTTTATTAATCATTTAACTGATGTAATACAGATCTGGGATGAAAAAATCCACTTTTTCTGAGTGTCAGACCCAGCAGCAGACAACACAGGAGTCCTAATGCCTTATGTTTATAGATCAGCAAGCACAAAGGAGAAATTTCCCATTCAAGTATACATCAGAAAGTTTACTTAACAGAATGTTTTTCCTTCCTTGCATTATGTTTGGGTTCAGTGAATAACAGAATATTTCCATCTGCATTGCTGATTTGGAGGAATTCAGTTCTACGACAAAAGACTACTTTAAGAGCCTTTTTCACAGCAAGGAATCAACCGTGCCACCACTAAATTATTTTTTTTTAAACCTGACTGGCTTAGCATGGTCGGACAGGCTTTGAAATTTCTAAACTTTATGCAGCAATCTGTTGGAGATACAAACTCACGGTTTTCTCATAAGAAATATGTTACATGTGTTCAGCGACCTACAGTTACCTATAGGAGTTGCAGAAATGTTTTGCAACGTGAAAGGCTTCTGAATTATTTTGTTATTTGTAGTAGAGAGCAGCAGAAACGTCTTATTATACAGTGCAGACATAATGAGACATTTATCAATCTCTCTTTAATCAACCACTTAGCACTTCAGAAAGGCCTAGTGAACACCCTCAAATCTCAGCTGGGCTGCACAGAGGGGTTTTAAGATAAGAAGAAAAATTTTAGAAGATCTCAAATATGCCTAGAACTATGAAAGGCCAAATGCAACTGATCCTATATGAACATCTGTTCATGTTAGTTGAATCTGTTCATGTCAGCTTTTAACATTGTTTCACATATCACCTCTGATCTCTTACAGAGAGGACACGCATAATAGTCCTTTGTGCTGTTATACGCTCATTTCATATCTCTTATTAGCTGTTATTTGCCACAGACTCACCTGAGGTCCTGTCCTTGATTATTACATTAATATATCAAATACCTATAATGTGAAGTGGCATGACAGAACCAAAAGCTTTCCTAATCATGAATTTGCTGTGGTTTTGTTCGTACTTCATTCATAGTGCAAGAAATGAGGGCATAAAAGCAGAGAGCAGGGTAACAAATAAGTTACAGAGCTCCCTGCTTTAGAGCTTTATAAAAGAATTTAATAAAATGCAAGAATTCAATAAAAATGAACCTTCAAAACTAAAACATCTAAAGTTAACTTTATAGATAAAGAGGCAAGACTTTTCTTCGAGAAAACGTGTCCCTTGACCTGATGGCTGTGCTACTTTTGACACAACCCAGGGTATGACCTCTTTTCTGGGCTGCAAGCTCACAATGCCAGCTTGTGTCCGACTTTTCATCTACCAATATCCCCAAGTCCTTCTCTGCAGGGCTGCTCTCGATCCACTCATCATCCAGTCTGTACTGATACTGATCATTGCCTTGACCCAGGTGCGGGTTTGGCCCTGTTGAACTTCATGAGGTTCACGCCAGCTCACATCTCCAGCCCGTCAAGGTCCCTCTGGATGGCATTCCTTCCCTCCAGCGTGTCAACCGCACCACTCAGCTTGGTGTCATCCGCAAACTAATCGAGGTTACACTCAATCCCACTGTCTATGTCATTAAGATACCAGTCCCAACAAAGACACCTGAGGGGCACCACTTGTTACTGATCTGTTACAGCCGTTCACTGCAACTCTTTGGATGTGGCCATTCAGCCCATTCCTTCTCCATTGAATAGTCCATCCATCAAACCCATATCTCTCCAGTTTAGCAACAATGATATTGTCTGGGATCATGTCAAAGGCCTTGAAAGATACTCAGATTTCAAGTAAACACCCTGAGATATTTAGGAGGCTGGTAGGCTTAGAGAATTCAGCTGGTTTTGGGTATGTACCTGAATTAAGAGCTGTTAGGCACCTTCAGTCCACAAATCTTAAAAAGCTTTGCAAGCATTAATGATGTCATCCTTGCACAGTGCTGGAAGGAGTATATTTTCTGATCTTTATTTTACAAATAGGGAAACAAATGGACAGAGTGTGATTTTACAAATTATCCTCAACTCCCGCTGATTTCAAGGGGGGAGATTGCAGAACTGAGCTTGAAGAATCAAAGTTACAAAAGACCTCTGGGCTGGATTTTTTTCCAAGTGTTTACAGCCTTCCATTTATGAAGCACTTTTGAGTGTCTGTCCCCAGTTGTTGGTAATAAAACACTTTTAGAATGTCTGATGTAAAGGATTTGCCTACAGGAATGTGGCCAGCTTTTACAAAGGGGAAACTGAAGCTGGATCACTCAGTTGCTTCCTGTGCCCTTAGCCACAATAGGATCCTGTTTATGTATTCTTTTTTTTTTTCCTCACCAAGCCAGGCCTTTTGCATGACCCTAGAAAAATACCCATGGAGAAGTGATCATAAAAGAGCAGTGAGAACAGTAGCAAGGGGTTTTTTTGTTTGATTTTTTTTGTGTGTGTGTTGTTTTTTTTTTTTTTTTAAATTCCACATCTGCACGCTGATTTGAAATCAATGTGAAAACATGTTTCAAAAAAATCTGTTTGGTGGGAGAAATGAGTAGGATAAAATGGATGGAGAAGATACCTGTTCATCAAGAGGTTGATGAGAAGATTTTTTTTTTTTTCCATTACATAACCCTTAATTTCTAAAATTGCAAAATAAGGAGATTGCATTTCGGTCTTTAATTGATTGGATGTTCTTGTGGTTTTGCAGATATGAATTTTACTAGCCCTGAGAGACACTGGAAGCTAAAATTATTTCTATAATACTTAAATATAGCACTTAGTTGCATGTATTTAATGCTGTTTAAATGATGATTATGGACTGCCTGTATTTTAAGCCTCACTATTCTCCAGTGATGTGGGGCAGGTAAAGCAAATCCATCTGGACCTCTAACTCTTTTTCAAATCCCATGTGTTAATTCATAAGCCGATCAAATAATTCTGTAGTCTGTATACAGTTTTGACTCTTCATGTCTTCTCCCAGTTCAGTTTGGATTGCCCCAGACAATGGATTAGTCTTAAATATTTACAATACAATGCTACTGAGAAGCCCAGCTGGGGTAAGGTCCCCCAGGGTCAGGTTTGTATGCCATGGTCCTGCTCTGCTGTGTTCCTATGACAAGGTGC
Source organism: Leptosomus discolor (assembly GCF_034619465.1). NCBI lineage: Eukaryota > Metazoa > Chordata > Aves > Leptosomiformes > Leptosomidae > Leptosomus > Leptosomus discolor. Next base: position 78,775,519 of record NC_141394.1, on the reverse strand, counting down.
TAGGTTCACTCACTTGGAGACCTCTCTGAATATGTAGCTTAACTGACATTTAATGGATCCTAATAAAAAATCAAAGCACAGGAGAATTTGGCTTGAAGTGATTAGTTTAGTTCACTCCCACTGAAATACCTTGATATTTTTGCACGCTGCTGTGCGTGCTGTAAGACTGAACATTCATGTTGGTGGCAACAAGATAGATCCACTCTCTGACAGTGCAGGAATTTCTCACACTGAAAAAATCCTATGTATAGAGCTTGCATGGCAAGGTTTTTGCAGCGGTGGGGGTGGCTTCTGTGAGAAGCTGCTAGAAGCTTCCCCTATGTCCCATAGAGCCAATACCAACCAGATCCAAGATGGACCCGCTGCTGGCCAAAGCTGAGCCAATCAGTGATGGTGGTAGTGCCTCTGGGATAACACATTTAAGAAGAAAAAAAATTTCTGTGCAGCTCCAGCTGGAGAGACGAGTGAGAATATGTGAGAGGACCTACTCTGCAGACACCAAGGTCAGTGAAGAAGGAGGAGGAGGAGGTGCTCCAGGTGCTGGAGCAGAGCTTCCCCTGCAGCCTGTGGTGAAGACCATGGTGAGGCAGGCTGTGCCCCTGCAGCCCATGGAGGTTAATGGTGGAGCAGATACCCACCTGCAGCCTGTGGAGGACCCCACATGGAAGCAGGTGGATACCCGAAGGAGGCTGTGACCCTGAGGAAGCCCATGCTGGAGCAGGCTCCTGACAGGAGTTTCCCAGAAACTGGGAAATAATAATGCAAAATAACAAAATGAGAATAAAGAGTATGGATGTAAGAGGAACGGGTCAAAGTTTGCCATGGTGTCCATTAATATAGCACTGCATGTAGGCATGTTAATAATGGAGAAAATAAAAATATTTTTCTTTTCCATGAAAATTAGTGATATCTTAAGAAAAAAAAATCCTTTCTGCATTGAGATTAAAAGAAGAACTTTAATGGTTTAACATGAAGAGATAAGAAAAAATTGTCCTGTCCAAGATGAAATTATCTCTGTCCTGGATATTTGTCATGGAGTACATAGGTCTGATTTAGAACAAGTTCTGAAATGCGGTTTTCATAGCCCATGATGTAGTATTGAAAATACCAAATAGTTGGATTTCTTTGTTTGTTTGTTTGTTTTAAAAATATATATTTATGTGAATATATTTTGATACATTTATATCTGTGTATATATACAAAACATATATTTCTATGCATGAATATATTTATATAAACAATGAAGCTTTCAACAAAAAATTGTATCTCAGCCTGAAATGCTTAAATAAAGTTCCATGGAAACTGCTATTTACTTGTGAAACATTTTCTTCTTCTTAAAAGAATTGCAAAGAATTGTAAATGAGTTATTTTTACCAAACTTATCTGAAAGACATGACCTAACTTCATAAAAATGAGAAGAATACATAGGCAGGAGACATAAGTACATGAGAAATAAGGCAGAAATTTACCTTATCTACATAGACCTATTAATGAGCAATAAGCAATTAGGAAGGAAAAAAACCTAGTTGGAAACTAGTTATCTTACAAAGGCTCAATCACTGTGCCTTCCGACTGCAATTGTAATCTGTTCTTATACAAATAATTTAGTGAGACATCATCTGCTGAGTGAGGACATGCCGTAACGGAAGAGGTCTCAGTAAGTGAGGTCTTAGAACCAAATGAAATGTGAAGAATACTCAGTACCAAGAAGCATGTATTTTCACTGATCTGATGACACGGAAATGAAAAGCACATGACTTTCCTGGAAGAAAAGCTTTATAATATTTGTATTAAAAGCCTTGTAATATTATATAACTGACTTATGGTGCCTTATGGTGTTGCAGAAGAAGGCAGTTTAGTGTGAGGCTAATCAGGAGGAAAATGCCAGTGGTCTGACATACCTGCCACTGAAAACATGTATCATAGAGAGAGCTGGCAGACATATTCAAGTGTGGCATTCAGATTTTTGTCATTTAAGGCATAGATACAGTCCATGATGATAATATATTGACCAAAGTTTGAATACCTCAAAGACAGTCAATGTGAACCAAAGATCTTACCTGCTCACCGAGGAAGATTTGAATACTAATGTTTGGCTACAATATAGATATAACAGCCCTACCCAATTTGTTCTTCTTAGCTATAAGAAGCTTTTGATTCTGCTTGTATTCTGCCACCACAGAACTTAGACTGTAAGATTTAAACTCCTGGGACCTAAACTCCTGGGGTATGCTTGCAACTAGTAAAAGCACATGCTTTGTTAGCAGCACAGGTTTTTTTTCTTGTAGGTATACTCAGAATACCTTTGACAGAGATGTTTTCTTGATATTTTAAGTTTAAAAATTCATGGTTACCAATACCTGCTTTGTATGCAGGGAAGTCAGATGAAGCCATGACTCAATCTAAATATTTCTTTTGAGGTTAACATAAGTGAATTGCTTTTCAGGTGGAATTCATCAGGTCCCCAGAACATGTTCTTGTCTACAAATCCTTCCTACTGCATTGTATTGCACTTCACCAAAATGTTAAATGACTTGATTTGCATTTGCATGAGTTGATTGAACCCTTGTTCTTGTTTGCATGAATAACAGTTGCATTTTGTCCTCCCTTTTTTTCATTGTAGTTCTTAGTTCATGTTTCTTTCAGAGCCATTGTTATATGTGCTTAAATTTCAAATCATTTTACATGTATTTTCCGTAACACCTTTTTCTATTGTCACTGTGAATTGTGATAAAAATGTTGGCTGCATTTTCTTTCCTTCTCATTTGATACTCTGCTCACCTTTTCAAATATCCAGTTGCATCTTCTGGTGGAGACTGAATGAAATGCCGTCTTCATTTAGAAAATGATTCCATGCAGTAGCTATGACAAATAGGCTTTTCCAGGAGAAGAAGAAAAAAATCAAAGGAACTCATATTTTTATCAAATCATATTCTAGGGAAAATTTTCAATAGTACACTATACTGATCAGTGTGGGAGATTTTAGAACACAGGGTCCTCATTTTCAGTAAAAGAGCCATTTTCTGTTCTCCACTATGTCAGCCTCCTTGGAGATCAGTGAAATTATTTAAATAGATACGTTTTAGGAATAACTCGTATTTTGATAAAGTATTTCTCATCTATATTTTTCTTTATAAATTTTACTGTGCTGTTGAAACAAGAGTGACTAGAAGGTTTAAGGGTGAAGTGAGAGAAGACGCTTAGGTCTTTCACCCCCATGCATACCTATGCATGTTTTATAGTAGAAGAATGAAGCTGCTTTTTTTTTTTTTTTTTTTTTTTTGGTGGGTAGTAAAATCACCATTCCAAGCTCAGATAACTGAACTAAAACATGTCTTGGAAACTTACCAATGTGATTGGATGTATTTTTACTCTTAGAGATGTTAAGTGGTAACGACTGTTACTGGTAATTCCCTTCTGAAAAGCAGGCTGGGTCTGCAAGTGCTTAATGTAAATACAATGGCAGACTTTGATGCCCATTTGGAGTAAACGCTGGGGCTTTATGAACAGGTCTTTATACCATCTACCCCACCTGAACATGTTATAAACTAAGAGCATCGCTATCCTAGTCTGTCTCTACAAACACCAAAGTCAAGCACAGCCGGCAGGCCAGCCACATCATAAGTGATCTGAACTGTGCCATACAGGCCCCACTTCTCCAACAGCTACCATCTACAAAAAGCTTGCGATAAGTAAGAATCATGGAATCACAGAGTGTTAGGGGTTGGAAGGGACCTTGAAAGATCATCTAGTCCAACCCCCCCGCCAGAGCAGGACTGCCTAGAGTAGATCACACAGGAATGCATCCAGGTGGGTTTTGAATGTTTCCAGAGAAGGACACTCCACAACCTCTCTGGGCAGCCTGTTCCACTGCTCTGTCACCCTCACAGTGAGGAAGTTTTTCCTCATGTTAATGTGGAACCTCCTATGCTCCACCTTGCACCCATTGCCCCTTGTTCTGTCATTGGACATCACTGAGAAGAGTCTGGCTCCATCCTCCTGACACTTGCCCTTTACGTATTTATAAACATTAACAAGATCCTAACTTATTCCTTACACTTAGGTGTAGAGGGGAATTCAGGACCATGAGCATCAATCAGACACCATATGAGACAAACCTGGACTTGGAATCACTTTGCAGGGGTGCTCAAGATGGCTCATTCTGATTTAGACCTAGTCTGGAAGCAATATAGTCACATTCAGGAGATACTGTACCAGAAAAACATAGCTGTCTTTTGGACTGGACTATGTTTGACTACTATCAACATCTGTGATTCATCATTAAGTAACTTCTGAATGCAGAAGTCAGTGTTCAAACTACTTATGGTCTCTAAAACTACATTTTACCTGCTACTTTTCTGTACCACCCTACCTTTCTCTACCTTTCATTTAATGAGACTGCAAAGCAACAGGGAAGATAAATTATCTTCAGTGGCTTATATATCTAAGATACAGGGCCTTGTATAAAAATTATGGTGAATGTATATGTGATTGATTAGAGCATGTTGTTTGTATTGTATTTGGAAATGAAAATGTAGGAAGGAGAGAACTTCAATAGCAAAGTGGAAATGGTTGTCATCAGGATTAATGTTAAATGATCATTCATGTCTGCCTTATCTCACACTAAGTTTTCTTTAGTGGAATTTTAATAATGTAGACTTTATTGTGCATTATGGTGATAAGATCCTGCCAATGTTTAGTTGAGCTGGTTAATTTACAGGAGCTAATTTAAAAGGTAGCTATTGTATTAGGGAATCTGTCCTGTTGGATTGATAACCCAGCTCTTAGGACATTATTTCCACAGGAAATAGATCCTCATCTTTTCTCCTCAGCTGTGCCCTTGCTCTCCAGCTTCTAATTATTCAAGTGTGAAGGGAATTTCCTTCGTTTGTAGACAAAAACATCTTCACCACAGATTTATGAGGTCGTCTGTAAAGCAAACTTATTATTATGGCTTGGAAGTATTTCTGTAGAATTTTGTGATATATTAAGTTTGCGTGTAGGGATAAATATAAACTCTATCTGATATAATCCTGTCTTAGAGAGAGATTTTTCCCCTCAAAACATTTAATGTATTTACTCACAAGTTTTATCATCAAATATAATCATTCGGCATACAACTCATGCATGCTTATAACACTTCACAAACACTTTTCTCACCATTGAAATTGAACCACTGAAGTTGAATGTGGCAGCTATTTAACGTTTCTCATCTGTGCAACGTGAGAGTTTAAACAGAAAATGGCCTTACTACTTTCCTGACTTTAATGCATATTCAAACATTTTCTGTCAGCTGTCATTTAGCTTCATGAATTCCTTTGTGTGAGGCACTGACTGCCGTCTCTGCTGTCACTCTGAACTGAACCCTGATATCCTCTTGGAAGATTTTATTCTATGTTGGCCTTCATACGGTTCTCAGCACCCTAATATTTAGAGAAATTCCAAAAATGTGACTGACCAAATGAAGTTCTCTGGCTGGTTCCTGTAGCCAGCTCTCATCTGTTCATCAGCCACAGTGAAAGATGCAAAAAAAAAATTATCAGTAAAGGGTTTCAAATGCTCACAGGCCTTTTGTGCTCACTTTCTACACACATCCAGACAATAAAGTTTTACTGGCACAAATGTTCACAGCAAATGAAACTCAAAGCCTCAGATGAGGATCTGCACAATGTGAGATTTACATCTGCCCAGGAAGGCATGCTGTGGGAAGTCCTGTGTTCATCCATTCAAAGAACGGGAAGTTAGGAAACACGGCATATTTTCTAATTGAAAGTGATGAGCAACACATGTTGAATCTCAAGTATTTGCACTCAGTCCCCAGGGTAAAATACTGGAAGATGACAATGGTGAAATAAATTCATACAGCATCCAATCTAATACTCATTAAAATAAATGAAAAGACCGTTTGAAATTGGACTACGCCTATAAGTCCCAGTCTAGTAAGGTACTCAAGCATGTGAGAAGTCTTATGGTCTTTAAGGAGACTAACCATGTATTTAAAGTTATGCACATGTTTAAATGCCAAGTTGCTCTGGGGCCAGAATAAATTAAATTAAGGAAAGTGTAACTTGCCCTCTGGGGAAAAAAAAAAAAAAAAAAAAAGGCTAAATTTCCTCGATACATTTTAAACGTTTAACAAAACATATCCTCCAGTTTAATAAAGATATTCAAAGAATGTTTTCTACAGAGTTTTCATTGGCAGAATGTTAAACGGTTCAACTTTTTGAAGTGGCAGAATACTAGATGCCATCAGATAATTTCTCTAAATCCTTTGGGTTTTTTACAAATGATCATTCTCTATTACTCAAACATGCTTTTGTGAAAAGATGAGAACTATAAACTCTGCTTTTCCTGTTTCCCCTTAGAAATAAAGTAAAGCACTTCAACAAAAGTCTACCCAAATATACTTAAAAGCTTCATATTGCATAACTCCATGCTCCATGCTGGATTCTGAAGGTAAAACCTATTCAGAATACATCCTCCATTTTCTTTTTTTCCCCAGAGCCTTGTGTTTTTCTTTGAAATACTTTTGTTACGATATTAGCCAAATATGACAGTTTTGTTTCCATAAGTTAGTCAGAGCTATGTCTTATGGCTGTAGATAAATTTTACTGTCATTAGGTTAAACATGACTTTACTCTGAATGCAATTCTGGTAATGCTGAGTATAAGTATCGGCACAGCCAACACTAATAGGTGTGATGTTGTTTGTACACGCTTTAGGAAGAAAAACTATTCAAAAAAACTTCAGAGGAGTTTTGCATCTGAGGATGTCACAGATGGAGTCATGCATTTCACTAGTCAGAGAGAACCAACAATATACCATACCAATATAAAACAGTGACTTCACAAAGTTCAATGGTAAATGTGACTGGCTTAACAAGATTTGATGGCAAAGGTATACTTGATTGTTTCCTGCATAGAGGACAGGGTCGGACAAAACTGTCAGGGAGACCCTCCCGTTGAGTCATGAGATACAGCATGGACACCCTTGCATTCCAAACTCTTGCTCAGAGAGGAGTCTAGGTGTGGCTGGATCCGGTCCTAGTCCCACACTTGGTCAATGGTTTATATCTACAGGATTATGTAGGCTCAATCAATCAGTTCATATCACTTAGGTAAGATTTCAAAGTTTAGCACGCTATTACTGACTTACTGAGAATTTATTGCGGCAGGGAATCTCTCAACCTCGAGGAGTAACCTTGAGAGGTGTCCCTGCTCAAGGGGAGAGATCCTGGCCTGCAGCAGGCTGCTGTACAGGACAGCTCAGCAGGCCCTGAGCTGTCCACCATTTATAAAGTAGAATGGTTGACTTATAGTCGTATTTGCATACCAGGAAGACTGGCTCACCGTTCCAGACATGGCTACCATGTTGTCATCCATCCCCCAAAGTGCAGAGGTAAGGCTGGATGCAGCCACCAACCCCTACTGGTGGTTATCGCTTAAGTGAGGTGGGGGAAGAACACTGTCACAGAGAAATACCAAAGATAGGTTGTGTCTGGAATACATCACTGAACTTGTATTTCAAATTGTCTAAACATGAACAAAAACTGCGTGTACAAAACCAAAAGAAAATGGAACTTTGTAGGTAATAACATAAGAAATGGGCAGAGGCAATGAACTGTACTAATATTGTAATTTTAGTTTGAAGTTCTAGTCTTCTCTGATTGCAAATCATCGCTTACTTTAGTACTTTAATGTCTCTGTACAAGAAATGTGCCAATTTCCAGGTTGTTCATCAAAGAAATCGTATTTATTCTCAGAAATATGGAATGGACATTATTTGAATGTTTCATTTTGTGTTATCAACTTTGTCATAGAATGAAAGAAATTCAATTTCAGATTGTATTCAAAACAGAAAATATTGATACTTTATCTGCTGTTGTCATGACAGTTGAAGATCTTTCTATATTTCAATTCTGAAATATTAAATTTGATTCCTTACCTCTAGACATTTAATAAAAAACAAATCCTTAGCAAACTTTAAGTTGAAAAATAACAAAATGAATCTCAGTTCATTAACTTTTCTCTAACATGCTTCTTTTGTAACTTACCGCTTTGTGGATGTGCACATGCAAACGTTATAAATTGAATTTCATACCTGCATAAAGCACTGAAACAAATGGCTTTATAGTGGTGTAAAAGAAACAGTGATGAACTGGGCTCTGATCCTGCTTATTTTGTTCTCTTGGGAAATAAGAAAGGAAGACAAAGACAAGTAAAATATCGAGAAGAAGATCAAATGTGAGACAACATAAATGACCTGAAATTGATTCCTTTTACTTTGGTGACATTTCATTAACTTCAGTGAAGTTTTGGAGGATTTTTATAGAAAGGTAAGTAAGAATAGAATAGGGAGAAAGGAAAGACTAACTTTTCTTGCAGACCCAAATAGCCTGATTTGCTGAACTGTGATTTTATATAGGCAAGAGCAGTACACAACTTTTAACTCTCCAAAATAGCCTTCTCTCTCATCTCTTTATTCACATGTGACTTTGCAGGTCATTTGTGTCAAGAATTTCTGGGGAAGATCCTAGCTGTGCAGCAGTCCAGAAAAAAGGCTCATGTATAAAACTGCTAATCACAACTCCGGTATTTTTAAATGAAAGTTCTCTTCAGCGTTCTTACTAGTCACAATAACAGGCTGACTGCTTGATTATTCAGAAATGTTCCAGGAAGATGGTTCTTCTAAGGAAACCAAATAATATTATGTTTTCTCTCTACTGCTGAATTTTTTTTTAGTTACTTCAACCAGAACAAAATGTACAGACACACAACCACTATGAAGTGGTGCTTCTTAATTAAGATTAAGCAACAAATAGCAGTCTGTATTTGGAATATCCCCTGTTGCAAATATTCAGGGGGAACAGTGAACACTAAAACACTTCCTGACATCAAAATCAGGCTGCAACCAGAATTAGGCCAAAAGTTCCTGTTATTTTTATCGTCATACGGTTTAGTACTTCTCCTGGCTTAGGAGAAACATGAGAAATTGAGGTGGGAGTCAGCTTGTGGATTCTGATACATCTAAATGTAGATGCCTATATGTGAGAGTCTCGAGTCAGTTGCTGAAAACCAGCCATCTGGAGCCATTTCAAACACAGTAGTAGATCTGTGGCCTCTCCACAAGTTTGGAAGGTGTGACACATGGCCGGTGAAAAACACAGGTCCTCTGGACCGGCAGTTGCAGTCCATGTAGCATGTCCTGCAGCGTGTCAAATGCCACTAGATGCTTTCAGCAAAGGAGCTGAACCCTAAGCTGCCATGGTAGCCACTGGGGCTCAGATAAAGAACTGTTCTGTAGGCACCTTCACCGAATAGCTCTTAAGGCTCGGTTATGTTCACAGCCAGGACAGATCCAATAAGTATTGTAATTACCTGCATGCACAGAGGTAAATTCAGGTGTTCTAGTCTAAGTGCTGGACCCTACATTTACTGGAGAAACCAGCATCATGGCAGTCAAGAAACCACTCTGATGTAGCAAATTTAGAATTCCTCTGTGGTCGTAGAACAGCTGATAACAAAACATGAATAAATCACTGTGTTTGAAAGCAATGACCTGTAACTCGGGCTTTGTACTGTGTACTGCATTTAAGAACTTGTCTGTTATCAATGCTTACATACAGCTCTTGTTCTTTAAAATCTGTCAATTTTATTTTCTTTTTAAAATAAATTTTAAAAAATCCTTCATGACAGTCAGTCAGCATCGGTATGAAAGCGAGTTTTATAGCCAACTAAAATCCATGAAAATCTGTATTCCTTATAGAAACGTTAATGCAGCCGCTGGTGTGAACAGCAGGGCCCTAAGGTGTGCCTATATTATTTTGCGAATGACGCGTGCTGTGAAGGGTGGTTGAGCACAAAGCTGCCAGATGCTCTCTGTGACTTGCATATTTGTAGGTCATTTGTGCATTCTGATGGCTGAGGTATAAATGATAAAACTGTGGAACAAACAAAAAAATCTGTCAGGCCTGAAATTTGCCTATTGACTGCAATGGTAGAGCATTAGATCAACTTTTAATGCGACTAAATTTAATTCAGAAGAAGCAGCCTTGTGTCATGATTCCACCTGTTGTCAGCTGCTGATAATGCAGCTTTTTCTCCCATGTTTTCAAAGGTTACAACGGTGAAGCGAATGTGCTTATGTGCATTTATTGATCCCGTGTAACTTCCAGCTTTATTCATCCAGGAGGGCTCTTGAATGTTTTAGTTTGTGAGATGAGTGCCATGTGGAAAGGACCAAATTCTTCTTAGTCTTTATAAAAACGCAAATGTGAAGTTATCGATCATTGTGGTGTTATCTAGAGACCTCCACAAATGTTTCATCCCTTTTGCTTTTCTCTTGTCAGAGTAAAGAGGAAGTCCTGAAGGTCTTCTAGGTTAAATTCACAGCCAAAAAGATCGAGGTGAAAGGAGATACTGAAATGAAGATGTTCACAGTAAATACTCCTATATGATGTGGAATACATTGATCAATCATCTGGAGACAGATCTGAAATTGCTTCTGATAGAATTTGGAGATGGCCCAAAGGATTGCGCTATATTAAATAAAAAGAGGATGCACCAATCCCATGAAGAAGTTTGTTTTACTTGGTAACTTTGGATCTCTCAAGCAAAGCATGTGTCAGCCCAGCTGAGTAAAGCATTAAACATCGTGGAACAATCAATGCCAGTCATGCAGAATGGGAGAGTGTGTGCTGGAAAATTATAAGGAGGTATAAGGATTTAAGAGTTGTAGCAGCCAAGAAAATAATGCTTTGTGCAATGATGTGACTGTGATTCCTCATGTACAAAGCAGGGATTAGTTCCTTAAAAATGAAAGTTAACAGTGGCTTTCATGAGGCATCTGTGAGCCCAGCATTGAAATACTATGTACTCAGTGAGTGCTCAGTGATTTTAGTAGGTTATTAAAAAGATGAAAAATGCAAAGACAGAAGGCACAAATAAAGGTTTTTGAAGACTCAGGAAATGCCAGAGTGATAAATGTTTAGTTTTTCACAAGAAGATTGAAGTGACTTCATTAGAGCACTTAAAAAACTCTCACTGAAGAAAATGCCAAGTATTAAAGACCTTTACTGTAATCAGGTATAATGGTTGGAATTTAGAAATAGATAAATACAAATTGAAAACAAAGCATAAATCCTTAACATGGAAAATAATTGCAGCAAACTACAAAAACTGTGATAACTTCTCAGTCTCCTGAAATCCTCAAAAATCCTTGTACAAGTATATGGAATAAATATGACTGCTGCCAGTCAAAAGATAATTCAATGACATTAAGCGATCTGTGGTATATAGGAATCTGACTGGGTGATCTAATAACTTGAAACTTTTAAAGCTATGAAAAGAGTTTGGGTAGGGTCTTCGAGGATACTATGAAGTAGAGGAATCAGGAAGTCTGAAGAAGGAGGCATCTTGAGCTGAGAAATATGGAAGATGTCAGGGTGGACCGCAGAGAAAATAGGTAACCAAAGTTTGAGGCAGGCTGAAACAAGCATATGGATTCCTAAGAATACAAAAGCAACTTTGAACTTCATCCCAAAGCCAAAGTGCTGCTATATGAGTATTAGAAAGTGTTGCTGAGTGCTCACACACGTTTTATGGCTACGACTATTGACTCTGCCAGTTTCTTTGCTTTCTTTGTACATACTACTTCTAGCAATCTTAATTTGACTTTCTTTCAGGAGCAAAGATGGGCTCAAGAAACCAGAGTAGGTGGTCTTCTGAGACTTAGGTGACATTTATATAGCTTTATGTCATGCATCTGTAATAATACCAGGGGGAAAAATACAGTTTTCATGTTCAAATACACTAGTCTGTTAGTGTATATCAGAAAAAAATATTCTTTAGAAGTACTGAGTTCAAAAAGAAAATAAATGAAAAATATTATGAATATTAGGCATGAAAATGATATTAAGTAGGGCATGGCAAAATGTATTAGGAAACTGAAATCTCAAGCTCTCATGGGACAGCTTGTTTATCATGTTTCCAACCCAGTTTATGAATCAAATAGTTATGGATAGGTTCAACTAGACTCAAAACGTTTTTGCATGCTTACATCAGTAAACATTCAAACCTTCTCAAATTCACTTATATCATTAATCATAGTTAGAGACAGGCAAACATAGAAAGGTACAGCCCACTCATTCTATCTGAATGTATTCAGATATGGATTCAGATTAATTTTTGGTTAATTTACCCTTATTTATACAGCTTATGAGTACTTATTTATGAATTGTAAAAGACAGCACAGTGAGGAGATGTTAATGCAATATTTCCAAAGCAAAGACACCACTTAGGCAAATATTTGGCAAGAGCTACATAATATTTTATGCTTGCAATTAGCTTTTGGGGTCACTTTCCATATCAATGGGAGTCTCGTTTGACAAATCGTCCACTGTCATTAGGCCTTTTTTGTTATATTTATATAGACTCTAAAGCCAGAATGCTCTGCTCATAACATCTTATCCAGTGATGCCTATATTAATTCCCTAAAAATGTCTCGTTAAACTTGCTAATATCACTTTTAAAAAGATTCTAATCTTGATTTGGAGACTTTAGCTGATGGAACTGATCATGTTCTTAGATAAACTTTTGAAATGGTTAATTAACCTTCTTCTTAAAATGTGCAACTCATTTCTTATGTAAATTTGTCTTTCCTTGGGCCCCAGAGATAACATTCTGTTTGTTCAGTGGTTTCTATTGTCAATGTAGACATTTCCCCTTCATCCATATGGCGCATATCCATAAAACGTGATCAGACTGAGATCACTCCGTGTTTCCGTGTAGGATATTTATGTGTAGTGATAATCCTGCATATGATGAGGGAATTGTGAGGCTTGGTTCTTGTCTGTAGTGCAACTTACTCTTTTTTCGCATAGTTGCTACTGCAGTAATACTGTTCACTATGGTAGCTGAGGTAATTATGATTTCTGATGATGAAAATTTTGCTTAAATATCCCTTGCTTCATAAGCTTTCCTGTACTGTGATGGCATTTTTTGTCACCATAAAGAGAAAAAAAGAGCTCAACTTCCAGGCTTTAATCATTCTTTTCCCTTGTTACATTTGAGAGTAAACTTGTCTGCAGTAGATACTGCCTTAAGTATGGTATCATATTCCAATGCCCCCCTCCTTTTCTGATTAACCCAGGCTGTATTCTTTTTTTTTTTTCTTTTTCAGATTCATTCCACAATACCACCAAAGAGTTCAAAATCTATCAGTGTCATGCCTGTAGTCAATAAACCATAGTAATGTATGGAACAGGCTTTGGGTACAAGAAGCCGAGGTCTTACTTTCTTAAAGTTCTTAATAGTTTTTGGCAAACACGTTCTTAATTGTTAGGTACCGTTTAAACTTAGTGGCATTCTAAGTTCTTTGTGCTTTAGACATTCTCGTTTCAATGAGACATGTTTCAATTGAGCACATGTGTGATGGAGGGAGGACGTTTCCTCCTGTCCTTCCTGAAGGTAAAATGGTAGTCCTGACTCTTGTGCATTTATACCAATGAGGCTACAGGAGTATCAATAAATAGACTTTTGAAATAGACTTTTGTTTATGTTACTCGTGCTTGTATCAGTAAAGACAAGTAGGACTGCAGTATACAGTGTGAAATAGTTAGGATCTTTGCTTATGGTTCCACTACATTGATTTAATTACAAGAACTAAACAAACTAACAAAAAAATCAAAGAAGCAAAGATTTCAGGTCAGAAGAAAACTTTATGATTAAGTTCCTTGATGCTACAAGCGAAAGCATGTCCAATTCAGCACTGTCCATGCCTGTAGCCTTTAAATTGCTTTTAGATTATCTAAACCATGAATTGTTTCTAAATAGAAACATTTCAAATGTAAATTCCACAAACTCTAATTTAAATTTTAATTTAAATTTAGCTACCCACCAAAGTTAACGCAAAATAATTAATTATACTCTTTCAAAAGACTCCCTCCCTCTTTCCACACTGAAGTAGCCTAACACTCTCTGTACAGTGGATTAGATTACTTTTTTCCCTTCAGAAATATCTCTGAGAAGACATGTTTTGTTCAATTTTGTATTCTCCTTTATTTGCCCATAATCTTCAAATGTACACCTTGATTCCCAACTGCACAGCTCATCGGGCTTTTCTACACTAGAGACCAAGAAGTGTTTCTTAGCTCCTGGTTGCCTAGCCAGGCCACCTTGCCATGTCCTAAGTACTTCATCCCAGGATGACATTCAGGGGTGCATTGTTACCACTCCTCCCTTCCCCATGGCGAATAGGCAGAAAGGGACCTCGGTGACAAAGTCTGTGGACTATTTGTACAAAAAAACCACTTCAGGGCTAGGAAGAAACCAGAAACTGACTAAGTCAAAAGGGGAGATCTTGACTTTGTTGTATTTGAGATGATGGAAATGATTTTTTTTCTAGTTTTCTCTGTTCTTCAGACTGCAACAAATGACTCCACTTCCAGAGTGAAGAGCAGTTATCTCGAACCACTGCATGGTGATGGAAGTTATACAAGGATATGGGGCATCAAATGTTTCTGCTGTGTAGACATTTTAGTGTCAATTTATTGCTTTTCAGTTTTTTGACCTATAAAGTAGTTAATAATTTATACAGTACCTATTTACACACAGAAATATGCTTCCTACAATTCCTAACTGCAAGGTATATTTAATTCTAGGATTAAAATTCATGTTGTTGAATGATTTTGTGTAAATGTAGAATTAATTTATATTGTTAAATTGATTCATTTCCTACCAAAACAGAACAATTGAAAATGAGCAATAGCTTATAATTCCATTAATGGATATTTACAAACTGCAGGGTTATATGAATTCTCACTGAAAGATTATTGGGGTTTTTTATAATTCAAATAAAAATAAAGAAGTAATGTGCTTTAAGCTTTGTATCCTGCTAATGTCTAAGCCATGAATTTTCGTTCTGGTCTTTTGCTGCACAATTTATTACACATGGTTATTACATCCTTATGGGATCCCTTTTCTTTCATGTAGCAAAAACTTTGTTAGCTGTCTGGACTCTGTTACTTATCTGTTTGTAATAGTTAGGAAATATCTAAGGAATATTTTTTGTTTTCTAAGGAGAGAGATAGGGAAAATTTGAAGAAAAAAGTATTTTTATCTCAGTTTGTACTGGATGTCAGTTCACCTGCTCCCAGGGTCAGAAGTGTAAAAAGCAGAAAGCGGTGGCTAGAGGGAATAGGGTAACCTCTACTATATAGGTTGAATGCCAGTATCAGTCAGGGTCACTGTTGTAGAAAAAACAATAGAAAATATATTGTTGGAGGCAATCTAGTTCCCTGCAGGTAGGGGCAAGATTTTAGCTTTATATATGTTTCTTCAGCTTCTCTCTTTCTTGCTTTTGGCAATAGAATAATCGATTGTACAGAGCTGTGGTCCAGGAGGTTGAAAAAAAGTAGTATTTTTTTAAGGTCTCATGTAAGAAATTATTGGCCTACCCGTCACTGATTGAAATGTTTCCGATACGCATACTTAGATTGTCAACATTAAGATGGTTTAAATTACACTGGTAAAGTTCAATGTACCAGAGAGACAAAAGGACCTGTTTCTTCCCATCCCTGAGACCGTCTTAGTTTGGCACCAAAAATCACAGTCACTCCCAAGATAACTGTGAAAATCTAATTATTTTTCCTACTATTTCATTAATTTCAAATCCTATCTATTTATCAAGGGATGAACTCATTGATAATTTCTATCCACAGTCTTTAAACATGTACAGAATTTCTCTAAATTCCACTCTTTAAAGCCCTTGTTCGATGTCTTTCTGTTTATTTCTATCAATCCTTTAATATCTCCTCTTCTATTTTCTTTGGAAAGGAGGTGTATGAATAATACTATTCCCAAAATAGTATTTCTATCAAATTCAATCCTGGTGGGTCATGTGGAAATATAAAAGCATTCCAACAAACCTGAATATTATTTTCCAGAAAATTTAATGAAATGTATTTGTAGGTTTTGCATGCAGTTTTCACAATGTCAGATTTTGCCTTGTTAAAAGTTTTGTAAATTTAGTGAGTTTCAAACTGTGTGGTGAAATATTAAAACTTTTGTGGTATTATCAACAATAGATTCCTTTGAAATGTCCTGTACAAGCCTGGTAAATAAATTAATAGGTAAAGTTAAAATTGTAATTTTCTAATATAATTCCAACACATCTTTGTCACACTCAGAAGCTGCTCCCCGAAGCTCCTAGATAGAGTCATATATATTATTGTTGTCCCTGTTATTCACTTTGCTCCTATTTCTGTACTTGGACAAAAGTTTAACATTCCCTAGGAGACACGAATCTGTGCAGTAGGATGCAAGTAACCATCACCAATTATAACTTGAAGGTGACTTTATATGAAATTAATTGATCGGTCCTGATCAATGTCTGATAGATCCAAATCACCAAGAGAAGGACTGAATGCATGCAGAAACGCAGCTGTGTCCTTTGCCCTTACTAAGGCCTCTGTTGACCAGATTGAATGCCCAGTGATGTGAAAAACTTGCACTTTTCTAGTCTTAGCGTCCTTTTCACAGAAAACTTCTTCAGAACTGTCAGTCTGGTATCTCCAACAAGAATTTAGCTCGCTTAGAAGAAATACATATTGCTCATTTTTAATTCATTATCCTACATTTCAGCTATGAGGTTTTAGACTGCTTCACTGTAGTTAGATTGCTTCCTTTTCTTTCTAATATCTCACTTCTCCAGCTATTCACCCACTGCCAGTTTCATATCTTTATAATGCCATAGGTGAGCTGTTTTCATCTACAGTATTCTTAAGAACATTAGTTTGCAAAAGGCTCCTTGCAAGACAGAATTATACAGACAAAAAAAAAAGTCAGAAGCACTTACAGGAAGAAGAGATTACACTAGATGTCTTCATCCTGACACTTAAATGGAGTGTGACATTCTTAAAATATTAGTAGAACATGGGATGTCAAGAAAATAGTAAATTATTTGTGTTCTATTAACAAAAAAAGAGATATGTAGATGCATGAAGGAAGATTCAAAACCAGAAATGACAGGGTGGGTTAGGAAAAAAATCTAGTAAGGCAGTAATACTATCATGTGGAGAAAACAGTATTGTACTTTATAACAGATGAAAGCTTCTGTCTATTGTATGAAAGAGATAAAATAGAAAAGCAATAAATACTGCATAATCTGAACTCATTGTTCAAGCCATACACTGCTTATGCTCTGGCAGCACTCCAAGGATAAACATCAGTGATATGTATGTAAAAGCTTCCTTCATAAATATTTAAAAAATACTATACTAAGTCAGTGCAGTAAATAATACGATTTATTAAAATAGATAGAATATGTGAATTAAGGTCACTTTCTAGCGCAAAGAATAGAGGCATCAATCTAATCCTGCTCAACCCTGGGATCAGCAGACTCAGGTTTTTTCTCACTCAAAGAAATATTAACTGAAATATGTGAAGAGAAAACAGTTTGAGCCTGTGGCATTCTCATGTACTTTTTCTGGTTCGATGATAGTTTACAAGGGCAACTAAGAAACAAAGTAAAACAAAAAAAAACCTTCCCAAAATAAGCAGTTCCACAATTGGAACTAATCTGTTACTTGTCTTGTCATGTTTAGGGAATGTTGAAAACTTCTCTGTGACACATGAAGCTCTTATCAGATATATAACTAAACAAAGCATAATGCATTCTTTGTCTTCTGTGATACTCAAGCTGAATTCAGGAATTTTTAATGTTTTCTTACCCTGATGAAAATACATATGGCCTTGTACATGGGGAAATCTACTACAGGTACAGTTAAATTGTCCTTTTTTGATGGAAACTGTGGGATTTCTTTAGCATTGGCCAATATCTCAGAGCAAAAGTTAAGAGAATGTAAGAAAGAATAAACATAAACATAACTATTTGATTTGTTACACTTTTTTTTTTTTTTCTATGCATAACTTCACAGACTACTGCAAATAAAAATGTTGCATGCTGAGATTATTCAAAAGTTCCACAGGAAGGTGAGCAGGGGGTCTTCAGAGGAAGAGAATTGCACCAGTTAACCATTCATTGAGAAAAAAATCCATATTTTCAAAGTGATTCTTCTGCAATGATAACCACATTCCTTAATTTTAAGTACTGCAGGTGATGTTTACCATATTTACTAACATCCCTACCTCCCAAACCTATTCTACAAGCTAGTTACTCTCTCCTGGAAACAAAAAATGTGTCCTCTAAGGTTTGTATATCATCATCACCAGTACTAAATGTCACTTGCTATTTTTGGTGTCACAGAACAGTGCTCCTACAGATAACTCTATCCTTTACTGCATCTCCTTAATTTAACTACCGATGATGAAATATCTTCAACAGAATTAACCCTTCTGTTGCTGTATGAATTATAGGGAGTAAGGGGGAGGAAAAAAAAAAAAGACAGTTGTTCTCATCACTATAATAAGCAAAATGTACAAGGGAAAAAAAGGGTTTGGTTAGCAACAGGATACTGTATCTATCAACACACTTCTAACAAATACTCTGCATCTGCCTATTTTTTTTTCCTCCCTACCAGGATGATTCCTCTATCAAGCTCATAACAACTTGTAAGTGTACTAATGCTTTTCTTTTAGAAAGTGACTGATTCCAGAATGTCAAGTGATGAAATATCCACTATGTTCCTAAGTATAATGTTCCAAAGGTTAATTACATTCATCCTTAAAATGTTTTCCTTATTTCTGTTCTGAATATGTCTACCTTCAGCTTCCAGCCATGGTGTCTCATTGTACTTTTGTTTGCTAGATCAAAGAGGTCTCTTCCCTTAGAAACACTTTTGCGTTAATACTGATCATCCATAATTCCATAAGTTGAATTTTGATGTTATAGAAGTTGATTTGATTTTTCAAAACCTTTCTGACTCTTAGACTACATGAACAGAGGAATGTAAAGTTGAAATGCCTGACATATTTCATATCGCTTTATTTTATTCTTTGCATCTGTTTGACAATCTGAATGGCTATTGAAACTTTGGGCGATTTGTAAGAATAGGGTTTTTTCTAAAATGTTTTCTAAAACCTGCAAGGCCCTGGAAACTTATTATTGCCTTAGCCAATGATCTTGTCATGGGATAATACTTAAAATCATCTTTTTTCTGCCTGAAGTGATATTACACTCTGAGAAAGGGATGCTTCAGGAAAAAAAAAAAGTCAATCCTTGAGACACGGTATGTAACAGGATATGGAAAATATTTTATAGTTAAATCATATTATGAAATTTAGCTAGTCAGTATAATTTTAGTTTTAAGAAATTACTTTAAAGCAACCTCACACTGACCCACTTTTTTGTTGTCATTTCTTCAATAAAAATTGATAACACATTCTTGTCCTTGCAGAATTACTGTATTGATGGAGGAAATTTAACTCCATGCATGATTAATGACCAAGGTAGCGCTCTATCAAACATGCAACATGCACTGGGATATTCGATGCGTCTGACAGCCCAAGAATGATTATCCTTTGGAGGAATGGAAAGCAGACCGTGACAAAATTACAGTTGCTGATGCATCCTGCTGCATCAATAAAATGGCACACCACAACAAATGGGACTCTTGACCTCATCACTTATAGTGGAACAGATCGTTTGTATAAACAAGTTATTTAGGTGCTTAGACAGATTTCTTTAATGTACTTTGCAGTTGATTAATAAGGCCTCCCTCTGCCTTTTGCACAACAGGTGTTAGAGTGTTTGAGAAGGGAGAGCAGCAAAACACAGTCCTGGGGATGAAGCAGTACACTGGAAATTTCAATTCTGTGCAGAGCTTTTCTACAGATCTTTAGTTTTAATTTGGGCAAATGAAATCTTTGCTAAGGCTTCATCTCAAGAAAATGTTGTGGATGAGTATACCTATAGGTACCATGTATAAACATAGAAATTGCCCAGAAATGCCAACCCCGTTTTCGTGGCAGACCTTTTGTATGTGCTATTGTAAGGCTTGTGCCAATCAGCACATCATCCTAATTTCTAAACCAATGCAGCTGGTATTTTCTCTCCTACTATAGATATCTGTTCTCCTAGCAAAGTATTAAATAGCTTTCATCATACTTTAGGTAGCTCGTCTCTTTTCTGCATCTTATTTTGGAATTTGAAAACATGGGAGAAAACAGAGCAGTTGCTGTTGTAGCCAGAGAGCTTATCTGGAACGTTATGCTGTGTATATTCCTTGGAAAATGAGGATTTGCTATAAAGGCAAGGTTTTATTGAAGCATTGAGTTAAAATAATCTTTTCCAAAATAGCAAATTTTCTACTGCCATCTGTTTAACTTGTAAGGAAGGAATTTTCAAAGGTCGTTCCAGGTATCCTAGTATTTGAAGTTGTCATTTGTTTCTGAACTATAATGCAGGGAAATGATTCAAATGCAGGGCTGTCTGATTTCTAGGTTATTTCCATTATGCAGGGTAAGTCTTTAACTCCAGAGGACTCTATATACACTACTTCTAGAGCTGCCATGCATCAGGTAGCCTGTGTCTGTTTATTTTCCTGAAATTAACAAAAACCTGAATTTATTTTACTTTTTTAAAGCAATTATTTGGATTTGTTTGTTATGGGTTTTTTAGAAGTTTTGAGTCTATGTTTCCATTTAGAACAAACCTGTTTAAATAATTTCTGATTTTGTCTACAGAAAGAAATACAGCATTAATGAGTTAGATAAGACACTTTATTCACTTTACAGTCTTTATTTCTGTCCTTTTCTGTCTCAAAAAGTCTGGTTAATTCTCTTGCTTTTGTCTTTCTTATTGTTTGCTGGCATCATTCAAAGTCAGAAGAGGACATTGCTGAACAAAACAATAAAATCTGGGCTTAAACTTCAGTTCCAGCTAGAGAAAGATCTTAGAAATCTGTCAGGAATATCCATTCTTGTCCACTAAAAAAAAATAATTAAAAAATCAGATCATTTGCCTAGAGAATCTAAGACATTTTGAGAGGCTCTTTAGATTCACATCTCTTAAAAGAGCTGTAAGAACAGCTAAACTGTATTCTGCAGCCATATGTTAAGTATTATTTCACATATTTTCTTCAGTTTTACTTATTTTAATATTTTGCTTGTTTTTCAGTGCATTAGCAATTAAAGCAAGAGTGAAACATTTTGCATTTTTGTCTTTTTCATGATTGTTGGATCATATGTGAAGAAATACTGATCTGCAGTTCAAGCTACTCCAACTCATCCGGACTTTCCTATTCTCCTCCAATAGTTTACCTTTCCTTTCACAAACCGTGCAATGAGTTACGCGTCCCCCAGCGCAATTTCTCACTCCACTCCCCTAGTGCATAGTTTTTAAAGAAACATCTGCTCCCTCGATAGAAGCCTTACGATTAAACGATGAACTGGAATTTATTCAGTGCTTCACAGCAATACAGGAGAAAAGATTCTACTCTTGGTTGAAGTAAGAAAAACAACTTCTAGGAAAAGCTGTCCATTTAGTGACCCGCTTCTCTTCATTAAAGACTGTCCATATTTCCCCACTGGAACAGAGCAAAGATGTCTTTCTTCTAAGAGCGTAAGATATCTTGCATCTACAGCTAATGGGCTCACAAGGTTCTTACTAATTATGGTGGTTGGCAGAGCTGTGGAATAAAGCATCTCCTTTTACAATGCCTTTGCTCCATCTCTAGAGGCCAGTAAAACAGGGGAAGAGAAACTAAGCAGCGCTGGGCTGCTCAGTGTTGCACTGAATTGTTGCTCTCTTTGCTGCAATCCATCCTCCTGCCCTAGGAGGAGGCGAATGAGTGATGGATGGATGGTTAGCATTGGGCAGGACTGAATAATAGTTACTCTGTTTTGCTGCTCCTAGGTTTTTTCTATACGGCTGTTTACACAACCTATGCCTGACACTGGACCCTTAGTGTTCTGCATAAACACGCAGCTCTGTATTAAACTCTTGGGAGATGTACGTATTGATCTTTTCATCATCACAAATGCCTGCTTTATGAAGCAATAAAATCATCTGTTTGGTATAGCTTTGTCTTTTCTGATAGTCACGTTTCCTCACGTAGCTAAATATTATGATTGCTATTTGTATGATATTCATTTGCACAGTCAATATTCATTGTACTATTGGAGTCACAGGTCAGTGCTGTGGTCCCTGCCTTATGCAGCTTTCAGCACAGGAGGGATGTTGCTTTCCTGGAATTCTCATTATTCTTCTCTGTAATCTTCTTCTCATCAAGAAACTGCTGTGTTTCGTATGTTCCTGGTGATGTAAGCAGAGAGGAGCTCAGACCAAAACCTAGGTGAAAACACAGCTTGATTTCGCAGTTAATAATATGATTGGGACTGAAACCAGAAGCTTGTACTCTCTTCTAACCCTAATCCTAGCTCCACCTTTAGGCAGATCGTCCTATTACAGTATGAGTGAATCTGTTAATTCAGTTACTGCAGAGAGCAGGAGGTATCTGTCAGCACAAATGATTTACTGCAGTACTCAACCATTTTAACTACAAAGGTATAAATTAATATTTCTGATTCAGTTATGCAATCTTTGCTGGTGAGTGCTGCCTCCTTTGTGACAAGTATTGTAATGCCTGCCTTTAAAAAAGAGTACCTGTATAAGCAGGGATGTAGTAAACATAATCTTGCTATCTGGATGTAGTTTAAAAAGATATGACTGTTTCACTGTGACTACAGGTAAAGGAGAGATAGCTATCAATACTACACTAAAAGTGTTTGCATTGATAAAGTATGGTCTTCTCATCCTTCTCACAGCCACAGTGAACATTTAGTTTATAATACAGTCATAAAGATTTGTTGGCACCATTGTGTGCTTTGGTACAGGAAAATTTCCAGCTGCATTGGAATTACCTGCACAGTCAAAAATGTACAAGTTTTTCCTGTTGGAAAAGGAAGAGGAAAAAAATCCAGCAGCCTTTCAAAATCTTGCAGGGGAATTTCAGTATGCATTGTGCTGCCAAGCATCTTTGTGGTTTGCTGCTAAATTGGTATTGTGCTGCTTAGAGAAGCTTCTTGGTGAAATCATTCCCAAAGATGGGATGAAATGTCATTTCTATCCTGTGATACAAGGCTGTACATCTGTTGCCCTGGGGAACCTGCAGCTGCTTCAGTGCTGTGGAGGAATGATTGATACATGTACCAGTGTGAGATGTCATGACCATATCACCCTAAACCCTGACAGTCAGATGATAAAACTTGTTTCTCCATCATGACCCTGCATATGTGACAATTTTGTCTTGCTGAACCTTCATTTGTTCCAGAGATCAGGACACATAGTGTTTTTGTGAGGCCACGGTCACCAGGCTTGATAATTGTTTTTTCTCTCTGGCTTATTTTCACAGTTTTCTCATTCTATTTCATTAACCTGGTAATGAGGGGAAGAAGTCAGGCAGGTTTTAGTTTTACCACCAAGATTCAGAGTAAGGTAGACAATTCTATTTCTAACTCAACCCCACATGTAACATTTTGCATTACAGCGCTCATGTGATGAGTTACATGGAGGAATTTGTTGCGCCGCAACAAATTCTGTGCAGCACTGTAGATGAGGCATTAGAAAGGTAAATAAAGAAAAAAAAACAAAACAAAACCAAACCCAAACCCTAAACAGAAGAGTTGGAACAAAACTGGAAAATTCATTCTGTGAACATTTTCAACTCTAGTTGTTTTCACAGGGACTATAAGCAAACGAAATTTTAATTTGAAAAGAAAAAATGGAAAAGCTAAGCATTAGGGAAGAATGCGCAAATTGGTGATTTATTCTGTAGTCACATAGAAAGTGTTGCAGACACCCTGAGATCTCACAGCACTTCGGGAACTAGCAGCAGCAGGGAAGAAGGGATTTGGCATCTGATGAGGGGGAAAAAAATAAACTCAGATGGAGAAATAAATTGAGAATTGTAGTAATGTCGTAAAACCCAAGAAAGCAGACAGATGAGAATCACACAGTGTTTTTTCATGTTGACTAAGAAGAACATCTTACAATGGCAATTTTCACATCTAAACACCAAAGATGTCGAAAAAATTATTCCTCAAAAATGCAGGAAAGAACCAGAGAATTGCCCTGAGCTCTGGTCTGTTTGAAGCCACCTTTTAGATATTTACAGTACTTATTCATAGTTCAGTGTTGTTTATAGACCACAGCCATCTTAAAGCCCCCCCTGAGGCTAATTCAGCAAAGAGAATTCTTTTCTATCTCCTTGAAAGGTAGGATAAGAGTAGTGTATTTAATTTATAGCAAGGAAAATTCAGGTTAAATATTAGGAGCAAAAAGACTGTCAGGGCTGTGCTACAAAGGAACATATTGACTAGGCAAGCCATACAGTTGCCAGAATGGGACATTATGAACGAGTTCTACAAAGATCTCTTAGGAATGACAGGAACAACTGAACCTACTTTAAAGCAGGCAGAAAAACTATGATTTTTGGCCCTTCCAGTCACATAGTTCTATATTTCTGTGTGATCTGGAATAAAATAGGAAGCCATCTGAGAATTTAAAATAAATAAATATAAAAATAAAAAAGGCCAGCAAGAGCAATATAATTTGTCTCTATAATAAAGTCTCGAGTACTTTCCTTCCCTGTGTCTTGTATTTATCCTCTGCTGCCAGGCAAACTCCTTCTCAGTCCGGGACCATCTCCTTTAGCAGTCCATCTCCATGAAGAGCCTCTCTGCCTCATTTCCTGCTGAGTAGGATAACTATAAAACAGATATTTTCTCAACTGTTCCTACAAAAGGAACACACAATCCATACAAACATGAGGCTTCTGGCATCCTCTTCCTGTCTTCCTTTTTGCCATTTCTCTTTTTCTTAGTGTAGAGGTATGTCATTATTATTTTTTTTTTGTTGTTGCTGTTCAAATTTGAAAGATAGAGCCCCTGTATGATGAGTTCATTTACTAACCATTTTCCTATAGTGTTATATCTTCAATTTTTTGACTGTGAGAGAGCAGATCCCTCTTTGCAAGGTAGTTTCTGAATCTTGGTCGATCCACTCATCCACATTAGCAAATCTTAGGTGCTCTGTGTTGTAGTGTTCCACTGATATCTTCTTTCTCTTGATTAACTGCGTTGGGAACGCCATGCCCACTAAACCATGTCTAGAAGTGCTACATCAACACTATATTTGAACACCGCCAGGGGTGCTGACTCTGTCACTTCCCTGGGCAGCCTGTTCCAATGTTTGACAACCCTTTCGGTAAAGAAATTTTTCCTAATGTCCAATCTAAACCTCCCCTGGTGCAGCTTGAGGCCATTTCCTCTTGTCCTATTACTTGTCACTTGGGAGAAGAGACCAGCCCCCACCTCACTCCAGCCTCCTTTCAGGCAGTTGCAGAGAGCGATGAGGTCTCCCCTCAGCCTCCTCTTCTCCAGACTGAACACCCCCAGTTCCCTCAGCCGCTCCTCACAGACCTGTTCTCCAGACCCCTCACCACCTTCGTTGCCCTTCTCTGGACACACTCCAGCACCTCCATGTCCTTCTTGCAGTGAGGGGCCCAAAACTGCACCCATCATTCGAGGGGCGGCCTCACCAGTGCCCAGTCCAGGGGCACGATCCCCTCCCTGCTCCTGCTGGCCACCCCATGGCTGACACAGGCCAGGGTGCTGTTGGCCTTCTTGCCCACCTGGGCACACTGCTGGCTCGTGTCCAGCCGGCTGCCGACCAGCACCCCCAGGGCCTTTCCCGCCGGGCACTTTCCAGCCGCTCCTCCCCAGCCTGTAGCGCTGCGTGGGGTTGGTGTGACCCAAGGGCAGGACCCGGCACTTGGCCTTGGTGACCCTCATGGCATTGGCCTCAGCCCATCGATCCAGCCCGTGCAGGTCCCTCTGCAGAGCCTTCCTGCCCTCCAGCAGATCAACACTCCCACCCAATTTAGTGTCATCTGTAAACTCACCGAGGGAGCACTCAATCCTCTCATCCAGCTCACCAATAAAGATGTTAGACAAGACCAACACTGAGCCCTGGGGGACACCGCATGTGACCGTCTGCCACTGGATTTAATTCCATTCACCACCACTCTGTGCTCAGCCGTCCAGCCAGTTTTTAACCCAGCTTAGTGTACACCTCTCTAGGCCATGAGCCACCAGCTTTCTTAGGAGGGTGCTGTGGGAGACGGTGTCAAAAGATTTACTAAAGTCCACGTAGGTGACAATGGGACTACCTGAATGTTTAAAAAATTCTCTCACATGGTCAAGTTCTGTGTCGCAGATGGTATTCAGCCATACCTGCAGCCTTCACAGCTTTCAAATTATTCTCTTGGTGGTATTGCTCGACTTCACTATTTTCGTTGCGTGGTTTCAAAGGTAAAAAGAGTGGGGCTGTAATTTGATTCTCTGACCATCTCTGCCTCAGTCTTCTTCTATGGCTTCAAGAAAGATTTGCTCCCCAGTTTCTGCCTTTGTAAAACAGTGACAATAGTATTGAGGTAGAACAGTTCTATGGTAAAAATACACCTATATAAAATATTTCCCAGTCTTAAGATGGTGGAGAGTAGATCAAGTCTAAGTCACTAACTATAGATAAGCTAGAAGGCAAAGATTACTATCATATAAGTTGCTTTTTATTGAAATTAACTCTGTGCATTGGGTGTATGAGGGGAAAAGGAAAGCAAGAGGGTTTCCATCTAGAAATGCACAAAAAAGTGGGTTTTTTTCTCCAAAAAAAAACGTAGAAGGTTTTTATCTTTATTGATTCAGATTTACTGCAATGGTTAAAAGTAGTGCACAATCTTTAAAACACACTTAGTGTTCACAAATTGGCTGAGTATATGGTATATCATGCCAACCCTTACACTCTTTTACTGCAGCGCTTTAAGGCCAGGACCTAGCTATATTTCAGAGGAGTCAAGAAAGGCTTGTAATTTCATCACTCTGCAAGTAATAAGGTAGTACCACAATACTCATAGGGGGGATATTGACTCGGTACTTACTGGTATTCAGCCCTAAATCAGTACCTGGATGACTGATAAGGGAACAATAGCTGTAGGCTGTATTGTAAAGAAATGGGATGCTTGACTGCACATTCCTAAATGTAAGAAGTCAATGCATAGAGTCTGGAGATTTTGCCACTAATTCAGAAAGACAACAATCTACAGAAGGAGGTCAGGCTTGAAGGTGGGCAGTTGAGTTCTCAATTTGTAAAATCACAGATAAGTGAAAAGAATACTATTTTTGTTTTCAGGGTATTTTTTTAACTTGTTTTCTTTTTAGCTGCTGTATATACCAGCAAATCTGTTCTGATCTCATTCTTTCTATGAAGCCATTTTTCCCTGCAAACAGTATCTGACTACTTGCAGATTTTCTTGAACAATTCATCAAGGAAAAAATGCCAAACGAATGTGAGTTTGCAGCTAAATCTATGTGAAAGTCAGCAAGTTTTGTTCAATGGGATGTGTGCATGCACGTGTTTTAATTTTGGTTTATGTGGATTCATGCCTTCTGAGTTACAGGTCCAGACAAGTCATCAAAACCCACTCCAAACCTCCACATTTATTCTGGCTTCATGCTGAAACCACCATAAACACTTGGCTCCTGTATTTGAAAATAAAAACCCATGACTCACCCCTCCTTTCTTCCAGCTTTATGCCATTTCTGACTCCACCAATTTCAGTGTCGGCCTGATTTCAGAGAAGTTAAACTGACGTGAACTTAAAATGATACAACGTTGAATCAGATCCCTCAGGCTTAAAAGATGTATTGCAATGATATCTGTTCACTGACCTTTGTGAA
This sequence comes from Leptosomus discolor, assembly GCF_034619465.1. NCBI lineage: Eukaryota > Metazoa > Chordata > Aves > Leptosomiformes > Leptosomidae > Leptosomus > Leptosomus discolor. Next base: position 78,747,824 of record NC_141394.1, on the reverse strand, counting down.
ATGAATATGGAGATTTCGGTTCAGTTCCTATTTGCAACACATAGTCAGCGCTGAAGCCACCATCACTAATATATCTCCTCTCTGCAGTGCAAGCTCTCAGCAGAAATATAGTCCTTTAGTCCATTAGGACAAGTGTAAGAGACAGTGTCATATATCTTAGGAGGAGAGGGCATCTCTGGGGTCATCAAACGCTGCATTCTGCATCCATATCACACACAAAAAAGTCTCTTTTTATGCATTGAAAACCTTTCTCTTAAAGAGGCGGGCTATTGTTCCTTCTCCTTGCTTGACAATAATCCTCTTCAGTGATCAGATTGGTCAGTGAAAAAGCTTCTGCCGGGACCCTAGTGAATGGCTTTAGTTTGTTTTTTTTTTTTTTCCACCTTTCAGCTCCCTGATATGGAATATTAAAATATTCAGATTTTAAATACAGAAACAGAATTTCACAAATTGCAGGAAAACCCTGCCACTAGAACTGTCCATGCGTTGGGATCTACATGAGCATCTAAGAACTGAGGTGGTTTTGCCTTTTCAATAGCTTCTTGTTAGAAATTTTATTCCCCTCTTACCCATGGGACCTGATAGTGACCTTTCTTTAGCCTCTCTAAGCTGTTTTGTGACTTGGGCGTGCCCCTCTATCTTTCCCTATATTAATCACTGTGATCTGCAGTCAGAGAATATTTGTAAATACAAACAATACATGTAAAGCACCTGATTTACAACCATATATTGATTATTTCAAAACCAAGTTATTTCCATATGATTTTGTTGGATTAATATTTTAAAGAAGTATTAAACAAATTGCAAATTCCTTCTCAAACAGTGTTTCAGGAATTGTAATGTTTGTGCCAACACAAAGCATCACAATATATAAAACTGAAATGCAGTTTGTACTTTCTGTGAAAAACCTACCTGATGTCTTGGTGGAAATTGAATTGTTTTATTTTTCCTTCTTATGCAAAACCTGATGAAAACATGTTTTAGCTAGATTTTTTTCTGAAGATTACCTGCTTTGAAAAATACTTTGAAGGTTACTGATGAAAAGCACACTAGGTAGTAGCTGAATATTATTATAAACACATCAGACAGGAGATCGGTAAAACTTTTATATTATTTCCTGACTTATTCTTACAGTGAAGAACACCACAGATTTCTGTTTTCATTTATCTTCTATTGCTTGAAAATGTCAAATTACTGTTAATAGTGAAAATGTGCAGTTTAACAGATTTCTTACCTATGTATTTATCTTGGCAGACCACAGAGAAGCTTGATTATATTCACTGTCTCTAGCCAGTGACAATTGTCACCTTTTTTCCTTGATTTACACACAGAGCTCTAATCATAAACCACCTTAAAAAGAAAATGTGTGAGGCTGTCTGCCAGAGCTTTCAGAAAGAGCTTGTCATAACTCAACAGCTATTCCAAAAGTAATTTCCAAAAACTTAATTTTGTTGGCTTTAAAGATATTTGTACTTTAAAACTTAACTATTAGTTCCACAGCCATTTTTCTTGAGGGAAAAAAAGGGCATAGCGTATGCTTTCTGTAATAAACTTACTCTTCTTCAGGAAAAAAAAAAATTAAAAAAAAAAAAAGAAAGGAAATTTTAAATGTTTCTTTCACATGTAAATTCTAACGAAAAAATACCTAACTGCAATTTAATTAAGCAGTAAATCATGGGATGTTATGGCTGAAATTTTATTCTGTAGGCAGAATGAGTGTGAATGGGATTATCTACTGAAAATAGGATTATGGACAGGAAATGCTGTTATATATTTCTTATCCAAGATCTTTTTATCAATAGATAACAAAAATATATCACCTATGCTGTTATATATATACACCCAACCACACACTCATATGTATATATATACATACGTGTGTGTAACATATAAACCTCTCTCAAATGTGTACATGTATATTTACATAGATAAAGCAGTATCTACAAAATTAGAATCTAGAAACTTGAAAGGTATGAAAAAGATTAATTCTTCCATGTCAGCTTTGAAGAATCCATAACACACCATCCTAATGCATGTAAAGTACATTTCGGCTTTGCAAGTTTGTTACACAATAATTTGTTCTCTCTAGAAGGGATTTACTCATTGGGCAAGGAGTTGAGTTTTCAGAAAACTTTTAGTTGAGAAATCCTATCTCCCCAATGTTCCAAATTTCATCCACAAGTATAGTGTCACTTATGCTTCCATTATTTTCTCACCTTTCCCTGACTGACTTGTGGTTCAGAATAGCTGCAGACATACCCAGGACTCAGTCTTATCTAAGCCATCTTTGAAATGAGTTTGAGAGGTATCAGACTATCAGTGAAGAAACTTTCTTTGTATTTTTTCTGTTGCCATTAAGTCATTAGAGACATTTTTCGCAAAGGGGGGATTTTTGAGCTTGCACGTCTCGTCAAAGTTCTATTAATATTAGACTTTCTTTGATATTAATAAAAATTAGTGTGTAATCTCTGTATTTCTGCCTTTGCAGTAGCTAATGAGTTTTTAGTTTTCACTAGAACAATGAATTGATAGTATGATCGCTACTTTAATGCTATAAATAACTATTGAGATGAAATAAGCCAGTATGTTAGGAACTAGTTGCTTGAATTATGCCACTTGGTAATTCAAAAGGGACTGAAATCTTCCCTTCCTTCCCATAGCAAGTGGTAGGAGTAATTAAATACTGAGCAAGTATAAGATGGAAAGGAGTATATGCAGTTACAAAACCTGAATTTACTGAAGTAAATTCTTTGTTCATGACCATGCATAAAGAGAATAAGACAACACAAACAAGTGGGATAGGACCTATTCGAATTCACAAAATGAATCAGATGTCCTAAGAGCTGGACAACGCTTGTTCATGTAAACTTAATTCAAGGCCTGGACAGTAAAGCATGAAACTTAACTCTTAGACTCACAGAATAATTCGTGTTGGAAAGGATTCTTCTTCTGCCTGCCTAAATATGGCTTTCAGGAATTTTTATTCCAAAAGGTTTTTCACTTTTAGAAATGTCTGGCTTTCTTGGCTGACAGATAGTGAATCAACCAAATATCTTACAGAATTTAAAATTTAAATTTCTAAAGACTTCTAAAGAGGTTTGTAGCTACAAGTTTTTGCAGACTTTCTCCATTGGATAGTGACAGCCTGAGAGAATATACCTAATTAATCCTGACCAGTGGATTATGCAAGGCTTTTTGAGTCAATGGAACTTCCATTCGCTTACACTTACTGTTCAACCATGGTGTCAGTGTGTATACCTGTATCTATACAGCATTACCACAAGCTAGCTAAACACCGTAATTTCATTGTGGGTGGTTCAGTTTCAGTGTCCAAGTTCAGTTTCAGATATTAGGTAGGATTTAAAAATAACTAGAAAGAGGTTTGACAGTTATATTGGACATTTTTCACACATTCACATCTGCTTACCTATCATACACACTTAGGATGGGTGCATGTCCTTGAGTTACCTGTCTCCAGTGACTTTCTACAGGGAGCTCTTAGTATTACCTTAGACTAAACTCTTGACATTTGGGCAAAATGAAGCTAGGTGTCAGTGTCCTCAGTTCTACAGAAATTTCCAGCAATTTTATCTTTTTTAACAATGTTTTAATATAACCTCTTTCGGAAATCCCAAAGAACATTAATTAATCATTCAGCATTTTATGGATGGGCTGTTAACCGAGCTTTAGAAAACCAAAATTCATGTTCTGCCACAGATTTGTTGCATGACACTAGAAAATGCAATTAGTTTCTGTTATCAATAGGAATAAAGCCCCTACATTGCTCTTGGCTGCGCTGTGTCTTTTTAGAATATATGAACAGAATTGTGTTTGTTCAGAGTTTACCACAGTGGATTTTGACAGTCATCACAGCCTTAGAGCATTACTGTGGGGTTAACAATTAACTAGGAATTCCAGTTCACTCTTTGGGGTTGTGTCACAAGCTGTTTCAGCTGTATCTCTGTTCTTTCCCTCTGACCTCCTCTGAGACCTTCTTAGAATCTTACAATCATAGAATGTTTCCAGGGATGGGGCATCTACCGTCTCTCTGGGCAGCCTGTTCCAGTGCTTCACCACCCTCATTGTAAACAAAATTCTTCCTTATACCTAGTCTGAATCTACCTTTTTCAGTTTAAAACCATTACCCCTTGTCCTATTCAAAAGGCCCTGCTAAAAAGTCTGTCCCTGTCTTTCTTACAAGCCTTCTTGAAGGACCGCAATAAAGACTTCCCGCAGCCTTCTCTTCTCCAGGCTGAACAACCCCAGCTCTCTCAGCCTGTCCTCATAGATGGGAGGTGTTCCAGCCCTCTGATCATCTGATCATTTTTGTGGCCAATATTTGGAGATATCCTTCTCCAAATTAAATTTTTACTTAGTCCTTTTTCTTGGAATAAAATCCCATGCTCTGCCCCTCCAAACCAAAGATGTTAAACTGCAGACTTCTCCAAATTGCAATAACTTACCTTTTTTTTGGACTGTTAGTTTTAATTTAGGGGGACTCTACCAGAAGATTCTGCTATCTAGGGAGCAACCAGCTCTAACAAGAGACTTGGGTAATGACATGTTCAAAACAAAAAATATTTCAGAGAGGGTATAGCAGAAGGAAACACATGTAGAAGGAGCACATCTGACTGCTGTCAACATGAAATGTATGTCACTAGTCTAGTGCACTGAAATGTTAGGTTGTCATGATGCTTGTCCTATCTTGGATTAATGTTTTACTCAGCCTCAGGTCAGGACTGGCATTTGAAATAGTTTTAAAACTTTTGTCTTCATAGTCCTTTCGAATCAGGCTGGACTATGTTGTTTTCTCCTCAGTGTTTTCAGATACTGCACTGTTTTCCTCATCAGATGAGTCACAAGTACAGTCACTAAACAGATCGTAGAAACGTATATCCCATTTTGAACATCAATACAATAATCTTTGAAGACAGCAATACATCATAGCCTTTGTCACACGAATCCTAAGTCTTTGCAGATTTCTTACACTTCGTGTAACTGCTATTCTAATTAATAATCAGTCCTTTAAAAAAAAAAATCCATTTGGTGTAAGTGGGCTAAATGCTATTTATCTAAAAGCCTCTGGCAGCTGAAGTCTGGATTAATCTTCTAGCCCAAATCAAATCATGTCAGCTCAGATCAGCTTCCTTGTATAATCTGATTTTTGCAGGAAAGTCAGCTTCTTTCCCTGTGTGTGACCTATGATAGCAATGTGTAGAAGGAAACTTGTCATCTCTGCGTGAGGTGGATCCTGAGACTGTGGAATTCGGCACAGATTTCTTCCTTTTCCTCGAACTTTATCAATTTAAATCACCTGAAGATATGACAAACTCTTTCATACATTTCATGGACCATAAATTTGGAAAGCATTAAGTCCAAAAACTTATCTTCCTATTTTATTGCTTTCTCTTGTGGTAAAGTTTGAGTGTGTCTATTCAAAAATCTTAGCTACCCTGCATAATTTTAAGAATGGCAACATAAATTCTCATACTTGTTCTCCATATGTGTATTCTTATATTTAGCTGTCCTATTAGCTTCTGTGCTGTTTTACAGCACCTATTTCACAAACTTTATGCATAAGAAAAGCTATGCAAGTCTCCATTTAAAAATGAAAATTCTGTGAGGCCTATGGAAATTACAGTAAACAGCAAATGTTCCTGCAGATAGATATTGACTTTACAGAGTGATTAAATTATATCCATCTCCTCTCTTTCTGTCATGCTTTTGAACTAGACTTCAGTCACTTTGGTTTAAATTCCCATTTCCTAAGTAATGCTTTTTAGCAGTGACAATTGCTGATGGTAATTTTATACTCAAAGCAGGTTAATGTATTAATTTTTTTCTTAAGCAAGTTGCCAAGTATGGTACATCCAGTGGCAATTTACGTTCTGCTTTTAGCTTGGCTTCTGTGAATCTGTTCTTAACCTTAATAACTTTGTTGTTCTGAACAGACAGTTGCCGATTCGATCTACATTCTGGCCTACAGACTCAGGGTCAGTGATACTGGAATATCATTAGAGTAAATTGCAGCCACAAAAAAAAAAAAAAAAAGAGTGCAGGACTAAACACAGGTCTCATAAAATATTCAAGTCTCTCCAAAACATCCCAAAATCCCAAACACAGGACTAAAGGGTGGGAGAATCACAGAGAGGGGAGAATTTTGGCTCAGGCAGTATTTGTACACTGTTTTTTTTTTCTTTTTTTTTTTTCTTTTTTCTTTTTAATTCTGAAGGGCAGTGTTAATTCTAAATCAGTAATAAACTGACCATAAGTTGCTTCACTGCTGTCAGTAATTTCATGTCATATGTTATGGCCTTTCTGGCAGGAAGCTAAATTAGCTTTTTCATTATAAGTGAACATTTTTTTTTCTCTCTTTTTTTTTTTTTTTTTTAATGTATTCAGCATCCTTGACAAGGAGAGATAGTCCCCTCTGTAGATTACTACCTGCGTGTTATGTCAAATTTGCTGCTTTGCAAGAAGATTCCTGTGAGCAAACAGCTTAATCATAAAAGGGAGTTATTTAGGGTTGAATCCATAAAGGAAATTAAAGTGTCAAGTCTGACTCTTGCATTCAAGACATAAACCCCAAACTGAGATATCCACATCTCTCTATGACATTCTTCCCCTGTGTTTCCTAAACTGAAGATCTGCAGGCAACGTGACTCGTGATGCAGAGGTTCCCCAGGAGTCACAGATTTCCTTTGGAGTATTTCTAAACTCATCTTCTTCTTGATAAAACTGATCTTTTGCATCTGTTGGATGCCTAATCCCTCTCAGAATCACAAACTGAGATTTGTTATGCTTGTCATTACTGCCAGGAATTACGGGAATGAAATCTCATGCGGGAGGTGTATTTATTGATTTTTTGACTGCCCAGGGACTCAAATGCCATAACTTCTACTACATTCAAGTTTTTTCCAATCATCAGTAAATGAGCTATTCCTGTGTGTCAGGAGGTAAATATCTTTGAATTTCCTTTACTGAACTACTTTGACTGTGCAGAATAACTGAAGTTTCTTTATGTTATCAAGCAAACAATGCTAGCATGACAGTGTAGCACAATTATTGAGGTACATTGGAAGAATTACTGTAAAATAAACTTTTCAAAACTTTTGGTGTGATTAAAATGACACTTCAGGACTAATATTATGACTGGAAAGAATCTGTTGAATGAGGTATTATCTGTATGTTCTTGAGCACCAACAAGTGCTTCTGAACAAGATCTCCATGAACTCTTTAAAATATCAGTTATGAAAATAAGACTTAAGATTTCAAGAAGAACAGAGTGATGTCTGTGGATTTTGGCAGAGACATGGCCCTTTGAAGCTTATGTTACCTGACATCAAAATTGAAGAATAGATGGCAGTAATGCCGTCCTTCAACGCTTTCTCTACAATGATGACCTCTACAATGCTAAAGTGCCTTTTAAACGCAGGCATATCTTTTATCTTTTTTTTTAAAAAAAACTTTTAGATCTCTCGTATTAGAGATCCCAGATAATAAAGTATAGCATCAAACTCTTTAGATTATTCTACTGTGAGACAGGTGAGCTGGCAAAGGTAGAAATTACGCTAACATAAGCCACTGAAATCCCAACGTAAGCATCTAAGCTTTTCTGTTCTGGCTCACTTGTCCTCTGGGAAATTTTAGCTGGAGCTGTGAATCGATGAAAATAATGTCTACACCTCAGAGAACAGTCTGTACCTACTCAGTTTAGCCATTAGTTTCCCTGGAAACTTAGCAGAGACACCAGAGCAAAGTGCTTTCAGTAGGAAGTACCGCTCAGGAGCTGAAATCCTGCTGTCTGCACAGTGCTTACCATCTGTAGGTTAGTACTAGGTTTACTTTGGAAGCTCCATCTGCTTTTACTGCTTTCAGTGATTCATAACTACACAATACTCTGTATTTTTAACATTAAGGTTTCCAGCTGGAGATCATTGACTGAAGTAAAAAAAAAAAAAAAGAGATGGTATATGTGGGTAATATATACATTATTGACTTACAGAAACAAGCACAGCAAAGAACTGATGAGCTACTTGGGGAAGAAGAGCAACCACTACTTTGTTCATACACTTCTGTTCTGCTCTCATACCCAATTTGTCCACCTGCTTACTTGATTCTTGAATCTCTCTCTTTTTCTTTCTGAAGCAATTGATACCTACTTTCCCCTTTCCTGCAGGGCTTCTGGCTTTTCATTTTACATTTCTTCTATGATGTTTATAAAATACCATTACTATCAGTGTCACCTCATGCAATGAACTTTTATCATAATTTCTGTCATTCCTTTTCTAGGCGTCGGTCTGTTAATCTATGCAGATTTAATTTTGATCTTACTTAGGCAAAAATCAGTTATTGATATCAGGAAAATTCCTGGGTAACACTGAAATTATGGCCAGAAAAGTAGGAAAGCTGATCCAAAATGAAGATACCAAGACTACTTTTCTTCCAATTTGTCTTTAAAAAATACCTACAGACTTACATGGGGATCAGAAACAAAGACATGTGGCCCATAGGTCCACAAGGAATCTCTGAAATGTTAGCTTAGATGTTTTTCTTGTACATCTGTAAAAAAGGGAATAGTTCCCATGGAAAACCTAGAGTGAAAGTATCTGCATTTAATAATAACAATAGTGAAAATAATCATTTAAAAAGCCCAAGAAAACCCGATAACATTAATTGCCTGACCTTCTCCAGGTTTCTACCACAGCTATGGTTTTTTCTATTTTATTTATAGTTGGAAGCAATTGGATCCCCTCTTATTAGTCTTCGTAATTATTCGCCTCTTCAAACCTGGTGGAGTATCTGACGAAGCAGCACATACTTTGTACAAATGTAAAGTGATCAGCGTGAAAAGGTCTGGCTGGAACCTGATGAGAAATGTAATCCCAGAAAGGCCCCCCAATCTATATAAATTAACGCAATTAAGGCTCATCGAACACTCCTTTGGACCCACTGTCAAAGCAGATAAACAACCATTCAGCAGTGTGTGAATGTGTAATCAGATAGAGTCTGGAATTCACTGAGACATGTGGTTATGCTTTGGACACAATGTCAAAATCATTATTTTGCTTTAGACTCTTCTGTTTCTTATACCTCTGCCTCCAGCTCAATAATTTATCCATCACACATTTAGAAGGACACAAGATAAACAGCAAAAAAAAAAGCACATAGAAACTAGCACAGCTCTACACAATGGGAATTTAAACACCAAAATAAAATAAACTGCATTTAAAAGCTGGTAGGAAATATAACTGTGATCCAGTTGGACAGATATTATTAACTTAATGGAATATTAATAGGATATTCCGTTTATATCTCCTGTTCTGTCCCAAAGTCTCCTGAGATATTTTCCAATGAGTTTTTAATGAAAATATAAAATGCAGCTACTTCTGGGATAAACATCCATCAGAAATTAGTAACAAATCCATCATTTAAAAGCTGGGTAAGAAGAATTTCCAACCTAATTCCATAAGCTGGAGTATAGCAAGAACACCAGGCACGTCTCTAAACCTTCCCCATTCAAGATTCACACAACATGGTAAAAGCACAAACTCTAGTGTTGTATTATAGAATCATAGAATCATTCAGGTTGGAAAAGACCTTTAAGATCATCAAGTCCAACCGTTAACCCAGCACTGCCACCTCCACCACTAAACCATGCCCCTCAGCACCACATCTGCACATCTTAAATACCTCCAGGGATGATGGCTCCACCACTCACCTCGACAGCCTGTTCCAGTGCTTGACAACCCTTTTGGTGAAGAAATTTTTTGTAATGTCCAATCTAAACCTCCCCTGGAGCAATTAGAGGCCATTTGCTCTTGTCCTATTGGTTGTTACTTTGGAGAACAGACCAACCCCCACCTCACTACAGCCTCCTTTCAGGTAGTTGCAGAGAGTGATAAGGTCTCCCCTCAGCCTCCTCTTCTCCAGGCTATTATCTATTCCATCTTGTGTTCTCATTGTTGTTCTTTTTCTCATTCTAACTTGAACACAGAGCAGAAAGTCACCTGGTCTATAGCCATATAAAATAATAAGGAAATCTTTCCCTCTCATCTGCTCACGCTTTACTTTTCTGGTGTGCTTTCTTTCACTAATCAACCAGTTTTCCTGAGCTCTATGAGGAAACATGATAGAAAAACACGAAGTGATAGAGGAAGAAAGAGGATTTTTCTTTTTTTTTTTTTTTTTTTTGGCATATTAAAAAGGATAAAGAATTTCTTTCTCTTTTGCATCCCTTTGAACATCCTTTTAGCCTACATTACTAACAAGCCTTGGTTCTCCTTATTTAGAAATGCCAGAGAAAGCTTAAATTTCTTAGGAGTTAAACTGACAGGCTCCAGGGACTTCAAGGTAGGACATAAATTTAAAATTGTTTTTGCTTTTTTAAAGAATGCAGATATGAACCTACTGGATGTAGTACAATACATTACATACTTGCATTTAGTAGGTAAACAAAATATGTCTTCTAAAGATCTAAACCTCTCCTCATAACTTTCAGTAAAAATATTTTTATGTCACGTTGGTCTAAATCAGATAATCAGTTAAGTTTTCATTTGAAACACTGGGATTTTTTATTCCTTCCCTTCTATCCCTTCCACTTTTTAAAAATTTTCAAAGAGTTCTGAAGTATGTAAAGGAAACCCATAAAGAAAGAGGAAGGACAGCCTTACTGGTTTTTGTAATAAGAATAAATATGATTTTTTAGCAGCTTTAGTGTGGTTTACTGAAATTACCAAAGCCTTTCCCTTTTCTCTTGGAATAACTAGAAGAGCATACAGAACCTCTTTCAAAGGTATCAGATGGCAGATCATAGAATCATAGAATCACAGAAGAGTCTGGGAAGGGACCTTTAAAAGTCATCCAGTCCAAGCCCCCTGCAATGATCAGGGACGTCTTTAGCTGGATCAGGTTGCTCAGAGCCCTGTCCAGCCTGAACTTGAGTGTTTCCAGGAATGGAGAATCCACAACATCTCCATTGGCAACCTGTTCCAGTATCTCATAGCTCTCATAGTAAAGAATTTCTTCCTTATATCTAATCTAAATCCAGCTTCTTTTAATTTAAAACTGTTACTCGTTGTCATATCACTACAGGCTGTGGTAAAAAAGTCTCTCTCCAACTCTCTTATAAGACCTTTGAAGTATTGACAGGCCACAATAAGGTCTCCCCAGAGCCTTCTCTTCTCTAGGCTGAACAGCCCCAATTGTCTCAGCTTTTCTTAATGGGAAAGGTGTTCCAGCCCCCTGTCCATTTTTGTGGCCCTCTTATCAACCGGCTCTAACAGGTCCATGTCTCTCTTGTGCTGGGTGCCCCAGCGCTGGGTGCAGCACTCCAGGTGGGGTCTCACCAGAGCAGAGTAGAGGGGGAGAATCACCTCCCTCGACCCGCTGGCCACGCTGCTTTTGATATAGCCCTGGATGCGATTGGCTTTCTGGGCTGTGAGCGCACATTGCTGGCTCATATTCAGCTCTGCAGCCCCCAGCGTTAAGAAATATTTGGGCCTGCTTGAGCAGGTCCAGAGGAGGGCCACAAAGATGATCAGGGGACTAGAACACCTCTCCTATGAGGACAGGCTGAGAGACTTGGGCTTGTTCAGCCTGGAGAAGAAGAAGACTTTGTAATGGCTTTCCAGTAATTAAAGGGGACCTACAGTAAAAAAGGGGAAGGACACATTATCAGGGAGTGTGGTGATAGGATGAGGGGTAATGGTTTCACACTGAAAAAGGGTAGATTTAAGTTAGATCCTAGGAAGAAGTTCTTCACTGTGAGAGTGGTGAGACACTGGCCCAGGCTGCCCAGAGCAGCTGTGGCTGCCCCCTCCCTGGCAGGGCTCAAGGCCAGGCTGGATGGGGCTGGGAGCGACCTGGTCTGGTGGGAGGTGTCCCTGCCCAGGGCAGGGGGGCTGGAACTAGATGATCTTTAAGATCCCTTCCCACCCAAATCATTCTGTGATTCTATGATTCTATGATATTTAACAGTACTGGTCCCCGTACAGATCCCTGAGGGACACCACTTGCTCCTGATCTCCATTTGGACATTACTGATATCCCTTTGGTCACTGACCTTCATTTGGACCAATATAATGATATACATTGATGTTACCATAAAAATCAATAAATATTAGAGTCTGCTTGTGAAATGAAGCTCATTGAATGCTCAGAAGAGATGACAGTTGTCTTGGTTTGAAAAGACAGGCGTCTGCGGAGGAAGGCAGGAGCCTCCCTTGAAATGGAGAGTGCAACCCCCTTCCCTCCAAATTATTATAATTTTGAAATTAACGGGCCTTCAGGCAAAGATATGGGGAATAGGAATAACAGTTCTTTACTAATATATATATATATATAACACAAGGCAGGGAAAAACAAACAACCCCCTGGTTTACACTGACAGAGTCAGGAATACAACCTGACACCCTGTTAGGGTGGCAGTAGCAGTCCGATAAGATGCTGGCTGCAGTCCTCCTGAAGCGAGGGGTGTGGTTCTGTTGAAGCAGCGATCAGGTAAAAGGGTCTGGTCTTCCTCCGAAGGTCCAGTGGCAGGTAGGTAGCTCTTGTCCTCTGGAACTCCAGTGGGGGGAAAAGCTCCTCTGGGAATCCAGTGGAAGAAAGGCTGCCAGGGTGTTCAAAATCTCCGTTTTTATTTGGCATGGACTGCTTGGCTCCTTCCCCCCCCTCCTAGGGCGAAGCGTCTCACACTGGGATGGGGAGTCGTGAGGCAGTTCCTTGATGGGCCATGAACAGGAGATAGTCCAGGAGCGAGTTACCGATGGGTCAGGCGATAAGGCATTGTTGTGCCCAGTAACAGGAGATAGTCCCGAGGGGGGAGGCAGGGAGCACCGCCCCACCTGGTCTCAACAGCTCCTGAAGATGGTAATAGAATATTTTTTTCTTTTGGCACATTTTACACTGTAACCCAGGACACAGTGGAAAAGGAGTAGCTCCATCTACACTGGTGGCGGAGTGCATGTATTTGAAAACAATTGTAGGAGGAACAGGGTGGGAAAAAAAAAGCATGTATTTATTAATTATAAAAAGGATGGGAGCAAGGAAAGAAATTAGAATAAGGAAACTAATTACATTCTTTTAGATAACTGTAAGTATTAAGTGCCAGAGTGCTTTGGTAGAAGAGACTGAAAAACACACGCAAAAGCAGAACTTTCAAATAATACAATTTCCCTCAGCCCTCCTACTCATGCCTTAGCCTTAAAACATCAAGTGATGTTTTAGTCCTGGAGAAGACTATTGGATTGACAATTCTGGAGAATAAAGTTCTTGTTTAGTCTATCAGGTTGGTAGAAAGTAAGAAGTCATTTCAACAAAAACAATTCCATTTAGTCTGTGAAGGCCTTCGCAAAAAATGAGGGGCTAGTGTCAGCTAGATGGTATATCAGTTGGTTCTGCCAATAAAGAGTTCAAGATAATTCTAGTGTGATTGTTTTCCTGAGTAAAACCTTCTGCACTAAAATCTGTGGTCTCTGTGATTTATCTTATATACACCACAATTTTATTCAGGTCTTCAGGTTATTGTTTTCTGTTTGAGTTTTTTAAATCAGATTCTGCACATTTCTGAATGGCATGTCATTTCACAGTAAAAACAAGATGTTAAAAGAAACTATTAGATATGTTTAAATTTTCTATCAGACTCAGTTTCTTCTCCCTTCCCACTCCCTAAACTAAAAATATTTTGCACATTAACAATTTCTGATTAATAAAGTCTGTGCTCACAAAACTTTGCCCCCACACTGCTGCTAGACCAATGCTTGTCTACCATTTATGTAACTGCCCTGAAAGATGTGCTGTCTTTTCATTATAAAACTAGAAGTAACCTACTTTCTTAGTAGGAGACATACTTAATGTCTAAAACAAAACAAGAGAGAGCTGAGCCAAGCACACCACAGTGCAACAGATAATGTTGCCTTTTTCCTGATACAGAAGGCAAGCGGGAGGGTCAGATCATTATCATGTGATTATTGTGTTAGAACAAAATGTTTCTGTGGCATTTTTTCCCATTGTTTAATTTTGCCTTCATACTTTTTCAGGTATTGAGTCAGTGTCAGTTTACCGAACCACATCCTCTGCTCTATGGTGCAGCCCTAAAATGCTGCTGGAAGTGTCATCTTCTGTACAAGGTGTAAAACTGGGGTGGTGATGGTAGTGATTGACAAGATCTATCTGGGGTCTAGTTTGTTGAGATGAAAGGGATGTAGCCAGTTCATTGTAATAATTTCATTCCACATTATCAATGTGAAAGTGATCGGACACCTGTCCTTATATTGACATATTGTGACTGCTGAAGGCCACCAAAAAGCACTGGAAGACACTCGGTTTCCTGAAAAACTTGCATTTTGGTTCATTGCATTATATGTGGATAAGCTCGCCTGTAATTCAGCATAATCTAAGAGAACATACACACACATATCTTTCCCAGATGAAAACCCAAAAAGCTTTACAAAAGCACGGCCAATGATATTAAAGCCAAATTTCACTGAGAAATTCTCACTTCCTGAAGTGACCATTCTATGTCAGGTATCAAGGCAAACAGTTGACTGCGCTTTATGTAAGATAAAGAATGTGGTGTTTACTGTTGTCGAGGTTTTTCCATTTTTTAATGTACAACTGGCTTAAAAAAATCACCGAAATCTACTCAAAGACTGACCTTTCTGCTCCAGGTTTCCCAAAAAATTCCTTGATATTATATATGGAAAGTTGATGCAAAAGAGTAAAGTTTTACAATGTTATGACTAAGTATCAGAAGACAACCTTACTTAAATTAATATTAATATTATGGTTCATTTATTGAGAGAGATCATGGATGCTTCAGCTACCCTATTGTTCCACACAGTTTAGAAACATGTAAAAGAAGGCCAGCATGGATCCAAAATGCTTACAGTTAAAGCATCAGAACAAATTTGCTTCAAATTTTGGAGCCAGCATTGTCCTTTCTACAATAAGTATCTACCTGCATTTTAGCAGACAAATGACTGTGAGATGTCACTGAAGACAGGTCATTGTGAGGTCATGTTCTACTTTGCTATTTCATGCTTTATTTTAACAAATCCGGCATTTTTCTACTTTAAAGGACACTGCTAGCTGTATAATCTGAACAGTACAGTCCCCTTACCTTTTATATAACATTGTATCTTAAAAATTTAAGTTCTATTTATAATGCATTTGCAGAATACTGAATAGCAAGAGATAATTAGCTGAGGGTGTTTCAACTCTCTCAGAGCTGAGGATATGGAATTGTGAAAATTAGGAATTACAATTAAATCTGATCCAGATGTTGGACTGTCTGATGTTACTCTTTAATTAAAACATTTATCACAAAGCTAGCAAAGGGCTACAATGACATATCGTCTTAAAGAGTGTCTCTTTAGTGACCTTAGCCTTCCTGGGTATGTGCCAGATAATTTTAGAGGGGGACACATGAATAATGTATACTGTAAACCAGATTTCTTTTCATAACAGATGCCAATTCTCAGTTATCACTTGACCTCTGGGAATTAGTACGATAATAACAGTAATTGTTCAGTCCTGCAGAAAAATTCATTTTCATATTGTCATTTCCTACTTCTAGGGTATACTACCATGTGTAAAGTGAAACAAACTCTTTTTTAGGAGATTAGAGTGGAAAAACAAAGTAATGTATGACAGGGAATAAGATATGTAAGAGGCCAATTACAAAGAAGGGGGATACATGTTGCTTATCCAGATGTTTTGTATCTTTTTACATGTGATTACTCTGGATTTCCCTGGTGGGGACACAAACAAAAGAGGAAGCAAAAGAAAATCTAAGTGAGGATTTGTATACAACATTAACAACTTTACTACAGAAAAAAGATCATTCATGTTTCGCTAAATGACAGAAGATCAGAAAATCAGAGATATGAGGAAGGGAAAAATTATTCTTTCTTCTGTCCCCTTAAAAATTGCTTCATAAATGCACTCCTGACCACTTTCAGAAATAAATTTTTAAGTTTCCATGTACTATTCTGTGTTTTTTAATGATTTCTTCCAGCAGACTGCAGTATCCCTGACGCTATAGTTCCCAGAGAGTGGCATGCAATGAAGCCTGGCTCTTAGCAGTTCTGTTTGGCTCAAATATTTCAGTTTGTATTGAATCTGTGGCACAGACCCACCCAGTGCCTTAATTCTGCTTCCAGTGAGATACCTGCAGGAATCTGAACAGATGACAGCAGTGTGCACCAGATAGTAAGAAGACACAGTTCTGAAAAATAACCAGTATTTATTGGACACTTAATTTTTTCAGTGAATAACTTCAGAAAACCTCAATCAAGAAATTTAGCTTTTCAGAATGTTTGGTATTTTTTGAATTAGAGACTTAAAAGCTTTTTAATTTTTGCTCCCAAAAATCGTGACTCATTTGAAAAACTCAACTAGGAACATAGAATCATAGAATATCTCAAGATGGAAGGGACCCATAAGGATCATTGAGTCCAACTCCCTGCTGCTCTCAGCACTACCCAAAATTAAACCGTATGACAAGGAGCATCATGCAGACACTGAGATCTCTATGCCCTTCACCTCCAGCAAAGGCGTAATGTATAATACTTATTTTAGATGCATTCAAGAATTTGAGGTTAGGAAAGATATAACTGTGGAAATAAGATACAGTGACCATTATTTAAGTCATCAATAGGAAGCATAGCTATGCATCCTAACAGACCTTTGCGTTCTGAGGCTGACCAAAATTATATCTTCTTGGACTGCATTCAGGAATCAAATCCTAATGGCAAAGAAAACCATCCAAATCTCAACCAAGCAGCACCAAAAAAGGAAAGCTCCAGGAGTTGGAAATGCAGATTTATGTTGGCCTTGAAAGATCTCTAATATTCAATAATATATTGGAAATGCGCGTTCATGTATCATTTACTCTGATGTAAAGTAGAAGTAAATTATTGAAATCTGTTAGGCAAGAGGCCTGGTTGTGTGACTCTGGCCAAAAGGCACTGAGTTTGATCCTCACAGTCAGCTTTGTGGTTGATGCCCCCAACCTGTCAGTGTTTAAGAGGCGTTTGGACAACGCCCTTAACAATAAGCTTTAACTTTTGCTCAGCCCTGCAGTGGTCAGGCAGTTGGACTAGATGATCACTGTAGGTCCCTTCCAACTGAAATATTCAGTTCTATAACTTCATTCCCGCAGTCCCTGCCCTGAGCTTCAGGGGCTTGAGAGATGTGAGAAGAGAGATTACTATTGAAATCTGTGATGAACAGATTTCTCCGAACAAGGCTGTGCCCCTACACATAATATTGTGTAGGCTGAGAATTCATATTGATTCCTATTGAATCCTATCTAGTGAACTGCTAACTGTACCGCTTATAAAACATAAATATTAATGAGGCTTGGTGAGATCAAGTCATCTATCATACAGTGGAAGGATCCAAAAAAACCTCAAAGGTGCTATTGGTCATGAAGAGAATCTTGAAGGTGAACAGCTTATTATATACCAAGGGTTTGCAATTTCACTGTTTCCACATGATAAGTCTGGAAACATTCTGTAATTCAATGGAGATTATGGGGTCAACTTTTAAAGCTGAGGCACAAATCCTATTATATCTTCCTGGGATTTCATGATCCATTCCTTTGAACAGAGTGCTGCTTTAAATAAACAAACAAACCCAGAAAAATATATCACCACCTATTCAGAAAATACAAAACTAACAGAGCCTAATCTTTCCAGCATTTGGGTATTTTAATGGTGTCAAGGGAAGTGTGTATGTTCAGCTTTGCTGAAGAGGAAGAAATGGTACGTGTTAAATAGATTCTCAGTGCCTCTTGCAAGGAGTATCGGGTAAGGAATGCTAATGCTGGAATTCATGGCACTGAATTCACATCAATGGAAGCTGGCAGATAAAACACGGGTAACTTTAATTTAAACCTATTAAACCGAGTCATAAAACAATGTTATCATTGGGGAAATTGATTCTGAAATGTTCACAGCTTTGCAGGAGGTTAAGGATGCTTGGATCTCAAAATTCAAAACATAAAAGTCTAAGCTCTCTAGGTGTCTGTGAAAACTCAGTCTGCATGTATCAAAAAATGACAATTCACTTAAACACTGATGGCACTTTTTGTGCCCAAGATGTGTCCTTTATATTCCTACTTCATTCTCCCATGAGTGTCTTCCCTGAGACATTACAGGTATGTCCAAGCATTAGGGGATTGCCCCTTGCCAAAATGACATAGATCATGCCTGCCAGTATCTCTGTCTTTCCTTTCATGCTTGCTACTAGCCACAGACAAATTGATTCTTTCACTTTAACAAGAAAAATATCTCTGTTCTTAAGATATGGAGATAAGCCAGAGAGTGATTGTGTGTCTATGCTGACTTACTTGAAATCTTTGCTTTTGCGGAAGTGCTGTGCTGTGTGTGTGAAATGCACCTGACTCCACTTTAAACATTGTGTAGGCTTAAAGTACAAAGTAAATGGGTTTTATTGAAAAAATGGGAAAGATTATAGTTTTGTTTATAAAGTTGGAATCACATTTACATAAGAAACACATAAAACCAAATATTGTGTGCATACTGATACGGTAGTCTACTTATAGCTGTGATTTTGGATTTTTTCTGATGTGTCTGGCAGGAAGCTAAAGCTCCTGCTCAGTAGCGCTTTACTACCAAATAAAAAGAGCAAGCTTTTTCAGGGTAATTATCCATCTCTCAATTTCCATCCCTGGGTTTTGTTTCATATTTTCATTTTATCTTGTTCACTGTAGAATGTAAATTAAATTTCAGAGCATCTCTCTCATTTTTCTATTAATACCAGGGACCTTTCTCAGTGTGATCTTTTGTTGCTGTTGTTGCGTAGTGTCTAACAGAATAATATATGAAAACTCCAGAACTCATCTGGAAGTGAATCTCTTACAGAAGTGAAGAGACCTTAAAGCACTTCTTCTTGTACATTTCAATCTTCTTTCAAAACAAGAAGCTGACTTGTACTTTTACGTTGTAATTCAACATCAGCTTTTTTGTGCAAATAAGGTGGTTTTGCATACCATACTTGACAAGATTTTTTAGTGTCGTGCAACAGTTTTTCTTTTGGTTTAATAGAACCTTATATGTGATTATACATGCCACTTAACCATGTGCTTTCCATTTGCAAGGTTTTATTCATTCAGAGTAGAACCGTGGCCACCTCATCCTAGCACAGACAAGCATTCTCTATCAGTTATTTTGCATCTACTGTAGTACACCCGTATATACACCTGAACTTGGCACATTACAGAGAAGCCTTTAGGCTGTTGTAGTTGGTGTTTATGAGCAGACGGGTGCTGGGATAGGACCAAATTTAAATTAGTGCACTACAGGTGGTAACAGAACTAATTATGCTTAATGCTATTAGTGCAGAAATATAGTGAGCACTGAAGGGAATTCAAATGGAAGTCCATGTTTGCAGCAATGTTATGTGTAGTTAACTCACAAATTGCTAATGATTAAATATTGAATTTGAAATATTTTGTCATCAGATTTTTCTTGAACACATATTTCAGTCCTTGAACTGTAGATTGGCCTTCACATTTAAAGAAGAAGTGGTCAATGACCTACTACACCACTTAGATGGTATATGGGGCCGGATGGGCTACATCCAAGAGTACTGAAAGACTTGGTGTATGTGCTCACCAAGCTTCTTTCCACCACCTACTGGAAGTCCTGGCTAACTGGGGAGCTCCCAGCGGACTGGAGAATAGCAAATGTGACACCCATCTACAAGAAAGGCCAAAAGGAGGATCTGGGAAACTACAGACCTGTCAGTCTGACCTCAGTGCTAGGAAAGATCTTGGAGCAGATCATCTTGAGTGCCATCACCAGTCATTTACAGAACAACCAAGTGATCAGGCCCAGTCAGCATGGGATTCTGAAAGGCAGATCCTGCTTAACAAACCTGATCTCCTTCTATGACAAGAGGACCTGCCTGATGGATGAGGGAAAGGCTGTGGATATTGTTTCCCTCGACCTCTGTAAACCCTTTGACACTGTTTCCCACTGAACTCTAGTGAAGAGACTGGCTGCTCATGGCTTGGATGAGCATATGCTCTGCTGGATAAAACATTGGCTCGACGGCCGGGCCCAGAGAGTGGTGATCAATGGAGTTAAATCCAGCTGGCGGCCGGTCACAAGTGGTGTTTCACAGGGGTCAGTACTAGGGCCATTTCTGATTAAAGTATTTATCAATGATCTTGACAAAGGGATAGAATGTACCCTTAGTAAGTTTGCAGATGACATGAAGTTGGCGGGAGGCTCTACAGAGGGACTTGAACAGGCTGGATCGATGGGCCGAGGCCAACTGTATGAGCTTCAACAAGGCCAAGTGCCGGGTCTTGCCCTTGGGTCACAACAACCCCACGCAGCGCTACAGGCTGGGGAGGAGTGTCTGGAAAGCTGCCAGGTGGAAAAGGATCTGGGGGTGCTGGTTGACAGCAGGCTGGCCATGAGTTAGCAGTGTGCCCAGGTGGCCAAACAATCCAATGGCATCCTGGCTTATATTAGGAATAGTGTGGCCAGCAGGAGTAGGGAGGTGATTGTCCCCCAGTACTTGGCATTGGTGGGGCCACACCTCGAGTACTGTGTTCAGTTTTGGGCACCTCAATACAAGAAAGACATTGAGGTGCTGGAGAGAGTGCAGAGAAGGACAACAAAGCAGGTGAAAGGTCTAGAGAATAAGTCTTATGAGGAGCTGCTGAGGGAACTGGGGCTGTTTAGTCTTAAGAAAAGGAGGCTGAGAGGACATTGTAGAGAGGTAAGTGCTGTTCTCACAGGTAATTAATGATAGAACAAGAGGGGATGGACTCAAGCTGCACCAGGGCAGCTTTAGGCTAGACATTAGGAAAAATTTTTTCACTGAAAGGGTTGTCAGACACTGGAATAGGCTGCCCAGGGAGGTGGTTGAGTCACCATCCCTTAATGTGTTTAAAGGTTGTTTAGATGTGGTGCTTGGAGATACAGTTTAGGGGTGTACTTGGTAGAGTAGGGTTGGTGGTTGGACTTGATGATCTCAAAGGTCTTTTCCAACCTGAATGATTCTATGAATCTATGATAACTACCCAGTCTCTTTTTTAAGAAACTTGTGAATCTCACTCAAGATCATCCCAAACCATACTTGTCTAGTGTTTCCTCTTTCATGGCTGGGACACCTGTGCCATGAGTGACTGCCAAAGGAGGATACTCAGAGAGTGGCACAGGTGCCTAAGCTTAGGTGTCTGGTGCCATTTTAAACATCTCTGTGGACAAGAAATCTGCATAGGGCTGGCTGGTGATATGACAGAGGACCTGTTCAAGAACGAAGATGCCTGGATTTCTTCCTTCACATTGTTGTGCAGTAGTGTTCACATGGAGGTTTTAGTGAGGAATGTCTCAGAGACAACAAAGAAATATGGGGAACTGGAACCAGGAAGATGAAGCTGAGGGGTGAAATACTTTTGGACTATCTGCTGGGATACATTCCTCTAAGGGAAGCAGACAGCACACTTTGTCTGAGGGATTGCACTTGTGAACTTGCTGGTGATAAGAAGTCAAAACTAAATTCACATTACTTTTCCTCAGTGAATCTTTTCTATGTGGTAGAGCTGAGACAAATTTGCATTTTTTATTAGTTCAGTGCCGTATAGTATCATGTACATAGGAAAGGCCTTCAAGTGTAGTATTGTCTATCCAGGTAATTTCACTAAGATAAAAAACTCTGCAGGCAGAAAACCTGAGCAGTATAAATTTTGAGTATTGAGTCTTTTTTATCCAAGAACACTTTCATTGTGCCTGTTTTGGAAGCTTCTGCACCGAAGGCACATGCAGGAAAACCCTCATGATGTTAGGAACTCTGATAAAGCTATTTTTCTCTATATGTGTCATCCCTGCACAAGTTTTAGATAAATTTCTTCAATATCTATTCTTTCATTCCATGTCTTGAAATAAAGTTAGTAGAACATGGCTGCAAGAGATCCAGAAAGAGGGGTCTTTGTGTCTGTGATCACTGAGATTGTGCAGACAAAAAGTTAGATACTTGGTGGAAAATTTTGAAGTCCCTGTCCCAGTCCAAGGTTAGGCTTGCTTTTATGCTGGTTTTGTTTGTCTGATTGTTTTCTAATTAAATAAACGGTAGCCTGAAGCAATTCTTTCTTGACATACAATCCTTCCTGTGTGGAGGTCATGTCTTTTAATGCATGTTTTGGGGGAGCAAGAGCACAAGCAAATGGATAAACCTCAAAATTGTTAATTTGGCTATAGGATCATTTTAAGCTCCATGTTTCTGCAGTGTGAAGAGCTCTAATTGTGAAAGACTGACTTAAACAGGGATAATATAAAATTAGGAAAGAAGTGAACAAATATAAATATTTTACAAATTGAATTCCAGAGTAATTGTTTTTCTTTACTCCCCCACAACCCATTACATTTAGAAACCATATCTTTAAAAACATTTTAGACAGGAAATAAAATGTGTTGCAAACACCTCCTCTTATCATTACTTTAAAAATCTTCCTCATAAACAACATTTGTGTTGAGATATTTTGATATCAAAATAGCTTCATATGGAACACTGTTGGTGTCAGAAATCTTTTATCCTCTAAATCATTTAATTATGCCCCATACAGAAAATCTTTTAGATTTGTTATTTGAAATACACTCTTCCTATATGTTTGTCCTCCGTGTTGATTTTTTCCTTTAAGGGCTTCACGGTATTTTACATGCAAGCTTTTCATTGAAGTCTTTCTAATGGCTTCTGATGAAGAGTGGGGCAATCTGCACGTTAGGCTGATGTGAGATCTATCCCCTTCAATGGAAACTAACTATTTTAAAGTCAAGGTTACTATTTCAAGTTTAGTTTTTATGCTGACTGCAGCTGACCTCAATGGGATTTTTGTCAAGTCCTAAAACAAACTCTAGGCACAGAGACTTTAGTAAACCATTGTAATCATACTAAAACTAGAAGTTTTCATTTTTTACCCTGCATTTGCACTCCCCTGCCACCGTAGCATCAAGCTTTTTCATGCTGTAGATGACTTGGCAGAGGACAAATCTCCTTATGGACGTGTTAATACTGAAATTTCCTATTTTCAGAAGCTCCATAAAACAAAGCTCAAAACTGCCTTGTGTACAGTCAAAGAAGAAACATGGGTTTTAAAATATAATCCTTTCCTATCATATTCAATTAACCATGTCTCTAAAAACCTCATATTCAAAGTACAGGACAAGAGAAAACAATTGGAAGATCAGAAAGATGGAAAGTGAGTATAACCAACCAGAGGATGCTCATCAGGATATTTGACTGTTATGTCAGCACACTATCAGCATACTAGTGATCGTTTCTTATTGTAGTTGCCACAGCAAAATATTTCTCATGCTCCAGCTGCAGGAGGTAGGAACCATTTTGCCTTTGCCTGTGATGTGATTTGTTTGACTATTACATCACTGTTAGCACTAATTTTTATATTCTTTTGAACTGTTAAGTGTTGGCAGCTGGTAAAATGTTATTGTGGTGGGTCTAGTTATCTGATCTGGAATACCATGTTGCACACTACAAAGGTTCAAATCAAATGAGCCAATGAGATTCTGAGTATATTAAAAATAAAACCACAACCAAAAAATCCCATGTGTAACATTAGAAAATCATCTGTCAAGCTGCCTCATTCAACTTTTAATAGGCAGAACAGAACCTAGCAATTAATGTCACTATCTGTTATTTTCTTTGTAAATGATGTGGATTTTTCTTCAAATAGTCCCTGCTTTGCACTAATCTACTTCAGTAATACCTAAATCCCTTTCCGTTGGGATAAAGTTCAATTCAATTCCTTTGAGTGTTAAGAAATGTCATGAATGTGTCCTGCATCTCATAAGAAGAGAGGAGCACACCAAGAGCACACTCATGCTTCCATCACGAGTTCACTTAAAACTAGAGCTATGCATGTAAATGAAACCGGTACCCTCTATTAAAAAGACGTGAGATGCTCTGACAAGGGTCATATTCAACTGGCCTAAATTAGTTGTCTGAAGTGTAAGCTAATTTCTTTTTCTAAGCTGGCTTTACTATCAGTATGGATGTCTAAATGCAAAGCTATTTTTTTTTTCTCTTCCTGACTAAATAGAAACTTTGTCATTCTATTCAATCATTTGAATGCAATTTGTGTTTGTTCATAGAATGCCTTTTTATATATAGAAAGGGTACAGCTCAGCTAAGCAGTCATCATGTACAAATGTACAGGGTGCACTGCACTTAATGAGACAGTTTGCAGTTTTAAGATTTAAAAATACTTAGACATAGCTCCTTACTATTTTGTCCATCCTTGCTTTTTCTTCACTCTTCAAAAAGGGCCTGTGTTCTAATGACTCACTGGTAACGTGACCATCTAAGGAATCTGAAGGTGCAGAAGCACATGGGACCTAATGGGATGTGTCTGAGGTCCTGAGGGAACTGGCAGATGAAGTTGCTAAGCCACTACCATCCTATTTGAAAAGTCATGGCAGACTGGTGAAGTTCCCAGTGACTGGAAAGGGGAAATATCATGCCCATTTTTAAAAAAGAAAAAAAGGAAGACCCAGAGAACTACAGGCCAGCCAGTCTCACCTCTGTCCCTGGCAAGATCATGGCACATGTACAGGCTGGGCCATGAGTGGATCAAGAGCAGCCCTGCGGAGAAGGGGGTGCTGGTGGGTGGAAAACTGAATATGAGCCAGCAATGTGTGCTCGCAGCCCAGAAAGCTGACAGCATCCTGGGCTGCATCAAGAGAAATATGGCCAGCAGGTTGAGGGAGGTGATTCTCCCCCTCTACTCTGCTCTGGTGAAACCCCACCTGCAGTGCTCCATCCAGCTCTGGGCAGACAATGACTGTACTTAAGTGAGGTGGCAGAGGTCTAGGTGTAAAGCAGAGGATGCAGGTGGGTTGGAACAACAGATACCTCAGGAATGACAAAATATGGTGTAAGGAGATCCTCCACAAGTGTGTTTTCTTGTACTTGAATGACACATGGCCTCAGAAGCAAGCAGGAGGATCTGGAGCTCCACCTGTGGTCTCTGAGCTATGGTATTGTTCAAATGACTGAGATGCAGTGGGATGACCTGCACAAATGCTTCGATGGGTGAATACAAGCTCTTTAAGAAAGACAGGCTTGAATGTTGCCTATATGGGGCTCTTTGGCACATATGACAGTTTTGTTGAGAGTTGGTAGCTCGGGATCAAAAGCCTTCTTTAAACAACTCAAGAAAGACTCTAAATCACAGAAACTTGTTCTCATGGCAGACTTTGACTTCCGTGACATCTGGTGGAAGGACAACATGGCAGGACACAAGCAGTCAAGGTTTCAGGGGGGAATTAAGGATAACTTCCTAATACAGTACAGAATGGGGCAGCCAGGAGGGATGCATAGCTGGATCTGCTATTAAGCAAGAAGGGAAAACTGGGTGAGGATAAAGTAGCTTTGGCAGCTACCCATGTGGTAGCTTTGGCGTTAAGAAGACCTATGAAGAAAGACTGAGGGAACTGGCCTGTTCAGCTTGGAGAATACATGACTCTAGGGAGACCTAATTTCAGCCTTCCAGTACCAGTGGATAGTTTATTGAGAATATAGAGTAGGAAGATGGGAGACAACTGACAACAGACGAAACAAGAAAGGCTCAGACTGGAGGAGGAGATTGGACTAAAGTTCCTTCCAACCTGAATCATCCTATGATGCTGTAGTGAAGGACAAAGAGTTAGAGATTGCTAAGTGTCAGGATAAAGACACAGATTTTGTTTTCAATAAGGAGACATGTCAGTGTTTCAACACATATGGCTTCATTGCTGTATGTTTTCTGAAACTGAATGCAAATGTTCTCAAGGCTATCCAAAGAGACTTGCAAAATAGACACACTCTCTTCCAAGGTGCTAGATTTTCATTTGAAGAAGTAAGTTTTCGTGAACATGCATGGCTTAAGACACAGCCAACTGCCTCTATATTGGCTTATTCAAGACCTGTCTGCTGGATATGTCAAGTTCCTATTCAGATGGTATGTAAGTCTACAAATAGATAATTTTAACTCCTGATGATTAAGCTCAAGAATTTAATCAGAACCTGTTCTATGGCTATTTCGTCTCAGCACATGCTGGAGACTGGATTGAATGGCAGTTAAAACTTTAGAGAGAGAAAGTGGAAATGACGCAGCAAATTAGAAGGAACAATCAAAGACAAAGTGAGGGTTTAATCTATTTCTGAACAAGAATAGGAATAAGTATTATTTCCTGCATGTGTTGAAATTCCATCTATGTTAGATGTTCATCTAGTTACCAGGTGGGCCATTTTATTTTTCATTTTAACACTGGCAGATTGTGACAATGTTCTTGTACTTGAAAGATACTCTGCTGTAGTATGTTCTGCATACAATGGCTCAGACCTCAAATGATTTTAGAAACTGAAACTACAGCAGACTGCATGTCAGCTTTCTTCCTAAACATCTCATGGGGTCTGCCTATTTCAGAAAATCCTCTCTGTGTCATACTACAGTTAGCAAAGCAAATCATTATGAAATCTCTCATGGTTATGAATAAAAGGAGTTAAATGGTGAGATATTTTTTACATCTCTGCTGCAACCCAATACCTCTTGTTTCATCATATTATTACTCAGATTTTTGGCCAAGGAACATGGTGGGTTTGGCTTTTGAAAGCTATGATACATGGTTATATGTAAGGTATCCTCTCAGTATCCTCTCAGGATGGCCCTTTCTTACTGACTTTCTGTATCAATTGCCTTGACATTTCGACGTAGCTAACGTACTGAAAGCCTCTGGCAGACATTTTGTTAGTACTCCATTAAGATCACAAAGGTCCATGACGATCATCTAAGCTGACATTCTGTGTAGCACTGACTTTTGCACGCAGTTACTCTAGTGCTAAACTATATATAGAAATACTTGCAAATTTAAGTAAACTATGAACAGGTATAGAACATACCAGTTTCAGAACTGCATTAATAAATTCATCTGGTCTTGGACTGCACTTTCTCAGGATCAACATCTAGAGAGTAGTGTATATAAAACCAAATAAAATCCATTTCCACATACTGGGAAATCACTAGCTGAGTAAGGAGTTTGAAGGTATTAAGTGTGATAGGGCTGCACTCAACATATAGCTCTGGAAGTGGGCAGTACCAGGCAGGACTTGAAGTTACGCTCATTCCCTGTTGCATGCTTGTTATATGGCCTGAACAATATACATGCTGTCTAGTCCCACAGGAATAGCAGAAACATGTTACCCTTTACCTTAATTACAATATTGAAGGCTACAATTTGGAGAGATCCTCAGGCTCGGGAAAATTAACCTGGCAATTCAACTCCTGTTCTTGTCCCACCAGAGGCACCCAACCCGCTTCAGCTTCCAAGGTACAAATAAGCATCATTATTATAGAAAACTCTTTATTTTGCAGACTGGGGAATGTTTATGCAACCTAATTTATTGTTACTCTGCTGTCCAGGCTGCTCTAATCTCCTGCTGTGAAAGCAGAAGCTGGGAACAGAGGTCATGGCTAGAAACAATCAAGGCATCACACTGTAAATACAAGGCAAATAAGTCATTAAACACCTCCTCACACACATTTCTCCCTCTCTCCAGGCACAGAGTCAGCACCAGCTGTAACCCAATTAAACTCAACGGTTCACAGGTGTTCAGTGGAGTGATTATAACACAAAACCACTCTTCTCTTTAGGTTTCCTTAACATTTTTATTGCTATTTAAGTTTCATGCATTAAAAAAAAAAAAAAAAAAAAATCCCAGGGACTAAAGCCTGAAGTTGTGCAAGACAAAGAAATGTCTTCAGATACAGTTTGGAGTTAATTAAAGCATCTCTGTAAACTGCCCCATACCTCCTGCTGCACTACCCTACAACTCTTACAATTTAAGAAATCTCATATGTATTCAGCTTGAATACTCACTATGAAAGTAGAGCATGTATTTAACAAAAGAACCAAGGAATATGGTCAAAAAATACCACAGTAATTCGAAAGATTCCTCTGTCATGCGATAGCTTTCTCCTTCTGATAGCCTGTGCCAGAGTGATTGCAGATGCTGGAGTGCCTTTCCTGCCACCCTACTCTTACAACTATTTAAGCAACCCCAAACTGTTCTGTGGATCCTTCTTTACTTGTAGCTTTTATTGCTCAGTTGGCTGTGTGCACGCATTTGTTAGACAGCTACTTACTGAATTTCTACCCTCATACAGTGAATGTATTCCCTCACACAGACATGATATCACCTGCTGGTTGATTATATGTAGTGGTCAGTTTTGGAGCACAACAGCATGAAGTCTGCAAATTGTTGTGGGATGATTTTGCATAGCATATTATCCTGGAGCCTTGAGTGTGCAAGCTGGGAGAAGAGCGACTTTTAATGTGGGGATCCTATCATGGCCTCAGTTCCTGGTCTGTAAATAGAAAGTAAGCTGGGAAAGACTGCCTTGTAAAGCACAATTGCCAAATTACCAAAAATTGGTAACCCAATGGGTATTGGGTTGTCTGGCTATGAAGCAGTACATTGACTTTTCAATCGGTGTGTCTGGCCAACCATTGAGAACGTTACAACTGCACCCTGGTATGCCACCTTGGAAACTTTTAAGTATTATAGCGGAGTGTAGGAAAGAAAACCTGGGTTTCCTTTCTGGCTCTGACAAAGTTTCTGCCTGTGATCTTCAGAAAACTTTTAAGTGAGAAGAGATGGGAGAACCTTTCCACCTCGGCTATCTTAGTAGCCAAGTTACCCTTGGGAATTCATTATCCCATTTCAGTCAGTGGATGGGGATAATTGGTTACCTTGCCACAGGTGCAGAGGACAAAACCCTAAAAATTCATATTTGGAGAGATGCAGTTTGCCTAATTTTAGACTTCAAAAATTTAGTTTTCTAGAAAAATGAATACTTCTGGGATGATTTGTTCCATCTAGCCTAGACCGTTATTTTCAAATGACTGAGCTTGATTGTAAGAGGGAGCCTATATTTGTGTAGTTTATACTACACGCTTTTTTGACAGTTTAAATTATAATCCAGGCCTTTGAGATAATTTTTATGTACAGAGTATCTTTCTACAGATGTTCTCATTTAACCTCAAGTCTTTGGAATCAGTAGAGGATTCTCTCACTGGGAGAAACGATTCATCCAACATAGAAAGGTCAGTCTAGATGGTCATGATAGTACCTTTACCTTCTTTAGCTTTAAATGTTATGAAGATTTGGAAGTACTTGCCCTTTGTCTCAAAACAGTTGTTGAGTCATTGACTCTAATTATGAAAGACATCACAGTAAAGAGAATTTATGGACTTTATTATCAAAGTTATTTTGCATACATTGAGATTTTACATATTCCACAAGTATTACAAGAAATCTAACAAATACAGATTTTAACTACCTCTGGAAAATAGTGAAGCCTTCAAATAAGTTGCAAATGAACATGAGCTGTGTTATCTGGGAGCACAAAATGCTCTTTTGTCTTTCATTTGGGCTGCACCTTGCACAATGAGAATCCTAGATGGTACCAGAACACAAAGTACAGATGATAACATATGAACAGTACGCATTTTTCAGCCTTCTGGTTTTGTATGTCAGCACTCATTTCAATTCAGGTATGCAAATCTAATGTTACCGTGTTCACTCTTAGTCCATTGTTGCATTTCATACTGTTTCCATGGTCTATTATAGTACTGTGCTGTTTATCTTCATTAATACCGAAGAAAGAAGAAGAGGAAGTAACAAATTAATAAAACACTTTGGAATAAATTTTCAGAAGATTTAGGTGCTAACCTGTTTATTGGCAGTGCAGACACTTGAAAATAAACTTTTTTTTTTTTAAAGAAAACAGTGCCTTTTGTCACTAATGTTCATCTAAGTAATGAACCTGAACCATTTATAAACTCTATATTCATAACAATCCTGATAAATAACACAAAACCTTTTTAAAAATTGACAAACTCACCTTAGCAGAGCTTTGCCAGCAGGGGAGGGGAGGTGATGCTTCCCCTCTACTAAGCACAGGTGAGATACACCTGGGTTGCTGTGTCCAGTGCTGTGCTTACCAGACAGATATGGACATACTGGATTGAGTCCAGTGAAGCTCCACAAAAATGATTAAAGGATGATTAGTTTCACCACATAGGAAAATCTACCAAAAAAAGCAATTCATAGAGGAGAGTAATCTGAAAGACTGAAACATTGTTCTCAGGTTGGTTTGTAATAACGAGTAAACGTTCTGCTGCGTATGCAGTGTTTCCAAACAAGGTCACTCTTTCATCAGTTACATAACTACAACTTTATTTGAAAAAACCACTTTTTTGTACCTAATATATTCAGTCTTTTGCAAGTTTACTTGATATAAGGAAGGAAAGCAGCCCCATTTAGTAGCTGAAGGCATGGCTAGCAGGCATCACTGTTTAAATAACTGTAGCCTTGAGCCTCATGTTGCATCGGCTAAGCAATTACCCTTTCTTTTGCCTTCTCCAAGTTCAGAGAATTCTAAACAGTGGTGTGCTAAGATTTTTCGCAAGGTGATCCATTTTTTATATGATAGTGTGAATGCTGTGTAGGAGAGGCGTTGCAGAAGTTACAGCTCTGCAAACTCGATCCATAAAGACCAGATGTTGGATCTATAGATTTTGTTGCAATACTTAAAATCCATTTTTTTTTCCAGGTAAAAATAAAACAGCAAATTTGACCACCTAAGTGATGTAGAAATTTTCACTGATGATAGCAGTTTAACAACTGCAAAAAAGAACATAATCATGAGAATGAATGATGAGGGTCACTGATACAGAGAAGCAGGGAAATTCCTAAGTAACAATTTGCAAAGGAGTTTGTCTTTATTTTCAACTAAATTTAAACCCTTACCTGATGAACGTAACTTAATTAAAGGACCAGCATGGAAATCCAGCACTTTTGGGATCCTTCTCTGTAACATTTTCCATTGCTTCATATCAAAGTTTAAACTCCAGTCATGCTGATCTCTCACACAGACACTGCTGTATGCCTGTATGCATTTGACCATTTGATTCTATCTTTTCTATAACTTTTCCAGTTTTATGTCATGGTTTTTGACTTTAGGAGAAGTAGTATTCAAGATGTGACCAATCTTAAGAAGCTACACAATGGCTTAATAACATTTTGTCTTTTATTTTCTATTTCTTTCCCCATAATCTGGCATTATTGGGGGGGGGGGGGCGTTGGCTTATTACTGTATATTAAGTAATATTTTCTCAGAGTTATCTCAAATAACACTAAGAAATGTTTGAGTGTTAATAAAACTCTGATTTGAATATTTGGGGCTTGCTTTTTCCCACAATGCTTTTCATTTATCAACATCTAATTTCATTTATATTTTCCAGTCACTCAAAACCGTGACCTCCTTCTGCCATTCTTACCATCAATTTTCCCTTTTACTCCTTTGGTTAAGTTAGAAACATCAGTAACATTTGTCAGCTCGCTGTCCGTATCCTTTCCTAGATTACCTGTGAACACATTGAAAAGCACAGCTTTTAGCATAGATACTTGGGGATTATGTTGGCAACTTCCCTTCATTGTGAAAACTGTAATTATTTCCTTTTTTTTTTTCCTACCATTAATCAGTAGTTAATCCATGGGAGGACTTTTCTTTTTATCCCATGACAACTTAGTTTCCTTTGAAGAGAAGTGTTTTCAAAAGCTCTTTGAAAATCCAAGTATACTATTTATATATGAGTTTAAGAAGTGTACTCTTAAAGGATATTTTTTATGTATGGAAAAGTGACTTTAATGTCTTTTTTTCCTTTTGTGGCTGTGATTACTTCTTTATGCTTTGTTTGACATTTTGATAATATTTCTATGAAACTTCATGAATATTATAATGTTTGAGGAATAAAATTTCATTAATATTCTATGCAATATAATGAAATAGTTCATGATGTATTTCAAGATAATTTCATGGGGACCATTTTTGTGATATTAATCTTATATTTTATTAAACTTGTGGTTGGAATACTTTCTTTCATCTTTACATAATATTCCATCAAAATTTAAGAATATATTTCCTGAGTATTTCACAAACTATTTCAAAATTATTTTTATGATTCATAATTATTTTTATGACATTTTTTACTCTATATGGAACTCCACTTCTATGTGGAGGCTGGAAGAGTGAGCTAACAAGAGCCTTATGATGTTCAACAAGGACAAACGTAAGGTCTTGCACCTGAGAAAACATAATCCAGGAGTGCAGAACAGGCTGGGATCTACTGATTGGGGAACAGCTCTATGGAAAGGGACGTGGGGGCCTGGTGGACAACGAGCTCGATGGGAGTGAACAGTGTGCTGCAGCGGCAAAGCAAGCCAACAGGACGCTGGGCTGCATCAACAAGGGCATCACCAGCAGAGACAAGGAAGTCATTATCCCACTGTACTCAGTGCATGTCAGGCCACACCTGGAATACTGTGTTCAGTTTTGGTCCCTGCTGTACAAAAAAGATGTGGGCAGGCTGAGAGGGTCCAGAGAAAGGCCACAAAGATGATCAAATAACTGGGAAACTTGCCCAGTTGTTTTGGGTTATAATATGAGGAAAGGCTGAGGGAACTGGGTTTGTTCAGCCTTGAGAAAAGAAGGCTTAGGGGACACCTTGTCACCATGTTCCAGTATTTAAAGAGTGGCTACAAAGAAGATGGAGAGTCTCTTTATGCAAGGATTCATATTGAAAAGACAGGGGGTAATGGGTACAAGTTACTCCTGTGGAGATTCCAATTGGACACTAGAGGAAATTTTTTCACAATGAATCACAGAATCACAGATTGGCAGGGGTTGGAAGGGACCTCTGGAGATCATCTAGTCCAACCGCCTTACTAAAGCAGGTTCAGCTAGAGCAGGTTGCACAGGATAGCATCCAGGTGGGTTTTGAATATCTCCAGGGAAAGAGACTCCACAACCTCCCTGGGCAGCCCGTTCCAGTGCTCTGTCACCCTCAATGTGAAGAAGGTTTTTGTCATATTGAGGTGGAAACTCCCGTGCTCCAGTTTGTGCCCGTTGCCCCTTGTCCTGTCACTGGGCACCACTGAAAAGAGTTTGACATCCACCCTTTAGATATTATAAGTGTTGATAAGGTCCCCTCTCAGTCTTCTCTTCTCCAGGCTAAAGAGCTTCAGGTCTCTCAGCCTTTCCTTGTAGGAGCGATGCTCCAATACCCTAATCATCCTCATAGCCCTCTGCTGGACTCTCTCTGGTACTTCCCTGTCCCTCTTGAACTGGGGCGTCCAGAAATAGACACAACACTCCAGATGTGGCCTTCCAGATATGGAAGATATGGAGAATAACCTCCCTTGACCTGCCTGCCACGCCCTTCTTAATGCACCCCAGGACACCACTGTGCTCCTTGGCCACAAGGGCACATTGCTGGCTCATGCTTAACTTGTTGTCTACCACAACCCCCAGGTCCTTCTCTGCAGACCTGCTCTCCAGCAGGTCGACCCCCAGCCTGTACTGGTGCATGGGGTTATTCCTCCCCAGGTGCAGGACCCTACACTTGCCCTTATTGAACCTCACCAGGTTCCTCTCTGCCCAGCTCTCCAGCCTGTCCAGATCTCTCTGGATGGCAGCACAGCCTTCTGGTGTGTCAGCCACTCCTCCCAGTTTAGTATCAGCAGCAAACTTGTGGAGGGTGCCCTCTGTCCCTTCATCCAGGTCATTGATGAATTTATTGAATAAGACCAGACCCAGTACTGACCCCAGGGGAACGCCACTAGTCACAGGCCTCCAGTTGGATTCGGCACCACTGATCACAAACCTCTGAGCTCTGTCCTTCAGCCAGTTCTCAACCCACCTCGCTGTCCACTCGTCTATCCCACACTTCCTAAGCTTACCTGTGAGGAAGTTATGGGAAACAGTGTCAAAAGCCTTGCTGAAGTCGAGGTAAACAACATCCACTGCTCTCCCCTCATCCACCCAGCCAGTGATGCCATGATAGAGGCCTATCAGGTTGGTCAGGTATGATTTCCCCTTGGTGAATCCCTGTTTACTACTGTTGACAGGGCAACAAAACTGGTGAAGAGTCTAGAGCACAAGTCTTTTGGGGAGAGGCTGAGGGAACTGGGGGTGTTTAGCCTGGAGAAGGGGAGGCTGAGGGGAGACTTTATCACTCTCTATAACTGCCTGAATTGAGGTTGTAGTGAGGTGGGGGTCAATCTCTTCTCCCACGTAACGAGTAATAGGACAAGAGTAAATGGTCTCAAGTTGTGCCAGGGGTAGTTTAGATTGGACACTAGGAAAAATTTCTTTATGGAAAGAGTAGCCAAATGTTGGAACAGGCTGCCCAGGGAAGTGGTGGAGTTACTATTCCTGGAGGTCTTCAAAAAACTCATAGATGTTCCACGGTTTAGTGGGCATGGTGGTATTAGGTCAACGGTTTGACTTGTTGATCTCAGAGATTTATTCCAACCTTGTGACTCTATGATTCTATGATTCTATGATAACCTTCTTTTTCTCTACATGCTTAGAGATGACATCCAGAATGAGCTGTTCCATCACCTTTCCAAGAATGGAGGTGAGGTTGACTGGTCTCTAGTTTCCTGAGACCTACTTCTTGACTTTTTTGAAGGTTGGAGTGACATTGGCTTTCCTCTAGTCCTCAGGCACCTCTCCTGTTTGCTGTGACTTTTCAAAGACAAGAATAATCACCATTGGAATAGTCTCCCCAGGGAAGTGGTGGATTCCCCAACATTGAACACTTTTACGATTCATCTGGGCAGGGTTCTGGGCTATCTTGTCTAGACTGTGGTTTTGTAAAGAAAGGTTAGACCAGATGACCCTTCCAACCTGATACTCTGTGATTCTATGATTCTTTGCTTGGAAAAAAGCCTATATAAGGCACTTTACCTTAAGCATTCATCAAAAAATAACTGATCACATTTCAGCATAACCACTCTTTATTTTTAAGTGAAAATATACAAATATTTAGTGTAAATTACTCTCTATCTCTAGTTCTATCTTCATCTTATTTATTTCCCGTTATATTTTAGTGTATACTGCTGCTAAGCAAACATTTCAGCAAAATTTCAACACCAGTCATATTTTCATCTGTGCAGCTCTAGGCTTTCAGCATAGTTTATCCACTGGTAAGCTGTTGAAACATCGCAGTAGAAGGATCCTACTTAAACTTGAGAATATGATTTCATAGCTTGCTTATTTACTTATGTTGCTGGCTTGGGTAGTGTCCAGGGGTGAAGAGTAGACACCTATGGATAGGTTTCCAGAAAGCAAACTGTGTCTTTCCCTTGGCTGATTTCTCAACAGCTCTGCTGCCAGATGTTGCCTAGAGATGTTGTGCTTAAGAGGTGAAAGATGATACTGGGCAGTAGGAAAGAAGAATGAATGTCGGATGTATGTGCAATGGAGTCGATTAGCTGGACTTGTGATGGGCTAATGAACTGATATTCTCAAAGCAGTAATATTTTTTTGCAGGTGAGATATCCAGCATGTTTGTTTGGAGCACAGGGGCAAAAATGGATGTATTGGGTTTGCATGGCAACGCTTTAGTAGCAGGGGAGTCTACAGGGGTGGCTTCTGTGAGAAGCTGCCAGAAGCTTTCCCTATGTTCTGTAGAGCTAATGCCAGACGGCTCCAATTGGATATGCTGCTGGCCAGAGCCTAGCCCATAATCAATAATGGTGGCATATTTAACATGGGAAAAACGTCTGCTGCACAGCAGCAGTCAGAAGAGAAGAGTGAGAATATGTGAGAGAAAAAACTTTGCAGACACCAAGGTCAATGAGGAAGGAGGGGGAGGAGGTGCTCCAGGCGCTGGAGCAAAGATTCCCCTGCAGCCCATGGTGAAGACCATGGTGAAGACATGGTGAGGCAGGCTGTACCCCTGCAGCCCATGAAGGTCCATGGTGGAGTAGATATCCACCTGCACCTGTGGAGGACCCCATACCAAAGCAGGTGGATGTCCAAAAGAGGCTGTGACCCTGTGGGAAGCCCACACTGGAGCAAGCTCCTGGCAGGACCTATGAACCCATGGAGAGGAGCCCATGCTGGAGCAGGTTTGCTGGCAGGACTTGTGACCCCCATGGGGGACCCACGCTGGAGCAGTCTTCTCCTGAAGGACTGCACACCTTGGAAGGGACCCATGCTGGAGCAGTTCATGAAGAACTGTAGCCCATGGGAAGGACTCACGCTGGAGAAGTCATGGAATATTGTCCCCGATGGGAGGGACCCCATGCTGGAACAGGGGAAGAGTGTGAGGAGTCCTTCCCCTGAGGAGGAAGGAGCAACAGAGACAACCTGTGATGAACTGACCACAACCCCCATTCCCTGTCCTCCTACACTGCTGGGGTGAGAAGGTAGAGAATTCAGGAGTGACGTTGAGCCCAGGAAGAAGGGAGGGGTGTGAGGAAGGTGTTTTAAGATTTGTTTTAATTTCTCATCACCCTTCTCTGACTTCTAATTAGCAATAAATTAAATTAATTTCCCCAAGCCGAGTCTCTTTTGCCTGTGACAGTAATTGCTGAGCGATCTCTCCCTGTCCTTGTCTTGACCTGCGAGCCTTTCATTATATTTTCTCTCCCCTGTCCAGCTGAGGAGGGAAGTGATAGAGTGGCCTTCATGGTCACCTGGAGTCTGGCCAGGGTCAGCCCATCACAATGGAATAAAAACTTTGGACAGGTTACCCAGAGAAGTAACTTCTCTGTTGGTATTAGCCCCAAAGGCTGAAGCCACTACAACGGAACTAATGTTATCTATGCCTCTAAATTTAAAAAATGCTTAAAATAAATGTCCACGTGAGAAATCCTTTCTTTTTTAAGTGCCTTCCACAGGACTTCCACGGTGGTTATTAACTGGTATCTCCAAGTTGGTGTCTCCAGCTGTCTCCTGCTCTCTTGTGCTTCAAAGAGACCGTAACAAGAATGAAAATCATAGAAAACTCATATCTTCATTGCCTTTGGCATTATCTTCAATGAAATGCAGTTTGAAACAGAATCTTGACAGAATCCTGTCAAATTCTTTACTATAAACGTAGTTGGCAGATGCGCTGCCAGAAATGCAATTTTTTCCTTTGGTAGTTGACTTTATTATAACCCACTTTTAGCTCCTTGACTTAGAAGTGCTCTGTTTTCCAGGCCAAACTCCTCAGCTGCTCCTTTAGTAATGGATTCATATATTGCTATATTCCTCTGGTTCTTTCCTAGAGTTTCCTGTATGTCCATCTCTCCCCGGGAAGCAAGGATCTCCTCACATTTTTGGTTCCGTGCACAGACTAACACCACTGAATTGTAGGCAATGTTTTAAACATGGGTTTAAGAGCAATATAAGGCATACTAGTGAATAGATTGGTTATTTACACACAGGTACAGTCAGTCTACATCATCAGGTAGGAGAAAATCAAATTAATGCAGAGTGGAGATGCATCTACACAAATCCTTAACCTATTTAACTCAATGTGAAGTCTACTTAATGCAGTCAGGTAGAAATACAGCTAGCTGTGGTTGGAGCAGTGAATTCAACCAAGAGTATCACATCATGTTAGTGTTTTAGGTAGTGATAAATAAGGTCAATATGAATGAGTGAGAGGGAATCAAACAGTGTGGCAGAAAGGTGATTTTTGAAATCTATGCCATTTGCATATTCACAGAATAGTTGAATTTAGACACCTTTGAGAAATCTGTCCTTAAATTAACATCCTGTGTCCAACAGTGCCTGGTACCTATACCCTCAGTAAGAGTTGAAGACACTGTCTTGAAGCTATAGAATAATTTGTCCTCAGGGATAGTTCAAAGGAGGCTGGCCTAAGCCTGTACCAGGGAGACCAGTACCATTAGCAATCTATTGCTTTTTTTGGTGTCCATACACTTTCACATGTAATCCTTCGCATTGTATCCAGGTGTTACTGGTACCCACAGCATAGTTCTAAACTTTCTAAATATTTGGTTGTATTTTAGTATCTTTCAGTTCCACTGAGTTTCACATTCTTTGAGACAGAAGAAGAATATAATGTTTTTGTGGGTTTACTTGGTATAAAAGAGATTTTTAGCTGAAGTCAGTGGAGCTAAGTTCTGGTCTCATCAACTCTGAGAACGGCTATTTCCATATGTCCACTCATATGGATGAAGGTATAATGAAGAGACTAAAAATTCCATTTTTCTTCTTTGCCAGGACTCTAACAGTCTTATTTCTGAAGGCAATGAAGGTGTTTTCATTAACAACTTTTGGTATCACATCTACCAGCCTGAGAAAACACCTCAGGGACTCTAGGAAATCTTGCATATAGGTAGAAGCTGATGTTTCAGCAATATTATCAAGCCCCTGACTGATTTACCCACTGACATGTAGAGAGAAATTCATCCGACTGAATGAATGTACAAATCTACTCCAGGCTAAGCTGAACAGCTCTCTAACCCCCTCTGAGCGTACTAGCAGGATACACTGTATGTAGTAATCACCCAACCCACATATTGCACCCCCATGTAGATTCCTGTATCCAGGCATTTAAAATAGAAAGCTGAATCCCACTACTAAATTTTATCAAGCTGTCATGACAGACAGTTGCCTAAACAGATGTTCAATTCTAATTAAGTTACCTTATGCCCGTCTAAGTGGAGTTGACAAATATGACACTGGCATTTTAAAGGACTTTTCTTAGCAACTGATTTAAGTTCCGAAAGTTAAAAGAGAAATGTTAGGGTTACATTTTGTTGCCCACTTAATGGCTGATAGGGTCACAGAAGAGTTCGTAGGGAATCTGAGCTTTCTAAGTGGAGCTGGCTTGTGTAAACAGACATGATTCCTCTGCCTTTCTGGAGTGGCGGCTGGAGATCAGAGGGGGTACTTCAGGGCATCTCAAATGCCACTAGGCACTTTCATTTAAACTACTGATCACTGAACTACTGTGACACTTGTCTTCCTATAGGCATGTTCAATTTTTAAAAATGGATATGCTCCCAAATCCTGATTTCTGAAAATTTCGTCTGGATTGTAGAAAAACAAGGCATTGAGAGTGTGTGGAAAGCAACAGGAAAAACACTGTCATGCACCTTTGTTGTATTTGTATTGACCCCAGGTAGTATTAATAAGACAGAAGGCAACTGTATGAGCTGTGTTACTGCACAGCTGGCCTCA
Source organism: Leptosomus discolor (assembly GCF_034619465.1). NCBI lineage: Eukaryota > Metazoa > Chordata > Aves > Leptosomiformes > Leptosomidae > Leptosomus > Leptosomus discolor. The sequence continues at coordinate 78,708,733 of NC_141394.1, read as the reverse complement.
AGGCTGCTCCCACCACACCACACAGGGGAAACCAAAGATGCTCAATGACCTGCCAAGATCACCCAGGAAATCTACTGCAGAGTAGGGAACTCCAGTGAGTTGCCACATATCCAGATCCTCCTCTGTGTTCCTTCTATCCAGCTGACGCCAGCAAAGCTCGGGAGCACCAACAGTGATGCACTACTCTATAGAAATTTATCTTTTTGTTATTATCATGTAAAGGAGAGAGGAATTATCTGTTTGGCAGCCATCTGCATGCTGCATGCATATGGCATTCCGTTTGCTACTAATCAATACTAATACGATACTAATTTCTGTGGAAAGAATTATCATCTGTAGGAACACTTGTAAAAATGTTTCTGTGGATGCATTAAAAGTACAAACCACCCGGAGTACATACACCAAGGTAAACATTTTAATTGTTATTTCAGTTTATGAAGTAGTTACAGTTAAATTCTGCCTATAGCTGTTGCTTTTTGAATGAATCAATCACTTCCTGAGGTAAAATAGGAAAAAAAAGTTTTTGTCTTCCCCTTAAGTTACTCACAACGGACATGGGTGAAAATGAAAAAATCCACATCTCCTCAGATCTAGACAGTAGGAATTTATAAAACATGAATGTGCCATCCAGTGTGTTTAATCCTGGAACAGATTATTAACTCGGTATCTGTCTTTTTCCTTTGCCAGGCTGAATCAAAAATAACACCCTAGCACCCTATTCATGCAGTGACAGCTAATACCACCATATTTTAGCACGTGCTAGTGTGATTTTTGACATGAAAGATTCCTAGGATATCTTTAAAATGAAGCACCTTAGTTTTAAATTTCCCTGTCAGAATGGCATGACAACAGTGACTGCTCAGCTCTGGTTCTGAGTACAGCGGAGGGGAGCTTTCATTATCCAGTATCCTGGACTCTGTTCTTCAATACAAGCAGCATGCTTTAATTCTGAAACAAGCTGGTGAGACAGACATACTCTGGCATTTTCAGAGTGAATATTTATAGTCTTCCACCCACCTGTTTTCTGCAAGTCACTCCTGCGAAAGAGAAATCTTTGCTTTGGAATAACAGTCACTTAGTACAGAGATAAAAATACCAGTTTTGTAGTAAAGAATTAGATGTTATCGTCTTATGGCTTGTGGGCCAATGCTGCTCATAGACACAGGACTGTCAAAGAGCTTTTTATTAAAAAAATAATAAGGGACACTGAGGGACATCAAAGTACAGTGGTTTTGCTAAACATCAGTGCCCATAGGCCCATGAATGTTGGGTATCATTGGCAGAGGGTTTCCTGGAGGCTCAGGAAACTTGAATAATTTCATGGAAGTGTCTACATTTGAAAAGGTTTTAATGGCTTTTAGAGGCAAAAATCCTGACTGTGTTTAAAACTCACCACAAAGGTCCTTCTTGTTCCACCTTGCTCCACTGACAGTTACCTTACGATTCTTCACACTGGGATGCTTTTTTTTTTTTTTTTTAATCATGGAAAGTTGATTTTACCTCTGTTTTACTTGTAAAAAACCTACCCTGTATCTTCTTCTTATAGGGCCAGGGAAGAGTGGAGAACCATCGGCATGCTGGTAGTTAGGTTAGAACAGAATCAGACTTCAGATCAGAAAAGGCAGCACTGCCTTTCTGTACCGGAGTATTTCCATAGAGACTGTGACTCGGGGATTATAACAAAACACCAGCCGAGGTCAGCTATGTGCTGTACCTTTGTGAGAAAACTTCCTGTATCACCCTGTGTGTCTGCCACTTAATCATATAACTGATTTCACTCTCAGCAAACTTCCCGAGTTTAATGTTGAGTTTTGTTCTGAACATTTCCAGTGAAAGCAATTTCACAAACTCCTCTGGCTGCTAATTTCACTGTCGAAGCAGAAATAAGACGATGATCTTTGAGAGAAAGCTTTGTTCAGCTTCCAGATGAAAATCCGTCTTCTAAATGGAAACCATCGCATCACCTAAAAGGAGCTGATACAACCAGGACTACAGAGTGAAATGTAATACAAAACAAGAACACACTAATATGCATTTCTCTCAAGTAAGATCTTTTATCCTATCTTTTATTTCCTGCATGCAGAAAATATAAATACAGGAGTAAAGCACTAATACACTCGAAGAATATATTCCCTTTGTTCTGGTCTGCAAAAAATAAAGTTATTTAAAAAAACCCCAACAAACCACCAAAAAAACAAACCAAAAACCCACAATAAATAAATGCCTGGAAAGAAGTAAAGTGGTTAAGAGAATAAGTTACATACTTGTCATCTAGACTCTTGCAGTGCAGTAGTGAATGAACAGGGAACAAAAGCAATGTTGGGTTTTTTTTTTCTTTCATAGCTATGGACCAGAAAAAAAGTAAATGTAAATTGAATTGAATAAGCTCTTGCTTAATTTATTGGATTAATTTTAAAATACACCTCGTAATGACTTTATCCTCTGAGAAGTTTCAGAAGCTTTTAATGCTTAAAAGGCCAGATGCTGTACTGTGCTGTGTATATTCAGGCATAGCGGGTCTTACCAGATGAAGAAGTAACATCCTTAAAAGGTTTTTGTGCCTCAGAAATGCACACACGGGTAATTTGCCTGGCATTTTAAAAATTTAATTTAGGGTTCTTAGGAAAGAGACATAATCATCAAATAACATCTCGCTTTCCATCCATAGAAATTCCTTAATGGTTCTAAATATGATGCGTACTCTGAAAAATTACTTGACTCACAACCATGAACTTTTAACACAATTGCTTTAATTTGTAAATTGAACAATATGCAACATTAATGACTCACAATTTCCAATTTGCTGAACGGTTTCCGCCTCACGTCTCAGTCATTTCGGTCAAGCCAATTTCTGCAGCTTTATGTTGCCTTTAGGTTTTGTGCCACTTTCCCACCTTAACTCCATAATGTCCAGTTTGCAGTTTGCTGACAGCTACTATTGGTGAAGACAGCAGTCTTGTTCCATAGCTGTTCACACAGATAATACAGCCAAGTCCTGTCTTCCTCCTGCTCCTGCCAGATGATGTGTGGGTTAAGATCTTAACTGGCAAATTGTTCCTGGGCTGCAGCAACTGGCTGTGCAAAGGCATTTTCAAAAATGATGATAGCCATGCGAAGTACCCCCAAAGCTAACCAAAATTTTTGTGTTCATACAATGCATACAGAGTGGCATCCTGCTCCACCACTGAATTATCATTACATTTGGGACTGGTGTTTGAAGGTTGACTTAGAGCAAGAAGCAAACCAGACTTGGGGAGATTTTGAACAAGAGGAATCCTCATGACGTTCAACAAGGCCAATTGCAAGGTCCTACACCTGGGTCAGGGCAATCCCCCAGTATCAGTACAGGCTGGGCGATGAGCGGATTGACAGCAGCCCTGCAGAGAAGGGTTTGGGGCTGTTGGTGGATGAAAAAACGAATTTGAGCCAGCAATGTGTGCTTGCAGCCCAAAAAGCCAGTTGCATCCTGGGCTGCATCAAGAGCAGCGTGGCCAGCAGGTCAAGAGAGGTGATTCTCCTCCTCTACTCTGCTCTGGGGAAACCCCACCTGCAGTGCTGCGTCCAGCTCTGGGGTCCTCAGTACAAGAAAGACATGGACCTGCTCGAAATGGGTCCAGAAGAGGGTCACAAAGATGATCAGGGCACTGGAACACCTCCTCTATGAAGGCAAGCTGAGAGAGATCGGTTGTTGAACGTGGAGAAGAGAATGCTCTGGGCAGACCTTCTAGCAGCCTACAAGAAAGATGGGGAGGGACTCTTATCAAGGAGTGTAGCAATGGGACAAAGGGTGATAGTTTCAAACTGAAAGTGGGTCAATTTAGAAGAGATATTAGGAAGAAATTCTTCCTTGTGAGGGTGATGACGCACTGGCACAGGTTGCCCAGAGAAGCTGTGGTTGCCCCCTCCCTCGCAGTCTTCAAGGTCAGGCTGAATGGGTCTTGGAGCAACCTGGTCTGGTGGAAGGTGTCACTGCCCATAGCGGGGGGCTGGAACTAGAAGGTCTTGAAGGTCCCTTCAAACCCAAACCATTCTATGATTCTATGATTGAATAGCCTTCTGAGAATTCAAAGACTCTATGAAATAAAGGAAGCAAATGGCTGCAAGCTTCTGTCATTTCTAAGGCATTAATCAAAATTGCCTAAAATTGCTAAGCATTTCAGTCAGGGAAGAAAAGCAAGTGGAGGAGTTTGTGGTATGATCATGATGTAATATGCTGCTGAACAAGCCCAGCAAATACAATTGCTCTGTGCACCAAGGGAGATTACTTCTGTGCTCCAACAACCCCTAACATTCTGTGATTCTGTGAATCAGGGATGCCCAGGCTGTTGTGTTTGGGCCATGATGACAGGCTACAGGATCCAGCTGTTTATGAAAAGGGGAAAGCATCTGTTGCTCAATGCTTCAATGAAAAAAAGAAGGCTCTTAAGAATCTCTTTGGGAGTTTTCCTCTTAAATGGTTGTGCCAAATCATGAGAATAATAAAATTGTCCTTTGGAAAAGTGAAGCAGTAATAGGACAATAAATTCTGGCTACCTTTAAGAATGACACACCACAAAGCTGTGCAACATTTTGAAGTTTTCAACGGGTGCTGATGTTCTTTGAACATACCATGGTATAGGATGTTTCAACAAGCTGAGGCAGATGGTGTGACATGCCTGAGAGATTTTGATAACTGAGATTCTTTATTTATGAGGCAGCTTGTGATGAAAACCATGTGCCCATTCTGAAGCCCAGGAGAAGATGAGCAGAAAAGGTTTCTATTCAACATTGATGCAAGTGATACTGGATCATATAATTCAGCTCTTCAACATTTTAGGATGATAGACCAGCAGGATTAATTATTCCAACAGTTTTAAAAACTTTAAAATTTTTTTCCAAAGATCTCTGAAGTAAATATAAATAGTATATCTATCAACTCAACCAAAGGTAATTCCCGTCTCAACTCACATAGAATGTGAATTACTAAGTGCATCGTAGGATGGAGGTATATGGAGGTTTGTGGTGACATCTGACCTATGTGCTTAGCCACCTTAACACAGACATTACAGTATTTGTCTTTTGTATTTTACATAACATGGAAAAGCATGAAAAAGACAGACTGAATAGATCGAGGACTGAAGAGAGTAGGACTTGCTGCAAACTATGCATAGCTGTAGATAATTACCTTAGTGTGACTTAAATCAACTCATCTCCTAAAGGGCCCACATATCAAAGTTGAGTGCATGTGACTATAACATGCATGTAAAGATTTGAGGGCTTGCGTTGCTAAGGTGTGTTTGACCCAAAAGTAAGTGAAAGCTAATTATACCAGCTGAAAATCTAGGAATGAGAAATAACCTTTATTTGGACAGGATTTCTTTCACTAAAATTATCACAGATTTTTGAATTATAAAACAATTATTGGAGTTTGTAAGAAACTCAGTTTCAGTAATGTTTAAACACATATTTCAAATTTTAAGAAATGAAACAGGCTTCAAGTTTTGAATTAAGCAAAAAAAAAAGAAAAAGCTGCAATTTTAAAATATTTTTTAAATTTTAAATGTTGTAACAGTTAATGGTCAGATTTCTTTGCTTATAACAAACTACTGTTGATATGTACTGTTTATTTTTTCAAGGAAATTATTTATCCACAGAGCAATCTCCAATGAGAGATTGTGTAGAGAAATTAATTGGGGCATTGGTGCAGTAATAATGTTATCGGTTGATCAGACTGGGTTTTTTTGAGTTACAGTTAGGTTTAATTTACTGATCAGGTAAGTTCAAAATGTATTTATTTTAGCATTTGTATATAAATTGTAAAAGGCAGGTACTTTGTGAAAAAAATAATTGAGGATATATTGATATTGAAATAAAGTTTGCTTGATGGAGTCTATACAGAAATAATTACAATAAACTTCAAACGCAAATCGTATGCAGGCTGGCTGGACTAAGCAACCTGGAGCATTGCATATAATGTCAGGAAAAAAGAATTGTGAAGTGGAGGGGTAGCAAATTAATCCACTTGTGGTTTCAAATCTCTGTATCTGTACATCTGTAAATATCTCCCAGTTATATATGAGGGAATGTCAACACCGTATTGATATCGACTTGCTTTAAATAGTTTCAGCCACTCTAAACTTCACCATAGTACTTATTTGCACTAACGATTCCCCCCACCAAAACCAAGGACACAACAGGAGGTAGAGGGTGTATTTCACTCAAGGTCTGTATGATTTTTCAGTAGATCATACCTTCTTGTGCAAGGTGATGGAACTTCTCAGTCCTCCATAATGTGGAATCCTTCATATTGGAGGTTTAATCAAAATGGATATATCGACTAAAGTTCACCGAAGCTTTCATCGAAAATTCTTGGGGGGAAGTCCTGTTTTTTGTCAATGGATCACATCTACACTTACATATGTGTAGAGGAATATAGTCACTGATTTGCAAACAGGTAGGAAGAAAATGTATGATAGACCTAACAACCTTACAGTTCAGCAGAACATATCCCTGTGTATTTGTCCCACTTCCCTCATGGATGTATAACAATTTAGAACCATTGAAACTGTCTACCTTCTTTCATGTGCTATGTTTGGGTCATCTCTCAAGGCAAGATACTTCCTTGTCAGTCTTCTGTCACTGCAGTTCTGAATACAGCTTTCTTGCTTTGGCTAAATTAATTTAAGATTATTCTTGTTTGTAAAAAAAACATTTAATTTTGTAATTATCCTACCCCGATGTGTCAAAATGATAATGTCACTAAATACTAGTGAAAAGGTCAGAGGAAATGAATAGTTACAACTGGTATTATATTTGGCATTAGAAGTGAGAACGCTGCGTTTTAAGTTACATGAAAAACAAATAATGTGTTTTCTTTGATTTCTTTTTAAAGAAGTCCACATTTTAGTTTTTTTTATCCTACAATAATCTGTGGCCCATCGTCTGTCTTGTCTTTGCCTTTGTCTGATGACATCAGGATCTTATTGTGGAAAAAATAATTAGCCCCTTTCAAAATGTACTAAGGCTATGGAAAATGTACTCCAAAATCCTCAAGTGTAAAGTCTTTTTTTTTTTTTTTTTAAGAAATCCTTTCAGAATTGTAGAGCAGAGCTATGATTTCCATTAGCATATTCTATAGAGTGGTTAAGGTAAGAAAGATAATCAGTCTTACTACATTCAGTTGGTATATATGTGCATATACAGAGAGAGAGGGAGTTGTGTGTGTGCATCTATATATATTAGGTCAAATTTTGTGTTACTTCCCAAATTTTGGGATACTTCCCAGTATCTAGCATATATTTGTGGATCACAGGTATTTTACTTTGCTTCTATACAGCTTTGAAATCCTTCTTGTTTATGAATTTTAATCACACTGCACTGCTGAAAGCTTCTTCAGTCGGGAATACTTCTGTTAAGTTTTGAATAGCTTATACAGTAGTAAGGAAAAGCAGATTGTATTAGTTACTCTCACTATTTATTGCTGTTTAGCCCATTAAACATATACTCTTCTAGTCCCATATGACATATGAATTCTGGTGGAAACATTTTATTTTCAAATACAGGAATGTATATTGAATTTTTAATGTATGTTCACGATAATTAGGAAAAAGAGACTGGTAAACAGAAATAGCACAGCTCAGCCCTCTGTTTTACAGACACAATACATGTTAAAAATAGACAAATTTCTGAAAGACAGAGGTGTTCTTAGGTTCTTCTCCTTGTCATGTATATAAATAAGAACTATATACTCAATTCATATGGATTTTCTCCTAAATGATTTACATAGTTTATATTTGAGCTTTGAGATCCATATCAATACAGAAACAGTTAATACATCTGCACTTTCAAGACTGTGCAAAGAAAGCCTTTGCCTCACACATGTATGAAACTGAAATGGAATGGACTGTGCTAAAATTAAATCAGTGAGAGAAAGGGAAATGCATGGTGTCACACTGGAATCTATTATGTCATACTTATCCAATAATACAGCAGAGAATCTCTCCCAGATCATGTTGTCATCATCATTTTATCTGCTTTACATGACTTTTTAATACTCTACCAAACCTGGTCTAAATTTCAGTCAGACAGACGCTTTTACTGTATTTTCTGATTCATATTGAAAGCTTCCATATTTCAGTATAGAAAGATGGAAAATATCTCTTGCTCTGACTACTTACCAAAAGAAGCTAACTTGTTTTGAGTGAAATTTGCAATCTAGACCTGATTTAAATTCTGGGGACACCAACTGGACCCATGGGAGGAAGGAACATCACCTGTCTTTTAGTTAATAATCCACTGTTTCAGGCACTCAAAAAAGAGGTAGGGCAGGTAATTAAATTTTCTTCTCTGCCTGTGCACATTCGATCCCAGATCTCTCAATGCTCATAAGCGTATCCCAGTTTACTTGCAATATATGATTATGCTCTGCCTTTGAAGTTATCCCACTGACAGTGCTCCACTTGCTTTCATGGTACTTTCATATTCATTGAAATCAGGACTCAAGTCTTGGCATCCTAGATTAGTTCCTAATCCCTAATTTATGGAGTTATTTTCACTTGTTCTCTCATGTTGGCTTAATAAACATCACCGACTGCAAAAATTGCGAGTGTCCTGTAGTAAACTGTGATTCACTGTATGAACAGAGCACTGTCAGCAAGATGAGAATATTAAACCTTGATCCCTCATTCCCAGCTCAGTGCCAGAATGATGGGACGATGCAGTAACAGGCAGTTAGACAGTGTTACTTCATTTTCCATTTTGGGATGTGCGCCTATTGCAAGCCCTTCATTGGTTTGCTACAAACATCCAAGAATGAAACAATCCTCTACGTTCTTATTGTGAGAACAGTTAACCACTGGAAGAATTTCCTAGGGATATGGCTGGTTTCCTTTCGTGTGAATTTTTGAAATAGTGCCTGGATATCCTCTGAAGAGAGAATATTGTCTTCTCTGAATGTATATATGTCTTATTTGAACAACTAGTTTTTGGTTCCATGCAAGAGTCGGTAGGTGAAATGTGAAGCCTCTTAAGCTGTTGGGCAGCTGAGATAATGATATTGGTCCCTTTTGTACCTAAAATCTATGAATCTATGAAAAATGATGCCTTGTGATTATTGTGCATGGTTATTTATTGTCCAGTCTTTTTGTCCCTTGCTTCATAATTCTGGAAAAGTCCTACATTTTTATTCAGTGAAATACATATTTAAGGTCTGTGTCATGTAATGTATTTTTGTAATTAACATTTCAATGTTTGTTAACACAATGGCACTTACAGTATTGGAAAATGAAAACCATTACTCTTAAGAGTCATACAAGCTTCTGTATTTGATTAAAACATTCTATAAAGCGCTTTGACACGACACTAAATGAAAGAATGAAAAGGTTAAAAAAAATTTACTGGTTCATTCATTGGTAGGTTGGTTCAATAAGTTAAAATTAAGAGTCTTTCAATAGAGAGTTGGAGGGAAATCAAAATTCTATAAAGCTACTTTGCCATCAATAGATTAGTACATATTAACTAAATCACTTATTAATGGGAAATGCAAATAGATTATCTCTTACATTTCGATTTCTAATAATATTCAGCCTGAAGTAAGTGTACACCACTTTAGGTGGTAGTCTAATAAAGGTGAGGTAGAAATGGGAACAGGGACTCACAGCGAGCCCATCAGTAGGTAGATAGGACAGCAGCACCTTGTGCTGCCCACTCAGCACTTTTCACACCACCAACAGTCACAGGGGTGCTTTCTTTTTTAAAATGCTGTGTCTCCTCTCGAATACACAAAGTTCATGCAAAAGAAATAATGACATAGGAAAACTGATTCAGAAAAAGATTATCACGGAATCACAGAATAATTTGGTTTGTAAGGGAACTGTGAAGGTGTCAGCTTCAATACCCTTGAAAGGAAATCCAAACGCTTCACAGGACCTTGTCCAATCCAGCTTAAATATCTCAAAGGATGGAGATTTAACAGGATATATGAAAATAAAATGAAAAAATGAAACAGGATTTAGCAGGGTATATGAAAAAAAAATTAAAAAACCCGCAAACTTTTCCTCATATTCAATTGCAATTTCCTGGATTTCAGTTTGTGTCTGTTGTCCCTTATTTTTTCCCTGTGCTCATTCAAGAAGAGTCTGGCTTTGTCACATCTATATTCTCCCATCACATAGTTGCAAGAAGCAGGATCAGGGAAAGTAGAGACCAGTCAGCTTCACCTCCATCCCTGGAAAGGTGGTGGAACAGATCATTCTGGATGTCATCTCTAAGCATGTGGAGGAAATTAAGATTATCAGGAGTAGTCAGCATGGACTAATCAAGGGGAAATCATGCCTGACCAACCTGATAGGCCTCTATCATGGCATCACTCGCTGGGTGGATGAGGGGAGAGCAGTGGATGTTGTCTACCCTGACTTCAGCAAGGCTTTTGGCACTGTCTCCCGTAACATCCTCATAGGGAAGCTTAGGAAGTGTGGGATAGACGAGTGGACAGCGAGGTGGGTTGAGAACTGGCTGAAGGACAGAGCTCAGAGGGTTGTGATCAGTGGTGCCGAGTCCAGCTGGAGGCCTGTGACTAGCGGTGTTCCCCTGGGGTCAGTACTGGGTCTGGTCTTATTCAACATATTCATCACTGACCTGGATGAAGGGACAGAGGGCACCCTCCACAAGTTCGCTGATGATACTAAACTGGGAGGAGTGGCTGACACACCAGAAGGCTGTGCTGCCATCCAGAGAGATCTGGACAGGCTGGAGAGCTGGGCAGAGAGGAACCTGGTGAGGTTCAATAAGGGCAAGTGTAGGGTCCTGCACCTGGGGAGGAATAACCCCAGGCACCAGTACAGGCTGGGGGTCGACCTGCTGGAGAGCAGCTCTGCAGAGAAGGACCTGGGGGTTGTGGTAGACAACAAGTTAAGCATGAGCCAGCAATGTGCCCTTGTGGCCAAGGAGCACAGTGGTGTCCTGGGGTGCATTAAGAAGGGCGTGGCAGGCAGGTCAAGGGAGGTTATTCTCCATATCTTCCATATCTGGAAGGCCACATCTGGAGTGTTGTGTCTATTTCTGGACGCCCCAGTTCAAGAGGGACAGGGAAGTACCAGAGAGAGTCCAGCAGAGGGCTATGAGGATGATTAGGGTATTGGAGCATCGCTCCTACAAGGAAAGGCTGAGAGACCTGAAGCTCTTTAGCCTGGAGAAGAGAAGACTGAGAGGGGACCTTATCAACACTTATAATATCTAAAGGGTGGATGTCAAGCTCTTTTCAGTGGTGCCCAGTGACAGGACAAGGGGCAATGGGCACAAACTGGAGCACGGGAGTTTCCACCTCAATATGACAAAAATCTTCTTCACATTGCGGGTGACAGAGCACTGGAATGGGCTGCCCAGGGAGGTTGTGGAGTCTCTTTCCCTGGAAATATTCAAAACCCACCTGGATGCTATCCTGTGCAACCTGCTCTAGCTGAACCTGCTTTAGCAGGGTGGTTGGACTAGATGATCTCCAGGGGTCCCTTCCAACCCCTGCCAATCTGTGATTCTCTGATTCTGTGATTCTGTGTAGTTGAAGACATCAGTATGATCTCATGCTAGCCTTACATTCTTAAGGCAAAACAAATCCAATTCTCTCAATCTTTTGTGGTATGTTCTCCAAAGCAAAGCACAGAGTATATTTTTTTTACAAGGCTATAGGATTTACAACTCCAAGTCACTGCAGCTGTAAAGCTGGGACAGGTTTTGCAAGGGAATTAGAATGGCTGTTGTTCTGGAAGAATCTCACATATATTCACCCAACCATGTGTCGTACAACAGGGGAGAAAATTCCCATTTCTGCTCTGCCATGATGAATTGAGAGTCCTGACTCTGTATTAATGAATTCTGGTCAGTCTTCTGAAGCTGCTAATATGGGCCTATTACAATCTTGGATACATCCCTGCGAGTACTTGCCAAATACTGCTGATAATGGCTGTGCTATGTTATGTCAAACTAGTGGTAATAGCTGGTCACTAAATCTTAACTGGTCATTTACTGCAGCTGAAACAAGCCAGGAACACTAAATTTTTCTTACCTGCCTGAAAAGAAGGGACTGGAGATCCAGAAATACTTCGAGTAGGACAAAGGGATTGAGGTGATATGTGAAGAGTTTAAGGGTTCAAAGAAGGATTTTAAAAAGGAAAAAAAAATAAAGGCACCACAGGGAGCTCTAGGCAGGAGGTAGAAAGACACAGACAATCCTTTGTAGTGGGTAAGACTGCTGTAGTGGCAGGACCATCCAAGGTTAGTGAAAGTATAGTAGGAAAATTCCGTGGTGAAAAAATTACTGTGACCTTGGAGCATCTCTGCTTTTGCCTATAGCATACAGGGTAAAAGAAGTTTACAGCACAAGCCTCCTTTAGATTAGGACCTCACACGACCTTATAGGAGGTATCTGACAGAAGCAACTTAACTAGATCTGTTGCAATATATCCTGCCACTGCTAATGGGTAACAATCAATGCCTGTAAAGGAGGGAGAAGGAAACTAATGCACTGGACCACTTGCATGTTCCTGTACTGCTCTTTAATGTACTAGATAAAGGCATATCAGGATTCAGTGGGTGAAAACTGAAGCTTGCCAGATTCAAGCAGTCACGTGTTTCAACAATGACAGTAACTAACTATTGTAACAGTTTATCAAGGGATGTGATTCTGTCACTTGAAGTCTTTACACCAAGTTTGGACAGTTTTAAAATGTATGCTTTAATTCCATACACAACTGGTGTGGAATTGCTAAAATTACATGGTCAGTTTGAGGTATGACTAGGTTATGGCTATGGCAATGGATGTTCTTAGTCTGAAACTCAATAGATTAAACTCTCTTCTGGTTTAAGTTAAAGTGAGATTTCCCTTGACTTCTCTAGGCCAGGATTTCGCCAGATATTTGCAAAACTTTATTCCTGAAAATGCTGGGTTGAATTTTGTCACAGACAGAAACTGATGATTAAACTAAATGAAAATTTGTTGTCCCCAAAGCAAATGACTTTACTGTTGAGGGCTTAGAGCTTTGAAATAACTAGTGCTTAGTAACACAGAGATTGGAAGGAAAGCCACAGAGTAAGAAAGATTATTCTGTAAAACATGCCAGAAGAGAACAACGTAAATCTGAATGAACCACAACGCAGAAAGGTATTTGTTCCATTAACAGATCTTAATAGGTATTGCTGTTTTATTAAAAAAAAAGCTGTTTGAACGCAAGTGAAGCCATTTCATGTTTCCTGCAAATTTGCATCACTTTTATAAATATTCACTGATTTAAGGTGATGGTTTGTTAAATTAAACACAATTAAAAACCACCCCAACTATCTAAACTGATGTTGGGTAGAACATACACGATAAATCTTAATCAGTTCATTTGCTTCAAATATGACTCCATCAAATTATGTAAGCCTAATGCTAGAACCCAAACCTTTTTAATCATATGGTGGAAAGACCTTTCTGCCACATAATCCTAATTTTTTTTAGTGTGTTTAGATATTTAGAATAAACATGTGAGTACGAATTTACAAAGAATGCTTTAGCACTTCACCATCAGTGCTGTTTCACCACAACGCTGGGAAACCTTAAGCTGACCTGAAATCAAAGATTTATCTTCTGGTTCAGAAGAAATGTTCCCTAAACATGGGCAATTTCATAACAGGCTATGACAGGGCTGTAATTGTTTCCTATGGTGCCACTGCATTCTGTGTTTACAGACGAAAAAGTATAAAAGATTCATAACAGTATCATCTAAATGTCTGGTAAAAGTTGATGATTACAGAGAAAATATGACTGGAGGTGTCATTACAGACAAATAACCAAGTCATATACATACTGAAAATCTGAAAGGAGGTAAAATGCCAAAGAAATTCAAATTTGGCACCTTATACACTCAAACTGAAGGTGGGTTTTTTGGGTTTTGTTTTGGAGTTGTTGTTTGTTTTTTTTTTTCTCATTTAATCCTGTCTTCAGTGATATCCAACAGATAAAAAGAAGGGCCATGACAAGAGGAAATAGCCTCAAGTTGTACCAGGGCAGGTTTAGATTGGACATTAAGAAAAATTTCTTTGCTGAAAGAGTGGTCAAACATTGGAACAGGCTGCCCAGGGAAGTGATGGAGTCACCATCCCTGGAGGTGTTTAAAAAACGTGTACAAGTGGCACTTCAGGACATGGTTTAGTGGGCAGGGTGGTGTTGGGTGGACTTGGTGATCTTAGAGATCTATTCCAATCTAATGATTCTACAATTCTGTGACCAATTTTCATGTATCAATAGACCCTTTGGATGAAAGTTGTAGTCTGATTCCCACTCCTGTACAGTGTTAAAAATTAATGATCAAGTTCTTGGTGTCACAAGCACAACAGTCTTTAAAAAATCATGTAGACAAGCAATGCTTTACTTTTCCCATGTTCCCAGCTGTATGACAACTAGCATAGATGAAATAATATTACACAGTTGTTTCGAGTCCCCTTTTGTTCTGTTACAAAGTACGTACCAGAAAGTGGATGACTGACAGGTTTGCACATAAAATAAATTGGTCTGTTGGCCATTTTAATCTGTAACCTGGACCATTGGTAACGGTTACTTTCTCAAAGTACCAAATAACTTTTGAGATAGAGTTGAAAAAAATATGCCCTTTAGTGAATTCATTATCTCTCCAGCCTTCTGCTTTCGTTCAGCTTTTGGCATATATATGCATTTCCCTAGGGTTAAGCTAATGTGTTTCTCAATTCCTAGATTACTTTAACAAGAATCGAAGACGATAACAAACTGAATTCCCAAACCCATTCTAAAGCACATGAGTTTTGAATTTTAAGTATTTTGTTGTTTCAAGGCAAGAGCTAGAAACAGTATCTTCAGAATCAGATAGAAAAGCTTTGACTTGTGAAATGCCTCCGTGTTCTCTTCTCAGCCACCAGTCAAATTAAACAATTTTGTACTTATGTCACAAAGAACAAATCAATTATGATATCTTTCAGAAAATTAATTAAGAGCAAAAAACTCTGAAATACCACTAGCTGTTTTAGGTGGGGCATAACATTAGGGAGGTTTTGAATTTAAAATGTGAAAAAGACTTCAAAGAAAACAAATGAGAACATGTGTTTGTGCTCCCTGCTGCTGAATATCTGGATTCTTGTGAAAATTTCCTGTGATATTTCAAAGGCACAAAAATTAGAAAGTAAATAGTAAGTGGCTGACTCATTTGTCAGATTAATGACACTAAGGCTTGGTGTCTTGGTAATGTAGACGGTATTACTTTTTTTCAAAGTTTGACCTCTCAAACATTTCCCAAGGAAGTTGTAGTTCCTTGTATGAGTTTGCAGACATGAGGCTTGATTTTCTTCTTAACCTGTCAAAGACCCTGAAAAAGTGTTTCATGGGTGAAAAAGCAAAAACCACTGGTTTGCTCTAAAAAATACACAAATTGAAATAACTGCTCTGCCTTGGGTGGCCTCCTCAATTCCTCTGACTTTAGGTGGATAAAATTTAGAATCTACTATAATTTAGTCATGTAGACTTCTTCTAGTGTCAAAATCTTTGGAATAAAGCCGTCTTCTTCAGGTTCCCTAAGAGGGTGTTTCAAAGCCTAAGAGATTAGCTTGTGCTAAGGCACCAACACATTTAGATGGCTAAAGCAGCTGATGCAAATCTCATTGTTTAAGTCCTTACACAAAACTGCTCAAGACTTACAAAATAAGAATGAATTTACACTTTCATGAAAATCTTTTCATAAAAGTAAAAGCCTTGAGCTGCTTTAAATTCTATGGTATCACAAAGAAAACCGAATTGATTTGGTCTTGCTTTACCTGTTTTTCTGTAGGGTATTCTTTGCTTTGATAAAAATCTTTCAAAGTGCATTGCTTCTGGGAGCTGAAAAAGGCACTGAAATTTTTGGTAGGTGCACAAAGGACACAGTATCTAAAATGAGTAGAAGAGATCCCAGCTTGTACTTAAAGCAAACCCATGCACTACTTCTGTGAGGACAATATAAATAAGCTTAGCTATTTGCAATTGTAATAGAATCTTGTATTCTTTAAAGACTTTCCTACTCAGGGTAAACAAGGCTTTGTTGAATAATATCATGTGCTACAGCATGGTACCAAATTCTTACAGCTGGGGAGGCTTTGTGCTTATTGGACAGAGACTGTCTTAGAGAAAGAACATGCAAAGATGGACTCATACATATATACTCTACCGGCAAGGAGTTGTTTTTTAAGGGTAAAAACCACAATGTGTCAAGGAAAAAAGATATTTTCTTGATTAAGGTGCTGGAATAGCATAAAAATCAAGATTCCGTTCCCATGGCACATCTGCTTTTTCAGTCACTTCCCAATGATTTTGAAGACACCACCAAGCAATAAAATAAGAACGAAAGCGTGCTGTGGAGATACCTTCTGGAACACCTTGGTTAACCACTGGAAAAACATTAGAAGTTTTAACTTTACCTTACAGTAATCAAAATTCAGACCTGTAACAGTTCACCTGCCATCAAGAAAAAGCTATGCAGGAGCAAAAGAGATGTCTGGCTCCATCGAATCTGGCACTTTTTTTTATTTTATTAGAGACAAGTATACCATGCAATTTCTATCCTAAACTTACTAAATTTTATGTTAAAATGAGTTATGGTGTTTGCCTTTTATATACCTCAGTAAAAGAGAGCGACTCACTCTGTTGATAGTTACAGACGTTCCTGTTTGTAGTCCAAGTCATTTATAGCAAGTTTGTGTTCTGCCAATACCGCCTGATTGCTCATAGAGCTGTACATCCTGCTCAGCGATCTGGGCTCTGAGCTGGGACTGTAGACTGGCTTTCTTCAAAACAGAGCTCTACTTCCTGAGCTGATGAAGTCAGAAAGAGAACTAGCCCCTTTTTTTGCAAAGTTAGGTCTTCTGGAAGGTTAGATATATTATTTTTTTTTTATAAATCATCAGATACTGAGGAAAGATACTTAATACAATATGGTTTATTGTCAGTCCATAAGGTTCATTTTTTTTCTCTTTCTTAGGCTGATTCAATCAAGACAATTAAACTTTGCACTAAAAACTTCAAAATGGGTAAATATGCTGCTAAGAGTGTTAGAATGACATTACCGAATGAAGCAGATTTTGGTCAAAAGTGTGGACTTCCAGGTTTTTAAACAACAGCCATGCTACTGAGATCACATTGATAGGTTAGTAAAGAACTCATTTTTTTTTTCTCATGTTTTTATAGACACTGCATGTTCTAGTCTTCATTTCTATGAAACTGTCTCTTGTTAATGAGAGCAATCCTTGCCAGCAGACTCACGATTTCTTTTTTGTTTTTTTTTTTCATTCCAAGATGCAGGTCATGACATCTCCCCTCTTGAACACATTAAACACTTTCAGCTGATAGGATATAAAAATCTGTTATTCTGCACAGAGTGTAACTCCCTCTCGTTTCCATTGTGTCTATCCTTTAACAAGGTAATAAATACCTGTTAGTCACCCAGAGAGAGGCCAGGTATGGAAGTCAAGCTGAGTTTCAATGTCCAAATGGAAAAAAGCTGACTTGGAGGCAGAGAAGGTCAGACTCATGTGAATCTGCTCAGGGCTGCCTGTTTGATCTCCCTGATTCGGTACTTGGGCTATGAATTTGCTCTGGGTTCACTTCTCAGCAGCACAGAGAACCAGAGCTGTTACAGCAGCAACAGCAGCAGCAGCAGGAGGGGAGATGGGGAGATCACAGGTGGCAAAAACAAGAGCCATAGAAAGTCTAAATAAGGTAGGAAATGCCTGAACCTGTTAATAATAATAATAAAAAATACATTCATGACAAAGCATGTATGAACCAACACGTGACCAAGGGATACTTTTTGATTTTACACAGAGTTTTTGCTATTTTAGTTCTTAAAAATGTACTCTTGTCATCGTAATTAACTGACTTTAAAAAAAAAAATACAGCTCAGAATATACAATTTGGTAGATCTTTTGTTTGAACAACAGCTATGAAAGTTTGCAGAATTTAGGGAAGAGAGCAACAATTGCAGAGAGATCTTGCGTCCCTTAACCTGCTTGTCCTCATAGATTGAAATGTGCGGAGAGACGGACAGTTGCTCTACAACATCTGAGTTCTCCTTTCTAAATGCATTAACATCCACAACCAATTGAGCAACAAAGCTGCATAAACCCAGTTCATCTCAAGCACAAGCAGTGTATTAGCTTATACTGTCTTCATGAGCCGCTACGGTAGTACAGTTTGGGGTTGGTTTTGTTTGGGTTTTTTTTTTTTAATGTATTCAGAAAACTAGAAAAGGCTTCACTTAGGTGACAGAGTAACTCATTAGGCCACAGTACCTCAATCATTTGTAATCGTTTCTCTTTATCCATACCGAATGACCTGTGAGAGACTTAAGAAGAGACAGCAGAGCAAAAAAGGAAGGAGGGGTACAAACAAAGTGAATCAATGAGACTAAATGTCTTAAAGATGATTGTTGGGAAGCTCATACAGTGTTTTTTGTTGTTGTTCTGGAAGTAAGTTTTAAAATACAACACAGTAAATGGTGAGTTAAATAACATGTATTAACAATCTATGTAATGATTTCCTTCCAGCTTTTGAGATAATAGAAGCAAATTTCTTGTGAGAAAAATGTCACGGAATTTTGTTTGGAGACTACCATAATGTGAGCACTCCAGCGGGTTAGATGCAAAGGCAGCTGTCAGTTTTGGTGTTCAGTAAGCTTTAATTGCCTGGATTTGCAGCCTTAGAGAACATCTTGTAGAATAGTTTTTCGTCATAAAATATCTGAAGGGGTTTTTTTTAAATGTGTTATTGCATCACATGGCATCAGAATGGTTCGACTTTGGGTCATTGGACAGACTGGTGACCTTAGATCCATAGAACAAATATCTGTCACTTCAACTGCCTCAGTGACAGACAGCTGTGGGAGGTCGTTTTCCATCAGATGGCCAACGATTAGAAAAAGAAGAAAAATATAGCTTGACAGTGGAATTTAGTGATGCTGACTGACAAAAAAATGAAGGCTAAAAAAAAGAAATCTGGAGTTTCTTCCAGCGCATCAGTTCCTATCACTGTCTGTGTTTATACTTTTTCCTGGTCATGACAACATATCTCTCTTCTTCCATTTCCACCCTTTTCAATACCTTTTTCAGGCTACACCTATTTTTACTATAATTGCCTTTAAAAAAAAATAATAATCAGAATTCTCCATGTCATTGTAACACTTGATTACCTTTCTCACCAGTTTCTGGTTTTACTTCGCTCTTATTTTCTGTATACTTCCATACAACCCTGATTACTCTTCTGTTCCTCACTTCCTAGAAAGCCAGTCAATGCTTTTCCCACCCCCCCTCCATGCTTTTTAAGTATTTATGTTACAAATAGACTACAAATTCTAAATTTCAGTGATTCCTGTGATGAAGGTTAGTTGTGACAAAAGTAATCTTTGGGCTGACAAAGCCTCTCAGCTTTGTAATAAAGTAGTAGATACGAGTTGTGACTTATCAGTGTCTACATGGTACAAGATGTTATCCAGAGTAGAAAGAATCGTTTGTAGATATTACCAAACTCCCCAAATCTTACTCTGAATATGTATAGCCTTTAATTTTTAAATAGGTTTTACATATACATGTATTTACAAAATTATAAAGATCTTTACCACTGCCTGTGGCAACTGGACACCTTTCAAACTCCTTAATCTGTTTCAAAGATTGGAAACACTAATATTTCTCTGTGATTGGACTGAAAACACTCTTTTAAAAAACATCTTTCACTCTCCCAATCACGTTATTAGAGAAGGTTGAACTATATTATTTGAATAACTTTCAAAATCATATGTACTGGAAAGCAGACATCTGACAGAGGATACTTTACCCTGAATAGTTTAAGCTTTAGAAAATGATAAGCCTTTTTTAAAGTCTTACAAGTGAAAGTATTAAGGAACCCCATAACAACCAGTTGTGTGGGTTTTTTCCCACTCCAATATCCATCTCTAAGGAACGCAGACAATATATTGCAACTGATATACTGTGTTCAAACAACTCAAGCAATCTCAACAGAACTGGTTCCTGTTTGCTTTCTTGTCAATAAACAGTTCAAATGCTTTAATACCTGTGCATCTCTTCAGAGTTTTAAGGCAGGCCCAATGACACATGTTTTGTTCCAGACCAGAAACTTAAGTTATTGGTTTTAGTCAACTTTTTACATCCCATCCTTTAATAAATCTAGTGAAACCAGTCATCTCCTATACATCAAAGAAACTATTTATCTTCCACACAACCGTGAAAGCAGCCTCCAAAAATCTTATTTGAAGGTTGCAATGAATCAAATCTTGCTTTTTTTAAGGGAGAATATGATTTAGGTTCTGTTCGCTCTACACACAAACAGTTTTTAGGAGAACTTGTCCTTTCTGAATACAGCAGTTAGGAATTTTAGTGTAAAACACTCACCAAGTTGACAAAGACAGCAGAGCTGATAAACTCAAGTTGGGACTCCATGCAGATGTAATTTAATGAACAAGCAGAGCAAGTGGAGTATTCCCACTCCGGACCACGTAGGCTACAGATTCATCTTTTAGAAAACAGAGTAGTATTTTCCCTCATCTCCCCAGGAGACGGAGAAAAATGTTTGCAGCCGTGACTATGTTAACATAACAGAAGGTATGAACTGACAGCACTAGAAAAAACAGCCCTTTTCCCCCAAACCTCAGAAAGAAGTCTACGTTTCATCACAAACTCAGCTTAGGAGAAATATATATATATATTGATCTATAATCATGACTGCTTATTTCTGATTTCTCTACAAGAGCAGTAAGTTTTCTTTCTTGACACTGCAAGTAATATTTGGATCAAGTTCAGCAACTTCGTATATATGGCTAAGGATGAAAACTTTAAAGAAGGAACTGGCACCTCCCATGAACCTATCACCCACTGGCAGTTAGAAATAATCAGTAGAAATTCATTATCTTTCTATTTGGTGCCTGTGGCAAAGAGTTGACACCAGGGTCTGGAGGGAAGCTTCTGTGAGGAGAGCTCTGGGGCTGCCTCAGGCTGGACACGGGCAGCCCCAGCCAGGTCCTGTTGGCTCCAGAATGGCCCCACCGCAGGACACATCTGAGCCTATAATCAGGCAATCTGGTGGCACCTCTGGGGAAAGGTACTTACGAAAAAGCCGAAAACACTGCAGTGGAGCAGGTAATTCCCTGCAGCCCATGGACAGACCACGCTGGTGCAGATATCCACACAGAAGCCCATAAAGAACCCCGTGCTGGGGCAGGTGGATGTGCCCTCAAGGAACTGCGGTCTGTGGTGAGCTCTCACTGGAGCAGGAAAAAGTGTGATAAGGAATAAGCAGAAGAGATAAATAACTATGTACTAGCCACTCCCTGCCTCCATGCTCGGAGTGGGTTGGAGGAGCTGGTAGTAAAGGAGTGAAGTTGGTCTTGGGAGCAGTGGGGGGAAGGTCTTGTTCTAATGTTTTTCTTTTTTGTTTCTCACTACCCAAATCGATTTTAAATGGAAATAAATTAATTTTACCCATGTTGAGTCTGTTTTGCCTATGACAATAATTTGTAAGGGATCTTCCTGTCTTTATCTTGACCCACAAGTTTTCTTGTTCCTGTTTCTCTCCCTATTTTCTTCCCTTGTCCCACTGGAGAGAGGAAGGGAGTGAGCAGCTGGGTGGAATTTTAGCTGGTGGCCAAGGCTAACCTGCAACAGTTGTTCTTCGGTATACTAACTTGGAAATGTCAGCCTGTACTCTGAAGGCTAGTTGCCAGCTTTGCTGATATGATCAAAATCAATACTTCAACATGTTTATGGATACACACAGGTACATGGCTTTGGGCGTGGCAGAGGGAATTTCTCTTTATGCTTCTCCACAAACCTTGGTTCAGTCCCACATGTTTTATAATTTATTACTGACAGAAGGGGAAACGATGAGACATGGACAGGGCATAGCACAGAGATGGCTGCATTTCCTCATCCTACAACAAAATCTAAATGACTGCAGGTCATGAGACACAAACCTCGTTCCTCAGGAAACTGAGGGAATGAGGAGATCTTGGAACCTGGCCCCGTGTTAGGCACCAAGACTGGACCTCACCAATACCAGCTTCAGTAGTCTGGGTTGCTTCATCCTACAGCTGGAGTTCAATTACCTTGTAGTCACTGTGCCAGCACAAGCTGTTCACAAGTTGAATGATGTTGCCATGACTGGGAAGAAGGACGTAAGTTCTCTGAAAGACTCAAGTTCTCTGAAAAACTCTGAAGCCTCTGTATGGTCATACTGGCTTGAAGTGAGAAAATAGGGCTAAGCACACTGATACTAAGTTCACACCTTGAATTTCTAAACTTTCACTGCTGGAAGTTTGACTGGAAAGTTTAATTACAGTTACTTTTCAGACATCGATCAGTTTTTCCCATTCAATCCTTGCAACCCGTTCTAATGGAAGTTGCTGTGAAGTAAATGGTGCTCAAATTGATACTGAAAATGTCAGTGACAATCACACTATGATGGCAATCTGAAGGGAAAAGGAGGTGGGTTTGAGCAAAAAAAAAAAAAAATCCACAAAATCTCACTGTCTATCCTTGAGCAGGGATTTAAGGGAAGTCATGTGCAGCATCAAAGTGTGTAACATTACTCCATTGAAAATTACTTAGAAGGTTCTCCATCATTCTGCTTATCCTTCCTGCCAGTGCATGACAAAAGCTGCTTTATTAACAATGTGATTTCAAGAGGTGTGATCCAATAAAACTGGTGAAAAAATGCTCAGCTTGTTCAGGGTGGGTTTACTACTTATTTTCTGGTCTTTATATTGTAATTGTATTTATTCATCTTGGCTTTAGTAATATCTTTTTATTTCTCTGGTAGTTTTATCTACAAGTCTAGTTATGAACCTGGGCTGTGTTGTATACAAACAGAGAGAGAAAAAACAGGTTTTGTTCTCAAGAGTTTATGAATCAAACCTAGAGGCAGATTTGATAATTATAGCAAAGTTATTTTCTTTCAATCTATATTTCTTTGGATCCACTATGTTTCACAACAGGCTATAGTTCTTAACTAGCTCTAAACAAAACCTAATTCAGCTGAAAGCTTGAATGTTCATATTTTATCCAAATTTGGCAAAACCATAATAATATGAATCTTTAAATTGCCAACAACCTTCCAAAAGTGGATCACAATATTCTTTGAATGCTTTGGCTAGTTTTTAAAAATTCGTCCAGACATATGTTCTTCAAAATCTACTCCGTCTGGTCTTACTGTGAGTCAAAATTGTAACACTCTAATAGAAGATGTGACCTATACTTTTCATTGTTTAATGTGAGTGTACATGGCATAATTAAAGGCTATTGTAAGTGATGAGGTGTATATTGGCTGTGCTATATTTTTTCAGCTGAAAATAGAATCTGAACAGTCTTTTCTTGCGTAAAAGCTATTAAAATCCAAACCCTACTAAGATTTAAACAGAATTGTTAACTTTTTACAGACGTGATTGATTTGCCACTGCAAATTATTGAAACCCAACTGATTAGGTGTTTAGATAATCAATTGCATAATGATTGGCAGCAAATGATGAGGAACCAACAAAACGTATATACTGAGAAACAAACGGCTTGTAAAGACTCTTAACACTCACATGTCAGGCAATTATATCATAAGGAGTGCAAGCTTTGACCTCTAAGTGAGATGTGGTAATCTGGCAATAAAGAAGGTAGCAGAGGCATGATGCATTGGTCTTTCTTTGCCGGACCACCAAGAAATGATGAGATTGATTGTGTAACTTGCTGTAGGTTGAAGTCATAATGTGACCTAACTTTTGTTTCAGATTTCAGCGAGTCTTTCTATTGTACGTTTATTGTCCTAAGAAATTTATAACCTACATACCATTTTAAAGCGTAATACCCCACAAAAGCTGGCAAGTTTTCGCTTAGCCACTCTGTCTTTTCCTCTCGCTTTGTTTCAAAAGTTGTGTCTGAACCTGTCCCAGCAATTAAGAACCATTTCAATTCTTCAAATGGAATTTGAGTGAAGTTAGAAAGTTTGTAAGACTAGTGGCTCGTGAAACTGGGAAGAACTTCACATTTATATGCTAAGATAAAAATAACTTTCCTCCCAATAATTATTAAAATAAACAGAAGAGAGATAGTTACATTTCATTTTTTGAATGAACAGTTTGTCCACAAAAAAGCTTTCCAGCAGTAATCAGGGTCATTACTGAAACGAAAAGAAAAGCCAAACACTGTCTTTCCAGCTCAACAGAGAAGAAATCAAATCCCTTTTTCATCATAAAATATCTGCAGATGTTGGACACTGCTGCTTGAGGTGCCTAAGCAACATGGAAGGCTGAGGCTAAACTTGTGGGATTGGCTTTCACATCATCTATACACATCCAACGCAAATGTTTCAATAACCACAAATTCTGAAGTCAAGAGACACAAAAAACCAATTCACCCTCGTTCTCTCCTACCCAGGACTGTCAGACTTTGGCTTTCTGCAGACTTCATGAGGAGAAGTAGCCAGGATAACTGAGCTGGTGGCAGCAATTTATTCACTGCAAGAACTTTTACATCTAGGCAGGTAGGATGCAGTCCTACCTCTTTGAAATGGTCCTTGTTCTCTCACCAACAGAATCTACAGGAGATCTGATGACTGAGTTGTGGGTGAATGTTGCTCAACAGGTCTTTTTTGTGACACATGCAGATTCTGGGTGAAGGCTATGACTGTTGTTCTCAAACATCCAAGAAACAGTGAACATGATTTCGAAAGGAGAGAAAAAGATGCTTTTTTTGGCACTGAATTTACTGAAGTGACAGATATGGAGATTTCTAAGTGAGAAAACTTTGTGACACTTTTATATGCCTATGAGTAAATGTGTGTATATCTATATAAAAGGGAGAGGGAGCCTATAATTCACAGATACATATATAGGTAAAGATTTATACTGCCTACTCATTCTGCTCATTTCTGGTCAGTAGCTGCTAGACCTTCCTGCTATTACTAACCAATACAATACAGCAGATGAAGATAAAATTGATGACACTCATTGACCCTTGTATTTTTTGGCCTTTAAATTTTTATGGAAGGATTTCATAGTCATAAAATTTAACACTGTTTTGCATTACAGATTTCTCCTGCCTGATTTGTCAGGTACAATAAACAAGATTTTGTTGGATTAGTATTGGTGTGTTCATGAACAGCAACTACATCGAGTCACATCTGTGCCCAAATTATCTCTGCTTTCACTAGAAAAGGGAAATTCAAGCACTACGAAGAGACTTAATAAGAAAAGCAATCAAATAAAATGTATGACTAATGGTGTCAATTCCTTACAGTGAGCATCTTTGCTCTAATCATTCAGAAACCGAAAGTTGTTCAGATTCCCCTGAAATAAAAAGATTTTCTTCCTCTGTTGTATGTCAGCCTTGGGTTAGTTACTGCCTTCAGCTAGAGTCTAATAGCAATGTAGCACTGAGCAGAATCAATGACTTACTGTATATAGTGATTGCACGAGTTATTTGCTCTTTTTAAATGAAATATATTCCTTTACAGTAAATACACTGGGAAGCAAAGATGATTAAATAGTTACTTTTATAAACGTGACTGTGGTGTCTACTGATTACTTCACATCACCAGTGTACTTTAAATAAATAAAATTCCTTTGCTTTCTCTTTTTTTTTTTTTTTAAAAAAAAAAAGGAATATAAAAAGTGAGAATGAGACTATAACTGAGTTTAAAGCAATATACATGTACGAAACATCACCTACGTTTCAAGAAGCCATTCCTACTCAGTTATTTGGCAACAACCTATACTCATTTGGTCTTGGAGGACACAACCAAATTTTAAAGAATGTATTTTCTTTCACACCAAAAGGGACAAAATTAAAAGTTTACAAGGTCAGTTATTTGTTAGTCAGATAAGGAGGTGATAATTTAGCGGAGTGTTAAATAGTTTAAAATGTGTCAGGTGTTTTGCCAGTAAACCTAATCCATGACTGTTGCTTTGGAAATAGAAGGCTTAATCCCCATATTACAGAATATAGCAGTTAAGGTCAGTTGTATGTAGCTTTCACATACCACGTCTCATATATTGACCTTGAAGCACTCTAAGTGAAGACCTATATGTTCACACCTATACTGTGAGGGCAGTCATGCTCCTTAAAGTCTTAGTCCAGGGCAAAGGGCTTATAACAGCACCCACAAGTCCCCTCCTAATTTACGCACCTACGGCACATGCTTAGGACTTCACTCCTAACAAAACAGACAGCCCGTGTTTACAGTGTTTTGCATATGGGAAATGAAGCCAAGCAAGTGAAGTGACTTGCCTCAGGCTAGGGAAAAGATTGGAACAGAACAGAAGTCTCCTGCCTCTAGGCAGTGTTGCTGCCTGCCTTCCTGAGGTTATGTTTGATTTATAGCAAATGGACCTATCTATTTTCATGCCTCTGTGCTGAGGTTTTTTTAAGAAGCGCTGGTTGCTTTGCAGTCTTTCAGTTAGGAACAGCGAACTAAACATTTACCTGGGTTATCGATTGCTTCATGTTAATTGTGGTTTTGTGAAGCAGCCAGAATATATTGCACACGGTGTTCCTGAGTGCTTGCATCTTTTTCATAAATATGTAATCACCATTAACACAGAGGTTCATTCAAATCATAAAACTGATACAGATTGTCCTGAAATGTGGAGTTGCATGGGTAGTTCAACTTCCAGATCACAGATCCAGTTCTAAAAAAATCCACATGTCGCCGGCAAACTATGTATTCGTAACTAAATTTGACATTCAGGATGTTTGTTTTATCTACTTTAAGCTATTTCTGAAAATTAATTTAAGTGTCTTTCAGAAGACCCAAGTTCCTTGAATAGCTAATGGAAAGAGGTAAACTTAAAGCCACCTAAAACAGCTTTCATGAATAATTCTACCTGACCTCAACCCATAAGAGATATAAATATGATCATATACAAAATTATTTGCATGTAGAACTGTTTTATCCATGGAAATGGTAGTTGTGTCCATATGCATGAATCCTGTGAGCAACGTTGTTGTCTTTGCTGAGTTGTGAAGGACAGTGTATGCAAATTACAGGAGATATTCTGAATCATTGATCATCTTGATTATAAGAGGTACTGAAGTTTAAAGCAAGCTAGTAATTTTCACAATTAAATGTGGGTTTGTGATGTGCAAACTAAATTTTTTTCTGCTTAATTCGTGTTGCCTTGTTGGCTTCACATATCCTTGCAAGTTATATTAAGTTTCAGAATACATTATAAAGACAAATATTGGACCTTTCTGCATGTGGCATTATTAATTAGTGGATAATTTATAGAAATCCTGTATAAAACTTGCCAAGCTTTAGACTCTTTCCTGTCTCTGTCACCTGCATTTTCACAGGTTGTAAATATAAGACAAACCTAAGTCATTACACATATATCCATGTGTCTGCTGAAATGTGACTGCAAGACTTACAGAGCTTCTGTGTTTCACATTGAGCTGCCCATCAGATGAAATCAGTGTTAACATAATATGCTAGTCATTGCTGGTATTTGAGAAAAAAAAATTATAATAGGGCAAGTACAGTAGGAGTTCAACAGCTGCAGAGTAGCACTGAAAGAGCAGTAGTGGCCTGAAGCAAGAATCAAAGTAATTACATCTCTCACAGGAAGTGGTGAGCAGCAGAGTTAGATGAGTTAGATGAAAGGAACGTAACCAGTTCACTGAGCCTATTCGTTTGCAAGAGAAATGCTTTCTTCTACTTTAGAGCAGAGAGCTTCCGACCACAACCCTTCCTCCTCCAACCCCAAATTAAGCCACTGTTGGGTAGATTCAGTGGCTTAAATCACCCACACAGCAAGCAAAATGCAAATGCATGACAGGCACCGATGAAGCATAGCTGTCTCTATACATTACCTGAATTCCACAGAGCAGCACCAACGTTACGCCGTTATGTGCGTGAGGAGGGAGGGAAGGACTTTGGTACCTCTGTCCCACCATGACTCTCTTGCCTGTGAATAAATACATTAATATCAAACTAATTAGTATACCAGAAATTTCATTCAGCTTTTTGCAGTACAGATGCAACCTGTTCCATACACTTACTAACATTTTGTCCCGCCTCAGCTAAAGCATATGAGCTCAATGGGAGTGCTATGTGTGATGTGAGCGCAAGATTTGAACAGGCACCCGTAGGAGCGGGTTAGGAAGCGGGACGTGTCTGCAGAAAGCATCAGTTAGCCATTACTGGAATACCATGCCCACTTCTGGTATCTAACCTTTTAAAAAATTGGAGACATTTCTGGGAAATGGAATAAAGCTGTCTTGTATTCTTCAACATATGCCTCACAGACAGAGACCACATGAGCTCAGTCTACTTAATCTGCTTCGGGAAAAGACAGGAAGACAATTTACAATTATCTGTAACTACATAGGCAGGGAAAGACTTCTTTTACTAAATGTTTCCACAGTATAAAATCGTAGGCATAACAAAATACAGCAACTGGAAATTAAAATCAGACTAACTCAGGCTGAGGCTAGTTAACAGGAGCTGGGAGGAGTGATGGGGAGTCTGCCTGAGGAGGCAGCTGGCCTGGCAAAACCTGGCAAAACCTGGCGTGTACTTAATAAATAAAGCTAGCTGACATATTTAACAGGCTCCTGTAGGCATTTCAGCACAGACAGTGTCACTGCCTAAAATGATGGGGGTTAATATCTAATGAAAAAAACAGAAAACAAATCAAGATCTCACAACCAGAGGGCTCATTTGGACTAGCCTGGGTCATCAGTGGGAATAATTTTCCCTTATCCTGCAAATTCCTGTCTCACTGTTGGAGCTACCTCAGTGGCTCAGACTGTACCTGTCTCTTCCACATGGATGTAATAATATTCAGCTCACTAAGTTTTTCATAGCTCCTTCTACAGTCTGATCTTTGCTGCTGTAGGCTTTGGTGCTGGCTTTGCAGAGGCACAGTTTTCCAAAGGTCAGTAACAGCACAAGTCACTGTTTTCCTTACGGCAT
Source organism: Leptosomus discolor (assembly GCF_034619465.1). Taxonomy (NCBI): domain Eukaryota; kingdom Metazoa; phylum Chordata; class Aves; order Leptosomiformes; family Leptosomidae; genus Leptosomus; species Leptosomus discolor. The sequence continues at coordinate 78,679,764 of NC_141394.1, read as the reverse complement.
CGCTGCCTGCCTGCTATTGTTTAAGGCAATCTTGTCCTGGAGGAACTTATGGCAAGAAAAGGAGAAGGTATCCCCATTGTGTCCTGGTTTGGGCTAAACCAGAATTAATTCTGTTTTAGTGTTTTAACTGCACTTTCTGAAACAGCAGCACGTTTTTCCAGGCAGTGACTGCTCCCAGCAGTGACAAGGCCTGATGTTTATAGCTCGTACCAAGGAATGGGATGCAGAGAGGCCCTGGCTTATCCTTGTTCTTATGGCGACCAAGGTCACTGCTGAATCTTATACCCCATGTTGGGGTGCCGGGAGGGAAAAGGGTCACAAGCATGAAAAAGGTCGTCCCTGCAGGGAGGAGTGAACCGGACAGGTGACCCAAACCTGACCCACAGAGTGTTCCATCCCATGGACGTCATGGTCAGTGTAAAGCTGAGGGATCACGAGGGTCTCTCTCTTCTTCGATGGCCGACATCTGAGGAGGACTCTGTCTGTTCCTCTGTCGTCGATCCCGATCCGTGCGTCCCTGAATCCAGTGCCTGAGTCCAGCTCCTGCGTCCCGTCCCTGTCTGCTGCCCAGTCCAGCCTGGGACTGCCCCAGTGCCAGCCCTGCAGTGTTGGTGGTGACGTATCGTCATCAGGGTGGGGGGAGTTGGGCTCCGTATTGGTTTTGTGTATATTTGTACATATTGTATATATTTCATTATTTCCTTATTCTTATCTTTTCTTTTATTGTTATTGTTACATTAAAGTTGTTTCAGTTTTCTTTTCCAAACCATAAAGTCTCTCTCCCTTGTTCTCTTTCCTTTTCCCTTTTGGGAGGGGAGAGGGGTTAATAGAGACCCTCTGTCATTTGTTAGTGGCCGGCCCAGCCTCAACCTGTGACACATTGACAAGTTCTTCTGGTTGTGCTAGAAAAATATTTTCTGAACGGTCTTGGAAAAAAAATGGTGAAACATCCTGTTGTGGATGTGTTAGAAATTACTTAGAAATGTCTGTGGCTTTAACAGGACTGGAGAAAACACAGATCCTAATAATTCCTGTAAAATCAAAACCTAAAATCCTGTAAAATCAAAACCTGATCTCATCTCCTGCCCTTTCTGCCCTTCAGGCTATCACCTTCCGCCTGGGAATGCTGGAAAAGATGGGATTATCAGAGTAATAAGAAAATAATGGCAGGAATGTGCAGTTTTCAGGTGTTGTATGGTCACTGAGGGAACCATAGCCTGTGGCATAATTTAGACCTCATCCAAAGCCTGCAATAATAATTTCCTCAATTCCAGAGGTTGGTCAAAAAATAATTTTGAAAATGAATGATTTATAGTTGGCTCCTTGTCAGCCTTCCATCTCTCTGCCTGTGAGAAACGAAAGAAAGAAAAGAAAGAAATCCTGCCAAAAAACCATGCCCCAGTTCGGTAGTACACCTACATGTTGGAAGACTGTGATTGTTTCAGAGAAATGACGAACTAAGAATTTTTTTGGGCAATATGACATTAGGGAGTTATTGTAGCAAAATATTAATCACTGCATTTTTTGCAGTAAAAGCATATTGTAATGGGATTAAATACCTATCAAAAAGGGGTTAAGGAGTTAAAACATTATGTTTTTGCAGTATGGGTGGAATAAACTATAGATGGAGAAATTAGATGTATATATAGAGAGACATGACATTACTTAAATAACTATATATTGTGTGTATAAATGGAGTTTTTTAACAGCACATATGTTAACATATGACTTTTAAAAATACCAGCTATGAAGCTAATAACAAATAATAACATAAAAAACAGCCCCAAGGAGCAGAATACTTGGTATATAAGCAAAGTGATCAGCTTAACATAGTTAAGAAAAACGGAGTTGTATTTACCGGGGAGGACATTATCTTATGGTAAATGTATTTCTTACTAGTCTGTTGAACTGTCTGCTCCACTTGCACGTGTTCGTTTCGCGGAGAGCTGGTGCAAGTGAGAGCCCTTCAGGAAAGCAGGCTTTTGGTATAGAGGGCCCACGCTCATCTGGATGAGCAGTAGAGAGGAGTATTGAGGACAGCCTCTTGTCCTTGAGACAACTCAAAAATCATTCCCTCACTTCAGTACCTTCTTTCCCGCTATGGATTTGTACAGAATGTGAGATTTCAGTGTATTTTAAATCCGCTGAGGTTTATGTGTTCGAAACTATTCAGTTTTCATTGTGTGAAGTACATGTGTGTTTTCTTCCAGCTTCTTAGCTAAGTAGCTATCACATATCTTTTAAAAATACTGTCCAGTTTCTTTGTATATAAGCTTTTAATATGTCTTCTCCTTTTTTGGGTTTTGTTTGTCTATTTGCTGTTTTCTGTTTTCGTCAAGAAAGATCTTGCATAGAAAATACTCATTAATATATATAAATACATATATATATATGGATGTGGATGTGTATTTCTTTCCAGTGGAGGTTTCTGGAAATCCTAGAATGAGACAAAAAGACAAGAATAAACATCAAGAAAAACACGTAACATAGCACACAAAAATAAATGAACAAACAAATCAAATAAGTTTTAAACTTATGCAACTAATTCCATGCTGGAACTTTAAAATCTTGGCTGCCAGCAGTAACATTTTAGTTACATGTTAAAATTTCACATTTCTGCTCTGCCTTTATAAATATTGTTCATAGATTAACTTGAGTCTGACATAAGCCATTGAAGTTGCAACTATGGATAGGTAAAAATCTATTTGCAGGTGAAAGGCAAGAGAATTCTGCTTCTAACATTGGGCCAAGTACAGGAAAGCAGGAAGGTTATGGTCTAGCTGCTGCTGGGTGCAGACTATCGTTATGAAAGGAGCACCAAGTTCAGCTGATTCACAGTTGGTATGTGGGTGCTTTCAACGATGAACACTTTAATAATAAAAAACTGGGCAAGAATATGTAATATGTATGAATATGTAATAAGTGTGATGGCAGAATGTAAGTAAATAGCAGATACATGAGAAATACATGCTAGAAGGCAAATAAATTGTAGGATAACGCCAGATGCAATTTTAGGATGTGGCCAAATATATTGGTATAGAAAGAACCGCAACTCACTCTGGATTTCAACTACCAAACAGCTGGACTTTATTATGCTGCATGATCAACAACGTGTCATTTTACACTTGTTGCCAGAGCAGTAAGGAATTCTGAGTAATGAACCCAACAAAAAGTGAAGCTCTATGGCTCAGCAAGACAGAATAAAGAAGCTTCTAGAAGAGATTAAATCAGAAACAGAGTTTGGAGCAGATAATTATGATTAATGGAGAAATAGTTGCATAAGACAACAGGAGCAAATTCCTGGAATGGCATCTGTGGCCATTCAGGGAGAAAGGTCCTGGGAAACAGAAAACAATCCGGGGGGCTTTGTTTGTCACTACTTTTTTTGTGATTCTGGCTGACTGCCATAAAGGTGAAGCAATGGGGTATAATACATACATAATTCAAACTGAACTAAATAACTGTGGCATTTCATGAGAGAAGAAGATGCAAAACAAAGTCACCACATTAGCACAACCGAAAAAAATGATGTAGATATCATGTGTATGGCGGGCACTGGGATGGGAAAAGTTAAATGTTTCTGTATACCAGAACGATTTCCACAGTCAGGCTTTTCTTACAGAACCTATCATTTTATTATTTTTTAATTATGCTGTTTTAATTTATTCATGATTGTTATTAAATTTACAATACTTTTCAGTTCTTAAATAATTCCTGTATTTTATCCTCGGGCAAAATCTTTTTAGCCTCTAGCACTTAAACTCAAAGACTTCTCACCCATCTGCAGTAACTCCACTATCTGACTTGAAACAAAAGAATAAATATATGGCACCACACAGGGCAGATATCCAACAGTGTTATAATTTAATGCATTAGCCACTCACCTCAGGAAAATTGGATAATGGTTTGTGTCATTCATCAGTGAGGACGTTTTACTTCGTACTGTCACTGAGGCATCTCTGTATGATCCAGTGACATCCAACTCAGATCGTCATGTATAGGACCAGTTCCTTGTGCTTCCACCCACTGAGGCAGGCTCTTTTACAGGGCAGTTCAAAGCAAAAATCTGCTGTAAGTGCTTTGAATCATGCACCTAAAAAGGCTTTCTCTGTTCTTTGATTAGAGAAGAAGCCTTAAAGGGTGTAGCAAATAATTCAGTAGAAGCAAGCCTACTTAAATGGGGTGATTAACTTTCTTCACTATGCTTTCACATTTTTTTTGCTTCCTACAGTAGCATTGGTCTTGATAAACCCTTGGATTAAGACTCAAGAAATAGCAACATGAATAAAACACATCATTTGCAGTTCATTTTTGTTCTTCTTTCTCCTCAGGAAAAATTGTGCATGCATTGTGGAATGCTTTGTTTCCTAATGTTCAGTTTAAAGACACATATTTCCATTTCTTTTCTTATTTTCTTTTCTTTTAGAAAATCTTTAGTCTGCTGTGTTGGTGAAAGAAGTCCAAGGCATTAACTTGACATAAAGCACAAGGTGATAATGACTTTGATGGCCCTTAGTTTGCAGAGAAAGCTCTGCCTCCTGCCTAAAAAAGGTTATTGATGTGAGGGAAAACTTGTTTTCATTGTAGGAGCAGAATTAAAGTTCACAGGTCTCCTTCCATAGCTTTAGGTGTTCATCATGTTATTGCAGATCTAACCCACTCATGCCACAATAATATCTCTTGATTTTTCATAGGAAGCCACTGAAGAACAGAAAAAGAAGCAAATTTTCTCATTATGAGAATTTAAAGGTGGATGGGTAAGAACAAACATAGCTTGAATCTGTTCAAAGTGTTTATGACAAAACTTCTCCAGGAACAGTGACCATGGAGCAGAGGCAAAGGCATATTCATGTCCAGGCACTACCCAGGACCTGCCGCTAAGAGGTGCAGAGTGGTTTGTGATCACCTGGTTGAGGTCTAGTGCTCTGCAGAAGAGAGCGCCTAGGTGGAATTCAGCTCCAAATTAATGATGCCAGTATTTAGACACCGGCATGCCAATATCTGCAGGCACTGTAGCTGTCTAAGCTCCCGTTAATATTCTGTGGAGATCTAATCAATAGAGTCAGTAATATATTGAAATCTCTTCAGCTTACCCTGAGCTAGTTACCTGAATTCAATCAGTTGATTTACCCTCCAGATTCCACTCACTGTATTGCCTAGATCTCATTTGACTTTTGCCCTGGATTGTTTCTGCTAAAAGAGAATTTTAGTTATTTTTCCAGTTCAAATACCTGGAATAATGTGAGGGCTGTGCCACAGTCTGCCAAACTGAGCATGGAAGACCTCTTAGGACAGTGATGTAATTTTTCTTTCGGTACAGCAGAGTTCCAGCGTGCTCTACCTGAGAACTGCGCTCAGCTTTCATTTCACAAAAAGCTGGTTGGTGCATTACAAAAGAAATTCCAGTAACGAAATAAAATATATTTTGTGTGGACAGTCAGGGGACTTAGCAGTGAACCAGACATTTATGTCACTTGACTGTGATAAGGCACACAATGACTTTTCAGGAAAACAAACAAAATGAAAAATTGTGAGGCATGTTTCTAGGAAATATGTTACTTATCTTTTCTGTTTTTCTGTACCTACGGTTTACTTTTTCCCATACCATGTTCGCTAATCTATAATTTGTACAAAGATCTTTTGTCTTTAAAGACAGAATCAAAAAAGTAAAAGAGTTTTCAATATTTCTGCCATTGTTGTTGCTTCATTTCTTACAAAAAGTTCACTGAATTCCTGAATATGGACTTTCTGCAAAGTATTATGTCTTGCTAAACAATGAGAATTGAAGGACTGTTTTGTCCTTTTTCATCTTTCTTTGGCAGGTACTATTTTATCTCACACTCTCCATTAAAAGCAAAATCACCTTTCTACACTATTGTTTTGTTTACTTATTTGGCAAATCCTTCCTATAGAAAACACCTCTGTAAAGATTGCAGCCAGTGTCACTTGACGCAGCTTTAGGATGAACGTGTGTTTTCTCCGCACAATGTACAAACAGAAGGTGACAGCTCAGTTGGTGTCAGAGACTTGGGCTCAATCTCCTTTTCTAGCAATGTTTCTTGGGAGCTACTGGGCAACCCATTGCAGAGCAGATCCTCAAAATGACTCAAAATTTCTGGGGTGCAACTGAAATACCTGAGTTAGTTATTTATGTTCCTTATCCTGTACCTCAGGAGAATGAGATTATTTTGTGTAAGAATGGGTTTAGCAATACCCACTGCACTCAAGCTATAGGGGTGTCTCATTTAGGCTATAGGAAACACCAGGAGATGGGGTGGTTCTGTGACAGTCTTTTGTTGGTCTCTGCGTTTATCTATAACCCCAAGTTTCAGGATCAATTGGAAACTCACATGTGTAAAATTTCATGGCATATATAAGCTTCTAAGACACCCTTTTAGACAAAACTGACTCATTTAGGGTTTTTTTTAACACACAAACGTATCATTTGGTATCATTTACAGACTGGATTATGAATCTGGGAACAGGAGACATTTGTTCCAGCCTTTCTTCAGCTGCAGAGTTTCCAGATTTCCAGCTTCCTCTCTCCACAGAAGCACTCTCATGAGAAGACTTGTGCTACTTTCACCATTCACTTTGAATTAACTGGAAAGAATTTTTCTGTCTTGGGAAATTTCACCAAAAAACCCTATATGATTTAGAAATATTAATAAATTATTATGCCATTTTGTAATGTTAAACTATTTCCAAGTTGTCCTGCTGATGACTCTATTAGCTGAATGCTTCATGAGGTTCAATGAATTTTGTCCTTGCATGATTTTTGTGATGTAAAACACTCAAAACTAATTTTTCCATTGAGGCACCACATGAGACAGACTGAATGTTTTACTTGACGTCACAAAGCGAGCTTGGAAATATCCAGTTCTTTTAAGTCCTTGAATGTCACTGCCCACTTGTGGATCCTTCCCCTTTATGTGTTCCTGGAAACAATATTCTCAACACTCAGACAGGATCAGGAGATCAGAGAAGGGAAGAGATGGACTAGTTTCAAGAAGGTCAGGCTAGGTTGAGTGCTTGGTCTACACACTTTGATTGAGTTCCTTTGAATGTGCTATTGGAAGCAGTGTGGTAACACCAGTGTAACTTTTTATTCGCTTTCCAAGGACTCTCCATCAGTCATTTGTCAATTGGCTTTTTATCCCTCTGAAGTATTTTTCTTTTCCTTTTTTTTTCCTCTTTTTCTTCTTCTACTTTTTCCTCTTTTTCTTCTGCTTCTACTTCTTTTCCTTTTCTGCTCTTGCGAAAGCATTTCTCAGGAACCAAAGAGAGCAAGTTCCACCAGTAGAAAAGAAACAATTTCCTGTGGGCAATGTCACTGCTGATATGAGATGTCTAAAAGCAGATGTTGGTTGCTTCAGGCTGCCCTATGATATTCTTTTAACCCTTGACAGTGAATACTGGGTACTGGGTAAACTGTATTCATGCAGATTTGAAGCTGGTAACAATACTGCAAAATCCATGCTCTCCTGAATAAACTGCACAATAACAGCCTTACCCTCTGCACAAGACTTTCAACAGGGCTCCAGCTGAAAGAGACTTGGAATTCAGAACAGATGAAGCATAAAGAAGCATAAATATTGTACAATGGCTCCAAAAATGATCATGCATGACTGCATACATCCTAATTGTCCTTTGTTTGTACGTAGATTTAGCAGTGCAAACACCAGTGCTGTACCATTAGCACTACCAGCATGCATTCATAAACTAACCTTGAGAAACAGTGTAGGAAAAAGATACTTGATCATCAGTGCATGATTTAGACCCAGAAAGGACTATTAGAAAGTTACCTTGCTGTTTGTCTGGCAACAGAGCGGGTTCATTATCTGTATTAAAGTCATTTCTGTAGGGAAAAAAAAACAAACCACCAAACCAAACCACCAAAAAAACCCAAACCCCAAACCCAAATAAGGTGTTTAAAAGCAGCAGGTAAAGAAAACCTGTGCTGCATATATGCAATGTGTAAGAGATTGTGCTGTAGCGAGGGTTGCCATGGAGACTGCTGATGGCAGTAAAAACGCAATGGGATCTGAAAGCGAGGGGTTGAGGGCATCCCGTACGAACTCTCAGCTCCCACCAAAGTTGAGGCAAGTTGAGATCTGTCTCTGTTTACTGCCAAAGCAGTCTAGCACTAGGCAAGATGAGACCTAGATGGGCAGCAATGGTTAGTGGCATAGGAGCTACCAGGAGCTGTTACCTTCATAGGAGGTATTCCCCGAGAAGCAATCATCCCAGGAAGAAAAGGAGGAATTAATTATTGCTAAGCAAGAATGCTGCCTGTGCAATAGCTTTCCTTTTTCAGAGCGAGAAGTAAATTACTTTGCCTTTTAAAAGAGAAAATCTTAGCTCAGCTAGTCTGGCTGGTGAATCATGAGGCCTATGTCCTATTCCCACCTGTCATAAAAACTTCCCTTTCTACAACAGGGAATATTAAAAGAGTAGCTGCCTCCTTTCCTATAACTATACCTACAGCTGGCATACCGGAGTGATAAAAAGGTGAGCCTTATTATTCTGTACAGAAAAGCACAGATGTGACAGCCCCATCCTCTGTTTCCACACAACCATTGCAAACGACGCGGTGGTGCTACCGTATTGAGAAGCACTTCCAGGCTGTCACACTGGGTTTAAGCTTTCTTATCTCAGAATACACGGCTGATATCCTGGACCTTATGAAATGGTATGGGAGTCCTTCACAGAGTGCAGTAGGGCCACATTTCTTTCATAAAATATAAACTATAATAGAAGAGATGTTCTTTGCGTGGTCATCAGTCCTCACTGAGAAATTTGGGACTGATGCTGCTTTCTTTTCTGATGCATCTTCGTGTTCCCTGTGACCCGACCACCCTGGGCCATGCAGAATCCTGCTGACCAGACCGTGCCAGACTGCAGGATTCAGATGCACATGAGGATCTTTTGTTCCTGAATCAAATCACTCTTCTCTGCCTTAGCCCCACTTAAAACTTATCTAATAAAAAGCCAAACTGGTTATATCAATAGGAAGTAGTCTTTTTTCTTTTTTCTTTTTTTCTTTTAATTTTTAAAATTATTTTATTTTTTCCTCTTTTTTTTTTTTTTTTCTCTTCAATATACCTTGCATTTATCCTATTCCTCAGTTTCTTAGCAAGGGAAACTAACTGGCTTCCTACATACTAGATCCTGGGAATTAAATGATGTGTTTATAGTACAGTAATCTAAAAGCTAGAACCCTGAAGGTAAACAGAGAGTGGATCAGTTTATCAAAATAGATGCCATAGTAGGTTTCAGTGGTGGCAAAATTACATAACCACTAATTGCTTGTTAAAGCAATTCTACAAAAACCCCCAAATTGCAATAAAGCTTAGTTCACAAAGCAATTGCATGGCCTGCCGTCTTTGAGAAATTCTGTGCAAGAAGCTGAAGTTCCTCTCACATGCACAGCACATTGTTCAGATCTAGTTTGGAAAGAGTATTGAAAGAATTATGCCTTGGAAATGAAAAATTATGGGGACCAATTTTGACGCAAAATTACAATGTGCAGTTGATTCCCATGAGGAGGAAAAGAAAAAAAAATCTATAACTGAAACCTGGTAAAAAATTCTGAAAATGCCTAAGACCGATTTTTCCCCTAACAGTTGTGATGGATGGAGAAGGTCATTTATTACAGCCAAGAAGTTTATGGGGTTTTTTTAATATAAGAAAGTTAAATAATAGGAAAAACTTACATATAATTTCTGAATCACTGAAATTATTTCTTGTTGTGCCTATGGAAAAGCAATTCCTTCCATATTACTACATTCTGCTCTCATTTTAGTCCTTCATTTATCAACACCTCTCTGAGTAATAGAATATTATTTCTTTCAAATCATCCTATTGTGCACACATGAATAAAAGATAGTAATCGCCTGCTACTTGTAAATAGTTTGGCTTATCAAACTATTTGGGTTTTTTTTTAGCTTGTTTTTATTTTTAAAAAAGCCCATTTAGAATATCCACATCAGTAGCATACACTATGTAATTCTTCTGAAGTTACATACACAGACGTTTCTTGTGCCAAAATTAAGGCAATCTATGCAATCTGAATCCTATCTTTTTGCTCTTCTGTGCCTCCATACAGCCTTTAACTATGTGTGATTTTTTCTCTCCCTGTAGGAATTCAACCTTATTCAGTCAGCATTTTGGATGTTTATTGAGAAAGGATGAGCAAGAGGCCTGGAGCTCTCACTCAAAAGTTGGACTGGGTTCTGTAAATCTTCTTTTTGAGTTCAGCAGTTTCCAGATGAAACGCAGAAGTTGACTTCAGCGTTCTCTACATTCATTATATTAAATTACAATACAGTAGTTCCATTACTTTCAGTAGTTTGCCTATTGAATTAGCCTAGCTAAAGTAGTTGCTTTAACAGTTCACAAACCCTAAAAGTTACCAAGCTGTTGCTTCAATGTTTACTCAATATTCCATTTCTTCCTAATGCATCATGCATTGTGCTGCTTCAGAAAAGTCCATATTTTGATGACAGAGTCGATTGAGCCTATTTTCACAACTGCTAAATGGAATCAAACATAATACGGTTTCTGGATAAGTTAATTGCCCTGTTTCATGTAGTGCTCTGTATTTTGTGGCTTAGATGGTCTTCCTTTTTAACCTCACACCACCCATGCATTTACAAAATTCTTGTCACACACAAATACTGTGAAAATTGAGAGCTTTGGATCTTAAATCCTGCAAAACTAGCTAGACACAGAATCATGACAGTGCCCTGTGAAGAAACACATATTTTTAAATAAGTGAATAATTTAGGATTTAGAAAATTCACACATTCTCTATTCATCACGTTGTCATTCCTATGTCAGACTTTGATGAATTTTGCTGTTATCTGACTACTATATCAACACTGAGAGTCAAAAATAAATACACACTAAGTGTGGTTGCATCTTCACCTTGATACTAATCAACTGCCCCACCCACCTGGGATCTCAATCCCTGCAAACATCAGTATTCAAGTTAGTGGTTTTGGCACCTTGCTTTGATTGCAACATTCCATCCATGATGTATGGCTCAGTCCTTTGTGGCTCAGTCCTTTGCATACCTGAAGCAAGCTTTCAAGCTTTTTTTTTAAATTGTTAGCCTTTAGAAAGGCATTTACTTTACCCTATTCCTGTAAAACTTGTGATTTGAACAAGATATCAGCTGTCAGCTTTGCACTATTATTGATCATTTGCTTTTCCTATCAACATTTCTATTCTTTACATGCTCTGCTGAAAAAGTCAGTCAAACATTTGTGAAGGAATTTTATTAGCAGTATTAAATCTTTTCTTAAAACCTGCCTTTTCTCAGACTACCCATCCCTCCAGTTCTGTACTGGCTACAGGGAAAGCCTGTTTTACAGAACTTCCTCAATGCCATTTGAAATTTGGCATCTCCGTCTTTACGTAGGCATAACTCACCAGCTACTCCTTGTTGATCTAAAAAATACAAACACCACGGGTAGACAGCATGCTTTTTCTCCATTGTACAGCACTGACCTTTGATTAGAGCTCTTAAGGCTACAGGAGCAATCAAGGCTAGTGCAATGCAATTAAGACTAATATTAAGAACAACATTGGTATAGTGATTCTCTAAAAGAAATTCCCAACTGTTTTGGTAGAAGACCTCTTACCTTAGATATTTAAATCTCAGCTGCTTCAAGGCGTGGAATAACTACCCCAGGGAATAATGCAGTTGTTGATGAACAGACTAAGTCACTTGCTAGATATCCTTTTATTCCTCTTTATGATCTATGAAACTACAGCACTACTCCTTACAGCTCCACAACTGTTTGAATATAAAGCCCGAGTTTCAGTATGAGTACTGGCATCTATCCTCCGGAGGGCCTGGCAACAGGAATGCCTTGCTGCAGAGGAGACTGTGTTCTTGAGTTTCAGCCTAGCAGCCTCTACTCGGATAGCTGCGCTGCTAAGAATTGTCGTGGGAACCTGTGATGTGATCAACAGGGTATGACAAAAAATGGCAACTGGAAAAAGAAAAGAAGAAATGAACTAAAGCAAGCTGAGAACTGTTGTTGAAAAGCATCTGGGTAATAGCGGGAACTGTCATGGAATCCCTTGGTAAAACTTAGGGACGTATAAGAGAAAGCTTTGGGTTATTTTCTTGAGACAATAAATAAACAGATAGGTACCTAAGTAAAAGCACTGGGGAAGATTTCTAAAGATGTGTGGATTAAAAATCGCTTCAGAAACAGTCACTTTCAGATCCGTGGGATGTGTTTGTCAAATAACAAAGGACTGATGTTCGTTTCATGCGAGAGGAAATATGTTTCCTTCTGTAAGTTAAGCAAATGCAAACCAGTTATATGTTCTAGGAAGCTGAAGCCAGGCCAGAGACAACTACCAGCTGGTCACTCAGGATTCATGCAAATACCTCGGGCAAATAATGCAAGCAAATACCTCATGTTGCATGTCAGTTATTGTCAGAGCACATATGCAGTAATTCAGTTTCTTTAATTGTTCTATAGGAAAAGTGCATTTTTATTTTACTTATTTGTTTTATTTTTCTTTTTGAGGTGGAAAAAGTTCCTTCTTTTTTTCCAGGAAAAATTAGGGAGGAATATGTATAAAGCTCTTCAGACATCAAAAAGATTGAGAAGTGCCTATTTAATACAGGCATGAGCCTGAGTTAGCACAATATGGTACTCACTTTCTCAGGCTTATCTTGAGCTGCTTCAGGGCACTTCCAACCTACCTGCTTAAATTAAAAAATGGAACATATAGTAAATAAAAATCACATTTCCCCTATGCCCTTCATTGACTACATGCTCCACAGAACTGAAATGGGAGAAGAAGGAGGAGTAACATATTGTTGAAGAAAGAATTCCCTAACTAATGGCATGGATAGAGAATTACTAGAGTAGTTCTAGTAGTTCACCACAGAGCTTGTAATTTAAAGAAACTAACCATATGTCTAAACCACAATGTTAACTGTCTTCAGTAGAATACAGGTGCACCCATAAATTAATATTGGTTATCTTTAAATTAATATTGCTCACAAATTAGCTGTAGCACCAAAGATATCTTGGAGCTACGAAGTCCCCTGAAAAACAAAGCAAACTATCCTATGCTGTACTCTCACACCTTTGTGGATATGAACATCTAAAATACATATCTTATAAATGATTGCCCTACACAGAAATAGTGTGTGTGCTCAAGGCATACATTACAAGTAGTGAAACCGTTTTGTCATAAGATACTCAGATTACAGAACATATTAATCAGATAATTTAGAGTGAAGAATCCATTCTTTTGGTTTGAGTTTTTTTTTTTTTTTTTTCCAGGAAAAACCCACATATTTTTCTCCTAATTAAATAGTTTCACACATAACATGAGATATTGCACACCTTTCTTGCTGGGGAAGAGCTACACAGAAAATTTAATGTGAGCATAGCCCAGCAGAGAGCAGGAGGGTAATAGCCAAATTTGGGACCTCTGACTCTTCATAGAACTGCCTACATTTTTTGAGACTTTGTGTCCTGTCTTGACCAGTTGTTTATCCTGATCCTTCCTGCTCTGTCACTCCCAGTATTTTCACCACAGGATTGTGCCTTTCCAGTTCTCCATGTCCTACCTTCGTACCCTTCACATGATTTCCACTCCCTGTTCCCTCTCTCTTCTATTCCCATCTCTCCACACCAAATAGGATGCTGGCTGACATCAGACTGTTAACTTTTCTTGCTTTATCATCCCAAGCCTGTCTGGCTTTAGTCTGTAAACACTCCTGGGAACAGACAGTCTTACTTTGCATTGCAAAGCGTAGGTCCATTCTGTCCCTTCGGCATGGTGCTAATAAAGAGGATTCATAAGCCAGACAATTAATCTCAATACGCTGTACAAAAATTAATTAGCATTTGTTGTAATGAAAATTTAGAAATCGGAAAACTACTAATTACTAGTGCTGTTGGTTATACATCTTGAATAGTATTGGAATAAATGTTTGATGACTAAGAAGTTCCAGTGTGTAATGCTGCCTTGTACTGGAGCGTTTCTGCCATCGGCAGTCTCCAGGGTACACAATCGCTATCTTCTATTGACAGTGAGAAGCTATACAGTTATGCCAACGAGACATTGCTCCCTTGGTCACTTTATCACTTGCCTCCTCACTCTTGGCCCCATCGCTCCTCTGACCCTCTCCTACCCTCACAACACTTTTGCGGGTTCCTTAGTCCTGAGTGAGGCAGGGTATATATATATTCTGCATTTAAACACACTTATTTCAGGAAAATAACTGTATTTATTGATTTATTCCATCTTCCATTTCCTTCCAGCCCTTTAACCTAAATGCTAAGCATAGTAATAGTTAGGACATCAGACATCGGCTTTGCAACAAGATCCTCTCCTTATATTGCATCTATTTCTGTATCAGTTATAGAGAGCACGAGTCTTTACAATCTCAATTAAAAAACCCCAGCTGCAGTAAATTATGTTTTTCATTAAGAATATGCCTAGTTATATTCTCATTTTGTCAATCAAGGCAGCAGCTTGTGTATCAAAGGACTTTGACCTGACTTCAGCTTTGGTGTATGAATTGAAATTCCTTTTCCACAAGAACCAGATAATTCTCTGTTGACTGTAGACAGCACATCCCTGAACAGGGAAGATGGTTTGTTGGCAATTAGAGAATAATTTTTTTAGTTTCATCTTATCTTGACAATTGTCTGGTTTGGCCGTTAATTTGTTAATGTATTTTTGAAAATTAAATTAATTATTACAAACTATGCTTTTTTTTCCCCCCTCCAGCTGCTAAGTTAAAATCCATATGTTTTAAAGGCAGGATGATAATTATGTCAGTTAATGTTTAAACTCTTATTATTTTTATAGCGAGTCAGCAATATCCACTCTTTTAAGTGGTTTCACACCCAGATCACAGGAAGTGAAAACACAAGAATCAAAGGAATTTCTTCAGACAGCTCGATAGGTAGAGAGGGTGTAAATATAAAGGCAAAGGGCCAAAATAGTGTTTCATACAATTCTTTTTGCTGTGTTGGAGAGAGAGTCAAGCTACAGTGTCAGCTGTTTTGGTACTTGAGGAATCCTAAACTGATTTAATATATAGGATTTAAACTTTTGGTCCTTGGAATTACACCTACTGTGGGTATAAAATTTTTACCTGAAGATTTTCTGTAGGTGGACATCAGTTAAATTGAAGTAAGGATTACTTGAGTTTAGCATTAGGGGCATATAAAACTGATCCTAAGCCACTGTCTTTCGCTCCATGTACGTCTCAAACTGCAAAGCTGAGACCTGGTATTTTGTCTTTGGAGTTGTTATCAACCAAAAAGATGGCTTGCCAAGTATCCTCACTGACAGGTATTTTCAGAAAGCTTTTCATTAAAGAATAATGGGACTAATTCACTATTCAGTCACAATAAAGGTACAGCCAGCCTGTGTCACTGGAGTTACTCCATATATAAGCAGAAAAAAAAAAACAGAGCAGAGTTTGGTCCATTATCTTTAGTATTAATGCCTGAAAGACACAGCTACACTAGATCTGACAGTTTTTCCTGCTAATGTAATTGTATTGCATTGTATTATGAATATTATTAATTAACACTCCATTTGCATGTGATCTAATCAGTTAATATATGCCTTTGAAAAATGTAATATTGCCCTAATGCAAGTGGAGATTAAAGCTGACTTGTAGAAATCTATTTCCGTTCCTTTTCATTCCAATAGTCCTATTTCTAACTTCATTGCTTCAACATTTGCCAGGGAACACTTAGTGTGTTAGGCATCCCTGGATCAGCATCCATGGTCTAAAAATGCTGGTAGAAACTGCAGGGTTTCCCCTGAAAGTACTAGCTCTCTGTTTGATCTCCCTTTCAAACGTCTCTGACAAGCAAAAAAAAAAAAAAAAAAGTTCTCAAATTTTGATGGGACATGTATATAGATGTGAATCAGGAAATAAAATGAACAGAGAGTGCAACATAATCCATTTAGGATAAGATTTTCATTTATGAGTCTCAAATTCATGATTAATCATAAAAATAAGAGACCTTTCATGCTCCTTTGCCAGTATTTCCACACTTCTTGCTTTGTGTTAAGTTATAATTTGTTGATTAAATTAACATTTTCTATAGGCATGTTCATGGAATGAGCAGCAAGGGTTATTATGGTCTTAAAGTCGTTTCCTTGGCATTTTACAAGGCAAGCATAAATCATATTTCATATTTCAGAGTTTCCACTTCCCTTGAGGGCCTTCAGTGAGAAAAGTGCTAACTTAAGCAAAAGAAAATGAAAAGCCTGTATTTTTGGAGCCTTATTGCAAGAGGAAAGTAACTATAGGTGGAAGGAATATTTTGAAAAAAACAGGACGAATGCTTTCACCCTGGTTGTGTGGCCTAGAACTTTGTTGTTTCTTTGATAATTATAGAAACATTGCAATAACATTTATTGATTTACCAACTTATTTTCCTGGATGTTGTACTCATTTATAAAGAAGGTTGAATCATGCATAGTTAAGGTTAAGGAAATTAATAAAATAACTGCCTATCTAGAGTACAAATTTGTCAGCCCAGATATTCTCAAGCAGTAGGAACTAATCAACTGCACAGCACATTATCAGCTAAGTATTACAGTGTCATTCCTACACCATTATCTATATAAATATTCATACAGAGAAACCAAAATTGTAAAATCAGAATTGTTTACTTACAAGAAAAACAGGGATAAAGTGTCATCAATGAAAAAGGATAGTTGTAAGTACGTGCAGGTTATGTAAAAGCTGATGAAAAATTTTACACTTTAGACAGACGTTTCATATTCAAAACATATTTATACTTCCACCATGGGGAAAGCAATGTCTATATGAAGACACAATTGTAGGCATTTCGATTCTCCCAGTTACGAACATGCAGGACATCTTTATGCTACAGAACAAATTAAAATGTAAGGACCCTGAAGCTATGGGTGCCTTGAGATGGTTGGCTGACACAGTACAGCATCATGAGGAGATACTAATCAACAACCCAAAGTGCTAGATGCCAACTGGTGTCTGTGATGACAAGCTCTGTTTCTCAGTGTCCATGAAAACAATGCCAAGAGTGTGCAGATGCAGCTGTCTTCTTACATCAACCCATAAGCACTATCTTGGCTATCTCTGGCTCATTTTCTGTCAGGAGTAGATATACCTATAGCTGCTTGTCTTACGCAGTATCACATATTCGCTTGCCAGTCACAACCTAATTTAACATGCTGCTTGAGTGTGTCTATAGTCCATGTGGAGCACATCTCAGATCATCTTTGAGAGCTAGAGTTGCCATGCATGCAGACTGATGATTTGCAGCAGCAAAACCAGATTTGGAATAAGGCCCTAATGATTTATCCACAAGGCTAAGTAGGATTGCAAGTTTAAATCTACTGCAACAGCTTGCTTGTTTCCACTGCGGGATAAACAGCAGCACAGAAGAAAAACTAAGTACTCCCAGACCAAGCTGCTGTCATCCCAGAACAGTCAGTCCTGGTTATTGCTGCACTCCTGGAGCATGATACCTTCCAGAATGCAAGCAGAATTTATAAGCACTTTGAGTACCTTCTTGCAAAAAGAGAGGAAAATGTGTCTAGCAGGACAAAGATTTGCCTGGTATAACCTAGTGATTTTTCAAGTCTACTATAAAAGCTAGGTTACAGTGTTTGCACAATGCTGTCAGGCTGATGAAAGTCAGAACTGGTCTGGAAAACAAAATGAAAATGAAAAATCAAAACTGTGCAAAAGAAAAGAAAAGATAGAGCTTGTCCCAGATAGGGCAAATCTTATGTCAGTGATCCACATAAATGTTAAGAATACAATACCAGTTCAATACCAAGCTAGGGCTGCTGCGATAGCTTTCTCCTTTCAGACTCCTGGCTTGCATCTTACTACCTTAGTTGCTCCTCATTTCTTTAGGTTCATCGGGCCAAATTCCAATTACCTGGAGAGGGAGAGTTGAATGGGAGGGTGAGAACACGTACAGAAATAGAACATTGGACTTAATAAATCTTGTAGGACCTAGGAACAGCTGGGGAAGCTTCATTCCGATAAAATATTATTACTGATGCTTTCTCATTTTTAGGTAAACAAATGTGACATGCAATGACTGGGATTAGTTGTGGCAAATTATTAGTGGCTAAGAGTGCCACCTTACTATAGATCCGCCAGTGGATGTAACTGGGGAACTTCAGCTTGGTCTTTTTTTTTTTTTTTTTACATATAAAGGATATTTTTTTCATGCCAATTTTTATCTTGTCTAGGAGGATCAGTTGTAAAGTTAGAAAACCATGCTTTGCTTGACATTAATTTCCTCATTACCAGAGTAGATTTGGAGTACTTAAAAAAAGCTTTCATAGACTGACTGCTTGAATGAGCAAAATAAAAAAAAAGGCAGCAATAAAAAAACCTAAATACAATCAAGAGAGATTATAAATGTCTCACTAAAATTTATGACAAAAACTCACTCTCACTCATCAACATCCAAATCCTTAATCCCCAAAAGGAATAGGACATTAAAAAGCTTCCTTGAATTAACACACTATCAATTTGTTCCTTCCAGCCCATGCAACCAGAAAGGCCCAACTATTGCAGAATTATCAGTGTTTATTCGCTAGGAATTACAACTGATTTCTATCCATGCATATGAGAGAAACAACAAAACTACCAGGTAAACTTTTCCACAACATAAACAACAAAGAATCCTTTGTGTAATAGTATTTACCACTTTTCAACTTCAGTAGCCATTTCAAGTAGTGTAATTTTGTTAAACGGCAACTCTTAGAACATGATAACAGTCTGCAAACAGTATTAGGACAGGAGAGCGAAATTTTAGGTCCTTCAGGGAAGCACAACTAAAAGTAAGAGAATGGAATTAAAACTGGAAAAATAAGTGGCCTGATCCTCTAAACACCCACCAGCCAATATCACACTTCCTATTTTGAGAGCCCTTAATTCCTATCCCTGTTTTTTGGTAATACTCTCAGATATTTATAGAGTACCATCTCTTCCTTGCTCATTGCTAAGTGAAGCCGTGTTAATGGACTAGTTTCAATAGCAAATGTGACTCGACACTACATGTTTACAGGAGTAAGTTATTAGGCTATCTAACAGCTTAATAGGAACTGACTTTGAAATGTGTCATTTTGTGTGTTTAATCTTCCAAGCAAACTGTGAAAGCCCCGGAACTAACTGAGGCTTTTTGAAAGGACTTGCAGTAAAAAGGCTTGGTGCAGTTTTTCTAAAAGGCCTTCGATCTGAATATTTTTCTGTACTCCAGGCCACTTTCAGATCACCAGGACCAGTTTCCAGTGCATTATTATAGCCTTTTTCCCCGAGTGCAGCTTGGAAAACAGCTGCTGATGATGCCAATTTTTCAGGCAATGACAAAGAGGTTTTTCTGTGCCACCGGCTTTCTGAGCTGCCCCACAAGATGATACTCACATGGAAATGACCCAGAAGAAAGGACTAAAGGCTTTCTTCAGGTCCCTGGAAAAGATGGTATCCAGGATCAGCACCAGGAAAATTAACCTAGCCTGCCACCCAGTTCTAGCCTAAGTCTGAGGAATGTGCCTTGGACACAGGACTCCAAAGATCAGCTTTCAGAGTAAGTCACTCCGGCAGCAGTCTATTGCTGGATGACATCTTTCTAGGCTCTTCTCTGATACAAAGAGAACAGTGAACGTAGGTTTCGTGCAGTATTTGATTCACACATGTGTGATCAACTGTACTGGATATGTTCAAGCAACCGCAACGTTTCGTGGATAGTGGCGGCATCTTCTCACATCAGAGGTACGCGCAAGACCTGCTTTGCCAGATGTAGGGAGAGCACAGTTTAGCCAGAAGTCCATCAGCTGCAGCCAAATAAAGGAAGTCTTATCATCTGCATTTTACCGTGGAAACACCAGACCAGGGAACTCACACGAGCTATAGAAATTTGAGATGAAAAAAGTCTCTGGCTTCTAATGAAACCTCAGGGCTTTGATGTAAGTCCTCCTCAAAATAGCATAGTCTTTTTATCTGAATGATTGCAACTAAAAATAAAGTGAGACAGGTATGCAGTTCTCAGCTGCAGAAAGCTGGGGACTACTTGCTTTCTTTGGGGATGTTTTAACTTTCTTTTTTTCACTTAATCTGTCTTTTTCCTCTTCACATATATTAGATCCTACCTAAATCCTTCACACTGCATTTAGAACCAAATAAAGCATTAATATGTTCATCTGTGTGAAATGTTCTCTTAACTATTACCTCGGGCAGTCGTTTAGTTGAATCTGATAGGGGAATGCATTGACATTGTTAAGGTTAATGACCCAATGATTAACAATACACATTTTGCAGCTCAATGCTTCCAGTCACTGTTTCACAGAGTAATGTGAACAACGACATGTATATTATGCTACAATATCTGGAATGGAGTCGTTCTTTCTACACAATAGGTGATGTAAAAGAAATCACCCCCTACTCAAACGAGTAGTTCTAAAAGAGGGACAAAGTTTTACACTTACCAAAAATGTGAGGAACTCCACTGAGCTCATAGACGATACTATATTAATCCTGATTAGCTCATAAAGTCAGTCATTTTATAATTTGTGTCCCGCTGCATTTAGCTAAATCATCCACAATTTTAAAAAGATATTTTTTATGCTCATAATTATGTCTTACTAAAGCTGTAGTGCTATATTGGATCAGCCACAGCACAGATCTGATCTGAACTGATGATCCACTTGATTGCACTTCTATCCAGAGCACACAATATGACTTTTATACTGACCATGGGCAGACAGCTGTGTTTAGCATAAAGGTGGACCAGAAGGGAAGAGCAATGCTCGCTCTCACATAAGGCCATCTAGATCAAATGTACCTTTTCAAAAATTTTGAACAAACCTGAAATAGGAAGGCGAGTTGGTAACGTTTCAGTGTGTGCACCATTAGACCACGGTGGGTTTGATTGGTGCTATATATGTGTGCCAACCTCTGGAAGCAGGACCTGTCTTTGAGTAGATTAGTTGCATCTGAAGTAGGGTTCCTTCTTGAATACCATATTCTGTGGATATTTTTGACCCTCAACCTTATGTAGTTGACAAGAGTGGTCTCCCTCTGCTGCCTTTTTTTTTTTTTTAAAAAAAATAGATTTTCCTCTCTTCAGTTTATCACATTGTTTTGAGGGCACTGATATCTAAAAATAGAATAACTGCAAGAAACATTATTGTTACTTCAGCAATGCAGTCCCCATTTGAGTATTCCAAAATAATTTGTAAACATTAAGTAATTCACTGAGTTTCACTGCACCCACTTTTGTTATTAGCACTGCATTAGTATTTTCAAGTATTCACAGGACCCAAATATATGTACTAAATCTATTGTACTAAATTTTTAGGTTGATTTTAGGTACAACACAGTGAACTGAGAAAACAAATAGGGCAGTGGCAAGTTCTGCTAAGGAAGGACAGCAACAAAATCATATGGTTAGTCATATCTGTCATGAAGGTATCTTAACAGATTAGTGAATAATTTTAATAAATAAATAAAAATAAATGTAAGAGGTGATTTGAGACATAATCAACTTACAACATATCAGTCATTTCTTGTCTAAATTTAGGCACTTCAGTGATCTGATTTTCAGAAGGTCTGTTCAAGAACATGTTCTGTTTAATTAGTGGAAGATGTAAGTGTTCACAGTCCCTGAAACTTTTAACATTTATTTGGGTGATTAAGAATAGACTGAAGCAACTTTCTTAATTATTTAATTAAAAAATGTGGAACTACAGCCCAGATCCTCATTCACATTTACACGTTAGATCACCGCAGCAAAATATAAACACTATAAATTACACAGCAGATAAAAAATAGACTTGTGCTCTAAACCTTTCATCAGCTTCACTGTCCTTCTCTGGACAAGCTTCAACACCTCAATGTCCTTCTTGCAGTGAGGGGCCCAAAACTGCACCCACCGTTCGAGGGGCAGCCTCACCAGTGCCCAGTCCAGGGGCACGATCCCCTCCCTGCTCCTGCTGGCCACCCCATGGCTGACACAGGCCAGGAGGCTGTTGGCCTTCTTGCCCACCTGGGCACACTGCCGGCTCATGTCCAGCCGGCTGCCGACCAGCACCCCCAGGGCCTTTCCCGCCGGGCACTTTCCAGCCGCTCCTGCCCAGCCTGTAGTGCTGCTGGGGTTGGTGTGACCCAAGGGCAGGACCCGGCACTTGGACTTGGTGACCCTCATGGCATTGGCCTCAGCCCATCGATCCAGCCTGTGCAGGTCCCTCTGCAGAGCCTTCCTGCCCTCCAGCAGATCAACACTCTCACCCAATTCAGTGTCATCTGCAAACTGACTGAGGGAGCACTCAATGCCCTCATTCAGGTTATTGATAAAGGTATTAAAGAGAACTGGCCCCAAAACTGAGCTCTGGGGAACACGACTTGTGACTGGCCGCCAACTGGGTTTAACTCCATTCACCACTCCTCTTTTGGCCTGGACATACAGCCAGCTTTTTACCCAGCAAAGAGCACACCTGTCCAAGCGATGAGCAGACAGTTTTCCCAGGAGAATGCTGTGGAAAATGATGGCAAAGGCTTTACTAAAGTCTAGGTAGACAATTTCACTCATCCCCTAAGTGGGTCACCTTGTCACAGAAGGAGATTAGGTTTGTCAAGCAGGATCTGCCTTTCATGAACCCATAAATCCATACTGACTGGACCAAATCCCCTGGTTGTCCTGTACATGCCATGTGATTGCGCTCAAGATGACCTGATCCATCCCCTTCCTGGGCACTGAGGTCAGACTGACAGATCTGTAGTTCCCCAGATCTGCCTTCCATCACATTTGCTAACCTCCAGTCAACCAGAACCTCCACAGTCAGCAAGGACTGCTGATAAATGATTGAAAGTGGCTTGGTGAGAATTTCTGCCAGCTCCTTCAGTACCCTTGCGTGATTCTCATCCAGTCCCACAGACCTGTGTGTATCTCAGTGGTGTAGCAGGTTGCTAACTGTTTCCCCTTGGATGGTGGGGAATTCATTCTGCTCCCCATCCCTGTCTTACATCCCAGGGGGCTGGGTACCTGGGGAACAGCTGGTATTACTATTAAAGACTGGGGCAAAGAAGGCATTAAGTACCTCAGCCTTTTCCTTATCCTTTGTCACTGTTTCCCCACCCCATCCAATAAAGGATCAAGATTCTCCTTAGCCCTTCTTTTGTAGCTTACGTATTTATAGAAATATTTTTCTTTTACACTAGTAGGCAAATTAAGTCCTAGTTGGGCTTTGGCTCTTCTAATTTTCTCCCTGCATAACCTCACAGCATCCTTGTAGTCCTCCTGAGCTGCCTGCCCCATCTTCTAAAGGCCATAAGCTCTCTGTTTCTTCCCTGAGTTCCAGGATGCCAGTGTTCTTTCTAATATAGACAATCTCACCCTCAAGTGCTTTAACCAGATCTATTTCTTTAAGTAATTAAACTTTTTACTTCTGTTACTCTTGTTGGAAAGCTGTTCCAGACTCATCACCTCAACCCTTAAAAGCAGTCTTATCACACATGTTGTTTTCTTTCATCAGCCTTGTCTTTCAACCTAAATAGTTTTCTCTTACTTATAGGAATTTATGCCACTGCTGTTTCTAGGCATATCATTTGTCAGTTTATTTTTGTGGGGCTAATCAAGACAACAATAAAATTCTCTCTAGTAAACTGTCTTTCCATCTCTGCCAGAAGCTCAGTGGCCAGTCTCTGAATCATTTCCAGTTCAAATTCTTCAGGGTGGAGACAAAAGAATGCTCTAAATGTGGCCTCACTGGTTCTTTGAGCAACAGTGTTCACACATGCTTGTAGCAACTATCCCTGTTCCCACACAGAACAGGCAGTTTGAAGTTGGGACTCATCAGCTGACCTATTTTATCCAACTCCCTCGGGATGACACAGATGCATTAGAGGTAGGACTCAGATGCCTGTGTACAAACCAGTCACTACAGTCCATGTGTCTAAATCCTACCCTTCACTTATGGATGGAAAAAGTTATGTGATTAATTCTGTCCCAAATGCAGGACATTGCACTTCATTTTTTTTTATTTCATTTCAGTCATTGCTTACCTGCCCTTTAGATTAATAAATAAAATCAGTTCCAAGGTGTTCTTTTGGGAACTCCACCACTCTTCTAGGCTACTACATCCTCTTTCAAATTATTCTTGCGTTCATTCCAGTTCTGTTTGCATCAGTGCCTACTGGGTTCAAATCCCTTTCAAAGATTTCCAAACAACTTTTCTTTTTTTATAAAAAGACACTATTTGAGAGGCAAAAGGGGTTTTTTTCACCCCAAGATTTACTTCTTAGTCTTTAACCTAACAAGAGGAAAAAAACCCCAACCAAACCACAAAAAACCCCACTTCAAAACAAGGCAGATATATATATCCAAATGGCATATCATAAGGGAAAGGTCTCTTTCCTTTGTAGTAATGAGAACTTTCTCTGTTTGGAAAAGTTCTAGTAGGCATGTCCTAAAATTTTAGGAGTAGAAAGATTCAAGTCCCAGTGGTCAGAAATATTCTCTGTCATTGTTTAATTTACTAGTATAAGACACAGCCTCTGACTCTGATGGAGTAAGTGATAATGTGCTGCTAGACACATTCATTCAATTAATAGCCGTGCCTTAAATACTTAGAGAGCTTTTTATATTACATTATTGTTCAAGTGACCTTCTTGGACAGCGCCTAAGCTAGATATCACTTTTCACATAAAGTGTTAGGAAGATATTACTGTAAAATGATATAATTGCAATTAAATTTTATAAAAGACATTTGTAATCTCAAACATTCAAGAAACACCAGATGCCGTACACTACAGAGGAAATAAGAGTCCAACAGCATTCTTGCATGGAACTTCCAAATCAGTAAGTTTTTTGAGCTTCCAAGACTTTCAAGTGTTTACAGAGTAGCAGATGCAGTCCTCACCATAACAGGCAAGATGAATACTCCTTCATGCAGACTTGCATTATTAGACAAGGAAGTATATAATATAATCAAACATGATGGCAGGGACAAATATTTGGATTGTAAAGGAAAGTACTTTCAATGATCACATCCTTTGCACCTTTTGATGGAGTTGAAGGCAGAAAGCCTTGTTCGTAAAAAGTCAAGAAAACCCTGCCTACTACTTGGCAGGTTTTATAGCAACCTATGTAAGGCCCCTTTCCTCATTTTCACTATATTTCTTTTGGAAAAACATAAACAAACAGCAGCTCTTGATGTTAACACCAAACTAGCATCCCATAGAAGAAGTATTGGGTTTGGATAACACAGTTTTGCTGCCTATTTGACTATTGACACAACATCTGTCTATATCTATAGTCACATGCTTGCAGGATCTGTTGAAGTTACCTTCTTAGATCATTTCAGACTTCAGTAACTTCTTATATTTTCTCTCAACGTCTTTTATTTGTTTTGGATCATTATTGAGTTCCTTGTCCAACATCAGTCATAAAAGTGTTTCAAATATTTACTTTGAATAATGAGATATCTTGCAGGCAATGTTTAATTTTAATGCCAGAACTATGCAAATAATACCCACATTAATTCCAGGTAAAAATACATATCTATCTATGGCTTTGAGAACTCCTTACAAAACAGGAAACATTTTTAAATTAAAAAAAAAATATTTCTACAAATTTTGATTGGAAAAAAAAAAGGCAGAACACCCAGCAATTTTTTTTTGTTTCATATTTGTATTGCTATCTGTAAAGAGACTCTTCTCTTTAGTAATATTACATTACAGTTAAATTATAAACTAGAAGTTTTTCTCTAACGCAGGATTTAAACAATTATCTACATTTAGCCTGTATGAGGGGCTAAACTATAGCAGTTATTTTGTCTCTTGATGACCTCTCCCCAGTTGAGAAGGGGAATCAAGAAGAGACCCAAAGGTTGAAGCAAGGACAGGCTCAATGAAACAGCAAAACAAATAAAGTTATACTCAGCCTACAATGTCCAGACATTTTAGCCCTCAGGAGAGGATAGCAAGCGAAAAAGCAGGAGAAACCCCAGCCAGAGCTCCCCTCTCCTTAGCAAACCTTCCCCCTTTATAACAACCATGACATTATGGGATGGGCTACACCTGTAGTTAACTCAGGGCAGCTGCCCTGGCTGACTTGAAACTGCTAACGGCCTGCTTAGTGTGGCTGGGCTGTGATTCTGTCCCAGCCAAACCAGGACAGCATTTAACAGAAAAGACACCACCACGTTTCGTAAGTGCACCTTTGCACTGCCTTTTCCAGGACTGTTGTAGCTCTGACATATGTAAACCAAGTTCTCCCCTACAGTCTGAATGTTGATTTGCAAAGAACTTTTGGTAGTCTTGCTGTTGAATTGCTCTCAGACTATCTGGCTATTAACAAACACGGTTTTAATTTTTAGCAGTCCAGATTTAAAACCAACAGTTGTATCAGTGATTATTTGCTTGTGATCTTTCTATCTTCATTCAACAGTATAAATATATAGTTGGAATACAGGCCAAGTTTTTCTTCTTTTAATATCAAAGTTACTTTTTCATATCAAAAATACATAATGTTTTACCTACTGGGGAATTTTCTTAGTCCATCACTTTGTAAAAGCTAATATATAGTGAATTGAACGGGTTTTTTATTATTCAGTATAACACATAACTAGGATATTGCTAAAATCTTTGCAGTATTGGAGACTAGACTCTATCTAACAAGGTCTTTGCAGAAGGATGTGAAAAGTGGAGATAATTCATAGCAGATATGACTGGTGGCAGTTATTTAAACAACAATGTGGCAGCAAGTCAATCTTCCTTCCATCACGTAAGACGTGTGACACACTTAACAGTGCTTATGGGAAGGGTTTCACTCTTTTTAAAAAGCATGTATATCTTTAAAAAACTTGTAACTTATATCTAAAAAATGTACTCTATGGTCATGGCACTGCCCAGCAAAGCAACTGGCAATCCAAAATTAAGTCAAAGTTTTTGGGTTTTCATTCTTCGTTTTTTTCTTGTCCTATGATTTATCACATGCTTTCAAGGTACAAGGTACACCTGACAGCTAATTTTGAATTTGTGTTAAAAGCTCATCATGATGCAGAAAATACAGTATGCAAACTGAAGATCATAGTTCTAGTCCCAGAGATTCACGCTGTTTAATCAAAGGCTGTTGACCACATTTAATTATCACTGAAAGTTAATAAAAAATTTAACATCAGCTACCTGAAGCTTGCATTAAAATGACCTGCTTATTGCTGATGCTCCACCTCTGCTAATGACCTAAAAGAATCAGGCTTTCTACATGCAGGATTATTTACTACTTTAAAATTAATTATATCTCCTTACAAGTTAAAATAAGGAACCTTCCTATTTGTTTCACGCTGGCCACTCAGAAGGAAGGTATGTTTAATCAGATCAAACTCCTGCTCCTCCAGGCATTGAGGTTTGCTGTACTCAACAACATGACTGCTTTGAAAGTCGGCAAGGAGAAGCACTCCTGTGCTACTGACTCATAGCACTGGACAGACCCAAAAGTCTCAGGTGCAGGAAAGGTTAGAGTGAAAAACTGTAGGAACAGCTAAAATTAAGAGAAGTTCATCGCTGGTATTGCTAAAATAAACAAACAAACAAAACAAAAGGAAATAATCAACAATATTAGAAAATAGTCACTATACAGGTGCAAATACCACATTTCCCATTCATTTCTGGCTCCTGGCAATGTTGAGGGGTACAGAGCATTTTCTGAAGCTATAGCAGAACAAAGTTCAACTACATCAATAGTGGCTGAAAGTTACAGGGTTTTGCTGGTTCAGTGGCTCAGCTGAGTGGGCCACAAACAGCTCCACAGCTGTTGCTGCTTCTAGCTGCTCAGCAATGCTTATGACAGAGGAAGTGAAATTCCTCCACTATGATAGAGGATGTGAAATCACACGGTGAAGATCAATTTAATCAGATCTGTCCAGAACTAAGTGTTTCACTGAACTAGCAAAATTAAGGTTAACCAGCATCCTAACTAGGACCCGCTTATAGATGGATAATGTGAAACAAATCTTAAACTCCTGGTCTAAGATTCCTTAGATTCTCCACTATTAAATCCTTCGTGTAAAGGCTGAGCTCTTCCACCAAAGATTTTGTTATCTGAATAGACAAGACAGACAAAGAATATTGCAGGCATGCAAGAGAGAGTTGACTTGCCCCATGAAGATAAGCTGCAAGGTACAGTGAGGAGAAATCTCCACCAGTATTATCCATAGCTTATTTCACGGCAAATGACAACTGCTCCTCATTTTGAAAGGACAGCAACTAGCACATCAACCACCGCAATTATTAAAACAAAACCCGAGAAAACTTCAAAGCAGTAGATAAGAACTCAATATTTGGAAGCATTGTCATGTCAGTACAGACAGTGGAGCTTTTACTCTTAATTATGTTTTTAAACAATCCTCTATCACAGGCAAAAGAGCTGAACGCCAGCAAATATCTCCAAGAAGCAGAAATGTTAATCATAGCAAAATTAATTCTGTCTTCATCAGAGCAAGTAAAATGCCACTTTTACTTTAACAAGACTGCACAAACAAATTAATTCTAAAGAAGCATCATCATCCTGCCAGTTTTCTTGCAGGGCTCTGCTCTACCTTCTGCTGCTTTTCTTACTCTGTTTGGAAATTTCCTTTCAGAAGGGAAGGGAAGGGAAGATTTCCACTGTGCGAAAACACCACACAGTAAAACACATACAAAAAGGAGATGGGCTAAACAGTTTTTATTCAGCTTTAAAGAATTAACTCAGGCACCCATTTTTGGCACCTATTTACCTTTGGCTTTTGCTAGAAGAAGATGTTCAGAAGAAGGCAAAATGGACATTTCTGAAGTGTGAATTAGATCTAGACATACGTCCACTGATTACAGAAGAGGTCTGGATTCCCAAGGAACATAAATACTTCCTTGCAAAGGCCTGGAGTTAGATGGGGTGAAGTTAAGTCCTCTTGCATTTGAAGCACAGTCCTGAAGTATTGTGGGTGAGATAGAATGGGAATGTACCAGAGCTCGACATCAAGAGCTGTAAGATGTTTTGCACCATCAGAGTGGGAAGGTGAGTAAGGTGTGATGATCCTTATTTTACTATTATTTTCCATGCTATTATTAAAGCAAAGAGACCTTGAGACCTCACTAGGATGTTAAGTCAGTGCTTATTACGAAGCTTTTGTAGTCTAAACTGACAAGGCAGAAATCAGAGACATTATCCCTATTTTAGAGGAATGAAATTAGGACAGGAGATTAAACAGTTTGCCTCAGGTGACCCAGAAAAAAAAATTAGTGAGCAAGTAATACCTGACACACCTCCTGAATCCCAATCAGACACTTGAACCACATAAACTCCTGTTTCTCAAATTGTTCATCCATCTGGCCACGCACTACAAGCTGGAGGTGGTTGGACAAGGTGAAGAAAAGGAGTGGAGGGCAAGGGAGGAGATTTCCTCGTTTCTGCCTCTTGCCTTCACACAGCTGAAAAAAAAACTTTTCCAATCTTTGGTTTTCAAATCATAGTTTATGACTTCCCTCTTTCTTTCCCCAAAACATCTTTCTTTTTTTACCTCCCTCTTGCCTTCACCTTGCCTGCTCCCTTTCTCTATATGGTTCATTCGCAGTTGCGTAGCAACAGCACGTTCCTTAAAAAAAGAGTCTTGCTAGATATAAAAGATTGAATGAAAAAAGCGAGTTGTACAAAGTCCTAATGATTCCATGAAACAACCATATATTCTGACTGGTTCTTTCCAAAGAAGTAACTAGGGAGGTGTGTGGGCTGAGGGGAGGTAGGAGACAAAAAGAATCAGCATTTTAGACACTCATTTCCAGCTGTCCTTTTCTAGGCCCCTAGGCAGGGTCCTCTGTAGCTTCCTATGTTAGGAAAGACCAAAGAAGAGTGTATGATAAAAGAAGGAATGAGAGTTTAAGGCCCAAACAAGCAATGAGAAAAACCATACCAAGGAAATGAAAGGACATAAACCTGGTATTTTTGCCCACAGTCATGCTTAACTCCTGCAAAAGCTGTAACTGTACCTTTAGCTCTGTAACTTTGAAGGATTATTCCTCAAAGGTGAACTGATTAGTTCAAGGACATCTGTGAGCAAAACTGAGTCTTAAACTCAAAAGTTATTGATTCTTCTCAACACATAAAATAGTCACTGGAGATCCCATCATGACACCTTACTATTTCAGTTTAGCTGCATTTATCATAGACAACACTGAGTCAAGTAAGATGCTCCAAGAAAGGCCAGTCTTAAGAAAGTCAAGCAACTTACACACATAAAATGAAAGCCAGACATTTGATAGCATGTTGTTGAAGCAGAGAAAAGGAAGATCAATATTATACAGAAGGTTAATAGTGAGGATCAAAATAGGCTTCTCCAACTTTAAAAAAATTATTGTTCTAAAACTGAAATTTAGTGCCATGGCATGTCAAGTCAAGTTGCTGCAAATAACAGAAGCCTATTACACAGAAGTTGCCATAATATCTTCAATCTATAACCAAGCAAGCAATCCTTGCTTGCTGCCCCTCAGCATGTGAAGTGCCTTCTCTTCCATTTAGCTCCATCACTTCTTTCACTTACTCAGTCTGGAGGAAAAAGAGAAGGGGCAGTAAGAACATGAGATAGGCCAGATTTCTGAGCAGTATGATACCTTTTGATCTGACTCTTCTGTGAGGCGATCATGTGTCAGCACTGTCAGTATCCATGGCCTTGATCTGCTCCGCCTCGATCTGTGATCATTGCTCAGGTTCTCAGCATGCAGAGGAAGACCTTTGTGCACAATGACATAAGTAATGAAATGAACAGTGTCAGGAAAAGGTTCAAAAGCCTCTTCCATGACATGAGTAGCGGCAGCCACTATGGAACAGTGGCTGTGCTTAGATTTAAATTTTCTTCCAACACAGCTGCCAGATGCATGATAGGATAGAAAGGAGTGTCTGTCTTGGCCATAAAGCTAGAACAGAAATAGCTAAATACTGGGAGAGATTGGAAATCTTGGTGAACCTGATTTTTTCATCTTGATCTTATCTTGATCTATTAGTTTAAATTCTCTGATGAATCCTTTCCTGTAAAGCAGAAATAGCCTAGTTCTATTTCAGGGAAGTTCTGTGATGAACGTTTATAAAAGTCTATGAGGATAAAAGCAAGATTTAAATACCAAGTATTAAATGAATGGGATGAATTAAGATAAAGTCTAGAGAAAGCCATACCCCGTCCTTCTCTTTAACTACTGGGAAATTTGCCTGTGTCTTCGCTTTAATTTGCAATGACCAACAGTCAGATATTAGATTTGAGCTACAGATTAGCAATTTTTTTCCTTTGAAATTTTCTAAAAGAGGAAAGGTTTGATTCCTTTCTATCTTTTATGGAAAAATGAGGTAATGCGATATTTAAAGAATGAAAACATTTTTAATTCCATATTAGAAGGTCCAAAGAAGATGGGACTTGGAGTCAGAACGGGCTGAAATCGGTGACAAATGAGAAAAAGAGCTGTGTGGGAAGGGATGAAGAACTCAAAAGTCAGAGATCTGTAGTAAATCTTTCAGTAATTATGATCCCAGATCATTAGAAAGGAATTCAGAAAAGATTAGGTATTTTGATGGAGATTTAGGACTAATTAATTGATGGAAAGGCTGATAAATAAGACTGGTATGAGGTAGCTACCAGAAGTTACTAGGAAAAAGGTTCAGTTTCCGTAATATAATGGAGTCAGGTTAAGAGAAAAAGTTTTTAAGCGCAGGGGATTGAATGCACCTAATGGTGCCTTCTCCTCAAAACAGAGTACTGGTCCCACCCAGTGTTTGCCTAGGAAAACACCTGGTAATTCCAACTGTACAGACATGCAAGAAAAGAATCATAGTGAAAATTAATCACTGAAGACACATATGCTAATACGCTGCATTACGTCCAGCCATCTGGCTGATCTGATAGACGAAAAGAAAATTGTAAAAAAGAGTGGGGTTTAGTAGGAAAATGGGATCCTCTCATAGCCATAAGAAGCATAGATATTTGGCATAGACAAAGAACAGATAAGTGACTTGCAGGAGTCAAGTGTGGCAAGTTTGAGTAGACTGAGACTGCAATAGCTGGAAGTTTTCTTTTTGATGTGGATGGAAAATATTTTTAGATTTCATAAGAAACTAAGATGCACAGACAGCACCAAAAGAACTCCAATTTAAAACATCTGAAACCACCAGAAAGTTTCTGAAGACATTTAAAGCTAAGATAAGACAGTAAAGGCAACAAAATCTCAATTAAAGATGCTTATAAACAGGCTAAATAACATCTCTATATGACTGGTGCTGATGATATGGTGCAGAAAATGCAGATACTTTACTACATCTCCCACATGGACATCCTCACCTCCTTCACTTCGTGTCTAAAAACCACCTCCTAGATAGATTTTTATCACTTGAATCCAGATACATACAGTATTTCTAAAGATCACATTCTTCTCTGAAATGCAGTTCAGTCATTAGATACCCACACGCATTTTTACATTTGATGAGCATTGCCCTTGTTTGCCAACTCCCAGTAACTACTCAGTTAAATAAAGTACTTCAAATATTGTTTTGTGGGTAAACGTGATGCTGGTGCAGGGGAAATTACAACACTAATAAATTAATCTCTCTAGCTAACAGGAACAATTATTACCTACGCTACACTGTCAAGAACTGCATATGGGACTACAGCTTTCTTTTAAGAGCAAGAGAAACTAATGTCTCCTGACCTATGTCTTCTAGCAGTAGAGAAATATTTCATTTGTTCACTTTGACCTGTCTTTTCATCTAATCTAAGGCTGTCAGCAAATGTTATGTTGGTTTGTGAATACAGAATACTGCATGAACTCACAATGAAGACACTAAATTCGTAGCAGCTGACTGCTGAATAACCATAAGATAGGAAAACTAATTTCAGGGTGGCATTCACCTCCTGGGACAAAATTCATCCGTTCTCAATATCTGTGATGGGTGAGATGAATTACTTTCCAGAGGGGACTAGTGCTCTTCATTGACTGCAGAGGAAGTCTACATAACTTAAACTATATACTGAAACTGTAGTTGGCTTAAGTACATCCTTAATGACTTTCTGTTCAATCTGTGATTTCACAATGATTACTTCTTCATCCCATCATCAATTCTGTGAACCACCTAATCTTCAATGTTATGAATTTTTTGCATTAATTCTTTGCCATAGGCAGTATGATACTAAAAAAATTCTGACAGAATTCACACCTGTAAGTAAAGCTCATGAATACATAGCAATAAAGTGCATTTTTTATAAAGTGGCATTTCTGTTTCCTTTATGTCCCAATATGTAAGAAAGCAAGTTTACTATAATAGATCGTCTCATAACATTTACTCTGGTGTTTGTTTTAATGAATCATGTTTATTTTCAGAGATGAACTCTCCAGATGAGCTCTGGAGAATCTTCTGTGGCAGCTTAACACGTCAGATCCCTCAGTTCTCCACACACCCATCTCCATCTATTGGAGTTTATCTCACCCTTAACACAGTCTAAGAGAACATATCCCCATGTATGTGCATTTAATTGTTCAGTAGCTGAACTTACCATCACAGTGAAAATGAGTTTGCAGTGATGTAGTGGTCTGTGAAGCGGAGCACACTATCAGATAACCACTGTTCTATACAAAAAAAAGAAGTTGTATTTGGCACAGATAAACACATAAGGCAATAGAGCTAGTATGATCTATTCTCTCCCATTAGTTCAAATGGTTCGTTTTGAGCCATGAGGATATGGGGAAACAACTGGAACAGTGACCACAGACCAGAGAAACTAGATGTGCGTGATAAACTTCACGGCGCACAGGGCAGCAGGACCAACCATAGCTAACATCCAGCTCTAGCTCTACAAAGGATTTTAGTTAAGCGAGTGAGCTGATGTTATGACAAATTAGCATAGCCAGGAGAATTACAAAATGTAACACACAGATGCATTAGTGATGCACATGATGTATACACTTGGGACCTAATTAGTGATTGGCTGTGGGCCTGAATGTAAAAATAAACGTGTGAGCTACCCACTGGGTAGAGCCATGGATCCCAGTGCTAAGAGAGGCAGGTTGGAGGGGGCAAGTTCCTGCTTTCTTGCAGGCTGAAGAAGTATCTAGTTATGTCTTCAACATGTCTAGCCAATTTGTGTCTATACAGCCATCAGTAAAGTCATTGCAGCATGTGTGAGAGCATTTGCTCTCTGTCTCTCGGTGTTGACAGCAGCAATGAGATTTCTTTCATCATCTGGTGTTCTGGATAGTGACTAGGGCAAGTAATCAGATCTAGAGAGTACCGTGCCACTGCCATTGGATTGCTACTGCTAGCTGGGATGAGGCTGGCTAGTGAACATCTACACACATTAAAGAGTACATATAATCCCAGGTGAAGCTGAATAGGAAAGAATTCATCTCCATTTGAAGGCCATGCAAATCACAAGGTCAAGGGAGAAGTAGAGACAAAATTATGACTCAGAGAATGGAAAATAAAAGATGACCTCTACTCAGGGCTTTTCATGGAGATACCAGCCTAATCTGTGAGAATTCTCATGTGAAGTGAAATCAATCTACTCTGACACCTGACTCCTTTGCTATAATCATTAGAATAACAGGTGGAGAGCCTAGAATGGAATGGAACCAAAGAATCATTTCTGTTTCAAGCAACTGCCAAAATACCTATTTACCGCTGAGACCAGAACAACGCTGAAGCAGCTGTTGTGCTCTTCTGGGTAAATAATATGTGTTAAAAAATGTATAAACATTTATACATGTTTACCTTCGAGACGTCAGCCTCTCTGAAGCAGACATTTCCCTTGCTGCATACATAATACATGCTTTGTTTGAAAAACTGCCTAAATTCATAAAGGGAGAAAAACCTGTAGGGCACTGTATATGTACAGTGCTGTTATCTCTTGTAAATACAGACGTAGTGGATCCTTAGCATATAATATGGCCTTATATTCTGGGTTCAAAGTCTTCTGCAAGGTGCTCAAAGCATTCCTATAAGTTTGGCAAAACATGTTATCTACCCACTTCTAAGAAAGGCCCCAATTTTGAAAACTATTCACTGAACTGCTGGGTTTCTTTTGCCTAAGTCCAGAGTGAACCATAGCAAAGAAAAAGTGAAATCCTCCTCAACCGGTGGAGCTCCACAAGGCTTTCATCTCTTTATCCATCACCATTAGCATTAGGCATCTGGTCTCAGCTAATGGTTGAGGCTCCCTCCCAGTCCATGAACAGTGAGACATACGCTGTGTGCAGAGCTAATACAGTAATAATTCAGCATAAATATTATCACGAGTGACTAGCAGATCTACCAGAAGAAACGGTGTGTGTCCAGACACAAGTTCAACCCTTGTTGCTGACCACTGAGCTCTACTCCAGTTGGTCAAACTATAAAAGGGCATCTGATCCTCCAGACAGCAGCTCGCTCCTTGAGTACAGAAGCTTGCATGGCATTACCTACTTAGTCAGATGAGACATCTTGACTCAGAAATATCTTTGTGTCTCATTATGATCCTGCTTAAGATCCACAAGTGTAAAAAACTGCTCTATAAAACTTACATGGAGATATTTATTCAGTTTTCTTCTGCATTGTTCTACCCACTCTCCAAACTCTGATTAGTAAACATCCATAAAATTAGTCGTGTTTGCTAGAGGAGTCTATGAACTGCCTTAGTGGAAGTTAACAGTGGTAGTTAACAGTGGTTCGTGGAAAGCAACATTGCCTCTGATGAATTAGACAAAGGTAAACAACTTGATAATATGGTATGTAGGATGCTATCCCTGGAAAGAAAATCAATCAATCAATCAATCAATCAATCTATCTATCTATCTATCTATCTATCTATCTATCTATCTATCTGCCTTTTTACTGTTAACTGTTAGCAATTATTTTATGTTCCCAAATTTGATATTTAAAGATAAGCCTTTTACTATTTAATCAAATTAAATTT
The DNA here is from genome assembly GCF_034619465.1 of Leptosomus discolor. Lineage (NCBI taxonomy): Eukaryota > Metazoa > Chordata > Aves > Leptosomiformes > Leptosomidae > Leptosomus > Leptosomus discolor. Next base: position 78,643,788 of record NC_141394.1, on the reverse strand, counting down.
GTTTGATTGTCCACACTAAAAACCTCCTAGTCATCACTTTGCATTTCATATGCAAATCTTCAGTAACAACATATTGTAAATATTTGGTCCACTGTAGCAAGGGAGTTAAAAAGTATGGTATAGAAAAACAAAAGTCAAGTGATTTTGAATCATAAGCCTACTTATTGAGGAAGAACGAAACCTGTATTTATTATTCTCACTATTTTTGTCTCAAGGCACAAAGACTAGGTGACAATTTACAAGATGAGTCCCTTGCAATCATGCTGCATCTTGTTTTCTTGTTCTAATCCACTTTCACAATTTCAACAATTTGATCAGTGTTATTCTCCATCTAGCATTCCTGTCACTGTCAAGGTGTCATTATATTCTGTAGAAAGACCTAATTGAGTCTCCAATTTATAATTAATGGGGCTCTAATTATTAATTGATATATTATTGATAAAATCATTATGAGAGGCCATAGCCTTTGTGTCATTAATGGGGGGGGGGGGAATTCTGTGGTACATTTTTATACAACTTTATCTGGAAGACCTTCCTATTTTCTAGTACGTATTGTATTAGTTAAGGGATACTCTTAATAAATTAGTATTATTCCAACTGCATGATAACACTACTATAAAACAAAATTATCGATATACCCTTCAGTGCAAGTGTATGCAGGCAACAAATAAAAGAACTTCTTATATCTTAATGATGCTGACATCAAATTCATTTGGCACTTTTTGTGTGGATACATGTTATCTTGCTTTAAAAAAAAAGTTTTGTAAAACCTGTCTATTACTTTTCACAGACCTTTGATGATTTCTTTGTGCATGGAAATCTATTTCTTCATAGAAGTAATTCTATGAAATAAAACCTGATCTTCAGAACAGCAGAACATGGACAAGTCCTGCTGGAAATCAGCTGAAACTACTCATTCCCATCACCTCCACAAATCACTACATCCTTGCTTGCTTATTTATAAGTTCAGGTTCCACAGAAGTGTTTTCACCTAAGACAGAGCTCTGAAGAGCTGAGCCCTGCAGTGGAATTGTTGGGTATATATGAGCTCTGTTCTCTCTATATAAACAGCCATTCTAGAGGGTCTAATGCTCTTCTCTGGTCTTAGTCACTCTGTTTCTGCAAAGCATTTAACAGTAGTGGTTATATGACAAAATTTTATATGGCAGACAGTCAAGAATACCAAGAATCCATGAAAATTGAGGGGTATGGTTGTGTCTGACCAGGCATGACAGCTCAGAAAGCAGCACACCACAGTAGTTACAGTAAGTGTTTACAGTCTTGTTAATTTGGTGCAAAATATATCGTGCAAGATGAAGTGGGGAATTTTCAAGGAATGAATATAGGAGAGCTTTAGTTACCAGTTGCTTTGCCTATGTATTTCTAAATAATATGTTCTAAATGAGTACTGCTGTACAGCTCAAGATGCATATATATTTCCTTATGCACTAATTAGGAGGGGAAAAAAACCCAGACTAATATATGGGCTGCTGATGACAGATGTTCAGAAGAGAGGTTTGAATATGATATATTAACAGAAAACAAGAAAGTAAAAACATAAAAAACGTTTAAAGAAAAGAAAGAAAACTTTATTATTGTTCCAACAACTAATTCTATCTCCGAAGAATGTTTACAATAGCCTAGTTCTGAAATCTTCAAGGGAAAGATTAATTTTAATAATCAGAATAGAAATTATACAGAAGGTCAAGAACATAAAATTGAAAATGAAGTAACTGTAAAATTCAGAATTGAGCTTTAACTCTATATGAAACAGCTAAAGAAAAAAAACCCTCTTTTTGAAGATGTAGTCAATTTTTCAGGGAGTTAATATGAAATAAATTATTTCAATACTGAAATGGATACAGTGAGTTGCTAACATGTGCGTTATATGGCTAAGATACTAGTTTAGTTTTGAAGCTGGTATAAAATTTTCATATTATGCCAAAGTTTTGGAACATTCTGGTCTCTGAAGAAATGAAAATTCTAGAATCTCTTTGCAACTGATGTAGTTTTTGTTAGTTTCATTTGTGTTCAACAATTTTTTTTGGCCTTTCCTTTGCAGTACCTGAATTTTTTTTCAGTGTCAGAGGAGATCAAACAGGATGCTTGGGCGGCAGGTATATCCTGACTCTGGTCAGAGGCGTAATGGGAAACCTCCATGCTGTTGAGATGCTGGCTGAAAAACCTCATTGCTTCCAGTGGTCAAACATGTCAGCCACATGTATTGGGAGATGAAAGAAATTATTCATTCCAGAATTATGGAAAGGAAGATTTTCCTGGCTATAAAAAACCTGACAACTAATGTTCTCATTCTGTCCCAGGCTTTTTCCTCGGTGTTCTTTGCTAATAATCCTTCCTTAAGTCTCTCTCCCTTTCATGCTCAGGAGGTGAAATAAGACTGACTTTTTGTGGTAGCACGTCTTTGATAGTGCATAGGAGCCATAGAGACGCATTTAAATTCAAACTTGGTGTTATGTTTGAAAGACAGAATATCGATAGGATATCCAGGCTAAAGTGAATGCAAATAAACATTCCCATCAAGTGTTCTCCTACTATAGTCACATCTAAAATTTCCCTAAAGCCAAAGCCAAGTGCTTGAGAGCAGGGTAGAAGAAGAGAAGGTAAGGTAGGAGGAGCTGACAATTAGCCAGGTACCATGCTAAACTGGCTGGAGAAACTGGGGAATACATAGTGTTTTCTTGAAGCATCCACGTGTGAACGCTCCTTGTATTTTAGAAAGCTGACTTTCAGCTCCAAAATAAACTTGCGTCTTAAGGGAGTGAGTCTATCCTTGAAGACAAAATCCCTTCACTCATGCTGATGTAGCATGATTACCCTGACCTGTATCATGGACTAGATAATTGTTCAGTTTGCTGAGAGCATCTGCTAAGCATGCTGAGAAATAGCCACAAACAATGAATGAGTTATATAGCTGTTGCGTGAAGTGGGCATACTCTCTGAATGAAATCTATAGACATCTTCCGTAAGTAGTACATAATGTTTTAACCTGCTTACATATGTTACATCTCTGTTGGGGCAAGAACTTGATTGGATATACATCATTTAGCTGGAGGCAACAAGGAGGCTTTCATAAGAAGCAAATATTAGTTCTTCTGCCAGTCTTATGTAGGTCTTTAGCACTGGAACTGCACTCTTGTATTAGTTTAGGAGATAATTTAAAGTGCATTTAATAAGATTTATTACCCTTAAGCAGTACATTAGTTGTTATCACTAATAAATAATCTAAAAAGAAAAAAGAACTCGAATTTATCCAGCTTTATATCCAACTTCTTTCCTTAAATTAAAATTTTATTAGAGTAACTGAAGATAGCAGAAAGTACATGATACAAGACAGCTCTAAATACATGAATGTGGACATTTTACAGGCTTGGTTTGACTTTAAAATGTCCATCTGAACATTGTATGTGCAGCCCTTTTAATTTAAAATCTGAGTCACACTTGGAGCTGAGTAGCTCTGCAGTGCAGGCTGAATGTGTTTGAGCCTACAGGAGCAGTCACATTATGGCTGGAGTCATGATACTGCTTCTTCCCCACCCTTTTGGAGAGTAGGAGTGAAAAAGACGTCTGTACTGTATTAGGCGCTACTTTCATACCTATTATTTTAGGTACAAAATAATCTCAGCATCTGATGAGATGTTCCCTGGCTTCCAAAAACATTGAAAGCATCCATCTACAGGAAACCTAAAAGAGGCAACAAATCTCTGTAGCATATGCCACTAAGACTTTCTTTTTTGTAAAAGTTTAATTTTCTCTTGGAAAAAGAAAATTGAGCTGTCCTCTTCCATCAGATAACCCTTGGATCCTCACCTCACCAGAAAGATAAGCATCCTCAATGTCATTGTTTTGTATATAGGATCCAAATTATTCCCCATTTGCCTACTTCTTTCTGAGTCAAAGTTCCTCCTCCATCACTTCTATGCTAATATCCCTTCTCAGTATCTATTCATGGCCTTTTGTTTGCTAATTAGTTTCTCCTTTATACAATATAGCAACATCAATCTCTCTTTTTTTCTCTTTCCAGGATTTTATATCCCTCAGCAATCTGTCCCCTGAGGGCTCTTCAGTAGGAATCATAGGCTCAGCATAAGGTCAGTTTTCATGCAAGAGGCACAAAAACTTTTGCCCTGTGTTATTTGCCCAGCACATTAAACACAGAATCAGTATTCTGCATGGACTAGCAGATGAGAGACCTTTTTGACAAATCACTGCAGAAGCTGCAAAGGTGAAAGCAAAGCATAACAAAGTACATAAGTAAAGGGAGGGGGGAGAAAATATATTTTCCAGAAATATTAAAGTGTCCAATGGCTCCATTTGTTCTCAAGAATTATGTCTAATGGAGACTTGTACTCAGATGTCCCATCTAACCCACATATGTTTTCAACATAAAATAATAATTTTATATGAAGCTGTTTGATATTTTTCTTTAAAATTAGTTTTAAATTGTTTCCTAAACAGGGGAACAAATTCAGCAGAAAGGAAAGAGGTTATTCCTTCTACTTCTGCCAATGAACACACTTGAAAGATGGAAGGATTCAAATGACCTCCAATAGGAGGAGTCAAACCTAGAACAACTCTAGTTTTGGTGTGTGTCTTCCTGAAAGAAAAGGATTAATATGTGGTGCTGTTCCCCCCCCTTTGTAATTGTCTTTTTGAAGAGTGACCCACATCTCCACAGCTTCAGTAGGAGATGTCTAAAGCATTTAATCGCAGTAAGTGCAAGCTGTGGTGCCTAGATATATTCCATTGGGAAGATAAACACAAAAATACTTTCCCACCATAGATTAGAACCATAAACTGGGGCTACGAGCATTATACTGTTTTACAGAGCATGAGGAGGATAACTGCATTACAAATCATTATGTGCTTCAATGCTACAACAGCAGAGGCCTAATAAGTTCTAAAGGAAATAAAGGTCTAAAGCTGTGGATCCCAGCAGGAGAACCCCAGGTTATGAGGAAAAGGTTTAAATGCACTTTGAAAGTGCAAGAACTGTGACATAAACTGCCTCTTACAGGCATAGCAAATGCATATGTTTTTATAAAAGGAACTGTGAGTCCCCAAAAGTTTATCCGTTACAGTGTCCCCATTTATATCTGCCAACCAATGTAGGTGCCAGCCTGTAATTAATGGGCAGGCATGTGAAAATCGGGTTTTGTGTGTGATAACATTATGCAGCTGTTGATGTCATATTGTTGGCACTGGTTTTTCATACAGACACCTGAGGTGAAAAATGAGATGCAGTTTCAAAGACATGAATAAATTTTGATTGTGAATTATTCCATTTAGTTGCACAGAGGAAACAGCCATGTGAGGAAGATGTTTTTTGAAACTCCCTCTCACTGGCTTTGTTGCTACATAATACATATATATTTTTTGAGACTGGAACAAATTCTGCAATTGTTACGTTTTTCCACTTTTAATTAAACAATACTTCAATTAAATTCCAATTGGATTGCTTCAGGTAAAATAAAAAAAAATGTTGAGCTCCAAATTGTAATTAACTTAAGTGAGAATTTTTTATCTTTTCCCAGAGCTACAGGACATTGTTCAGAAGAATTATTCATCTTCACTTCTGGTTATAAATCTTTTAAACTAACAAGGTCAAGAAAAAAAAGAAAATTCTTCTCCTTCCGTATCAGGAAAATAGCTAACACTCATTCCTCCCTAACACCACCTGTGAGACATTGAATGTTGAAAGCATAAAGAACACATTTATGTAAACAGCAAAACACAGAAACTGAATTATAGCAAAATAGAGGATTTTTAGGAAGCTAGAGAATTTCTTCTTCGGCAATTCTGGCATTTGCAGTTTTTGAACTATAGCTACCCAGTTTCACTCAGTCTACCATTACTTCAGAGAGTAAAAACTGCAAGACCTGATACTGTGAGTACCTTGATTTGATACCAGCTGCAATATAATCCATTCAGCCCAGGAGGATGGGCAGCTTGTTGAAAATTCAGGGGCAGTAGCGCTTTAGCCCCTGGCTTTATAAAGGCAGGCAGAACTAGATAAAGTGTTCATTAGGTGTAAAAAATCAAGCTAAGCAAAGAGTAACCCTTGGTTGAGCACTTTGAAATACGTATCAGCAGAAAATGATGAAAAGTAAATATGATACGGTGACTATGCATAAAGCAAATATTTGACCAAAGGCCATGAGACGCATCAGTTCTACGTGTGTACATGTACATGCTACACACTGTGTACAGGTGATCTCTGATGTGCCGGGGGGCAGCCACGCCACTCAAGCTTAGCTTTTCTCCAAAACTCATCAGCTCTACTCTGTGTCAGAGTAGGAGCCACTCACCTCTGTCCTGTGCCATGTTAGCCCAATTTACCCTTCTTTCCGGTCTGAAGTACCAGTCTTAGCTGGATTTTGTGTATTTGAGGCAGGGAGCTGCAGTTAGAGCCCGGTCAATGATAAATCTGGCTCTGCGCTCAGCTAAAATATGCAGTTGCTCAAGAACTGTGGGCTTGAGGGGTCTGTCAGTACAGTAAAGGGCAGGAGCTGTGGTCTGTTCTTTAGCCTTCAGGGAAATTACACATGGATGTATAGAGCTAAGTTTTCTTCTTCTTAAATACAGTGGCTTCACTCACAACAGCTGCTAAGGCCGGGTTATCACACAAGGCATGAGAGGGCACTTACTGGCAAAGTGCTAGTTGGCAAGTGTCAAATTGTCATGCAGCATGATAACTAAATATGCTCCACACCAGGTCCCCAAAAGAGAGCAAAAAGGATCTTGCCCACTGCCCAACACAGCAGGGTCTTGTTTTAGGACTGGGACTTGCGGGTGCTGCTGGAACGCAAGTAAAAAATGAGGAGATGCAAATCTTTTTAACAAACAGGCAAATGGTTTAGCAAAACAATCTCTCTGTATGCCCAAGAGTTATAATAGAACTTTTTTCTCTGGAAGAACTCTTTAGCCTCTTCTTGCTCCCAAAGAGACAAAACCAACAGTTACAAAATTTACAAAGGAAAACACTTCAATTCCCTGGAGTAGTGCAAAGTTATGCCTACACACTCTAAAAGCTAAGGGAAAAAATATAAAACAAAATTTCTCATATAAAAAAGAATAGAAATTAGTATCTTCAGAGAGCAGGTATATTTTGTATCAGTGAGGAAATTCCTAAGAAGCAGAACAGTGATGCTAATAAACCAGTGCAGAATGAAACATTTGAATACATAAGAATGAGTCTGAATAAGATACTTAAACAAGATATAGAGACAAAGATGAAACACGATGTTTAAACCACAAAAATCTTACTGTATGACTGTGCAGGGAAGCTTTTATTTCATCCACAGCTTCAGAATTGTTTCTTTTCATGCATAAAATTTGGAATGCAACACATCTCTAATTTCAATGATTGACATTTTGTATTCTGTTCTAAATTCAACTGCATACTGTTCTATTTACTTTAGAAGATGCCAGTTTTTTCAGCAGTTATTTTACATCTCATCTTTAAAAGAAAAAGCCTGAGCAATTTGATTTATAAAGGAATTAATGGCTGGTATAACTCGCTGATAATATTAACTGACACACCCAGGAAGTAAATTGAGAAAATTTTTTTCTACCATGTGTGGTGGTTTGACCCTGGCTGGATGCCACGCGCCCACCAAAGCCACTCTATCACTCCTCCTCCTCAACTGGCCAGGGGAGAGCAAAAATATAAAAACAGGCTTGCGGGTCGAGATAAGGCCAGGGAGCATTTACTGTCACAGGCAAAACAGACTTGACTTGGGAGGAAAACTGCAGTTTATTGCCAATTAACTCGGAGACAAGTAATGAGAAATAAAACAAATCTTAAAACACCTTCCCCATACCCCTCCCTTCTTTCCCGGGCTTAACTTTGTTCCCAATTTCTCTCCCTCCTCCCCCTGAGTGGTGCAGGGGGGGAAACAGGGAATGGGGGTTGGGGTCAGTTCATCACACTGTTGTTTTCTGCTGCTCCTTCCTCCTCAGGGGGAGGGCTCCTCACACGTTTCCCCTGCTCCAACGTGGGGTCCCCCTCATGGGAGAAAGTCCTCCATGACTTCTCCAGCGTGAGTCTTCCCACGGGTTCAGTCCTTCATGAACTCCTCCAACGTGGGTCTCCTCCATGGGGTGCAGTCCTTCAGGAACCGACTGCTCCAACGTGAGCCCCCTCACGGGGTCACCAGCAGCAAACCTGCTCCAGCGGGGGCTGCTCTCTCTCCACGGGCCACAGGTCCTGCCAGGAGCCTGCTCCGGTGCAGGCTTCCCACGGGGTCACAGCTTCCTTCAGGCATCCAACTACTCCGGTGTGGGGGCCCTCCACGGGGTGTAGGCAGTCATCTGCTCCACCGCCCATGGGCTGCAGGGGCACAGCCTGCCTCACCGTGGTCTTCACCACAGGCAGGGGAAACGCTGCTCTGGGACCTGAAGCACCTCCTTCTCCTCCTTCTGCACTGACCTTGGTGTCTGCAGGATGTTTCTCTCACACACTCTCACTCCTCTCTCTCACTGCAATTACTGCTCTGCAACAACTTTTTTCCTCTCTTAAACACGTTATCCCAGAGGTGCTACCACTGTTGCTGATGGGCTTGGCCTTGGCCAGAGGCAGGTCCGTCTTAGAGCTGTCTGGCATTGGCTGCATCTGACATAGGGGAAACTTCTAGCAAATTCATACAGAAGCCACCCCTGTAACCCCCCCGCTATCAAAACCTTGACACGCAAACCCATTGCACCATGTCATAAATGTGTTCTGTCTCTTTAAATCAAGAGTTTGAAACATTTTCTAATTTCTCGACATTTCTAATTTCTCCGCTGACATACCTTCTCATCCAGTCCATAGAATTAAATCTGAATTAAATTCTGAACACAGGTTAGGTTGGATCCATTCTCCTGATGCTTTTACATGCTGCTCCTTGAGACTGGGAGAGTCACTGTGGAAAGGACATCCTTCTTTGCTTTTACCTGATGTCACCATTATGAGCTACTTATTTTCTCTTTACTGCAGTAAGAAATATGAATGTAGCACTTCATTTCTTCGAAGAAATACTTTTTCAGTCATCATAAGTAGGACATCTGACAAATAGCACCAGAAGTTTTCTAAGATTTTTAAGGAAAAACAAAAAAGTTCTTTTTTTTTTTTCCTAGCAGAGGTTTTCCCTTCTTTGTACACTGGATCAGTATGGTTGCCAAGTTTAAATCTTAGGATTTTGCTCTAACAGTTCCTTCTGGTTGTGCTTCTGAGGTTTAAGATTAATGAGTGCTTCAGTTAGAGTCATTCTTAATATACCTCCCTTCAATAGTTCTACTGGAGAGAATCCACATGCGAGTGATCGATACGTCATAATTGTTGTATACACATCTCACGGGTTTTACCATTTTTTTTTAAAGTTTGTGCCACTCTACCTTCTCTTTGCTAAGGAGTTAACATGACTTCTGGTATGAGTCACAAAAAACCAAATCAACGTTTTCAGCAAATACATGACACGCATCGGTGGTGTCAGTACAAGGCCCACAGCCTTCTATGGAGAGCTTAGGAATTTCACGTTTTGCAAGTACTGGGTTTAGGTTTTAGATTACATGTACAGCTGACATCCATGAAAGTACAGTCAGGACAGTATACATGGAGAAATAATCAGCTACAATAACGTATGCGTGCGCTCTCCAAAATTAAAAAAAAAAATAAAGCTGTTGCTGTCTGTTGCCAGCGCCTGTCAGGTAGCTTTGTAGAGATTAATGATATTAGCAGCTGTTTCCCTGGGGAGGAGTGTGTTGTTTAGATATTCTTGTTTGCTTATTTTCCCTCCCATGTTATGCTCTTCACAGCTGTTACTTAGGTTTGAGCCATCCTAGTCAAACCCTACAAACTGCTGTACTCATGCACTGCCCTTGTTTGTGCTCTTGCCTCTGTTCAGGGTTTTGGAGAGCAGCTATTCTGAAGGCTGAGAGGATTATAAATGCTTTCATTCCATAATCCCAATGTCAAATATCTGAAAGTCAACTTGTGCTTACTACTGTGGCAAGCCGTCTGTTGGAATTTCATCACCTTGACTCTTTCCTCTTTGGCAGCAATGAATAAATTTTGTTTATGTTGAATAAATAATGAATTAAAAAATTAATAAATGTGATTCATATTGATTGACAGAGTATTATTATTGTCAGGTCAATATTAACATATATCTACTTGGGTATCTTCCTCAAAAATCTGTTCTTTTACATGCATTTCTGCTTAAGAAAGACTTCCCGTAAGCATATTTGTTGCTATCAAAGATTAAAAGAAAGCGCCATTTCTGATCAGAGTCTTTGAACCTAAAAAAGGTCATTTGTTGAATATGGATTCAATAATGACAGAGATGCTACAAACCGTTTTGGTGTTATCAAACTAGCCAAGTATGTAAAGACTAGGCCTTTTGCAAGTTCCCATGGCTTTCTCAGCAGCTTACACACTGGAACATAACATTTTTTGATTACTCTGTAACGTTTTGATATGAATACAACAGGGTGTGGTTTTTTGGTCTCCAGACAGGTTTTCTCTGATGGAGATATATATACTCACACCAAACAACTATGCATCCCTTGTCTACCTCTGGATGACAGGCACAATACAGAATATTGTGCTGAAGAGGTATATGTATCAATACTTCTTTAATTATGCTAAATAATTTTGTTACTTGCTTCCCAAAACTTGGTCTTTCTGACCCTTGCAACTTTGCCGCATTCACAGACTTTGCAGGGCTTTTTCTGGAACTGCAGAAACATGATGGCTTACCAGAACTTCCTATTTCTTTGTACCGAACAGCACACATTTTACCTGCTCCTTTTCACAGGTAGCAGCCTCACACAAAGCAAGGCCAGCTTGTTGAAAAGTATCTCAAAATTCATCATGCTCAGTTTTATTTCTGTCATAAACCAATATCTTCTGCATGGTAAAGGATGCCAAGCAACCCTGGCAACCATCTGAGATTTTTTTTTCAGAAATTTTCTGTTGCTAGAGTGATGCTGACTGGGAGCCAGCTGACACAGTACCTTCCAAATATAATGATGAATACAGTTAATGCTTAGCTTCTTTCATGAAAAAGCCAGGGAGGAGAAAGGCCAAGAGGACTTTCAAAGTCTCTAACTTTGAGAATATTTGGTTAATGGTAAGCAAGCTAAATATAAGCAGCTTGTTTTATTTCTCCACATATATATGCTAATTTTCTGCTGAGCTTTGGGACTTCCATTGCATGTAAGTCCTTAAGTACTTTTATCTGTCAAATACCTCTTGTATCTTCTACTCTCTTTCACTTTTTTCTTTCCTTCTCTGCAAGAAAATACAGAGGTACAGACCTTTGATAGAATTGCTGAGGTCACAAGTTCAATTTTATATTCTCTTGGCAACTTTACTATCCCCATAGAGACATGTGGCAACATCTCTTTTGTACTTTGCCTTTTTGCTACTGATACATCCTTGACCTTGTTTTGCTGGCCACCTAAGGGAAAGTGTCAAGGACTGTATTTTTCTCCAGTTCATCTTGATACTGACCACAGACATCCTATGTTGTATTCCACGCAACTACTCCTGTATCTCTTTTCATTTGCCTTTGTAAATATCCATTACTAGATTGATTATAAGAAATTATGATGACTATTTTTGGTTAAGAATTTCAACATTCTGTTCATGCTGTTTTTTTTCTAGTATAATAAGGATTTCCTGCTACCTAAAGCTAAAATTCCTCAGATCATTTTTGTTATTCTGGGAAACTGGCATGTTGCTGTACAGTGCTCCGCCTTCTGGTGTGAACTATATCCTCCTTCTGTTAAACACAGTTGTCAGCTGTACTTTCTGCTTTACTACATCTTCCACAGATTTTCAGTCTCTCTGCCCCACAGAAATTTTTTGGTCTTTCAGTTCTCAATGTGGTAAATTCAATAGAACTCTTTCCTTATTTGTGTATTTATTCTTTATTCAATCAATATTGTCTGAGATTATCTCACTTTCTGCTACTAAAAAAAAGGAGTCACATAGCTACTTTTTCATTCTTTTGTGCTGGTTCTACTAGAGTGAGATCTAGATGTAATTGAAATTGTGCTAGTAGATCAATGTCTCTGATACCAACAATTACCCTTCTCCGTACTAGGTCTCCTTTTACCATTTCATATTTCCAATGTTTGGTTAAACCGATCAGGGTAACAAAAGCTGCCTTGTCTTGGACATGGAATCTCCTTTTATATTTGACCCTTTCATATATTTTATCATTTCTGCCTATGAAACGAGCATCAAAAGCTTCTATTTGTTGCAATTTGTTTCTGTCTCTGGCCATTTCACAGGATGTAGCTTACCACTATAAAAACAATTCTGACAAACAGCAGAATCTGCTGTTGTTGGGCTGTTCCCTCTTAATGTAGAAACCTTCCTCTATCTTCTGTCTGGGTCCAGCAAGGCCAGACATCCGAAATATCAAAATCAAATTGTTCCAAGAACCATTTCCCATCTCTGTTCCAGTAGTGAAACGACCACTTTGTTAACAAAATTTTCATGGAACTTTCCCCTCAGTTTTTCCCTTGCTTTATATTCTCATGTTTCTGGTTGCTCTTAGAGTCTATTATTTATTTTGTTTCTCGGCTGGTATAAGACAAAAGACACAGTTGTTAACTTGCCCTTCATGAGCTCCCTACCTATTATGATATGTTCTAGCTTTTCAGTAACATATTTTCCTTTTCCTGTTCCCCTCCAATATTTCTTGTCCTCCTTAATTTTTTATATAGTAGGAAAATATCACTAACTTTCCAAAAAAAATTATCTTGAGAGTGAAAGTCACCATTTCTTCCCAGTACTGCTCCTACTACATGTTGTTACAGGCATCAATAAATTCATTTGCTGTAAAGATACTAGGTCAGTAGGTAAAGCAAGGAATGCCCTGGAGACCTACAGAAGCACCTATTTCACATCACTAACCGCACAGGCAACCTGTGCTGCTAATTTCAGATGATTGGTTTCCATCCTGTGTCCTCTGCTAAGAAACTGATATTTAATCACGTCCATATCTACTTTAGGTTCCTAAAGCAATTACCCTGGATCAGAGTCTCTGTTTATTTATACATTTACTGCCTGTAAAGGATATAGTTTCAGGAGTATCTAATAAATTCCTTTACCTCTTCTGGTGAGTTCACTCCGTGACAACTCAAGAGACTGGTTTAACTTCAAGGAGAAACAGAAACACTCTGGATGTTTTTGGCTGGAGAATAAAAATGCTAAAAGCAAACCTTAGGCCACAGTCTAACGGGAAGCCTACTTCAATCTCCTAGTTAATTTTAGATTTTAGATTATTTATGTAATTAATTTTTGATATTTTTTTATTTTAAACTTAAAAAACATATACTTCAGTCATGTATAGCAAATAAGTATTATGAATCTGTAGTAATGTTTACTTTACCATAATCTAAACACAGATGTTTTCTTTTTTGTCATATGCGTATATGTGTGTCTTTACACCCTATGTGACACGTCAGTAAAAAGAAAGATTTGTCCAAGATACACTGCTTTTTGCTTGCAATTGCATATTGTTCTGTTTTATATTTTATCAGCTTAAGGCTTCATGGTTTTTATTGCATGCTTGTAGGAGCAATAAAGATTTTGGCTTTTTTTTTTTTTTTCCCTATTAGTCAGCCTTTCCCCTTTACCTTTCCTTTTCCCTTTCCCCTTTTCCCTTCCCTTTCCCTTTCCCTCTTTAGACTGTGGTTTTTCTAGTTCTTGATCTTGAGCACCTAAGTCCTTAAGTATTCTGATGTGGAAATTCAGCCTTTTTTCTGGCAAATACCTCCAAATTTTCTTGGCCCTATACACAACGTGGCAATTCCTCCATTGGCAAATGTACGCACAAAGGCCACCTGCACGGGGAGTTGTTACTTTCTGTTTTTCTTTTTAGTCATACTTTTGTTTTCCACCCAGGTTTCCATATAATCATTCTGTACATATATAAGTCATATGCTTTGTATGTGGAGCACAGTGTGTTGGGCTCATGGTCATGTACTACACCAGAAATATTTGGATTGAATCCCCATTTTGCTGCCTGTAATTTAGGGGTTTGCTAACAGGATCTTATTTCAAGACTCTAATTAGAAATAGTCTGGAAAAAAAAAGTACTCCAGGGCTAATCGCGAGATAGCTTGTTCTGCTCCCAATAACGCCATAATTCACCTACTCCTTTGATGCTTGTGAAAAGTTAACCTGTCACGCTTGTTAATTTATTTTTTTATTTTTAATGTACTATAAAATTGTATCTTCCTCAATATTTTATGCTTTTATTTATATTTCATGGCAGCAAATAATGCTTGTAAAGCATTACAGGAAGCAGATTTCTCTTTACCTGGCAGGGAAGAGTGCTGCATATGCAGTTACAACCACAAAGTGTTTCAGAGAAAAGAGGTGTAAAATTTGTGAAGCTGAAAGATTGTTTTTTTGATAGCACCCATGACCTGATTCATCAGCTCTTTCAGCTCCTGGTGCTGACATCCCAGCCTGTATGAAACCAGCAGAAAAACTCATCATCCCTTGTTATCAGTAAATCACTGAAAAAAAAAAGTATGTACTTATTTTATTCACCTTCCTCCCAGCCCTCATCTACATGTCTAACACTCAGAAAAAGCAACTAGAAGTGGTGTCTAAATATCATCACAAACCTGACTCCCAGACAGTTGCAATGACTATGACGTAGAACTGCACAGAATGGAATAGACGGGCCCAACCTAGATTTATAAGGCTCGTTGATTTTTTTTTTTCCTGAAATCAGTTTAGGTGAGGTGCAGCTCTGAGTAGATATGCCTACATACTGTGCTTTTACAGTGCATTGTGTGCCTTATGCTACCAGCTCCTGATTTTCTTTGGTGCTTCAGGTTGTGATTGTAATAATTTTAATTGTGGGACGGTCAGTGTTGATTTTAGACAATTACGCCTTCCTTTGAAAAGCTATAAAAGAGGAAAAGTAATAATTTGTGGTTTATCCCTTTAGTTTATGAAGTTGCAAATGCAATAATGTAAAGGTTGTGAACTGATTCTTATGACGTTTTCCCCATCTATCTTTTTTATCACCAACACATGGCTGAAAATGAATTGTTTCTACAATTTTGTATGAGAACTGTTTCCTTGAAATGTATTTTTTCATTCTTTTAAAAAAAATTCAAAATGAAATCTAAAATAAAATTTGTAAAGCAAATATAAAGCATTGTTTAATACAACAGTTTAGGCATCTTATTTATAATTCATAGTTTTCTAAATTATTGGAATTTAAAACCAAAGACCAAACACCATGAGACATTTCCAAAACAGATTCTGAATTTGCCATAAAAAGTTCTTGTGTAAATATTTTTGTTCGCCTCATTGATTTTGATGAAAGGGTCTCTGAAACCAAAAGGAAGGCTCAGAAATCAGGACAAGGGATTATTTTTAGCATCTCATTTACCCCAGAGATTGGATATAGTGTGTATCTATTTACAAAACTGCATCCATAAACTAGTGTGATACTTGCCTCTCCCAGCGCATCATCCCAGCAGACACCACAGTTTGAAACCCTAAGCAACACATGGTTTAGTCCTAAGTCCCCTTTTAGCCGTTTCCCATAATTTGGATGAATTACTTCCATCCATCTGCATTTGGAATTAAAGGATCTGTCCTGGAGTATTGTAGGAAATTATTTAAATCAAAAAAAAAGCCTTCATTTGGGATGAGGTGGCATCACACAACTGCAAGACTAAATATTGAATCCATTTACATATTCAGGACACCATAAATCAGACTCTAGCTTTAGCTGTTTTTCTTTGATAAATATCATGCAAAGAGAAAGGAAAAGTTTACGCTTAAATGCCATTGTATGGCTGCAGGAGCTGGCAAAACTGATGAGCTAAATCTTGCAAGTTACATGAGGACACTGAATTTGCCACTAGAAGAGCTCAGCAAACGTTAGGAACAGAGTTGTTGCCATTAGCAACGGGCCAGTCATTTATAGAGGGAGTGATGTTTATCACTCAGTGTTGCTCGGAATTTTTAGTGCTTTCCTCAGAGTTTGATTTTTTTTTTTTTTTTTTTTTAAATAAAAAAAGGATGCTGCTGTGTTTATTTTGTATTCGTTCTGGTTGTGTGCTGGTTGGGAACTAATTTACTGTCTAGTGCAAAGTGCAGCTTGCACAGAGCCACACACCTGTGTTTGCTATTGAATGTATTTACTTTGCTAGTGGTTTATTTCAGAGCTTGGCGGGGGTGGGGGTGGTAGTTTACTTTGATTCTGCACTGCCTTGCACAGGCTTTATACTTTTCTCCCCATAATGTCTCAGAAAGCCATTTCCTAATCCCTCATATACAGATATGGAAAATTTTAAGTGAATAATTTATAAATTTTTATCTGACTTATTTTTACAACACATGTGCTTCTTCCTGCTTCTTTTGATATTGCTGCTTGTATTGCGATGTTTGCTCTAGTTCCCTCAGCATAGCTCTCTTCGGTCAGTCAATCCTCTGTTTCCTCTTTCTCCTGTTTTTAGTGTTTGAAGGATTTTGGCTATGGCCCCCTCTTTTTCTTCCTTGACTTTCTGTATTTGCTAAAACAACTGAATTATTATCTTAC
Organism: Leptosomus discolor; assembly: GCF_034619465.1. NCBI lineage: Eukaryota > Metazoa > Chordata > Aves > Leptosomiformes > Leptosomidae > Leptosomus > Leptosomus discolor. The sequence continues at coordinate 78,627,202 of NC_141394.1, read as the reverse complement.
CTCTCCTGCTTTTGTACTCTTCCCCTATATCAATAAAATAATCTTGACCTTTGAGCCTGTGCTCTGAGTGTTATTATCCCCCTATCATCTCCACATACAATTTTGTATGGTTCTCAACCAGTTTATTAGCAGCTCCTATCCTGATTATTGCAACATTTTCCCCCACCTGTTCCTTCACATCATAAATCTCTCCACTGAGACGAATGTAGACAAGAACAGCTAGAATTGTCATTAAATAGTCTGAGATGTAACCAGGATTTGCTTCGTTAACTTTAGTAAAACACAGCCTTTCTGTAAAACTTGGTTTACAAAACCATAAACTGTAAAAAATATGGAAAGAAGTTAAACAACAGTGTTGGCACAGAAATTAATAAACTCACCACGACTGCATTCACTTTGAAACAAAAACCTCTCTAGTCACTGAAGCTGTGAGTTTCCAGAAAAGTCCCACAGCAGAAGTATTTGATTAAAAAATGTAAATATTTTAAAAGGAAGCTTCATGTACTTATTAAGAAGATTATGTAATAACATTATATGTGAGTGGATACAGAGACACAGGAAGTTTGTTTCAGGACATTTGTTACACAAGGATTTCTCTTCAGTAACGTCTGTAAGATAATCTCACACTTGAGGACTAAACAGAATATGAGTCTCTTGTATATTGTTCCCTTGTTACTTTCTTGTCTGTCTTACAACTCAGTGCTGTAAAATAAGTCAACTGCATAGCTGTAGACACAAGAAAATGTAAACAGATATTTCCTTGCGTAACTGAGGAGTGCAGTTCCTAGGTCCATGGTCCAGAAGAAATGTATAATAGTATTAGCACTGAAGTCTTATAAATGGCCATGGGCAATGTTAATGCAGAGAGAACAATTAAGACTGGAATACTGGTAAATTCCATTTTCTTTGAAGAGTTAGAATTGTAAAACATCACTCTCAGATATCTTGTGGGTTTTTTTTACGATATGGTATACAGCTCAAGCAGAAAGAGAGATCCAGTTGGCCAGCCACCGCACAAAAGCAGACTAAAAAATTACTCCAAATTTTTTAAGTAGGTGATGGAGACAGAGAACAGGAAAGGTACATGGGAGAAATAAGTACCATGGAAGTTTAACAGTTGAGAAGTTTAATTCGATTGAAATAATGAGCTTAACCCAGTAACTGAGAAGGAGCTGCTTATTAGACTAAAAAGGTGGATTTTTGTTCAAAGAACCTATGAAGGTCTTCATAAGATCTGTGGGGTACTGGATAGAAAAGATATACGTGGCATTCAGTAGAAAGGACACACAAACTGGAAAATAGGAAAATACCCAAATATGTCACTAAAATATAAAAAAGCATGAACAGTATAGATGTGGATACTACAGCCTGAAACTTGTGTGCAACTTGTGTGCAATTATTCTATAGGTAGATTAAAAGATGCATGAGACATTGCATAAGGGAGTGATTCAATACATGTTAAAGAAAGAGTCATGGCTTGGGTTATTTAGCTTCAAGCCAGTAGACAATTTTTCCTGTTCTGTTCTGTTTATCAGTGATGCACAATGGCTACATCTGTAACAGAAAATTAAATGTCTTTGGGACTGTTCTTTGGTTATTCAGAGCAACAGTCATGGTACAATCTATGTCTGTGCTACTGAACTCTTCAGACTCCAAATCAAAGTGGCTGCATCCCAACTGCCCGTTGAAAGTGATCTCTGGTCCTTTCTAAAGCCCATAGTCTTCTGGAAATCATTTGGAAGAATACTCAGTGACCAGAGTCAAACATATATTTGACAGTTTAACAATATGAACAGTCCAGTTTTTGTGAGCAGATGAGAAGGTGAGCCAATAAATATTGCAGGGTTAGTAGAGACCTGGGATACTTAAAGAATTAATAGTCCCTAAAGTGTCAGTAAGCCAAAGAGACAACAGCAGCGTGGGGACTTTCCTTAATTTACAGCCCAAGGTTCATGAGAGGCCTGAAAGTAGATCAACTGGTCTGTAGCAAAAACCAAGTGGCCTTTCCTCCTTGGGAAGCTTCGAAGTCAGCCTCCAACATAACGTCTTGGTGCCAGGACAGTAGCTGCCACTGTTTTACAGACGATAAAAGACATCTGTATCACTTCATATGGTCAGGTACAAAACACGGAAAAGCTTTTGGGAGACAGCAATCAGGAAAAGGCTGGTGCACTCAGAGCCGTCAGGTTCACTCGGTCTGAGAAACAACCAGAAAAGAGGGCAACTGAGAGTGAACAGCTCTGCTAGCAGTAGTCTCCATTGCTTGGTATCATTCCTGGAAAATTTTTGCCCAGGCAGGGATCTGGATAGGCCTACCATGCATGTGATCAGGCAGTCTGAGCATGTACAGTTGATCTAATGCTTCCTGAACACATAAATCTTCTGAATATGTGAAGATAAACATTGACATGCCTGATCATGCCTGATCATGAGTGGTCCTCCCAGCAGTCACTGGGAAAAAGCTCAGGGACTGCTTGGATAAGAAGATGGGGGTAAAATACATTATTTGAAGAATACACTCTTCAAAAAAAGGAACCCTTTTCAAACTGCTATTTCTTACAATGCTGAGGATGATGGTCTAACTTAATACATGGTGATAACCAAACCAGAAGTTGTACCTTTAGAGGTGACAGTGTGTAAGACTAGCACTCTGAACTCTGATTTGGTCCATCAAGTTCAAATCTAATGAAAAGATCAGAAAAATTTGGTAATTACTATTAATTATTACGGAATAAGCATATAAAGGCATAACTCCTCTTCCTCCTAGCTTTTGGTGGCCAGTTTACATCAAAAAGAATTAGGCTTTCATACCCCTGAGATACCTTTTGCTGACAGCTATAAGTTACTTACTTTTCTAGGACATTGCTAATCTTTTGACCTTAATAATATAACCTGGAAGTCTGTTCCTCACAAATTTACTTTTTAGTGGCTTTGTGTTTATTTATTCATTTGTGCTATTTTAGAGCAGAAATAAAGAATTAACATAGGAAAAGATTTGCAAGCATTTCTCTCCTTAAACTTTTCAACCATAGAGATTATCCACTTTCTCCTCTGCTTTTTGATTGACAGCCTGAAAATGCCAATCTTTAAAACATTAATGCAAAATCAAGCACACTTAAGGTTAAGTATTTAACTTACATTTAATACAAATATTTCTAAATACATTTTTCTCCATTAGCTTGGGTTAAGAGTAACTCCAGGATGTGTATATTTAATAAGTTTTTGATATAGAGGCTGTTTAACCTCTATATCAGAATTTCCATGTGTGTTCTGTATGTGTTCACATTTGTCTAAGAATTAAGAGTACACTGAACATGTTAACCATGTACTTTTCCCTTCTGAAAGACACTGACATTACAAAGAGAAGTATATTAATATTGATTAACTTCCTATCACCAAGGGTTTATAATTCTGATCAAAAACTGTCAAAAATGTTCTCTAAATTAACTTTATTAAAAAGCAAAGACAAAAGCAGCAGGCTCCATTTTTTTTGGACTTCTACAGGCTTATCAGCATGGCGCAGCTGAGAAACAGGCAGACTTCTGACATGCAGATGAGCTCCACAGTAGATAACGCACTCGTTTGGGGATAGTGGTGATCTGCCTCTTTTTCTGAAGTTGCTTCAGATGCTGTTCAGTCTCAGAACCGACATATACTGTAGCTTTAATGACTTTAATGACAATGTAGCATTGTTCCTTGAAAATTTAACACATGGAATATAGGTGGTCTAGAACTGATTGCTTGTTTTCCCTGACATTATTGAAGTTCAAACCTGTATGAATGGTACACCTAGTCTGAAAGACCCTGGGTGAAAAGTGAGAGAAAAGGTGAGGTCAATTATTTATTAGCTACATCAATACTAGAAACTAAAACAGGTCATTTCCTTTTCTACCTGTTCTCTGGCCCTAACAGAAAGTGTCACGGCATTCACATAGCTGAACACTTTCGCTCCAGAACAGGTTGCTTCAGCTAGAGTGACTGCCTGAGAGCAGGTTTTGTGCTGCGCACCAGACTGTGACCACATGCGGTTTGGGAGACTGAGAATGAGCCAAAACTAGAGAGAATATGAATCATTAAGTGGCTTATACAATATGCCAATGTTTGAGTCCACACACTGGACCAGTTCAGCCATCAGTACAGACATAGCCATTAAATATTCAGTCACAGATATCCCTTTCATCTATTTGCCTATAGATGCTCAACTGCATGTGCAGAGGAGCCCTTTACAAATCTTTTTCCAACGAGATCTGACAAAGTTGCTGTGTAGTCTATAGCACACACATGCGCCATCTCTAAGCACATCCACATAGGAAGTGGATGGCTTTTTGTACATATGCTACAGCACATACGTTCGTGTGCTTCTGTCCATGCCATCCCGTTGGTCTACTGGTCCTCAAGGCCTGAATTAGTTTCTTGCAAGTGCAGCAGCCTTTCCTGAAACAGATATTGAATGCTCCTTTTTCTACCTAGAGATGTGTTGGGTGCTTAGCAGAGGATACGATGCAGCCACAGTTTGATAGTGTATTTCTATTCGTATTAAAGTATTTCTAATGACAATGAACATTCCCAAAATGTAGGAATTTATACAGTTTCTTCCCTCAGACAAGAAAAGTTTTTTGCTGTATCCTATTTGGATCCCACAGGCTGAGGTATGAAGATGGATGCGTTGTGATCACATAGCAAAAGTCGATGTCAAGGGTGTAAATGGTTTGCTTTTATTTATATATTATGGCTTTCACTAAGGCAAAAAATCATAATTCAGAGCACAGGATTTGATAATATCTTAGATGATGAACTGTCTTGGACTGACAACTGGTAGTGACAGGATGGGAATTACTGGATTTGTATTTTGACACTTCATCCACTAGATTCCACACATTCTCCACTAGAATGTATTTTCATACAAATATATTTATAAGCCTGAAGGAGTCCAGATTCTTAAAAAATTAACCTTGTATAAAAGGCTTAAATATGGGGGGGCGGGGGGGGGGGGGGGCATATTAAGAAGGAAAGATTTTCTTTCTTCTGTTTTAAATCTCCATTATAGCAGCCTTTCATTGGATTAGCAAAGCTTGATTTCATCTAGACAATATTATGATTTGTTCCAACTCAGAATGGTAATTTTGTTGCTTTTTTTTCTTTTATCAAAATTTTTAGTAAAAAATGGCTTTAAAAAATTGAATAGAGAGTAAATGCCGTGCATAATGTTTTTCTTCAGCCACTCAGTACAAAAATTTAAATACATGTGTTTTAATTGCTAACCTACTTACCAAATAGAGGAAGACAAAGTAAGAGATAAGGTTTACAATTTTAAAAGATGCACAGAGTCAATTAAGACTTCCACTAAGTATAATTGTTTGATTAGTTTTTATAAGGACCATTTCCATTGACATTTTGTTTAAATTTCAGGTGTAGCCTGTGTCTGAGCATTTAACTTTTGTTCTTTTGTGTATTTTCATTCACTTAATCTATAATTGAAGTTTTTCCATATGAAAGCTTGCTGTGCATGTATGGAAAACCCACCCAGAACAACAAAAGTTATTTTTATACTGGGAGATTTTCTTGCTACTCGTGACTTGAAGGTTATTCTGTCCTCCTGCAAAGTGAAGAACCTCAGACTTCCCAAAGGTGGAAAATTACTTAGAAATTATTTTAAAATCTTTTTGGCAACAATCAGCTTTATCAGTAATAGCTGCCCTTAATGGTGAATGGTCACAGGGCCTATCAGTGTCACTGCATATCGATAACATGGACTGGACCAGCAAACAACCTGGTGTTAACTAAGGGAGGTGTGAGATACAATGACAACGCTAGTAACTCTAACTATCTTGGGATAAGGAACACAGCATCTTTTACATCCCAACCTGTTGACTGTGGAAATTTCTTTTACATTACAACACATCCGAAGTGAATATCATTGAACTCACTGGGAGCTTAAATTTTTATCTGTAGGACAAAATTCTACGGTATATTTGATCCCACTGTATAATTTTTAATAAAAAGCTAATTATAACCAATGGAAATTAACTTACCAAAAATTATCCAACAATCCAAATGAAAACTACGTACATGAATGTATATGAATATAGATGAATCAAGTTCATACCACATTTAATCAGCATATACAAAGTAACATGTAATCCTGATATAGTATTATTTTAGCACGTGTTTTCCATCTATGTTTTATTTATGTGATGCAACCCCATGTCTGGATGGGAGTAGGAGGATCAGTTACACCCTGCACATGCCTGTTTTTCTCCATCAGTTCTAAAATGGACTAAGAGTATATTCTGCAAATGAGTCATCAGGTCAGACTCTATCGGACTCTTGACCTCATATTCAAATTAAACAGGAAGTGATCATCTCTTTGTCTTGTGTGTGCCCAGTCCATAACACATCAAACTCACAAGTAATATGAAATATATGCATAAGCAATTTAAAATTGATTTAAAATTGGTTCAAAATTGATACACTGAAAAGAAGGTCTGTATCTTCATATGTAGATTTTATTTTTCCAGTTCAGAAATCTTCAAGGCTCTTTTATATTCATTTCAACCGGTCAGGAAATATAACACGAAAACTAATAATATACTGGATGCTGCAGACGTTCATACAACAAGCCCTCAACCGATAGAACTAATTGTAATTCTTGTTGCTTAGTGCTGAAATTTTTTTAGCCTATATCTACGAAGGCGATTATGTGAAAAATAAGTTAATCCCCCAGACATCAGCTTTACCTGCATTAAGTACCATAGCTACTGCACAACACATAAAGCCTTCACAGAGATGGAAAACACTAAGCAGACAGGTAAACACATGCATATGAGCAAATACTATTTTGGGGTAGCTCCTAAAGCAAGCTGTACACTTCCTAAAATAGAGATAGACAAAAACTCTTTTCTGAAATCTATGCAATCTGTCAGAGAAAGAGGAATTGATCTTGCAAGATACCGCTTACACAGTATTAGCAGTGCATCACAGCCAACTGATAATTGAAATGTTATTTGCAAAGGAAAACGTGTCCTGTTGTAAAATTTGTCCCATAGCTGTTACCTGGTGAAACCTGGAAACACTCAGCCCAGTAAGTCTCAGGGAACGGGGGCATTCAGCTGAAAAAGGGGGATGTAGTGTCTGAGAAAAGACATGCTGATGTCAGAGTGCCCTCTTGCACCTAGGGTGTTGCTGCTGTGGATTTTCAGAGATAGGAAGCAGCGGGCAGTAAGAATGGGAGATTCAGTTATTAGGTGCACAGATACAGCTGCATTTGTGGCATGTGAGAGGACCGCATAGTAATGTACCTGCTGTTGGACGGAAAACGTGGAATTAGACCTCACAGGATAAGTTGTACAGATGTGCAGTGTAGGAGTCAGTGTCTGAGGTCTGTGTTGGCATCAGTAACAGAAAAGTAGACGAGGGCAGTTCTGGGACTTATATTCAAGCTGCTATTACCTCCACGCTAGCTTTCTCCACAATGCTGTCAAACATGAAGCCTTAAAGGCAGGCAGAGATCCAGAGTCTCAATGCAGTAACGAGATAGTGGTGTAGTGAAGAGAAACTTAAATTTAGTATGAATTGGGAATTGTCCTGGGATTTGAGGAACCTGTATGAGAAGGAAGTGTTATCTTCAATCCAAACGGACCTATGCAAGGTCCTACAAAAATATTTAAACTAGGAATGGGGGAAAGCCAAAAGGCATATAAAGTGTCCCACAGGAAACAGTGTTGAAGGCAGTTTTGTTCGTCTAAACAAACTTGCTGATTGAGAGAAATGGGTAGAAAATGAAATACAGACATCTGCAGATGCTTGTAATCTCTTTCTGGTAACCAAAAGTCACACTGAGAGTTAGGAACTACAAAAAGACCTCATACAAGTGAGTGACTCATGAAAAAAGTGGCAGAAGTGGTTTTATGTAGTTAGAAGTAAAGTAATACCTCTACAGATGTCTGGGGGATTAACATGTATACGTGATGCTAAACTTTCAACTGAAGTTTTCCAGAACGGGTGGATCAGCATGGAAAGGCAGCCAAAGAAGCCAATGAAGTGTGATGTATTACTATGAACAGTATTAAGAACTAGGCAGAAGTGTCATTTTTTCAATGCTCAAAAAAGCAGAATTTTATTTCATCTTCCTGTTCTGAAATAGTTATCTAGAAGTTTAGAAACTTCTCCTTTTGCAGTAAAGCATAAGTAAGTAACCAAGATCCTCCCATATGCTCTACCTGGCTTGACTGTTGCCTGTGTGAATAGATAAGGATGGGGATAAAAGCATCTCAAAATGTGTAGAGAAGAGTGAAAGATGCAACATGGTTTCCCTACTGAAAGCACTCCTCCCTAGTTTACAAGTTGTTCTTCATATCTTCTTACTGTGGTTCTGCTGTCAGATTCCTCAAGGTGTGACAACGTAAGAAGAAAGTGAATACATCCATCAACCTGCAGGAGCAGGCTGCTTAAAAGATTCTCCAAACATCACTAGCTTAAGAATGTTTCTTAAATAATACAAGAGGTGGACGAAGAACTTTGGAAATGTTAATCAAGCAAATCTTTTGTGACTCACTGGGAATTGAGCCCTGTATGGATTTATTCCAGAAGTGCTGAAAGCTATCAGTTCTGTTTGCTGAAATAAAACATTACAGGCTGTTTTTTCTAAATAATAAATGAATGGATAAAGCTATAATGTGAATTTGAAGCCTCATCTTAGAATTTCCTAACTTGGATTCCAGTTTGCACTTAAGAGACTAGTTAGTGTCACAGTTTGTCTGGCACTGACACTGAGTCTCATGTTGACAGTTAAAAACATAATATACTGTAGGAAGCAATTCTTTGTTGGCAGGTGTTTGGAAGCCAAAATATGAAATGATTTCCAACTCTAGCTATTAAATTTAAGCATCATTTCTAGAGCTTATCCCTTAAAAAAAAAAAAATAATCTGTATTTTAAGAGTAACAGGGCAAAATACCTATCCCAAAAACTGAGCTTAAGGTCCCTGGCTGGGGAGAGTCTGAAGGTTAACTATTGGTTTAAAAGCAGAATTTATAACCTTGAGTAAGGTACCCAAAGTGAAATGAAGTTTAAATTCAAAGTCTTTAATTTTGGCCTAACATTTCAAAGAAGATGTCTGATGTCTGTAACATGTTCAGAGAAAACCCTGCAGTCGAAAGCAGAGATAATCAATCCAGGTTCTAACAAGTAGCTCACACTAATCAGCCTCTACTAAGCCATCCTGGGCTTCAGAAATGTTTTATAAACTGAACTGAAACCTGTGCTGCTGTAACTAAACTGATAAATTTAACCTACTCAGGTAGCATCGAGCTCAAGTGTTTCACTCCTCCATTGCCATCAGTTCTGTGAGTTCTGGCTCATGTTTGCATTTGTTGCCTGAAGAGGTTATCAGCACTAGCTCTCCTACCCAGACAGAAGCTGGAGAGAGTCTGCCCTTCCTAGAAAAAGCGTGCTATAAACTGTAAGTTATAGCTTGAGTAATACATACTGCAAGAAGTGGATGGCATTAAGAATGTCATTCCATGAAACACGGTGAGCCAATGTAGTAACGCCATCACCACAACTGGAAATTCCTTCTTATTCATCCCTCTCCCCATCCCCTCCTTCTCCCAGCAAATACTGGTACACAAGGAACCCTTCTATGAGCTACTTTATGCCACTGATTTGGCAGAAACTAAATCCAGAAAAAGACCTGGTTTGTTTTATTGGATGCTAGTGACTTCATGGAAAGATCCAACAAGCACTGAAGTTGGAGCAAGGCAGGAGGTAAGGTTGGGAGCTCAGCAGCAGGTCATAGAGAAGCAGAACTAAGGAAGATAAACTGAATGGGAGACTTCCTCTCCTTCTGGTGGAAGCACTAATTATCAGAAAGACAGAGCTATGTATGAAATTGTATCTCAGGATTCTAAGTTATACAAACTACAATGACACAAGATTTGCTACACCTCCTTTTCAAATGTTCATGCTTCAGATGTGTTCCTCCATTACAGCTGCTGAGGTCAGTAGCTGCCTGCCCACAAACACAGAAAAGCAGCCTGGCACTGTGTATCAGAACACTGTTACAGCACCACAGATGTTTGCTCAGTGTTGTCTTTGGATATCGTGTCAGACAATTAGCGCTCACAACTCTGCATGACACAGGCATCACTATATTCAAGGGCTGGGACTATATCTAGACACAGCGGGTAACATCAGAGGAATCTAAGTTGCTGCAATTTGCACTTCCTCCAGGCCTCGATAAAACAGAAGTTATACCAACTTGTGCTCCCTTAGGCTACTCATGAAATAAAGATATCTCTGTATGTGCCTCTATCAATCTGCCAACACTATTTTCAATGTATAGCTCTGTTTCTTGTTAGATGATCTGTTAGACCGAAATATTCAAGGTTGCATGAAGACTGACAGATGAGTTTTGTTAAATCAGGGTGATCATCTAAACCACAAACAAAATCTTAAACCAAACACAGAATCTTAAACCAAAGGCCTGGTACACCGTTAGGAGGCACAATTTGTCAAAAGCAGGGTGTACTGGTTTTGGCTGGTATAAAGTTAATTTTCTTTGTGAGTAGCTTGTACTGTGACTATAAAATGATTTACTAAGTATCTTTGATACTTTTAGGGTCCTGACTGGAAATTGATTTCTATGATTTTCATCACCTAACCTCACCAGCTCAAATCAATGAATTTGATGGGGACCTGATTTGCCTGTAACAGATTTTGGCAGGGCCTCCCAGAGCAGTTTTCATCAAACAGCAAAACCCATTGCAGTCAGGTTTTAAAAATGCTTTCCCTCTTGTGTTACTGGAAAAAAGACCACATTCTGTTCTTGTTTACCATAGTTTCTGTCAATTACATGTAATCCTTTAGCAAATCTGCCCTGGGAGAATTAAACTACAGTAAAAGTCAGGCTGCTCAAGTAGGTGGAGTTCAGGGGTTAAGCAGTGGTAGCTGCTGTAGAGGTGACCCAGCTGACAGAATTTTCATGTCAGAGACAGAGGTGACCAAGAAAATACACCAAAAATGACTGTAAAGTGTGACTGGTGTGTGCATTACAGCTGGCTAAGGGCCAGTTCACAAGTTAAGCTCAATTAGTGGAGGGAAACCATTTAGTCCATTTACCATCTGGTCCTCAAAGGTAGTGGACAGGGGAATCTCTTTTACAGGGACTACTACAGATTACCACACTGCTTCAAAGTACAAAAGCTGTAACAGATTGTGTCATCAAAGGTGTGACTTTATTATTGAAGTCCACAGTTTATGTCAAATTAGCTCTACACCTTTCACAAACGAGCTAAGTTACAGAGAAGGTATTTTTAATCAATCTTATTGGTCTCCATAGGAGAGTTTGGTTCTGGTGGTTCTTGGATATTTTTGCTGTCCTTACTCATGTTAGGCTGAAACTTATTTTTCAGTCTTTTCTTCCCCTGCTCTCCAGCCCATAAGTCACCCTTTATAAGCTCCTGTTAGGCAAAAATATTTTTATTTTTACTTTCAGTGACTTCAGCATATCTGCCAGAGACAGCTGATGTCCTCTATCTATGATAGTCTTCAAACATTTTTTAAACTTGTTTGTGCTATTGGTAAATCAGGTTTGAACATACACTGTTACAAGGCCAGCTGCTCTTTAGTTTCTTTCTTGTTATCATATCTGACCAAATTTCTAGGGAAGGCCGTGAATACTATCTGAATGACAACGCTTCCCACCAATTTTGTACAGGTATTTCTAATGTAGGAGGCTCTACCAATACCTGTATCCTAGAGTCTATACCTGTACCTAGACTGAAGAAATTAAAAGAAACTAAGACCTGTAAATCAGGACTCAACATTCATGCTAAGGCACTTCCCTGATGCCCTCAAAATAAGAAAACAAGGAAAATCCAGTAAGGAAAAATATTAGTAACCAGTTAAGAAAAATATGTTTGCTATGCATTTGATTTTATTATGTCTGTCTTGTTTTGACTGATTTGCTTTTGTAATATTTATATTCATTGATTGAGAGTTGTTATGCGCAGGTTTTTGATTGATTTGGGAATGAGCAAAGATTACATCTAAAACATTAGCTCATAAACGGATACAAGCAACATAGGTGCTGCAGTAAAAATAATAAAAATACAAATCACAGAAATATTTTTTTTAAAAAAATACAGCAACGAATTTGTATTAAATGCACTGTTTCTCTGAAATACATTTTTAGCCCTTTGATGCTTCTCTTTTCTCAAAGATTCTGTCAAAATGTAATTAATTCCTGCTATTTCCCATAAGGTGGAAAGGAAGAGCAAATATTATTAATAGATGGATCCTTAAAACACAGCCAGTGGAAAGAAAAAATGAACAATGCAAAAAACAAGTAAGACTCTTTAGAACTGAAAACTTTAATTTAAAGGTCTGATGCAAGTCTTTCTCTACACCAATGATATTTAAACCTATTTGAAGCTGAAATAACATTAACATTTTCTTTTAAATTTGGGTAATAAAAGAAGACCAAAACATTTATTTCTCATCTGCTTTTCACAGTGCCTCAAGTTAAGGCCTATATTAAAAACAAAATTTGATCTATAAAATATCTTTTTTTTTTGTTTGTTTTAAACCCCAACATTGACACAGTATTAAAGCTGAAAAGCTAAGTGATAAATCTTACAGCAGCCACATTTTTTTTCCAAAGTTGTTTCTTAGGTATTACCTGCTAAATGCCTGAAAGTAAAAGATTTACAGTTTTCTAAAATAATGTAACTTTCTTTGAAGACCAGTTAAACACAGCGTCTAACCGGATGCCTCGGCGCCTTGAGTGAACAGAGTGAGAAATAGGCCCATTCTAAGACGTTGTTCAGCCCATATAAGATGTATTGCCTTCTGGAGCTGTTTATTTGTTTCCATTCCCTTGGCAGGATACCTAGACAGCTACTTTAGATGAGACACCTAAATTGCAGATAGCTGAATTTTAAGATAAGTGAATCACCCCCTTAGTCTGCACCTTTAGCTGCTTTTACACTAAGCTATGAAAAAAGTCATAGCTTAGTTCTTCCTTCTTTGAATCTGAAGGCATCAGGGTTGGCAATTTTTCTGACCAAGCTGCAAAATGGAAGTTTTCCATCAGACCAGTTTGTATCGTTAACTTCCTGTCACTTCAGAGCTGGAAATTCAGGGAAAAGTAGCAACAACAAAATGCGTATTTGAAGCAACAATCAGCGGTTACATTGCTAATGAAGGTAATTGTATGTTCATTCTCTTCAAGCATAAGAGGCTGGAATGGGCACATGAAAATTAATCAAGTCATTTATAGCTGCCTTACAACACATACCAAAATTTATTTAAGGATCAGTCCAAAAGGTGTTCTAAATCTCAGACAGCAGAGAAAAAATAATCCCTGACCTTATGGAATGTTATATTACTTATAAAAATTAAATCTATTCATTAATATTTTATCATCTTACCATAAAGTTAAAGTAAAATAAACAAAAACTGGGGTAAGAAATTATCCTTCTCACCTTTCTTACCTATTTCAGCTGGAAAATTATGGTACAAATTCTAACAAACAAGTTAATAACTTTATAGAAATTTTTTATAAATCACATGCTGCTCTGTATCTAGCTGATGGTTGTGGATGAATGCCTGTAGTAGCTGAAATATACAACAAATCGAGCTGTTTAATGTGACTACTCTACTCTGTAACTCACTTATAACTGGTCTGGAATATATTATATTCATAGAATATTTTTACAGTTGCACCAATTAAAAGCAAAGCGTATTAAGCACAGAATGTAACAGAAAAGCGTGAGCCATAAGCCAAGGGCCAGATTCAAAGGATGTTGTCTATGTGCTCCGAAGACCAAGACTTCACCATCTCAATACTCATTCACAGGAAAGTTGTCTGGGTGCCAGTAAATAGCTATTTACTTGCCTCTCTTTAGGAAGTTGGTCCAGTATACATTTTTTGGTGGTATCTTCCTTTATTGCTAGATCAGGTTTTATTTAGAAGGTTGTATAGATTCTCTTTTCATAGAGAATCTAAACAATCATCTTAATCTAGATATTCAAACTAGATATGAAGACTCCCACCCTCACTCACTGCCTCAAGTGCCCTGTTGAGGGAGTCGCAATCTACTCAGTTCAGATTTTTGTGCTCTCAGTGTGACGCAGAGAATACAAAAAATATGAGCAATGTCCTATTCATTACATGTGTAGCTGCCCCATTACTTTACAGGATAATGTGGTTCAGTTTCAGTTCATAAAAATTCACTCCTTTGCCATAAAGAACTCAATGTATTATAGCTCATATAAAGGGGGATTTGAAGTGAGCATCTGATTTATTCACCATAAAAATACTAAATAACATGATGACCTCTAACTGATCTATGGTGCACCAATCATTCCTCAGGAATTTCAATTTTCTTTCAGTCTATACAAACCATGTTCAGGTGCACATTACAAGAAGACTGATGCAAACTGCCCAGTTGTGCAAATAATGTATGCAAGATGCCAATGGAGTATGCTACTTTGAAGACTCCATGATTTTACTCAACATAATCCCACTTACCTGAACAGAAGAAATTCAGGTTTTCTCTGACAGTTTAAAATAGTAACTGCAAGGAAGAAAAAAATTAATTAGATATGATTTGCAAGACAAAAATGAGGAAATATTAATATGTGGATTAAAGGTTAGATTAACACAATTTTCTAAGTGAAAACACCTTTTTTTTTTTTTTTCCTCCTTTTTGCCCAAAGCGATTCTTCTGTTCAATATGAATGCAACGAAGTCCTTGTAAGTTCAGCCAATAAATACAGATTTCTGAAGTCTGGTCCTTGTAATGGCACACGGAGCAGAATGATTGAAATAATTGTAATTAAAATTACGAATTTTCAGTCATGATTTGGAAAAACCGTTACGATATAAATTCTAAAGAGAAACAGGATGGTTCTACTGGGTCAAAACAAATGTCCTCATATCCAGAGACTGATAGCAGATGTCTAGGGACAATGTATAAAACAGGACACGTGCAGAGATATGTCCTTGTGTATCCTCACAGATTTTGCTTTTAATCTAAGTTTTTAATAACAAGATTTAATTTTGCTGTGCATTTTGTACTATTCAATTACCATTCTAAAGAGAGATTATCAACTATCAATCGCTTTAATTTTTGTGCCTAGCTGGATGAGTTTTGAGATATACGTAGACACGTATATGGGTATGACCATTGCCATTCTTGATCCATCCTTCCTCCTGGGTCTGCATGGCTTCTAGTACTTCTGTACCATGACATGGGGGGTTCAGTGAAACCGCCTCCTTACACAGATTTGTATTGCTTTTAGTTTCATTTTCATATGAACCCAGATCTCTGAAGGTCAGAAAATAAGCTGCTTGATTACCATAATGCATCGAACAAAGCAAACTGCCTTAGCTTTCTACTTCAGAGCTTGTGGGGCATTTTACAACAGAGGGGATCTCTACAGCTGTCTGTGCCTCACTACTTGCTTATTAAAGGATATTTTTTCACGGCAGATGCATGAAGATTTTTAGAATTCCGTAGGCTCCTGAAATGCAAAGAGAAACTGAATCCCTCTTTCTCATCTCCAGACGTACAGTAAAGGCAAACATTTTCAGGTCCTTGCTGTATGAGTGAATAGCTAATTCTCACTTACTTTGTATTCAGTGTAGCTACCAGTGACACTGCAAGATGAGTGAGTCTAAAGCAGATGACAAAGTTTCCCAAATCAGAATAGTAGTATCTGTCTTTTTCATATATTCTTTTCTTTTCTTTGGGCCTGTAAGAAAGAGGGGTGCAAACTGTTTAGCAGGGCCTGTTGCAGTAGAAAAAGGAGTAATAGTCTTAAACTTAGGCAGATTTAGGCTAGATAAAAGGAAGAAATTTTTTACAATGAGGGTGAAACACTGGAACAGGTTGCCCAGAGATGTGGTAGAAGCCCCATCCCTGGGAAATTCAAGGTCAGGTTGGACGGGGCTCTGAGCAACCTGATCTAGCTAAAGATGTCCCTGCTTGACTGCAGGGGGTTGGACTAGATGGCCTCTAAAGATCCCTTCCAACACAAACTATTCTATGATTGTTTTCACGTGTGCACTGCCTTTTTCATATACCCTTTTTTTTCCCCCCCATTGCACCCTGCTGCAATTAAAGACTGTGGATTTTTGCCATCGATTTCAGTGAAAGCAGAACCACAACTTAAGTTACTGCACTGGCCATGTAATAAGGACCCTGATCTTGTGGTTGTGATTTCAACCTCTTGTAACCATTTCCCTGGTTGTTAGGTGCTCTTTCTCTCCCTGTCAAGTCTTTGTATTGCTGTCCATGTTTAAATTGTACAGTGAGATGCTCAGCTCGTGGGCTAGCAGATAATTATTATTTTTCTGGGAATGTTTGTCATGCCTCTATGTGCTGCAAAAATGGAATCAGGACTAATGTAAACCTGTCAAGGTTTTTCATAAAAGAGGGCTGGTATCAGTCAGGTAGCCATTGTTGCTCAGGACGGAGAGTACTTAAAAGACTATTCTGGAGAGCTAGCTTAGCTGAAAAGGGCTAGGTCTCCCCAGGAAAGTTAGTATTTAGCTGTCCATGGGACAGGGTTGGGGGGAAGGCGCACAGACGGGGAAGAGTTTTGGCAGAACAGTTGCTGATTGGGAAGTAAAAAAGAACATATTCTTCTTAATACAACTGAACAGTCATCTGTTCAGCCCATACATACCAAAACCTAGGAAAAGTACGCTTCTGTCTTCTGCTTCATTGCGTGCTGACCTGGCCATTATATAGTGTACCCTGGCAGCATTATGCCATTGCATGTTACAGAGTTGCACCTGCTTTATTTGCTATCAGCCACAGCCTTCAGTGAGTCATTTCTGTGACCTGAGCTACTGATGTGAAGGAAGAACAAAATATAAGCAAGGTAAGGCGATTTATAACTTTACAACCACGCTAAAGAATTGCCCCCCTAATGAGGAAATCTCAGCTACAAGCAAAGGGGAAAAAAAGGGTACAGGAAAAAAAGCGCAACACATAGAAGAATGTTATAGGGCTTAGGGGCAAGGCTGCTCTTTTACAGGGCCCTTCCATTGTACAACTCCTTTCAATAGAAAGCTACGGTTAACAATGGGGCCCTGTTGTCAGATTGATTGTGCTTTATTGCTTTGAAGCATACAACTGATTGCCGGTCTTGCCTTCATCATATAAGTGCTCTCTGTATTCACATCCCTCACTCTATTAGCTGCAGCTGCAAGTCATCTCTGCTGCTGGAAACGGATTTTTCCATTGCCAGTTCACGGATGTGTTATAATTGAGTGCACTTGAAGTATCTACCGTATGCACCATTGATATTTACAACTTCGTAAAAGTTTTGTTGTTGTTTCTTGGTTTCTTTTAAAATTTCTGTATCCTGAGATTTTATTGTGTGGATTCTCCGGGTTTTCACTGGCTTATCCTAGTTAGTACTGGACAAGTCAATTTACAGTGCTCTACTAGGGACAAGAGCAGAACAATATGTTTGATATTTATTGAGACTCCGTCTTTGAGCAATCTAGGTTCTTACTATCCATATTGCTTGTACCCGAGGAAAGCAGACCATTGCACATTTTGTTATTAGCCCACTGGAATTGTGGCTTCTTTATCTGGTTGCAGCGTTTTAGTCCTGTTGGATACAATGGAGTGTTCACTGGCACTGTCAGGGAATGCAAGAGGATCTGGGCATCTGAAGGGATGAAGATACCCAACATCCAGTGTTAAGCAATTGTATCCCAGTCAAATTTGCTGAGTGGTTAATGTGGTGGAACAAAGACAGCTGAGCTCACTGCAACAACTGAAGAGTATAGCCAGGCAGTCAGTCATGGCTCTCAGTATGAGGTCTGGTAGTAAGGGTGAGGAAACTCCCAAAAAGGCTGTTAGAACAAATCCCCAGCTGGTATAAATTGGCCTGGCTCCAGCAGAGCTCCGAGGCTGGTAGAGGGCAAAGCTAAAAGTTTTTACAGAAGCCATATATGTTAAACAGAGAGGGGTGAAAGGGAGGGGGAGACACCAAGCTTTGAAAGGTAGGAAAGGGAAGACCCAGGGGGCCTAGTGACAGAGATTTATTATGATTTTAAGCAATAAAATACAAGCATCTAATTTTCCTGCATGATCCCAGGGATATATCACCAGGTTACTTCACTATGCATTCGGAATTTGACTGTTTATTGCATTATAGCTTTTTTGTCATTTTAAAAAGTATTACAAACTACTGCTATTTAATTTGTTTTCATCTTGCATGTGTGAAAAATGCTCCGAAAAACACAATGCAATGTCTTTTTATAAACAACACAGAAGAATCCCTTCTGTCTTTCCAACATTTCAATGTTTCACAAACTAAGTTACTCAATTTCTAATAGTGAGTCTGACATAAAATTCAGATTAGGCTGATGTGCCAGGCTTGATATCTTGGGAGATATACTGATCGCAGCAGCCATTTGAATAGCAAATTTATCCCACTTTAAAAAAGCAGTATATATTATTTTTGCCCATAAACAAGTCACTGACATTTCAACTTCACTGTCAGATATTATTTTAAAAGAAGAGGAAAATATGAGTGTGTGTCTTAGAGTATTTTTCTCTCAGAAAGGTTATAAAAAAATTCTTTGGTTTGTAGATTTGTTTAATGTTGATAGAGAAACCAAAGATGGATCCTCTAGAACTTAATTCTCATCCACTGCAAAATGATCCAGGAATAATGATTCAATAATGAAGACAATGCTTTGATAATTTTTTTACAGTTCTATTAACAAACTATATTTTTTTTTGATGTAAGGAAATAAAGGTAAATAGTTACAGTTTGTGTAGCAAGGAACTGTCCAAGAGACATTCATTAGTGAGAAGTTCAGATAAACTTAGAAGAAAATTAAGTTTTATCTAGTGCCAAAAGACAACAGTCAGGAGTTCTTGACCCCAGATAAAACAAAGTTGTACATCATAGAAATGATGCTTGTTTTCTGAAAAAGCAGTTTTGCAGGCAAGCATGTGGCTTTTTAAATAAAGGGTTACAACTTCTACGCTCTGCATTAAACTTCACCCTTTTCTGAATTCTTCTACAGGACAGTCTTCCCTGATTGTGCCTTTGATCAAATATAGCATCATAGATGTAAAATTAAAAAAAAAAAAAAACCAAACAACCACCCGCAATAGAATACTTCCCCTCGCTTTGGGAAGGAAAGGATCAAGTCTACATTTGCGTGTTGAGTTTTTTTGGGAATCACAAGAGTTCCAGTGCCCTGATAGTCCACACAGAGATGATATAGAAATTGCCTTCTTGACTGTATAACCACAATTCCTTCCAAAATAAATTAAGCTGCCTTGTAAAATGGTGGATAGTCTGGTCTTGCCTCGGCACAGTATCAAAACAGACAAGGTATGCCCTCTGGGACTAGAAGCGAAGGATGCGATGCACTGTTCTGTGGTAGTAAACAAAGAAAGTGGCAAGACAAATTATTCAATACACCTCACTGAAATTAAGATGACAAAATGGTAATTGATAATGGACACAGTTCTTAGGCCAGTGTATGTTTTGATCTCATTTGCATTTCAGCTACCAGTGTGTTTGCAGCTCAGTAAGCCTTTGAGAAGATTCAGACTGATAGACCTAACCTTATTTTTAAGCAAGAACTAGTTTCATTGAGACAGAATGCGGTTTTCCTTGTCTACACAAGTGCTTTGCTGTAATACAAACATACCAATGGCTGAAGTCAAGGGTTTATTCTCATCTCCTACATGTTGACAGTAAAAGGGAAGAATCAAAAAAAAAGAGGAAGAACTGTTTAATAGCTACATGCATCACCATTTTTTTTACAATAGAGAATGACTCTGACACAAAATCCTAAATATGGCTCAATGAAAGGAAAGCTTTGCCTAGATGTATGTGAAAAGCACTAGAAAACAGGCTAACCTGTTGCCAAAAGCAATCTGCTTATATAATGCTCGTTGAAGTGAACAAGAGAATGGTGTAACATGTACTGGAGTCCTTATCATGGTCTTATGAAGAATCAGAAACCTGAAGACAACAGTACTATGTTAATGGAGCGCTACAGTGATGGGAGCAATCTAAGTGTCTAGTTTAGCTACATCATGAAGAGCACAAAAACTGAAGAGTTGACTGAGATGTTGTCTTGGTTTGAAAAGACAGGTGTCTGTGGAGGAAGGCAGGAGCCTCCCTTGAAATGGAAAGTGCAACCCCCTTCCCTCCAAATTATTATAATTTTGAAATTAACGGGCCTTCAGGCAAAGATATGGGGAATAGGAATAACAGTTCTTTACTAATATATAAATATATATATATATATATATATATATATATATATATAACACAAGGCAGGGAAAAAACAAACAACCCACTGGTTTACACTGACAGAGTCAGAAAATACAACCTGACACCCTGTTAGGGTGGCAGTAGCAGTCCGATAAGATGCTGGCTGCAGTCCTCCTGAAGTGATGGATGTAGTTCTGTGGAAGCAGCAATCAGGTAAAAGAGTCTGGTCTTCCTCCGAAGGTCCAGTGGTCGGTAGGTAGCTCTTGTCCTCTGGAACTCCAGTGGGGGGAAAAGCTCCTCTGGGAATCCAGTGGAAGAAAGGCTGCTAGGGTGTTCAAAATCTCTGTTTTTATTTGGCATGGACTGCTTGGCTCCTTCCACCCCTCCCCCCCCCCCCCCCCTCCCCGGGCGGAGCATCTCACAATGGGATGGGGAGTCGTGAGGCAGTTCCTTGATGGGCCATTAACAGGAGATAGTCCAGGAGCGAGTTATCGATGGGTCAGGCGATAAGGCATTGTTGTGCCCAGTAACAGGAGATAGTCCAGAGGGGGGAGGCAGGGAGCACCGCCCCACCTGGTCTCAACAGCTCATGAAGATGGTAATAGAATATTTTTTTTTCCTTTTGGCACATTTTACACTGTAACCCAGGACAGATGTCTTAAGGACAGAAGAGAACAAAAACTATGAAAATCAAATTGTTTGAGGTCTGTTCTTTGTATTTCTATGTCCCAGGGAGTTAGTAGTAATAGTGTCAGCACGGTAAATATGGCTACACATCTTAATTTTCCTGACAAGCCTTACCTGGGGCCCTTACACCTACCCTTTGCCCATGGGCTCAGAAACTCCATTTAAGTTCCATCCTGGGCCTTCAACCCTTGTCTGGCCTATACTGTAGATTTCACCAGTCCTGATTCTGTCTCCCAGATGGACCTTGGCTGTATCTGATGAAGTGTGTCCATCTCCAGTCATGTCTCTGCCACTGCCTCCTAGAGGGACCAGTCAGACCTGTGTTATAGCCCTTTTTTCCAGTTTTGTCTTTGGCCCCATCTCCTGCTGCTCCTGAGTGGGGGACTCCCTGGATGGACCTGCAACTTAATACCTCAGCTTGTCTTTCTGAGACTATCAGTAAACCTTATATCAGCAGCCTGCCCTCCTAACTGCTGTGGGACTGCACCTTGGCTGGTGAAGGCACTGCCTGGGCTGTGGTCACTCTTGGCTTGTCCCCTCTCATGTAGCATTCCTGCTGGTGCTGTGCCTGGCATAGATGATACTATAATCTATAGGTAGATATATTATCCTAGCTGTATCTCCTTTAAGAGTATTTGCATGTGAGGCAGGGAAAAAAGTATTCTTCAATAGTCTCCTTCCTACTATTGTTGTTTAAATCCTCAGGCCTCAGTACACTGCAACGGTAGTAAACTAACGCATTTCTGATCACACCTATTGTGTTAAACTCTTCTTTTTTTCCACACAAACTCCTCTAAAAAGGCCCTTGACTAGCATAGTTAACTAGTTCATTGAAATCCACAGGTTTTGACCACAGTTAAGAGTTTTGTTTGGACCTATCCAGCCAGATTTTTCCATCAGCTCTGCAGACCAGTGTAGCGTGCAAATACAAATGCACTGCAGAAACCACATTTGCATTTTTGCTCTGTTTACTGCTTGTGACTGCAGGACACTGGGATGAAGGAGGAGAAGCTGATGTTTCGTAGGCAGAGCAATAGAGAGTAAGGATATATTTACACACACAGTGTTCAAAATTCAATTTTTAAGCATTCCTTGCCATGTCATCAGTGATACAATGCAATGGAGGGCAGGGGAAAGCACTTGCTATCCTGAGCCCATGGAAGAATGAAGGTTGTTGTTAATGGTGGATATAGTGACGAGGAGAAATAAATGGGCAAATGCTTGCATGCAGACAGCCACTTTACAGAAAAACATGATATTATTACTGAGGTAATGATGTTGCATACCATACTTCCTTTCAAGGAAGATCATTACTGAGAATAGGTCCTGGCAGTCTGAAATGAGGATGTACTAATGCGAGGCAGGAGGAGGACCATGGGATCATGGTTGTGATTAAATTTGATCACATAACGTGATCAGGAGCACATCTCACAAAATATTTTCCTCTTTACAGAGTACAGGCAGAAGTGTAGGTAAGTATGATGTAGGTATATTTTCAAAGTTCAGTGCCTGATCATAACAAGCAGCACCACAATGCAGTGCAGTGATGCTGACTTGTGAGTCTTGTCATCATAGATGGATGACTTTTGGATATCTAGCAGCATATAATTAGCAAGATAGTTTCTCATTATTTAAATGGGAGAGTAAGGAAACTCACTTGAGCAAAAAAGGCTGGTTAAAGATGGAAATTTCCCTGGAAAAGGTGGAAATATTATAGAATAGCAGTTAGGGATTGCCGTTTCAATGTGCAGCACACAAGTTCTTATACATAGCACACTGACTGTATTTCCTTCACACTTAGTACAGAAGAAAAATTTGATTGAGGTGCAGATCACTTCCAAGTAGATTCAAACCTAGCGAGTACAAGCCTTTTGGCAGACAAATCTTAAATGTTATTTTACTGTTCCCATCCAAACCATTCCAGTAAAACTCACATCAGCCAAGTAGAAGGGTTGATTGGTTCCCGGTAGAACTAGTTTGGCTGAAACTTCAATTAATTTCTGTGGTATTCCCAGCTAAATGTCCAAATTATATCAGTAAATTTCTGCTACCTAAAAGTTACTAAGGACTTAAGATGGTCTGCCTAGCAATTTTTCCCTTGTCAATGGTAAAAACTGGATTCCTAATAAGAAACACTGCAAGAAAATATACCAATTTGCTGTCTGCTCCCAGTTGCCAACCACTTCTAGCTCAGAGACTTTCTGAGTCAGAAGTGGTTCCTATGCATTACTAATTCTAACCCATCTTTCTGATCTAATATTTTAAAGCATCTTTACAGCTGTGGTAGGGAAAGACAGACATCTCCAGAGAATCATTTATCTACTCTGAATGTGGGTGTCCAGGGTAGATAAGATGAATTGCTCTTGGATTCCCCTTTTTCCTCCTTTCAAATATTCTGTTACTTAAAGCTCCATTTTAGTGTCATACTACATCTTAAAGGGTGGCAAATTCACTGAGGATAGCAGGAAAATCAAAGGAAGAAATTAATTTGACAACATGAGGAGACACAAAATCTAGCTGTAACAAACTCACCACAATTTGCCATTTTAATCAATACATCTCATTTGAAAACTATGCACATTGTTGGGTCAATTTGGCTCAAGATAGCCACATGATGTGATATCCTTCACGTTCTCACAGGTAGCTCAGGTGAATTGTCAAAGTGAGTAGATGAGGTTTACTTTGAGAAACAGGACCTGGGTTGTCTGTCTTGGTCAGTGCTCTGAACATCAGCATTTGCCCGCTCCCATCCTCCAAACTGTAGCTTCGGTTTTGAGAGCTTGTATGTGCAAAGTAGGGGAGGAGAAAAACTGGGAAACCCTAATAATTATGATTTAGCTGTTAGGTAAGGAGCAAGTAGAAGCAAATATTATAGTTATGTATATCTGTTTTGATTAAGTGTATTATGTAAATACAATATGCAAATTCTGTGCCAGCCTTAGGCTCTTGGCAAATGGCTAATGCAGCCGTCAGTATTGTGAGGTTTGGTCTTCCCCACTGTTGATTAAGAAGTTTCCTTGACAGAAAGATAAATATGGAACATTAATCTGATGAATGTGACAATTTGCTATTGCAGAAGTGTGCATAAATGCAGATTGATACCACTAATCTTTTGCATGGCATTGTGTGATTAGAGGGGAGAAAAATGTTGTGTTTGCCTGGGTGTTGAGAATTCAGCATTAGAATGTTGGGTCCTTCATGGCTATATAAAAAGTGGAGGTAAAGTCTGGAGCCAGTTTCAGACAGGGAAGCCAGTTCTAGTTGTAGTTTTGATGTATGACACACTGCTTCTTTGCGGACTCACTGAATTTGCACAGCTTCCCCTATTATTCAAGCAATGGTGGGGAGGCTGTATTGCAAAAGGAGCACAGCAAAAAGACACTTGTCCTCTGCGGGGCTGGAATGTGAAAGTCATTTTTGCCAGTCATTGCAGGGAAATCAGTGCCACAGGAATGTGCTGTCAACTCAAAATAAACACACATGCTTTAAGAAAATTATTGTTCTATGAAGAACAATTGTACATATAAAATTCAGCACAGAACAGGGAAGGGAAGGGAAGGGAAGGGAAGGGAAGGGAAGGGAAGGGAAGGGAAGGGAAGGGAAGGGAAGGGAAGGGAAGGGAAGGGAAGGGAAGGGAAGGGAAGGGAAGGGAAGGGAAGGGAAGGGAAGGGAAGGGAAGGGAAGGGAAGGGAAGGGAAGGGAAGGGAAGGGAAGGGAAGGGAAGGGAAGGGAAGGGAAGGGAAGGGAAGGGAAGGGAAGGGAAGGGAAGGGAAGGGAAGGGAAGGGAAGGGAAGGGAAGGGAAGGGAAGGGAAGGGAAGGGAAGGGAAGGGAAGAGATTCACAGACAATTGCAGCTGATCAGACGTTGTTTCTGGCAGGCATTATATATGCTGTTTCTGTCCATATGGCTCTTCTGGATCAATGATAAATCATCAGAGACAAGGGGGACAAAATATTTCCTTTCACATAAGAGTTTTTATTCCAGCGGCTAGAAAAGTGTGTTGGGAGAGGAAGAGGGTCTAATGACCAAGACCTTGGCCAGCAGTATATTTGATGGAACAGTGTTGTTATTCCTGACCCACTACATTGAGTCCTGAAGAACTGGTGGGGGAAAAGGGCAAGGGGAAGAAAGACACATGCTGCCATTTCCCTTTCTTCATTGCAGTTAGACAGTCCCTTCACTGGACAACAGTGACAGTTTCAAGATCTTGGTATCTTGATTCCTACCTGCTTATTTAGCCATTATCTGCTGGTAAATTATGACACCTGCATATAAGATTAATCACTTAATCAATTTTCCCCTACAAAATGTGCCAAAATAAATCCTGAACTCCTTGACAAAACAAATACACAAAAAATCCCTATTTCTTTCACATGGAGAACTTGTGAAAAAACCCAACAACTCATCTCTAAAGGAATTACTGGTTGTAAAACACTTTGAACAAAACGACATTATGATGTCATTATGTGCTGTTTTACTAGTGTCAGTTATAGCTGAATGACTCTATTTGTAAATACTGATAGGGAGAAAAGTTGAAAAAGTTGTGACTTTAATCCACTCCAAAAATACCCATGGCAACAAGTACTGTAACAAACCAATTTATTTTTTCAATGTTTTCTCTTTATTTATCTTTGGGATCCTCCATATGAACTGTTGGTCTCTGCAAACCATCCCGGATGAAAGTGTACTTACCTATTCTTACATGAGCAAGATGCAGTATGCTGTAGCAGTAATATATTGTGAGCATCTTTGACAATATCTTGAAAAAAACCCATTAAGTCAGGAGTTCTAAAAATCAAAAATACTTGCCATAACTCAAGAAAAAAGTCATGAGTTCTTACCGGTAGTCTAACCAGTAAATATACTCCTCTGAGTTTCATTAAGTTGGATACAAAAAGATAGGAATCTGTGAGAAATAGAAGATTGAGAACAGCATGTTAGGAAGTGGGTATTTTAGTTGACTAGAAATTGAACATAAACTAAGAGCATCAGTTTGCTGCTAGAAAAAGAAACATTGTCTTAGGTTTTACGATCGTGAATATTTGCATGAAAAGTGAATATCCCTTCTGGCCTTCAAGAATTGCTAAAATCTCACTTAAAGTGGGACATTCAGTTCTGCTGACTGACTGTACTTCCAGAATGATGGAGAATTTAGAGACCCTCAACAAGAATAATTGAAGAACTAGAAAACATGACATAGGAAAGCTTTTATGGAATTCCTAAAGAAAAAGAAGACTTTCAGGACACGTAGTATTGATTTGCAAATACAACAAAAATGCACAGAAGAGCTGCAAAGATGAAAGAAATAAATTGATTCTCCATATCTACAGTGGAGAGAACAAGCTAACACAGACTTTTCATCTTTACTTGAAATCCGGTGGTAAGTAGAGTGAAACACTGGTCTAATACAGTTGAAAAGGTGTGGAACCTCTGTCTTTTGATGCTTTCAAGACTTAGACATTTACCAGAACCAGTGTAAGCAGCATGGATGCTGACTTGGCTAGGATAGTTCAGATGTTCTTGCAACAGTGAAGTTTTGTTTTCTCCTACGCTTGAATAATATTCAACAATCAATGAGTAACATGAGGATATAAAGGTATTTAACAGAGGGCATCCAACAAAGTTTCTGAATGCTTGTTGTTAAATATTGCATCCATATTACAGCTTGACACTAAAACACAAATAAATTAAATCTGTTAAATATATAACAATTATTTGCAAGTGACTAAACCATTTGCAACTTAGGAGACCTGTTCTGCATTTTTAGTGCTACATTAAGACATGTACTTTAAAACTATTTCTTACTCTAGGACGGTCTTTTTTTTGTTCAGGGCTAAAATGGGACAATACCCAAAAAGCCAAACAAGCAGACTTGCTGTTTTAGATTCTTACCATCCCCCGCTAAAAAAAAAACAAGAACAAAACCAAAAAAAAAAAAAAACCAAACCAAAAAAACCAAACCAACCCAAAAAAGCCATAAACCCCACTAATTATTATTTTTTAAAATGTGAGAGTAAAGAAGCAAACAAAAATCCTTGCACTGTTCTTCCATCACGGCTTTTAAATAGCAAGACTTCTGTAGCTGTATAAACATACAGACATGAAGGGAAGGAGCATGAGTCTTCCTTCTTTCATTCTAGTAGAAAGCAAGAGTAACCCCAGCGACATCTGTGGAATTACAATGATGTAAAACTGGTGTATATGAGGGGAAAAAAAGCCATCCAGAGGAGTATACTTCATTGGTTTCAATAAATTCTCTCCCTTTTTAACACAGCTGTATAAAAACCTGCAATAAAATTTTATGTGCTAAGTCTGGTGCTGAAATGACCAGGCTCTTTCCAATAACATAAAACTGCAGTAAGCAATTAGAATATTTCTGCTTAAATATGTTGTTCCAATTTGTTTAGTATCTCATCCTGGAGTAATTCTCCCACATCATCCACTATCTCTGGTATCATCAGCATGACTTTCTCCAAGATACATAGGAATATGATGTTGAAACTTGCATTTATATCTACATCTTTCTGAATATGTATTTCCCAGATGTTGTATTCCAAAGCATTTCTCCTGAAGTTTTGCTGTTGCCTTGTTAGCAATCATATTCAAAATGCTTATGTTTTGTACTACTTTATTCCCACCATGAGTGTATCAAACCATCTCCAGCACAAATACTATGCAATCATGAAGACCTACAGGTTTAAATATTATAGTGCACATTATTTAGTATTACAGACTTGTATGAGTTCACTTAGTATTTAACTTACTATCATATTTTGCATTTGGGTAACAGCATATGAAATTTTTACTATGAAAGACCAGACTTCCAAAGTAATTTGGCCAGAATTTAAATGAAGTTGAAAAGTTCTTTAAATATATGTTATTGCTGTTAAGTCCCCACATTTTCCCCTTCAGTTAATGATTACGTATATTTTAGTAGAATTGAGTAAATGTGAAATCTATGGTCACTTACAGGTTTGTCCTATTCCTTCTGTTACTGTGAGTAATCTATTAAAAATGTCAGCACTGACTTTCTTCCTACATCTTCCATGGCTATTACATTGAGCAGGGAGAAGTATCCAAAATGTTTCACTATTGATTAGCACAGGCACCTAGTTCAAGTCCTAGAACATAAGACAAGATCTTAAATGCCTGTGACACGCAGACAAGATCTTAAATGCCTGTAACAATCACTACCAGGTGATGATCTGGTTACAACACAGCAGAGGTAAATATTTCAGTGATGAATAGTAGAAATAGTCCTTGCAGGGTGAGGACATTAGAGTGTGGATGGGGAGTAATTTTTCAGTTTGCTGATCAAATTTACAAAAATTGCTGTTGAACTGAAACAGAATTTATATACTTAGGCTAATATAAATTCTTACACGGTATCAAACAAACGGGATTTTTTTTTATCTCCTTCCATCACATGCACACTCTTAAACAAAGTTTGTTCCCGTACCTTTTGAAATATAAGTACACGTTAAAGTGTTGTCTACCTCTTCAAACTGCACTAAAATACTTCATTGAGAAAAATGTCACCTTTGCACTGTCCACAGTGTCTGCATTTGCTTGAGCATCCCTATTTAGTCTTTGCTACGTAGACATTTTGATGCAATAGACTGCAAACCTCCAAGACGACCGATCCTAATTTTGTGGTTCACTAACTCTCTCTTCTCTGTGCAGTCCTGTGTCCATGGAAGAGCCAGCTTAATTTAAGGATGGTGGAGCAGAGAATTTTCACAAATTAGAATGAGAATACTTTAAATGCAGGTACAACACTAGTTCTACACCAAAGTGGAACCAATTATACAGTTGGAGAAGAAACGCCTGGGTTCCAATCCCAAAACTGTAAGCTGTGGATTTCTGATTCTATTTTCCAGTACTAATTCTCCGAGGTGAAGAATTTTTTCCTTTGTCAAACAGGAATTTCTCTTGTTCCGGCATGTTTTGCAACACACAGAAACACACAACATGCTGCAAAAATACACAGCAACCTGCATTCAGCCACTGAATTCCAGTACTTGTGCTGCAATTTGTGATTTGCACACATGTGCCTATGCATTTGTATATATACATGTATATTCTGTTTGTGTTTGTAAATATTACATCCATACATGCATAGATTAGAAACAATATACATTTTATAGAGGAATATTTAGACACAGCATAGTTAAAACTACTAGGGAAATTGCAGACATCTGTCTAAAAAATATGAGCTGAATTAAGAACTCCTGAACCCTTATTTAAACGAATGTTGCCTTCAGCCAAATGAAGAACTCAGTTTCTGGTAAAAATTCACTGAGCTTAACAACCTCAAAAAGACCTTCCACTCTTTTTTGTGCTTGTTACTGTTTCAACTCAAGTTAAAAAGTCTCTCTCTGAAAGTGCCTCTCCAGATCCTAAGGGTTTCAGAAGAAATACGAATATGTTAAACATCTCCGAAAACATCAATTAATGTCACCCAATTTCTCTTCCCAACTGGAAGTTAAGTTGCAAATAAAAATTATACCTAATGTGTGGAGTGAATCCAACACACTAATTAAAATTACAGGACAGTTTGTGGTTAGACAACCAAAAATGCATGCATAGTTTAGTGTTTCTAAAACAGAGACCGGACAGCAAGATACTAGTAAATACAATAAGCCTCATATTGAACACCCTGTAACTTCATATTTTGGACGTGTGTATGTTGTTCCTCCAGTGGCAGTTTGCCAGACTGCTCTGTTATCCTTTCTGTTTCTACTTGGTGAAGTTTTCTCACGATATATGTGATGGCCATCATTTTTGGCCATTCATTTATCTTTCTTTTGTCTGGTTTCTCATCACTGTTCTCATCTTTTCCACTTTCTTGAATGAAATTTTACACAATAATTTTTGCTCTTTTGATTTATTATAAAGATGGCTAGTTTTCATTTTCATCAGTTTTTCACGTATCTTGGCAAATGATCAGTAACCAATTTTTAACACTTATGTATTAGTTAAATTTTATTATCTTAGTTATGCACAAAGACACAAACAGGTCAAAAGAATTTGTCTGAGGCTATGCAATGAGCAATCAATAATAGAAAGTCTTAGAACAGTATTAACAGTTTCTGACTTTCAGTTCTGTGATTAGACAAAGGACAAGGCTGTCTCTCAATTTATTTTAAATTAAATTAGTTCATTAGAGTTAAGGAAAATAAATAACTGTACCATTTCTTACTGTGCCTGTTGTTCACATTGCTGAGGTATTACAATCCATGTCTGTAGGTGGTGTGAAAAGGACACATTAGCTCACTGAGGTGGTCAAAGTGGTAGTACTGAATAAATGAGTTTATAAAATCTGGTAAGACACAATTTCAGGATATAGGGAACCTCACAGCAGTATCTATCTGGATATGCATCCTTTATCATAATAAGGAAAATGTGCTGCCAGCCTTCCAGTCAAGTGAAAAGTGGCCCTGGAGCTCACATGAGTCGGTCAAAATAACATCAGCAAAAAATGACAATTTTTAATACAAAGCAGAGAAATATCACATAAAGAAAAAATGTAGGAATCTCTAAATATGCCCAATGGCTGTTCATTGCCTCAATAGTTCTACAGACTATCATGGAAGCTAGTCCTGACTTAATCCTCTATTGTATGCAAACACAGGTTCAAGCACAATTAAACTTCTAAGTAAAATTGATTGAAATCAATGTAATTCAGTTTTACTTCTTTCAGGGAATAAAGTTTCAAATAATGAATAATGTAACAGTAAATTACAATGAAGGAATTTCATTAAAGTATCAGGAAATGAACACAAATCACAGGAGATAACAAAAAAATAAATATTTAATTACCTTGCTACTACCCAGGGCAACAGTATCAGTGTAGTGCCATGGCACACGTCCAGCATTCATTTTCCCAAGCATTGATTGAATATAGCACATCAGCATTTTCTGACGTTAGCATAAAGTTAGCATGTTAGCATTTCTATGTCAATCAGTACTTTCATCCCCTTTAGAATTCCATACCCATGTTCAGCTTAATCAGTTGTGTTCTTGCAGCGTGTGACAGATTACTAAAACGTAACAGTTTAACGTCTCTGGTCTTTTAGTGATGGCAAGTATCAGGTCAGACAGTTCCACTCGCCTGCCGTGGCTGGTAAGACACTATAACACTTCTGTTTCAGCTGCCCTCCTTGCTGGGGCTTTTTCGTTGAAGGCTTAGCCTGTTTGAAATCATTGTGTTTGGAATTAGACTACAGACATACCAGGAGTTTTGGGATCTGGAGTTAAACTTTTAAAGCTGAACTTCGATCTTGAATCATTGTAGGGATGCTAGATGGTGTTTTTGTGAACTGAATTTGCATTTTTGTATTCAAAGACATCTTTTATTT
Organism: Leptosomus discolor; assembly: GCF_034619465.1. Taxonomy (NCBI): domain Eukaryota; kingdom Metazoa; phylum Chordata; class Aves; order Leptosomiformes; family Leptosomidae; genus Leptosomus; species Leptosomus discolor. The sequence goes on along the minus strand of NC_141394.1, from coordinate 78,595,883 downwards.
TTGATACCTATAATCTAGAAAAGATTAGAGTCCTGATATATCCAGCTTTGTGAACTTTTTACGTTGCTTTGCAATCTTTGGATGCTTCAGTTACCAATGTGGTGTCTGAGTGATTTCTGTGTCTTAGCAGTGTGGTTAGAATAAATCCTGTGTTGCTCAGATGTGGCACTGAATATTTTACAATGATCTTCCTGAGAGCTGCCTCAGGAGGGAAATCAGACACAGAGAAAGAAGTGGGTTATCAGGCACCAAAAAAGATGTTCTGAGGGTGGTATAGCCACGCTGGTGGCTGCTCACAACTACTGGAACAGGTCTGGAGCCATTCTTCCAATTTCAAACCTCCTCAAAATTGTGCTGGGAGGAGCACTGTGCTAGACACATATGCACAGATATGTAGGTGATTAGCTAAGTACCTTAAATTAAAACAGGGTAGGAAGAGAAGAGGAGAAGACATTCTCCATATAAATATTTCATATAGCTACAGAGATATGACTTCTATGCTATGTATCTTTGTGACAGCGAAGTTAATGAGGGCATCTTCTATGAGAAACAGAAAGTAACAAGGCTTGTAGTAATTTTTAAACTATAACATCAAACTCTATTCATTTTGACTTACAGTCAAAGAGATTTTGTTAGAAATCATGTTCTTTGAGCTAACTCTTAACCTCATATTGAAGAGGGTGATTACTAATTTCTATTTTTTCTTCTGTTCACGCAAAAGTAGAAGTGGTGGGGAGCTCTCTATAAATAACTCAAGGAGGCACTTGGAGTTATGATACTTATGGGAAAGGAATATTCCATCCAATTTATGCATTTGTCTAAATGGCTTCTCTTGATGACGCGTGTAGGAATTAATACTTGAGAGACAGATGTCCAGAGAAGCACTGTTCAACTGCTTCCCCAAATGGGTATCATAACTCTAATTCTTACTGCTTTCAAATATATATATATATATATATATATTACAATAAACATCAAAGGTCTTGTTCATGTGTGCATATGCATCAAGAGAATTTCCAAATCACAGCTGGTTAATTTGGTGACTTCATTCTCAATTTTAGTTCTGATTTCTCAAATACTAGCTAAATATAAATTAAAGCAATCAAATCAATATACTTCTAATGTGAACCACCAAAGAAGACATTTTAGACTAGAGAAATTTCTAAAAACTGAGTTATAATTCCTTAGTTACCAAATACGTGGCAAAATTTTAAATATTAACAGACACTTAAGCTTTATACATGCAGTCTGTTGTGGTACCATTTTCCAGTCAGAAATTATATCAGATGAAAATTTTTAAACGAAAATGAGTGATAAGGATGAACCTATCAAGTTTAAAAACATGAAAAAACTGTAAACATCTATGAAAAGAAATTGGTCCGTCAAGCAGACCCTTTGTTGGCCGAATCGAAGGTGGAAACTGTATAAAAGCTATCACTGATCAAAGAAATTACCTTGAATTTATGAGTAAGTAGTGCAAACAGCATCTTATGAATTAATGCAAGATACTTATATGGAAGCATGTTCTGAGGAAAACAGAAAGCTTTTATGGACCATTAATGCCAATAAAGCAGAAAAGGTGAGAGCACAGCTTCATTTAATGTAAATATGATTATGATCCTGATTCTTCATGAAATTCAAGTTCATATCCATCTATTTTTTGTTACTTTGAGAGTTTAAAGTTCAACACATTCTTAAGTACTTTGATGAACTGTGGAAATGTGTCACTGTGTGATGAATAGTAACAGAAGCAAGTGATGAAATAAATATTAAAATACATTTTAAATATCTCATATCTGAATTAAGTTTTTAATACTTAGTTTATTACAAAAGGAATTTCTGTGGAGAATGACAAAAAATCAGACCATGAAGTTGAATTATGCAAAAGAAACCAACAAGAGACCAGAATGTTTTATTTACTAGTTTATAACCACAAATGGATGGAATTTATTCTGTATGAAAGTATTTGGAACAGGCGTACAGACACTGTTAGTAGTCCTTGTGCCTTCAGGGCCATAGGAAATAATTTTATAATTTATTTCAATCACTTATATGTGATAAACACCTATGCTTCACACTTGTGCCTGTATTGAGCTCAAGGCAGAAACATTGCTTGGGTGTGTCTAAAATGTACTTCTGAATAAAATGAAATTTGAGTATAAAGGCTATCAAGACACAGAGAATCTGCTGTTTAACTTGGTAGTTTGCTCCAAGGTTTAAACATCTTCACTTTTAACCTGGATATACTTCCCATTCAAAATTTTCATTCTATCTATCAGATACAATGATGGAAAAGTAGTGTCATTAATTATAAAGGTGACTGACATACCAAAAATGTCAAAGAGCAAAGCCAACTTACCAATAGAACAACAATTTTCACAGTAGGGAAAACTATCATGAACTGGCTTTCTGTTGAAAAATGTAGCCTAAGGTTTCTAGTCCTTGGACTTAGTGCTGAGAAAGGAATACATATTTAAGCATATTTTATTGAGCAGAATTCAGTACCACAGACCACTTGAATTTGCTGATAGCACTTTGTATTTTCAACTAGTTGAGAACCAGTGTTCTCAGGATGCTCCGCTTATGTGAATACGACACCAGTAAAAACGGCTATTTCTACAACTAACAATTTAACTTCAGATATTGAAGTGATGATATCCTTTGCTTTTCTGGTTACAACTGGAAACAAAACAAAAGATAGCACAATATGAAAGCAAAAGCAATATGCTACTTCTCCATCATTAATATTTTTCCTCATTCACCAGGTAAATGCAAAGAGTATTTCAATCTACTTATACTCTATGTGTTGCTATTAACTTGTTATTTGGGGGATCCAGTGGGTCTGCAGAACCATAAAGATTTCTGAAAAAATAGATACAGTGGTGCTGTGTGCGCTAATGTCGTCTATAAAAAGGGAGAGGAATTGGAATGGGGTAGAATTGCCCTCTGAATATTGGCCAAGAAGGTTTTAGCCAGGGAAGTGAAAAAGCACATTTATTCCTCCTTCCAACAGACTCTTTAAGCAGGACTGTTCTGGACCAGTATTATAAGTTAAAACTACAAGAAAATTTCTCACACAAAAACGTTGTCTTACACTCCTAGTAGAATGTCTGATATCATGCAAGAAGGCAGTTTATAAAGGAACCCCCATGCATTCAGAAGATGTACTACTCATGTCAAGTGAAATGCTAACTGTTGAAAAGCATTTCTGCACTGCACAATAGAGAAATTCCCAATCTTCCAAATGCTCAAACTGGTATTTTCACCAAGTACGTAGCTGCAACAGGCAATTTAGGTCTAGTATCTATTAGCGACATTAACATGGTACTATATCTGGCGCTCAGCCTCTCTGTTGAATCTGGTGTAATGTTGAAAATACAGAAGCTTAGACATAGCCACATTGAGCCTGCTGATGTCACCTAGTCTTGGGTTGGCATATGATTAGGGATTTGGATGTGTCTGCTCCAATTGTACTGAGTAATGTTCCTCAATGTAGCTGTGATAATCCTTCAGGAAGGAACTAGTTTTAGGAACAACGAAGCTGAGAAATTCACTTCAGGCCACAGAGAAGCCCATTCTCTGCTAAATTCCACAGTAATCAAATCATCCAGTATGTGAGTAGAAAAAGAAAAGCCCTATATTCTACAATTTGTTCAGTTAAGGCTTCTTCTGAGAAAAACAATCATACAGGCTTAACCAGGTATACCTTACGTAGCCTTGGGCCAGTGCTAGTTAACCTACAGTGATCACCACTACTGAAACTACTGACAGACATAACCCAAGAGGAGATGTGTTCACGTAAGATGACACTTTTATTTTTCTCTTTCCATCTATACACTGCTTGTTGTTATTTTATCTCAATGAACAGCCCACAGAAGATAAAGCCAACAAAAATGGGGACTGTTCATCTGTGATGCATCATCTGCCTGAGAGCAGCATGATTGCCTCGAACATTTTGGCTAGGAATGTTTTCATGGACTCTGAAGGCAGCTGCTGTGTTGTCACTGTGACCCGAAATTCCCAACAGAAACTCTTGACAACTCAGAAACAGAAGGTGAAGAGGGCTCTGACAATGCAAACTTTGAAGAACAGCACACAGATTGGCCTCTGGGGAATACCTCACAAACTTTCTGTTCAGTAGAGCGCAGGAGATAGAATCAAATCCAATAGCTGTAATAAAGAACAGACAGGTAAAGGGGAAGCAAAAGAAAAGCAGGAGGAGTAAAAAAAAAAGAAGAAATTTGTGAAATGGTAACTGATGTTAGCAAGGCAGGTGGGGATGTTGCACTTCTGATCAGATATCCCCAATCAGAACTACACACATAAGCATCTGAGTAATCAAGGATCTTCTTGTGGCAGAGGATTCTGGAAGATCTATAGCATCAGTTTTCGAGGGTACCCAGAGTATTAATCTGGGTATTAATAAGGTTGTACGGACAAAGATTTTTTAATGATGGAGAAGGTGACTGAGGATGTTGTATAGATGAAAGAAAAGGTGGAACAGGTTTGCTCTGACATGGACTCAGCTTGCCTTCTGCCGGAGCAGCAAAATGTGAGTGTATGTTAGACTGGGTCTACAACGGACCTGCTTTTAGCCCACTCCCACCTTTTCCTAAGAAAGAACGAGGTTAGTTCAAAATCCTACAGCACTTCCAGTTTAGCTAGCCTTTGACGTGGAATGTTTGGAGATTCTCTCCTTCTTTTGGGTCTATTGCTACATGTTCAGCAGCTAGATCAATGATTTCCAGAGTTCCTGCAGTTTGATCACAGTGCCTGATGGCATTATTGTCCAGAAATCATAGAAAATGTACAAAATCCATAAATTCTGCCTTGGCCAAAGCTGTGGAGGGAAAACAGAATGTATCTGAGGAAATTCTAAATAAGAGAGAAAGTGAGATGAAACTTCTGTATAAAGATTTAGTATGACCCTCAGGATTCAGCAAATCATATAAAGACAGTGAGAAAATACTTAAAATGATTTCCTTACTCCAGATTCTTCCTTTTCAGGGTAGTGTTCACCTCTGAACATTTTAAATATTTGCTTTTATCTGTGTTCTCAGGGTCTTCAACAATCCAGGGAAAAATATGTGCTCTTCCAGAGGGAAACTCATTCTAGTTTAATATGAGGATGGAATTCTTCTCTATGGACTTTTACCCTCCATAATTACGTTTGCTGTCTATGGTACCGAGCAGAACCATATATACGTGATTACAACATCAAAGTCAACATATAGAGTTATTTGGATCAAGATTCAGCCATCGAATGATCTAGCTGCCTACTTCATGTATTTATTTTAGAATGGAACTAATCCACCCCATCAACCCAAATTGTGGGTCCCAAATATCTGGAAATAGCTATGAAAAGAACCCAGGTTGCTTTCTTGCAAGTTAGTTATCTAACCTGTACATGACAAACTTGTGTAAAATGAATGAAAACATAACACCTGTTATAGAGGATTGTGATGAGAAGGAAATAGAAGAGCCCTTGCCGTCACATGATACTTTGCACTATCTTACTAGAACGTGCCAATACTCTGGTGTGCCAATACAATAACACAACCAGTTAGACACCTGTGAAAGGAAAACTCCCATGAGTATATTTGCAATGAATGGGGAAGTGTATTCAGATAAACAGAGAACAAAAATATGTTTATTAATGCATATAGCTCTAGCATATTAGTACCCTCTACTATATAACATCGTTTAAAATAATTGCAGTATGTGCGGTACATTCCAGTGAGCTGGGACTAAGGTCCAAGAGAAATGAGGTGGGGTTTATTTTTTTACTACGAACAAATGCTACCAGACTTTGGGAACCTCATTTTCACCAGCCATGAATTAAGGATTCTGATACTTATTTCCTACACAAAGTATAGCAAAGTCTCTTAAATTGTTAAGTAAATATTAAGTACTACTGTATCATAATGGCCAGTTTCGCTGCTGATGTCAATGATATGCTGCCTATTTTCTTTACTAGGGATATACAAATTTAAAAAATATTCTACAGCAAAGTAAAGACTGTATAGAAAGATTTTAAAATTGCAGAAACAGAAAGGAAGGAAACAAGCTGTTTGACAGATGTAGAAACTTATAACACGGTCACATTAAGCACTGATTAAATTTTGCACTTCAGCGTGGTCCCACAGGCTATGCTGCCTGCATTCACACCTGTGGGTAATTCCAGATAAATAAAAACATGGTCAGGGGCGAGACTTTGTAAGAAATGTCAATCCACAGTTCGTAACACACTGAGCAGAATCACCACCTATAGCACTTGCTAAATTAGTGACTGATTTAGCTCTGTAACAAGCTGCAGCAATGTGTAACTGTCTTGCATGAACATCTAGATTTGCATATCTTCAGTCAGTCATGCTTCTGGATGTCACCCTGTAGTACCATGACTACAATGTGGCATTCTGCCTTTGAAGGATTTGACAAGGGCAGGGCTTAGGGGACCCAACTGAGAACGCCTGCCTACGCTGCAATAAAGGGTCCCGCAGGTGAGTACTATTCTACCCATTTTTGAATACTTTTTGAAAAGCTTAAAGGGAATTTCATGATGCTTTTTGCCCAAAGAAACAAATTCTGAACGCATTCTGTATTAACTAATGTGTTTTTGGTGATTTGCTGAGCTCAGGAAAGAGTCTGTGGCCAAATGTTTTGTATTAGCAATGCTTTCCAGCTATAATAGAAAAATGAGGCAAGGGTCAAAGCTGCTCTCCCCTAGAAGATATCCTCACAGCTAGGTATACACTATCACTGGGGAAATTTACTCACCATTTCATTCATGAGTTCTGGTCTCCTGCTCACTTGGGTGGTTTTCTTGGGTTGCAGCTAGTTTTCTCCAAGAGTAAACATAGACTGAGCAGAGAAAATGTTTTTCTACACATTCTGTTGAAGGCAGAGTATTGATATAGGCTATACCAGGTTAGGTTGTCTCCAAAATCTACCCAGCTACCCTTGTGCCCTAAAATGCTCCCAGTGCCCTCATGCTACATGGTAGCCTTGATGTCACATATGAGAGCACTGCACTGCTGAACTGCGGCACACATTTTGTATTATCTTAGGAGCTTTGAATTGAAAAGTCTTATGAAAATAATCATGATATCATTGGGTCCATGGGGCACCACATGGAGCCCATAGGAAACTCAGGCCAGTGCAATGCAGTAACAGATTGAGTCGATCGGTTCCCTCTGCAGAGGCTGACCCTGAGCAATAGGAGAACAAAATACTCCACTCCGCCTGAGGGCCAATGATTATTTCTAGGGGCAGATGGCATTTGACAGGTTAAATGAGCCCGTGATATAGCCAGCAGCTGCCGTTGTACTCGTCAGCTGTTGGTCCTTTCTGCTAGTAGTGCGTGTGTATTGTCAGTACTGCCATCCTAAAGACCTCAGTGCCAGTGAGGGTGGTATCTGGAGATTGCGGTGCTAGTCATACGACACAAAATGTTGTAAGTTTGCTTTGGCAGCACAAATTCAACCTGTTTGATCATAAGGCATAGCCCTAACATGCTAATAGGAACAAAATGTTAACATACCTGTATACACATGTGCGAACTCGTCGGCGGAAAACTGTCTGCTAGGTCAATTCAAAATATACAGAATTTCTGACTTCACTTATGTACAGTGATCAGTACAATTCTGTATTGACATTACACCTGTAGTTGAGCTGGGAAGTTCACAAACCTATCTCATGGTCATAGAAGCACCTGTTGTCCCATAAATATATTTCCCCTATTCTCTCCCTCTAGATGTGATACTGCTCTCCTTGTTTCATTAATATACTCATCTTCAACTGTTGGTCACTATTTCCATGAGGTATACTTTGTTTAACACTTTAGCAAAGGCTCTATAGAAATAAACATACTAATCAAATCTACAGCCAGGCCTAAGGCAACAACAAGCAAAATAAATGCACCAAAGTAAATAAGCTTTCAAAGGTAGCCTAAATAAAACTGTTACGCAACTTGTTTTCCAGCATGTGACTTCATAGTTATCTAAGCTGTATAGGACTACAAATATAGTGATAAAACACACAAATATAAATATGACATGAAGATCCTTGTCCATATAGCCAGCCATTCCATCACAGAACAAGATCAGGTTAGCTAAGCCTGAGCTGTCCTTGGAAAATGGGTTTACTGTTTTCAATTAGCTTCTCTTCTTTCATATTTCTTTCTTGACTTTTTAAATAAAGTGAATGCAACATTAACATTTTCTCCTTCTCTGAGACGTTTTTTTCACAGATGAGAGGACAGCTTTCTCACAATCACATTGGCCAACTCTTTCAACATCCCATGAAGTTGTGCATATTCCGCTTCCCTTGTTAGTCCCTAGTCTGTTCCTTCACTGCTGGCTGCCCCTTTTCCCAATCTTGGTGTGCAGAGATATCTTGAAGCAGGCTTTTCCAGTAAGAACTAAGCCCCCCCCCCCAAGCATTTAATTCCTGTTTTTCCACATTGTGAGTCACAGGATTGTTTCTCCCACCCATCAAGGAACCCATATTTTCCTTGAACTGTTACTGTCTGTGAGCCACTCCTGTGAGACTTCATCTCACCAACCTGCAGGCTCAGAAACAAGACTTGGCAAGAGAGATGGCACTTCCTCATAAATGAAAGCAGAGGAGGAATGCTCCCTGGGCAGTCCACACTCTTATTCTTGTCCTGCTTCAGATGGTATAGCTGCCTGGGGACTCCTCCAAAGAATGAAATAGAAATGTCTGTTCAGTGTCTGCCACTGGATAGACTCAGGCAGCGTTGTGCTATCTAACATAGAATTACAGTAGCTGTCCCACAGTGGTAGAAACAGAGCTTCTGTACTGTGGAGAAATCGGAGTTTCTCTTCTGTGTACATGAAATCAATGGTTGCCTGCAGAAAGGGGGTATTGTTTTCTTAAGAAGTGGAAATTTTGGCACAGCAGGGAACAGGATAACAACTGAATAGCATTACAGACAGAGTTTAAAGATGAGAAGGGAAAACAGAAAGATAAGGAAATATGGAGAAAAAGACAGTTTCGAAGGCAAAGACAATGAAGACAGAAAAAGGAGAAAAAACAGCAGTGCACACAAAGAACAGGCAATCAGAAAGCAGAGAAATGAAAGGCTGAAAACAAAACAGATCAGGGGCTCTAACAGTGTCTCATTGTGCCAAACAGGGAAAAACACTGACTCATCAAACTCATTTAGTGGAAGAAAACAGTAAGATAATGAGAAGTCATGAACCATAAAGCAAAATAAAAGTCAGTCTATCAATCCAAACTAGAGTTTGGACTTGGATTTTGTTATTTTCATAGATGTCTCTGAAACCATCGTGGCTGTCTCCTCCAGTCAAAGACCACATAGTCTTTAAAAGAAAAAAGAACTGTGAGTTGCACAGCAGAGAGGAAAAGGAATGTGATCTCCTCAGTCCCTTGAGTTGAGTGTAGAGATAATAACATACGGATATAGAAAAAGCAACATAATTCTGTTTCCTGCACTTTTAGGAATTTGCAGTGATCTGGGCTTCTCTGGCTGAGTCACTGTTATCTCAAAACCTCGGGGTTTGTTCCAAGACTGCTGAATATATTGTACGTGTTCTGGGTAAGGAGGTATCTCTGTTCCTTACCTCAGAAGCTCTGCTGTTTCTTAACCTGTCTGCCTTTGTTTAACACAGAAAAAAATTGTGTGTAACTATCAGCACAGTAAATGCATATTGAAAGCTACTTTTTAAGAATGAAACTCTCCGAGAGAGTCCCTTACAGAAGACTGCATATTATTAAAGAGTAACTACGCACTATTGTTGACTCCTAAGCATTGATTATAACACTGCTATACAGAGTATTAATATACCATTTTCATAATCAATATAAAGATTTCTAACTGTGTGTGTACAAAGTTATAATTTATAAAAGCTTTGGTTTTATTGGGCATAAGAAACATATTTAAGCTATTTTTTTATGTGTGTTCCATAGACTATGATGATTTCATTACCAGGTAGTTTATTTTGCTCTTTTATTCAATTATTCAGTTAAATTGACATCAGAGACCATCTTTCATTCAGCGACTAAGAAGGAAAAGATGATTTTTATAAGTGCCATTTACAAACACAAATTCCTTCCTTCTAATCAACCTGGTAATTAAACTCTCAAGAAAAAGTGCTACCAAATAAGGAAAAAGAAACCAAAGTATACTGCTAAAGTCCTTTTCTTGTTACAAAGCTTCTTTTCACTCAAATTTCCTAAGTAAAGCTGCCTTCATCTAACACCACTTATGGTTTTCAATGCCTTTTTCTAAAGTGTCCTTGTTTTCTTTCTCTTTTCCTGTTCTTAAGGCTTGATTGTACTTACACCAATGAAAACTACTGAGGTTTCTGAAAAATGTTGTAATTAAGATCACTTCCAGAGAACTGTGGTGGATGTATTTATTAATTTGTACTTGGATTACAGAAGTGTTTGAAGGACTCTCTGTGATAGGTGAGGTACAAACACTTCTTGAAACCTAGTCCTGCTCTAATGTTTTTGCAATATGAAAAGGAAAGGGAAAAGGATTTGAGTGAAGTGAGGATTATTATTTCCATTTGCAAATGGATACTTGGAGCACAGTTAAATGAAGTGTCATTCTGAGAGTCATGGAAGAGAACTGTGCCACAACTAGAAATGAATCAGGTCTTCTGAGTCCCACCCTGGGTTTCACCCGTGGAACAATTTACACCTCTCCATATGCTTTCATCCTTCACTGTCTTCCAAGGGGGTTACACTTTGAAGTTCTCAATCCTATGCCAAACTGCTGGAATACATTAAGGGTAAAATAAAGTTGTAAAAATAACCTTACCAACCTGACAGGCTGTCTATTAGAATTCGCCATACAAATAAAACTAAAACCCATAAACAAATGACTGGTTTAATCCTATCAACAGTGTTCCATATTCAACTAGGCACAGTGTCTTCTTTATACCCCTTGTTCCACATTGTTGTGTTGCTCCCATCAATACTAATATTGAGTATTCCTTGCAGATCCAAAGGGTTTGGAGAATGAACTCAAAACATAGTATTAAGCTCCTGCGCAATGATCTGAACTGATTTTTCTGTTTAAGTCTACCTAGCAGACTTGAGACACTTCCTGAAAGAAGAGTGTGAGTATTCTTGGCCATTATTTGTTCTAGTTAAACAATCGGAGATCTACATCAACAAATAGTGATAATAGTGTTTCCTGACTCTAATAAACTAACTCCCAGCTCTAATAAATTCTTAACAGTTTTGTAAAGGTCATCATGAGTCTTTACTTTCAATAAACTGAAGTAAAATGACACAGACATCTCTCAAAGATTCCTGACATGAAGTGGTGACAGGAAAACCTGTCTTCCATGCACTACGTTTTCACCTAGCCACTCTGCTCTTCGCATTATGCTTTAAAATCAGCTTTATTTTAATCTGCTAATGCACAGAAAGGGTCTCCAAACTGATTTTGTATATTAGACGATCATGGGACCTGCTGGACAGTTCCTTACATAGGGCAGGACATTTCTCATGGCATTTATGCATTACCCTTATGAAGTGGTGTTTCATATGCTTTGAACTCAGCCCAATGACATTTATCATTAAGAAATCGTCTATATCAGCAGGGAAGGTAATCCTTTAATGTAAACACTTGGATTGTTCACAGCTAGTCAAATGTCATAGAAAATGAAAGAAACATTAAAATTACCGTCTAATCCAGTTTTAATCTCAGGTTGGGATCCTATTGTATCTCATAAATAAGAATTCAGAAGTTTTCTGTTCCAAATTTGTTAAGTTTTCAAAGAACATTTTTAAACCCAAACCTTGTAACAGTGATGCTAATAATAGGCATTCTCAACATTAAACTTCTTTTAATCAAGTTTTTCTTTGTTTATTTGATTTGAAAACCTCCTAATTCTTGTAGTAAGTTGATTTTTCTTGGGCTGACAGTAAGATTTCAGTCAGGGGTAAACAATATTATAAAAATGAAATATTGCTGTTTGAGCTAAATGTTTAAGACCTCGAAGTGGTAGCTGCTGGAGACTCATCAATTTCTCACTAGCCGCTAAACAAGCAAGAAGAAGACCAACCTTTTCTATCATAACCTTGGAAGCTGAAAAATTACGCCTAAACTGTTAAATTCACTATGGGAGTTTTCATACAAGGGATTTAATACCATTCGCTGAATTTAAAGCCAGAAGAGACCGTTAGATAAATGGATGTAGTTTTCTGTGTAATAAAGATGAAATATTTTTATCTGATTACCCCTGCAAAGATCCTAATAACTTGTATTTATCTACCTTTTCGGCAGCCTTCATGACATGAATACAGAAGCATGAACTGGAAAGGAGCTGTAGAGTTGTTTTGCTGGAAGCAGCTGTCACCACAGAGACTCCAGGAGACTTCATAACTGAGAACTTCATTATAGAGGATCAGATGAAAAAGACAGAGCTTTGAAGAGTTCTGTTTCATACACATTAAATTTTGTTTTCCTTTTGTCCTCTATAATTATAGACGGCTTTGAGAAATTTTTCATCAACAATTTACTTAATTTTAAAAAGAAAAAGTATAATAGTAACTACTTATAATAATTTGGATTAAAGAACGAAAAAAACAGAATGCCACGATGACAAAAAAAATATCAGAACAATACTTTGGGAACATATTTCACTACTGCTTGGAAAGAACAGAAGAAATGTAGGGAAATACAAAATGAGGAAACAAAACTGATATAAGAACTAGAAGATCATAAGTTGAGAGAGTAAGGAACCTAAATTTATGGAGTCTGGAAGAGCAAAAGCTCAGGGGCAACAAGATCTCAGTCTATAAATATCTTCAAGGTAGGGATATAAATGAAAAGAAGGAATTATTCAGTCTTAAACTATGAGTACTGGAAGAAAAGGCCTAGATCTAAGAAGGAAGTTTAAGTAAAAGTTTTTAGCTAGAGGAAGAGATGAAACAGTGAGCAGACTGAAAACGTGACATTTGAGGTACTGACCCTGAAATGGGGTGTTCACACCAATAGATATGTTTCACTTGTGCATTTTCATCTAAGAAATTTCCTGCTATTACAGGAACCTGAGCTGCCCTTGATTTCTCTTGATCTCCTCTCAGGCAGCATTTAAGTTTCTGAGACTTTAGCATACTGTGCTACTGGTTTTAAGTTTGTCATAGGTTATACAGGAAGGGAAAGATATTTGATGGCCTGAAATAAGCATATAACTGTGAGGTAGACTGGGGAAGGCAGAAGAAACATTTTTATAGCTCTTTCTGGAGATGCTACATAGATACCAACTTTTGTGAATGATATGAGTTCTCTTTTGCACAGCAACTTCCAAATGTCACAGCTATCCTTGTTCTTGGTGCAGACACTCCATATAACAGGCACTTCATTTTCCTTCCTAAGCTTCATATCTTGCTTCACTGGAATACCCCCTTAAAAATACTCCTACCTTATTCAAATGGCCTCAGTCATCCTTTTTTTTACTGCTATTTCTGCTCCTTCTATGACCCTACATTCAATCTAATCCTTGCTTGTGACCACAATCTTACAAGAACATCTGAATACACTTCACAAATTGCGAGTATTCTGAAGAAGGAACTTCCAAAGCTTTCTCTCACCCTCCTTCACCTTTCATAGCATGATTTAAAGTATCAGATAAGGTTTATCTCACCTTAGAAATAGTTATTTCCAAAGATGTGACAGTCCTCTGCCAGCTCACGTATGACTGTAAAGCGAAAATGTAGCACATCTTGGGAATGACTATATTTAAATGATAGACGTATTAAGGGCTGGATGGTGTGCCTGTTTAATAAGCTTACTAGAGATTTATGGCCCTTCTAAGTCACTATAACCCTACCTGCATGTTGCTTTTAGTGAAGAATGTAGCACTCATTTCTAAAAAGTTGATGGCAACTTGGTGTAAGCTTTTCTTGTACTGTAGGGGAAAAAATAAGTTTCAGACATGAGATCATCAACAAAATAGTTCCCTGAGAACCTGGATCTTGTTTCCTTCCATGGTTGCCCTAAGACAAAATAGCAGAGTACGTTCTTCTTTTGAAGGAAGTAAAATTGAATTCAGTCCTTTGAAAACTAGATTTTACCTACATCAAATAAACGCAAACCGTATTTATAGAACGGGGGGCTTTGTCTCTTTGGATAATGAAGTCAATTTAAGCACCATACTATAACTCAAAAAGCTAGTATTAGCACTGAATATGTTAAAAAAATAGTAAGAATGAGGCTGTATTTATTTATAGATAATAGAATCAAGTCTGCTGGCTACCACTAACATTGGAAATGTGGAGAGATTCCAAAGAAGACCAGAATCATGATTACACAATTAAGATGTTGACAAAAAGTTTATAGTGCAGGAAATTTAACTCTAGCAAGTAAGAGCTGATCATTGTGGGGGGAAGAGCAGGTGCATAGTCATCAACTATATGAGACTGCTGGAAGAAAAAAGAACTAATTTGTTTTCCTTCTTCACAAAGGATAAAACAAATAATAAGAGGCTTATATTTCTGAAATAGAGATTTAAGTTAGACCTCAGGAAAAAGCTTTCTAAATATAAGTATAGTTAAGTACTAGAATAGATTTATTGTGGAGATTATGAATCATAGAATCATTTGAGTCTTTCAAGAACAGTTTAGACAAACTCTAGTTAAGAATGGTTTAGAGTCGATCCTGCCCTGAGGCAAGGAAAACTTGTATTTGATTCTGCCAAGAAGCAGAAAGATGGGCCACATATCCTCTTGAAACCCCTTTCAAGGCACTTCCTATGCTAAGGTTTAATGAATGAAAGTTGTAGCTAATTTCATTTAGGTGACAGATAAAATCTGTGTTTTTAATAGAGAAGATAATTTAATAGTGAACAACTGACAAACTTGATCAGTGCTATGGTTGATTCTCAATCCATTTTGAACAATTTTTAAAATGAGAGTGAACACAGAAATATAGAAAGATAGACAATTTCAGTTGTAGCTATTTGCCAAGACAAAAATTATTTCAGAAGAAGTCCTATGGGCTGCATTATGCAGGATGACACAATGGCTATAACTGGTTTAATAAACTATTAATTTTTTTTTTTTTTAATTTTGCTTTTCCCATTGATTGTGTTCATTTATCAAACTCATTCCTGGCTCTTGGCCTAGCAGCTTATCCCATGTACCCTTTCTAAGTCGTTAACGCTTATGCACTTAGTAGTTTACCTACTATGGGTAGGGGAAACAATTCCGTTTTAATGATTGCAGACAGTAGGATAAAAATTCCACTAATGTGTTTGAGGCAAACATCTTTGTAATAGTTAAGTTAATGAGGATGTGATTAATGGAAATACAGATGAAATGCATTCTCCACCGCAATGGAAACATCTTTAATTAAGATAGATTTAAGTGTTAGGCCTTAGATTGCAAATGGAAGCAAGAACAATGACTCAGAACAGTTTCTTTCTTTTCATTCAGCTTTTTGACACATTTAAAGAATTATCTGTTTTACTGTGTAGTTTGCAGATATGAGGCTGCATGCCTGAGCAAAACAAGAAACCTCACATTACACAAAGAGTTGTATTTATCCCCACCTGCCATTTCCTTCCTTAAAGGACAGAGATGTCTACAGCACAGAACAAAGGCTGATTTGCCTTGATCAGTTTAAGTGCAGCTTAAGGGCAGCTGGTCCACGTAAAACTAGGAGAAGAGAGGAAAGATATAGTCCAGCTCCAAAGGAATTTGAATCACTGGATAATTCAAAGAGCAAACTGTTTATACTTATGAATCTACTCCAGCATTAACTGAAATAAAAGGTGAATCCCCACTCATTTTATATGGGCGTGTCACTTTTCAAGAAAAAACTGACATGAAGTGTATTGATATTTTAGTTTAAAATCTTTACATGGGTTTATAGAACTTAGACTGAAGATTTGGGTTCCTGAGATCCGTTCAATGGACTTTATCTCACAGTCTCACATCATTCCTCTAAAACCTCTTACATGGCTATCTCATTTCTCTTTGAGAAAGACATCCCACTTTTTTCTTACATCTCCTGCTTGCAATCTGTAAAGGACAGTAAGATAGTAATGATGAAAAGCAGGAGGGATAAAAAAGACCCAAGAAGGCATGTCAAAGGACTGCTATCTACCTCTTTACACAGTTGTTTAGCGGGACAACAATTACATCCTCTTGTGAGCTAGAGGCCAAAACAAAAGCAAGAAATTCTTTTTAGCCCATCTCTGGTCTTCTTCTAGAGATTTTAGTCAGTCCATATCTGCTCTGCTGCTTCTCTGCGGCATGGCTTTCACTCTAAGTGAGATAAATAATGTACAGCAGAAAGCTATTTCCTCTGCACTTGAGCAATGATTTTAGTTAGATCTCAGCATTAGTTTATAGAGCTGATTTAGTTCAAGATGCAAACAAGAACAAAGGTTTTTTATTGAGTAACAGACATTGCTGTTCCATCTGCAGCAGCAGTTAAAGGGGTGTGTCACGCACAATGGGAGAAAGGGGTAAAAAGCTCACTGTCAATTTTAGATACTGGCTATTCGTATCACAAGTACTAGCAAACCAAAGCAAGATGAATATTCGAACTGCTTGCAAACACAAATCATGTTGAACAGGGTAAGTGCATCTCCATTTATTATGCAGGGAGCTTAGGAAAGCAGAATATATTTATTGTTAATAGAATATTCACCTCAAGCTATACCAACACGGCTTTTGTTTTGATAAAAACTGTCCTTGGGGAGCCAAACAAAAACTTCCGAGCTTTTGCAAGGAATGATATATATTTCAGTTTAACTCAGTATGGGTCTGAGTTACCAGCTGACTTTTATTCTGAAGGTGATTCTGCATCTTTACAGAGGGAATCAAACCACAAAAGCTGAGAATAGATGTCTTCTACCTTCTTTTTGCACCTGTATAAAAGACACATGGAGATGTGAGATATCCCAGAGTTACACACAGTGTCCCCTTTGCCCTTCCTGTAAAAGAATGTGATTTTAAAACTAAAAATAAATTTCATCACAAGAAGTCCAAACAAATGCAAGTACTGGCAAGCAGTGAGTTATACCTGCCAGTAAAATTAAACATAAATTTCATCATAGGAAATCCAAGAAATGCAAGTACTGGCTAGCAATTGGTCAGCTTCTATAAACGGGAAATAGTGTAACAACATTACACCTTTTACTCCATCTTCAAAGCCTGGGATTTATTTCAATTCTGTGTCTTCAAAGAAAGAAAAAAGGCTAAAACCTGAAATAAACAACTGATAGGTCCAAACCATACAACTGAGAGCTGAATTTTGAAAGTCCCCTGATTCCAGAGTAACAAAGGTTCATGCTTTTAGATCTAGATGGCAAAAAGGTCACTTCTGACCTGAATCCAGATATGTATGAAGAGAATCAGATTAGTCTGTTTAGTTTACTCATATATATACACACACATATATGTATCTTTGGTTCTCTTCTCACATGATTAAACTTGTAACATGACATCACAGCAGGTAGGCTTGATGAAAAAAGATGATAAAGGGCGAAAATTTGCCATTACTTCTGATATAACACAAACTCATTATCAGGGCGAAAAAGAAAACTACAAATTGTTTGCCACATCCCGGTGGTCATCATGAATTTTAAAGGATAAATAAAGGACACAAAAATCAAAGCATCAGCAATTCTTCTGGTGTATGTTTGAAGCCATTTTATAACCTCTTTCCAAATAGGTTGAAGAGGAAAAACTGTGTCATTCTGGAGCAAACTGAATGACCACCTAAAAAAGTCTTACATAGCCTTTATTACTGCCATAGCAGCAATAGTACTGTTAAATAAATACAGTCTTCTATGTATATTCATATTTAAAAGAGTCAATACCCAGTACTTTTTAGCCTGCTCCATATCCCTTTATGGCCGTTCTAGTAGGATCAAAAAAAAGCATTAAAAACTGACTCGTATTCGGATGACCAATTTCAGTTAGTTATGAGCCACACAAATGAGAAGACCATGGCTAGGGAGCAACTTTGCAGGAAAGGAGAGAATAAAATGTTATTCTCTACTGTCTCTTCACTGGTCCTCTTAAACAAGTGATAAATGTAAGTTCTTTTCAGGAATACAAAATGAAGCTCTTAAGTAAGATTTCATAAAACACAACTGGACATTTAAGCCTTGTACACAGAGGAACAATGTGAAATAAACAAACACATTCTGGAAAATAGTAAGTAATGAAAGAATGTCTGGACAGTGCAATATGTTTTTATCTTCTCAGAGATGACAGTATGAGGGTAGCAGCAATAATAAGTGATTTCAAAACAGATGTTGCAGTCCAGTTCAGTTCCATCTGAACTCCACATGCTTCAGTGGACAGAAATAAAAATGCTTTAGGATGAGATTGTGCAAACCACCATTTTATTTTCAGTTAGACCACATGTCATTAAGGTTTTGCTAAGCTCGCTAATAGTTTTGAGTTCTAAACTGAGTGGAGAATCCAGAAGGCAGCAGACTCAAATGAGAAGAGCACTATTTACTCCAAGTGAAATGAACTACAAAATACAAAATTAATGACAGCTATTCACCTTTCATTAGTACACCTCTACTGACAAAACTGTCCAACTGCTGCTTGCTTTGCCTGACAGATTGTTCAAGTGGCTTCTCCTTACTATACCAGAAAGCTAGCAAATGAGATAAAAGCAACCAAAAATCCTCCAAACACTTTTCTTGGAAGATACCCTGGCTAGTAAATTAGAAGAAATACTGTATGAAAACACTGCTTTTTGTAGAAATAGATCATCATCAGACCACATTTTAAAAAAAGGCAAATTTGCAATATGAGAATATTTTCTAAGTTATACGCACAGATGTTTTGATTCCAAAAAGAATACGGATAACAGTGTTGACATGTGAGAAAGTCCAAGTAGTACAGAAGTTACATCTTTGCCTGAATCTGACCTGCTAAGAATCCCAAATTCTTGAGCCTAGCAGTAAGAAGGAGGTTGCTCTTGTGGGCTCAATTATTAGTCACAATTCTCCATCTTAGATTTTTTTTTAAATGCTGATTTTTTTTTAACTAGGGTGAAAGAAGACGATGGTGCTGAAAGGTAATGTTTTCCTGTAATTAATTAGTTGAAACTGTTAATAGCTTTAACAGTCGGTTAAGAGGGACTCAAGTTCAAACATGTGCATAAAGTGATTTAAGAGTGACTTTAAGGTTCCTTTGAGTAAGCTGGAATCTGTTAGACAGTCATTCCCTTTTATATTTGGCTTTAAACCACTTGATAGATCTATGAAAGCTGCTTCTTTGTGATGGAGAGTCCTTGAAGGAAATAGTCTGCAAATTATTTCTTTCTGGGCTTCCCTGTTCCTGTAAGCAGTCTAGTGAAGGAGCAGCAGGCTGGAGGACCAGCAGTAGGGACTGGTGCTGGCAGACTTCCTCTGCTTAAGGACTCCATGACTGTGGCAACACTTGCAGATTTTAAGCTCCCCAGTCTGGAAGTTTTGCTGAAGGATGTACAGGCTAGACGGATTCAGTGACATGATGGAATCTTCCCTTCCCTTCCCTTCCCTTCCCTTCCCTTCCCTTCCCTTCCCTTCCCTTCCCTTCCCTTCCCTTCCCTTCCCTTCCCTTCCCTTCCCTTCCCTTCCCTTCCCTTCCCTTCCCTTCCCTTCCCTTCCCTTCCCTTCCCTTCCCTTCCCTTCCCTTCCCTTCCCTTCCCTTCCCTTCCCTTCCCTTCCCTTCCCTTCCCTTCCCTTCCCTTCCCTTCCCTTCCCTTCCCTTCCCTTCCCTTCCCTTCCCTTCCCTTCCCTTCCCTTCCCTTCCCTTCCCTTCCCTTCCCTTCCCTTCCCTTCCCTTCCCTTCCCTTCCCTTCCCTTCCCTTCCCTTCCCTTCCCTTCCCTTCCCTTCCCTTCCCTTCCCTTCCCTTCCCTTCCCTTCCCTTCCCTTCCCTTCCCTTCCCTTCCCTTCCCTTCCCTTCCCTTCCCTTCCCTTCCTTTTTTTTTTTTAATTTTCCTTCCTTTCTTTTCTCCCTAGCGCAAAACTCAATTCAATGAGTTCTTGATCTCTTTTGGATTTCCCTTTGCTAATACAGTATTAACAACACTTCTTCATTTAGACTAAGGATTATACAGTGATATATCTGCAAAAATGCTGGAAGGATTTTTTTTTCTCTCCTTCCTTCTTGTTTGCTCCTGCTCCATTATTTATGGCTCTGTTCTACAGGGCAGAAATCCAGTATTAAAGCTCAAGTTAAATCTTCAGTCTGTAATATCCAGCTGGATTTAAATTAAAAAAAAAAAAAAAAAAAAAAAAAAAGGAAAAAAACCCTCATTTTCTATGAAATGGGACTTTATTTTCCTCATGTCAAGCATTGGACCTCCAGTCCAGGATGCATTTTTTGAGAGCTAATAAGTAATTAAGAAATGGAGGAAAGAGTTATGTAAAGAGAGAAGGAAAAGGATTAAATGTTTACTGAAAGAGTATGAGTGTAAAAACTTCAGGTGGAAGGAGCATACAAGAAATAAAGATAATAGATGAGAAAACTTAGGAACCTCGTGCTGTGCTTCACAATCTAACTGCTTTCTAAAAATGTGTGCTTACACTGAGATATCTACTTTGAGGTAAATCCTTAAAGGACATAAGACATTCTTAACTCTGATGAGTTCAGGAGTTGATGTCAGCTAACTAGCTGATGTACTACACAACAATGCCTGGTCTCCTCCAGGAATGTGGAACATCTTGATGTAAAAAGAAAATCTTAACCTATTTTGCAAAGAAGAGGCTTTAAATGGAGGTCCTTTGAGAACCTGTGCTGCCAACTAGAAAGAAGAGTCAAAGCAGCTTTCAAAAGGCAGGACCTTTTCTAAATTAAAAGGACATATAGATACTTCTCCACAGGATATAAAGGTTAATAATAAGTACCCTGTCACCTACACTACCTACAAAAGGAAGAATAGCTTGCTTGTTAGTTTTGAAAGAATAAATCACAACATATGCAATATCTAATGTGTCTAGCATTCAGTTTGGAAAGGACATTTTTAATATCTCAAAACAGATTCTCAGCAATGATGAAGTATACTGAAGATATTTACTTCTGCAGGCAATATCCTGGGCAACAGAGAAAACAAACAGCAGACAGGATAAATCAGAACTAAATTCAAATCTGAAAAATGTGCTTACAATAATGAATGCTGTGCTTGAAATATATCAATTTGAAGGACTCCTCTACAGCGTACTAGAAAGAAAATATGGGAGAACTGTTTCAAATCATAGAATCATAGAATCTAAGAAGATTTATCATTTGGTTTTGGATATACTCTAAATGTATAAATATTTAAAAGACCTCATGTGATAGTCATTAGGCAAGGATGCACATTATACGAGATATCCAACTATATGATGTAGATGGTGGAGTCTTCCTCCTTAAAGATAATCATACAGGCAGGTAGAAGTGCTATAGCATTTCAAGCTTCTACAGTTTTTAATGTCTCTTATCTGTCCAAGTAACACTGAAAGAAGCAAGGAAGAATTGTTCCATACAGTGAAATTTTTACTTTTCAATCACTTGCCTGAGAAATTTGGTGGCCTTCTAGTGTTGGTGAATAAGGGAAGAGCATCTGATGTCATCTACCTGGACTTGTGCAAAACCTTTGACACTGTCCCACGCAACACCCTTGTCTCTAAATTGGAGACAAGTATTTGATGGATGGATGACTCAGTGAATTAGGAATTGGCTGGATGGTCACGTTCAAAGAGTTGCGGTCAACGGCTCAATGTCTGAGTGGAGACCAGTGATGAGTGGTGTCTCTCAAGGGTCGGTACTGGGACCAGTGCTGTTTAACATCTTTGTTGGTGGCACAGTGTCCAGGTTTGGCTGGGATAGAATCACAGGCCAGCCATGCTAGGCAGGCTCAAGCAAGCCGGGGCAGCTGACCTGAGTTAGTTACAGGTGTAGCCCATACCGTAATGTCATTGTCATTATAAAGAGGGAAAGGTTTGCTGAGTAGAGGGAGCTCCTGCAAGGTTATTCTTGCTGGGGTTCTGCCTGCTCAGTCTCTTCTGCTGAGGGTTACTCTGATGACAGCATATTCATTTGGCTAAGTATTTTCTGTTTGTACTGGTGGTGGTTTCATTAAATCTGTTGTACTTCCACCTGTGGGTGCTCTCTCCTTTTTCTTGACTCCTGTCCCTGACTGGTGAGTGTTCATCAGGTAACAAAGAGAGTGCTACATTCAGCCCCGGGTACAGGCTAAGCATGGACATATGGACAGTGAGACTGAGTGTACCCTCAGCAAGTTTGGTGATGACACCAAGCTGAATGGTGTGGTCAACATGCCAGAGGGACATTGACAGGCTGGAGAGATGGGCCTGTGCAAACTTCATGAAGTTCAATAAAGCCAAGTGCAAGGTCCTGCACCTGGGTTGGGGTAGCAACCGCAAGCAAAACACAGACTGGGCAATGAGTGGATGGAGAGCAGCCCTGCAGAGAAGGACTTGGGGGTGTTGGTGGATGAAAGACTGAACACGAGCCAGTAGACTGTGCTCACAGCCCAGAAAGCCAATTCTGTGCTGGGCTGCATCAGAAGTGTGACGAGCAGGTCAAGGAAGGTGATTCTCCCTCTCTACTCTGCTCTTGTGAGGCCCCAACTGGAGTGCTGCATTCGGCTCTGGGGCCAACAGTGTAAGAATGACACAGACCTGCTACAGCAGGTCCAGAGAATGCCACAAAGATGATAAGGGGGCTGGAGAACCTCCCTTATGAGGACAGGCTGAGAAACTTGGGCTTGTTCAGCCTGGAGAAGAGAAGGCTCCAAGGAGACCTTAGAGAGGCCTTCTAGTACTTAAAGGGGTCTACAGGAAAGGTGGGGAGGGACTCTTGATCACGGGGTGCAGTGATAGGATAAGGGATAACAGTTTCAAAGTGAAAGAGGATAGATTTAGATTAGATTTTAGGAAGAAATTCTTCCCTGTGAGGGTGGTGAGACATCGGACAAGGTTGCCCGGAGAACCTGTGGCTGCCCCCTCCCTGTTAGTGTTTAAGGCCAGGTTGGATGGGGCTTTGAGCCACCTGATTCAGTGAAAGGTGGGGATGGAACTGGATGATCTTTGAGGTCCCTTCCAACCCAAACCATCCTATGATTCTATGAATAATTGTCAATTGAATTGCCAACTCAAAATTGTTGTCATCTTCTCTGAAGCCCATAGTTCATTCCTTTAAACCTGAGGACTGGACATGTTTTAGGTCTTCCATTGACAAATTAGCTTTTTTTTTTGAAAAATCTGAGTTATGAAGTAATGCTACTGAGAAGTTTTAAGTCATAGAACAGAGCCACCAAGGTAAGAAGATGAGAGAGAGAATAAAAACAAACAAAAAAAAGAGGTACAGCTTAAAAGAAGAAAATAGGTAAAACCTAGCTTAAAGCTGAAGAAAAACAGTAAAAGCCTGCTCTCAGAAAAAAAGTAAACAACAGATTTTTCAACTGTAAAGATTTAGAAAAACTGAAAGAGCCTGATTTGATACTTTAAGATAGAAAAGGCAAACCCTCCAGTAGTTTGTAATAGACCATTTGATTCTGCCATGAATCTGATCTTTATCTGAAGTATGGGATGGATTGTCAAACCCAAGAAAAAAGAGGTCACAAAAAGATGGAAGAATTATTGCTCTAAGTTTCAGTACATTTTAAAGCAACGCTGATCATTTCCTTGCCATGAAGGGTTTCTGTCAGTACCCTCTACTTCTGTGATATGTACCCCAGTATAGTTCAAACCATGATGTAAGATATACTTCTTAATATCTATTTCATATATTTATCTATTCATATATATATTAATAGATAATAATCAATCCATTATATAGTAACTGTTTAGAAATTCATTATAAAACATTACCAAGCATTAGGTAAAGTAAGAAATTCCTTAGGGCGGCAATAGAAACAAAGCACTTCTGTGTAGCTGCTTCAGAACCTTAGGAAAAACCAAATCACTGAGAGAATATGAGGGGAGACCTTATTGCTACAAAGGGGGTTGTAGCAAGGTGGGGGTCAGTCTTTCCTCCCAAGTAAGAAGTGATAGGAAAAGAGGAGATGGCCTCAAGTTGCACCAGGGGAGGTTTAGACTGGATAGTAGGAAAAATTTCTTTACTGAAAGAGCTGTCAAGCATGAGAACAGGCTGTCCAGGGAAGCAGTTGAGTCGCCATCCCTGAAAGTATTTGAAAGACATGTAGATGAGGTGCTGAGGGACATCGTTTAGTGGTGGACCTGGCAGTGTGAGGTTAATGGTTGGATGTACTGATCTTAAGGGTCAACCCAATGATTTTATCACTCTGTGAAAAGGTGTCCTGGTGTGGGGTGGCAGTCACTGCTGGGGCAGGGCAGGATAGGGTGAAGCAATGCCAAATTTGAAGGATTCCTGGCAACACTGGGATCTACAATATCTATCTTCTAAGGCTCTTCCCATTCCCTTCCCAGTCCTGCATCTGCACTTTGTTTCCGTTTCTCCCTTCCCACAGAAATAAAAAAAATACTGCTAGTCTGCTAGAGATTTGGAGGATAATTCCACTGGTTTTGATAATTTTACTGCGAGTGACTCAAAGAACAAATTCCTCCTTGTCTAGTCTCACAAGACTATTTCCCTCAAAAACAAGTCAAAACATACAGCTTCACACACAAACATGCTCAAATACACACAAAAAGAAAAGCCATTTCTTGAAACAGTTGCTTATTCTCTGGAAAATTCTGAAAATTAACAAAGGGTAAGGCAGAAACACCTTTTTCAAGCAAATTTCCAGACATACTTCTCAATAAAATGAACATAGGAATTTTCTAGTTAGGAAAAGACTGGAAACTGTCAAGATAAGTATTTGAAATTGCAATGAATACTAGAGAAGTTTGCATTTAAAAGCATATTTGCTAACTCATGTGTAAGTTACATTTCTTTTCCTTTTTTTCTTACACTATTCTGTTAATATAATTTATATGAATTTGAAAAAGCATAAAATCTATTAACATATGAATAATAAATCTTTGTCACCCTTTCTTGTAATACAGAATAGCACTGTTTTCAGAAGAAAATGTAAAGACATAAAGTACTGTTTCTGACAAACAGTGATCTGGAGGTAATTTCAGATTAGTTTGCAGAGATATGGCAATTTAGTGCTTCAATGTAGTTAAGCTATATAGTACAGTGATTCTATCGTCATTGTTTCACTAAAAAAAAAAAGAAACTTTTTTTTTTTTTTTTTTTACCATGAAGAAAGTCACATTGTGAATTCAATATCAGCTCAAGAAAATACACTGCCAAATTATAAATCATAACCAGGGACAGAAGAACTACAGGCACAGGCACAAAATTCTCTCAAGATTCCTTCATTTTTGTAGAGAAGTGATTCGACTTGCTTTGATAAATTCCTAATGCAGTGTGGAAATAGGTTTACTAGACATATAGTGTATCATCTGGTTACCTGCCAAGGAATGTAAAACTCACTGGGAACCCTATTCAATGTCGATTTTGAAGTCCCAGTGAAACTAAATGCCTGTTAGCTTAAAGGGTCAAATAAGTGAGCAGTGTCAACAGGATTTCCCGTTATTTTCATCCCTGCATGCACTCATTACTAAATTCTTTTTGTTCTGTGTGTGTGCCCAGGCCTGAACAGAGGCACAGGTGTTAGTTAATCCCCGCTGATTGTATTACAAACAATCATGCTAATGGAGGGGGATTGCTAGTAGGATAAGAAGCCTTTAACCTCTAGTTGTCAGTTCAAAGGATGTCTCAGTCGATAGTAGTCAGAAGTCCTGTATCACCTGATGGCTGCTAGATGATGTGAATGAAATAACAATGGGTGAATCTTCTTTCTAAAACACAGATCAAGCTTGTCAGAGAAAGGGTAAGAAGGTGTATTTTAAAGAGCTGTATGGCATAAACTTCCCAGAGCACCGGGGTACTTGGAAAACTTAAAGGTAGCAAAACATACTTGCAACTGCTGTACTTCTGTGAAACACAGAATGCCCTCTAAATCTATTTACATCCCATGACTCTACTATGCTGCTCTTCATGGGGAACCTCTCTGGAAGAAAATGGGAGACCTGGTTACCTGGGATATGGAGAAGGCTGAGGTCCTCAACAAGTTTTTTACCTCAGTCTTCACTGACAAGTGCTCCAGCCACACCACCCAAATTGCAGAAGGCAAAGGCAGAGACTGACAGAATGAAGAACCGCCCACTGTAGGAGATCAAGTTTGAGACCATCTAAGGAATCTGAAGGTGCACAAGTCCATGGGACCTGATGAGATGCATCCACAGGTCCTGAGGGAACTGGTGGATGAAGCTGGTGAACCACTATCCATCAAATTTGAGAAGTTGTGGCAGTTGTTTGAAGTTCTCACTGATTGGAAATGGGGAAACACAACCCCCATATTTTAAAAGGGACAGAAAAGAAGACCAGGGGAACTACAGACCAGTCAGTCTTGCCTTTGTGCCCAGCAAGATCATGGAGCAGAGTCTCCTGGAAACTATGCTAGGGTACATGGAAAATCAAGAGGTGACTGGTGACAGACAACAGGCTTTCACTAAAGGCAAATCATGCCTGAACAAATTTGGTGGCCTTCTACAATGGGGTATCAGAGTTGGTGGATAAAGGAAGAGAAACTTATGTGGTCCACCTGGACTTGTGCAAAGCATTCGACACTGTCCCACGTGACATCCTTGTCCTTAAAGTGGAGAGACATAGATTTGACAGATGGACCTCTTGATGGATAATGAATTGCCTGGATGGTGGCACTCAAAGAGTTGCCATCAATGGCTCAATGAGCAAGTGGAGACCAGTGATAAGTGGTGCTCCGCAAGGGTCGGTACTGGTATTAACGCTGTTTAACATCTTTGTCAGTGACGTGGACAGTGGGATCGAGTGTACCCTCAGCAAGTTTACTGACAACACCAAGCTGAGTGGTGCAGTCGACACACTGTAGAAGGGAGGCCATCCAGAGGGACATCGACAGGCTGGAGAGATGGGCCTGTGCAAACCTCATGAAGTTCAACAAGGCCAAGGGCAAGGTCCTGCACCTGGGTTGGGGCAATCCCAAGCACAGATACAGGCAGCCCTGCGGAGAAAGATTTGGGGGTGCTGGAGAATGCTTTTCCAGGCTGAGAGTTGTGGTTGTTCAGCCTGGAGAAGAGAAGGCTCCAGGGAGACCTTAGAGTGGCCATCCAGTACTTAGAGGGGGCCTACAGGAAAGATGAGGAGAGACGTTTTATCAGGAAGTTTACTGATAGGACAAGGGGCAACTGTTTCAAAGTGAAAGAGGATAGATTTAGACTAGATTTTAGGAAGAAATTATTTTCTGTGAGTGTGGTGAGGCCCTGGCACAGGTTGCCCAGAGCAGCTGTGGCTGCCCCCTCCCTGGCAGTGCTCAAGGCCAGGCTGGATGAGGCTTGGAGCAACCTGGTCTGGTGGGAGGTGTCCCTGCCCACAACAGGGGGTTGAAACTAGAAGATATTTAAGGTCTCTTCCAACCCAAACCATTCTATTATTCTATATATTAGGCATTGAAGGCACTTGATCACTTGGAGTAAGTGTGTTCAGAGGCCTCCCTGGTACACAGAAGAGAAGAAAAAGGAGAGTCAGACAGGGAGAAATGACTAAAGCTCACCTTACTCCTTTGCCACAGATTTCTTGTATACATCATCGGGCTTCTTATAGGGTTAGATTCATTTTACATCAGTTATGTGTATAAACATCTACATTTCAGGAATTCGCTTCCAGATGAAAGAGATAACTGAGCAAGCAGACTTCAGGGACATGACTTTCTAAAAATTTTATGAGAAGAATCACTCCCTTAAAAATAAGAAAACTATTCTACCAGTTGCAGGAAGGCTGCTAGAAATAACCAACAGGAAATACTGAGCACAGTGGGACACTTTCTTACTTTTATATTTCTCAGTGATGGCTGCCAGGACAGGTCTCTTTTATAAAAAAGAGTTTTATAAAAAAAGAGTTTGCCATGATGGTTGGTAAAGCTGTACCGATACCTCAGAGGATTTAGGTGTCATCTCACTTAGAAATCTAGTGAGACTTGTCAACTAACTGCTCAGGACAGGCAGTTTTGGAAACAAACAGAAAACTTAATTGAATTTTCAGGCCTAGGAAATGGTAAACATGTTTGAAGCTAAACAGCCAATATACACAGTTTGCAGGTCTGGACTTTCTATTAGAGCACTTCAGAGTTTGCCCAGGCTGTTTCACACCTCAGTCAGTTTTCTGTAGAAAAGGGATAAGAACATTTCTCTATGTCCCGGAGATGTTGTGTGAATTAATTCTTGTGCAAAGGTCTAAATAAGAGGTATTATATGGCATATAAGAACCTAATTTGCATGTGCTTACAGTATTGCTATACAGACATTTCAAATAGAGCACTGACTTATTTAATGAAAAAAACATGGACATGATGAAGTGGTATGATTTTATGCACCAATTGGACCATTACACAATTTTATACTTTAAAAACTTAGCTTGTAAGATGTATTCATGCATGCTTAGCTTGTGATTTTTTTTAATGAGTACCCTTTTTTGAGGTTTATGGTTGTTCATACATTTTCTCTTGACCTCCACTTACCAGTCTAAACTGAATTTAGAACACTTGGAAAAATCAGCTGCTTAATTATTAAAACAAGTCACTTGTTTTTAACTGTTCTAGCTTCTCTAATGCTAAAGGTAAACCCTCCCTGTGCTTCCAGGGGAGCAGAGTTAAAATTCAGAACAGCATACTGGAAAAATTCCACTCTGGTTGGGGTTTGTTCTACAATATCTTTGTCACATACCGAATGAATTTATCTTGTGTACACCATGCGTTATATAACCTCCATGTACAACAGGGGTGCCAGTGATAAAACTTGGGGGGAAAAACAGTCTATGAAAGCCATCAGAAAAAAAAAAGATAGGAAAAAGATTCAAATCGCACAGGTAGGCTAGTGTTGCAACGTCATTTTGAGAAGCCTTTTGCACAGTGTTAATTCGTCTTCCTACTGTTGTGTTTGGAAGAAAATAATTTCGTTTTATCGGCTTTTGATAGTGGCATTGATATGACTGTTCATTTGACATAACTGCTCATTTGCCTCCATGTCTGAGAACATTTCTCATAAGTCAGACAACAAGCTCCAGCATCTCTCTGTGCATCTGTACTGGTACAATTAGCATCAAGGAACGGGGCAAGCAGAGAACACAGTAATTTACAACAGAGGAGGACTAAATATTACCTACTTTCACCCCATTGAGTAGTTTTGCACTAAACATTAGTTGTGGCCTACATCTACGCCCAGAGGATTAATTCCTATCTATAAGACGAGCAACACGTACGAAGTGCTGAACTTCAAGTTAGAAAGTTCAAAAGAGGTCAAGGGCTGAATGGGACATATAGAATGAGCTATTTTTTCCCCCCACTCCTTTAATATATAATGTCAGAGCTGTATGTGGAATACTATAATATGTGTCCTTTAACTAGGCTGTGAATCTCAGTATCTAAGAATAACAATATTTAACTCCTTTCCTGACAGCAAAGCTAGAGCAAGTTCTAATACTATGATGTGACCTGTATGTTAGCCTGTGATTTATCTCATAGATCCCTTCAAGTAAAAAGTTGTCTTTATTACAACAAACTGTATAAAAAAACCCATTTCTCTTAAGATCAATTTCTGATCATTTCCATCTGATCTTTATATATTTTACATGGTGATAAGAAGTAGACCTGGAATCCACACATTTGATGTTCACATACGTAACATGACCTGAAATTTTTTAATGCTGTTGTACATGTGACAACTTCTGAAGGAAATATATGTATGTACTGGGAGAAACACCAGAGAGCACACATTTGAATTTTTGTTTTGATTTATGAACATTTGCCTACTAGAGCAGTCCCACCAGCATTTACTGATCCATGGATAATGTAAGAAATCAAATAATTTGTACAAGTGAAATGGGAATTTACAGTGATTTTTAGCCGTACGCAAATATGCCTTTCACTAGCCACTCCCTGCATTTATTTCATGGGGGGAAGCAAAACCCAATTTATGCAAATAACTTCCCTTCTGCAGCTCTCACTTTTACTTTCAGAAAGACTGTGGCTGATGGGAAAATCACAGATTTACATTAAAGAAAAAGAAAACTGTAATATAATTCTCAAAATTACATTTTCTCTGCTCAGTGAAAGCAATGAGAAGTTGATAACTGTACTACGTTAGATTTTAAGTTTTGCAGTTAACTTCCTGACCAAATAGACTGTGCTGCTGCTACTCAACACCAGATGGATATCGCAATACAGTGCGATGCATATGTGAATGCATCTTCTCTGCAGATGTTCATCCTTCTGGGAAGAAAATCAGTAAGGTTCTGGCATACCACTGCAGCCTTTTCCTGACATCTCTGATAGGGAAAGCACCATCACCTGAAGAACATGAGGTTTGTTTTCATCCTTCCTTTGGACAACATACTCATGAAGGCATCTGTGATGGTTTGAAGGTCATCTCTGCTATAATGTCAGTAATAAGAGTAATGAATAATATGATTCAGCCATTCTGTTCACATGTAGGGGGTTGCCTCTTTGGATGGTGAAAATGCTGCCAATTTCCAAAGCAGGTTTGATTTACCTCCTCGTTACCCTGAAGTAGGAGACTCTAGAACAAGAGTCTAACTCGGAACCAGAACATCCTCAAGATTAGACTGGTATCCAGCTTCTAACACTTCTGTCTGAGGGTAGCCTGTAAGTACCTCCGGATGTAAGAGTATCAACAAAGTGCTTCTAAGCACAAAGACAACAAAATATTTAAAGAATTTTTAAAGATTCCAATTCGTGTTTCCCCAGTGGTAATACACTTCTAATTGTGACTGTAGTCTGCAGTCATCTTGACCAGGCTTCCTTATTGACATCAAAGCAAGGGTCTCAAATTATTTTTCCCTTTTGATGAACTAAGCTTTTTACAACCTCTCCTCCTAATCATCATAATTACAGAATTAAATATTTGTTAGGCCACTGCACCACATTCCAGATGATTAATGACGAAGACAACAAGAGAGTGCCATGTGTTGCCCGTCTGACAGGAAGAGAAGATGAATGAATATTAAACTTATGCCACGCTCTTCTCCCCTGTTAGTCTGCTTCTCCATAAAGCACAGTACAGAATACAAGACACTACAAAAATATCTATAATCAGATAGTCCAGACATAACTATGGAGGATTTAGCCTCATATATGCTTTGTAGCAAAAAACTTTCAATCTATTCTGGTTGTACTTAGTAAGAGGAGTAAGACATATTGAAATCCATTTGTGGCTGAACTGTTTTGTATGTGCATAGGGTCACGAGTTTGAAACGGAAAGGAATTATCTTCAACGTTGAACCATTTCATCAATATTTTTTTCCACTGTTGGACTTTCTTTTGCTGCAGAACTTATTAATTTCTTCAGTAAAATTCTGAATTGGCTCACCCATGTCCCTTCTGTAGTCGCAGTTGTTTGCCAAATCCAGGAGGTTGATCAAACTTGAAAAAAATCTTAAACCAGAAAGATTCAAAATACATTTTAGGATAGCTATCCAGATACAAGGTCCCAACACCTCAGAAGTCTGGGCTAATTATTATACTCCTGCATAACCCAGAACTGGGAAAAGTTCTGCTACTTGGGAAGCTTTCAAAATAACAGGAAAACTAAAGCCACACTATCCATTCCTGGGATTGTTCCTTGTAGTTCTACAACTCATGAGATATGTAAACTTCATGGCTCAATAATTGATTTGCTTATCCAAAAATATCTTTAATTCACTTTATTTTCCATCTTTTTCTGTCATTATTTGTATAGTTTATGGCATTTTATGCAATATCCAGTTTTGTTGCACGTGGCAATTGGAACTTTATATGGAAGTTTAGATTTACAGATATCTGAGCAGTTACCTTATCAAAACCCCTGTGAGACTGAGGGGGATTTACATGGAACCAAGGAAAGCTTGTTTCTGAAAAAGATTCAAGTATAAAAGCCTAGAAGTTTCCTAGCCACCAAAAATCTTGCTGGTAAAGAAAAGATCTTCAGGATAAAACAATAAGAACCACCACCCTCTTTTTTTTTTTTTTTTTTTTTTTTTTTAAGTTCATTGTTTAACATGAGCAATTGTAAAACTTGAAAGGAGCTTTGGGAAATAGAAGTTTAAGTACCTTGGAGCCAATGAGCTGAAAACATTTTATGCAGTGACTGCAAAAGTATCAACTCAGGCATACAGATTGTCTAAAACACACATTAAACAAGTGCTCTAAGTAACCATATCCACAGCAAGAATTACAAGTTGGCTGAATTCAGGCAGAATGTGTAAGATTATGGATGAAGCACTTTGTAAGGTGTAAGAATCAATGAGTTAAGCAGTTAATGTACTGTTGGCCTCATGAATATGAAGTCTGGTCTGTAGAGGAGACTGGGAAGAAGGTGGATTAAATAAACTTGATGCAGAAAGAAACTTGCTAGGAATTATATACTCTGATATATTGAACCATCGAAAGCAATAATGTACTACCCAGGCAATGAAGACAACTGATACAGTACTAACAAAAACCTGGTCTAATTGAGTAAGCATTAAAACAAGCCTTGTTGGAGAGAAATGAATAGCAAGAGGTAATAAGCAGCACAAAAATGGAAAGCTAAGGAATGGTAAGGATGAATGAAGCATTATCTGGGCTGATTGTGAAACATGGCTGAGTGATAAAAGGGTCATCTGGCATGCTGAGAAGGCAAAAAGTGATCTGAGAATAGGAAGCTAATGAGTACCGTAGATCACACATGATAAGAAGATAAATGGCGGGGTGATAATACGGGCAGCTAGGGAAAGCATTAGCATAAAGAGGTGATAATAGTATGCAATTGGGAAAGGAGACTGTAAAAATCTAAGGATAAATCTGATAATAAACAAGTACCGATATAATCGACTGGAAAGAAAAGGAAGGAAAAAATCCTTGCATGTGCGCAGACTTCAAAGACTTTAAGTTTGAATCCAACACTGTAAACAGGTAAGTCAGGCCTTGAATAAGCAGAAACAGGTCCTGCTATGAGCAGCACCTCTGTGAGGAGCTATAATGTCAGAAAGAAGCCACAGCTGTCTGATGTCCCGGAATATTAAGTCTCCTTTGCGGATTGGCCCAGGTGTGATCTCAGCTGCTTTGCAACCACCCCAGATGTACCCCTGCTCATTCTCTGGTTTAACTGTGATAGCTGAATGCAAAATGGCACGCTAAAAGAGCAGCTGGTTAAAACTCCTATAAGTCATTGCTATACTTTGTATGTTTGAACATCATTGCAGCAAATTTGCTGTGTACATTTTTTTCATAGAATATTAAAAGTAACATGCCTACAGAAGAAATTGAAATAAAAACGACCACAACCCAACCATCTCTGCACTTCAACATCAAAATGTTGAATTCCACTCACAAGAGAGATAAATTAATCACTTCCAAAACAAAAAGCCCCAAACACCACCCACTTAAGTCTGAATCAAACGCTGAAGTTTAGAAAGTTTTATTCTAAAGTCAGGTTTCATTTTCTCACATTTGTATGCCACCTGAGATTGAAATTCAAGCATAAATAAATAAACCCCTCAACTACCACTCTAGTTACTGTCTCATGAAATCTACACTGAATAATCCTCCTAAAAACCTATTCTTGCAAACAAAACAATATCTCTGTGGGATGCATTAACATTAATGGGTTTTTGGTTAGATTAGAGGAACCAACACATACAGCCAGAGCTGAAATTATCCTTCCTGCTGTCATACTATTCATAGAGATGAAAGTGGAGTGATTTAAATTCAAGCATTTCTCCTAAAACTAAGTCCATTCCAGATGATTAAATTCACAAAGAGTGATAGTGAAAGATAAACTGTGTTGGTTGGAGAAGAAATTAGAAACTTTCTTTACTAAGGCAAGCCATATGTTACCTTGCTGTAGCCCTGATATGCAAAGCAGAAAGGACTGGATTTCAGGAAAAATTCAGTTACTCCACAATTCATGACCCGATCACGCCCAAGAGTTCTCAGAAAGGTGGAGAGGACACAGGCATAGGCTACAATAATTACTCTGGACCACCACTTCCATACACTGGCCAATATGGGCCATGATTTGGAAATTTGGTTTCCAATGAATTCAAGAGTGGAGTAGTTCTGAGTTAACAGCACTGCTCTGATTCTCCTTCCTTTTGACAACAAGTATAAGACCTTTGCCACTGAAATCATGTCAAAGTTCCAATTAATTTTTGTGGATGAAAGGTTAGTCAAACACTGTGCATGTTTGAAAGTAGCCCTACTAAAAACACTTTAATAAGCTTTTTATCATTTCATGGACCACTGTTTAAGCATATAACTGTGCAGGCAAGAACATTTTGTCATTTATGGTAAGAGCTTGATCACCTGTAGCTAGTGATTTGAAAAATAAAGGGAGTCGCACGAAGGCAGGAGAGTTACACCAGTGATAATTCTATTTTTTATTTTCTCAAATGCTCAGAGCTCTTCGGTACATCTCCCATACACTCTGGCACCATTTGCTGCTCACCAATTACTTATCTTACAACAGTTGCAATTCACTCTGAGCGTTATGCTTTCTTGCGTGTAGGTTGAGATACTAAAGGACAGATTTTTACTTTGTAGAAAACATTGACCTTAGCAAATGTAAAGAATGTTTTTTCATTAAACAAATACACAGATGTATGAACGTGTGTATATATACAAGCTAACTCTTGACATAAATTTAAAGATGGGCTTTTGTTGCATTTTATGTTACAGTAGCCTCTAAGTATCCAAAAAGAGATTGTAATCCTATTGAAACAGACCTTTCTAAAGAAAGTGAACCTCCTCTGGCCTGGATGAGCTTAAAATCTAAATAAAGACAAGCAAAAGGTGGAGAGGAAACGTGGAGAATTGCAAAATGCTGGTGAGTGCAGGTAAGCAGGACTTCCCTGCTTTTACTTCATTACCTAAAAATACGGTTTAAATTCAAAGCTACTATATCCTTTATAATCAATAGTGGAGAGAAGGAAATCACATCTGAAGTAGATGTCCTAGGTCAAGTGAACTCTCTGCTTGAAGTAGTTAGGGCAATTACTTCAGAGACATCTAATGTTTAGATTCCGCTTTGCAAAAGATGAACTTAGCACCATCCTAACCCAATGCCCTACCAGTTGGTTAATTCAGCTTTTCCTCATGACATTTCTTTGATTTTTATAAAGTTAGGATAAGATAAGGGTTTTGTGAGAGTTCCCTCAGGTTGTTCCTTTAGGTATTAGCAAACTGGCTATATATTTTATCCAATTATAGTCAGCTAATGCTGTGACATGGAGAGTCTGCACAGGCTACTACAGGTTTGGATTGATTACTTTGCTAGACTAACAAAGGATATTTCTCACCCTGAGACAGACCTACTCCACTGAACACACTCCAGCAAATTCCTGCAGAAACAGAGTTTATGTGTGAGGACACTGGTACACTTTATTTTTCTTTACTTTATTAAACCCATATTTGATACTACACAATCCCAGCTGCTGGTGAATGCCAGCTAGTACACAAGGTTGTTTCCATCTGAGTGATGATTCATATATTACTCACTGAAACTATCAAAATCTCATTGATATTACTATAATCAGCACTCAAGGTTAGTAATGAGTCTAACAAACAGGTGAACAATTAAAGTACATATACCATCCTGCATTTCAAATTACGTTTTTGTGGTTATTCTGCTGGAGGATACGGAAACTGATCTTCACCATCACAGCAATAAGAATCTGATGATGAACAAGCAATAGTATGGAAAAAAAGGAGGAATGGACAGCTTTGAGAATAGCTTTATGGGTCATTGACATGAAAACTAAAGTCTGTGAAAGCAATGTGCCAGTGAATATTTTCTCATTTTCTGACTTGACAGAGATTGTACTGCTTTGTTTTTTTAATTGGAAATTGGGTGTATTTTTCTACTCTTAGAGTATACACCAGTATGTGTCAGACAAGGCAGAAGAGGTAAAATGATAATG
The DNA here is from genome assembly GCF_034619465.1 of Leptosomus discolor. Lineage (NCBI taxonomy): Eukaryota > Metazoa > Chordata > Aves > Leptosomiformes > Leptosomidae > Leptosomus > Leptosomus discolor. Next base: position 78,559,894 of record NC_141394.1, on the reverse strand, counting down.
ACCTTGAAGGCGGAATTTCAATTTAGAGGTAGCTCTTTTCCACTTTAATGACTTTTATAGAAAGTGCAGACAATAGGATTTAATCATTCAGCATTGTTACCCATATAAAAATGACGGTGACTTCTAAAGCAGTTCACTTCATAATGAAGCATCAGGAAAAGTATTTGTATGCAAGAGAAGACAGAAGCTGATGTAGCACTGAAAAAGTCAGAAGTCTTTTATTCTCCAGAGGTAAATTCATAAAGATTGCCCTTCAGTAAACAGAGTAGTAAAGTGCTCTAACTCTGCTAACTTTTCACATTTGTGCTGTGAGTGACAGAAACTGATGAGATGTATTTGGTAATTAAGGATGCAATTTAAATTTTACTAGGTTTATGAGCATTTGATGTTAAATGCCCTAAACATTGGCAGTGCCCTGTCTTTCTGTGTGATTATGTCATGAGTTTGAAGGCATCTAAATCACCCATGATTCACATACCACATGGCCATATTTTATAGGTTTTTTCCACCAGCGAAAGCAAAATACTCCACAGGAACCTAGGGAACACAAAAAAATAATTCAGTCTCCCAGTGACTAATTACTAAACTTACTTTCCTCAACCAGATAGCCAGGGGTACTGTGTTCACACGGTGCATTTAGACTTCTGATTTTGACAGAAGAAGAAAGAGAAAGGAAAGGAAAAAAAAAAAAAAAAAAGAGGGGGAAGATTTGTGAACACTTTAAGGTGCCAACATTGCAGCATTGAGTTTTTTATGTTCGGTGCCTCTGGGTGTTGTAAGAGGATTTTTTTAAGGGGAAAACTGTTTCAGGAAAAGAGAAGTGAGTACAATCAATGTATTCAAATCTGCACATTCCATCCATAAGCAACAGGAAAAGGACCTGGCACCGCTGCCCTTCTGAACACTGCTGCTTCTCAACTCACAGCTATGGAAGTGCACTTGTTTAAGTTGACATATATAATTAATTGCATTAAAGCACAAAAGTGATAATTACTTATTACAATGGTAGGCAATCATTTATGAAATCATCATGTGGCAGCACTTTCTTAATTTTGTTAGCCAGGGATAGTCAAGCCTTATTTTGTACTAGTGCTGGTGGGCAGAGGGAGAAAGGAAAAAAAAATATTTGGCACGCAAGAATGTAGAATGTTACTGAGATTTCTCATTGGTGGTGACTGAAAGAAAGAACAGTCATTTCACAAGCAAAACTCCAGCCAAAGCCAATGTGATCCGCTGGTGCGCAGGCACTTCAGGCATTGTCAATGAACACTGAATACAAACTCTCTGGCAGATGCCTACCAATTAAGCTAAAGGAGCAACGTCTGTACCTGGTAAAATAAATATATTGAAGAAATTGCCACCTATAGACAAGAAGGAATCCAGACAGTCTCCAGCTTAGAAATCCCCACCTTCCTCACTGCTGAAAGGCATGTCATGCTTATACTACACTTGTCCTTTTTCTCATGTTCCCTCCCTGAACAAGAATGTTGACCACTGTGAGAAACACAGATTACACTGTCAAGGCTGCTGGAAACTCTGATCTGATCCAGGAGGGCAAGTCTTCAAACACTGTTTTCTCATTTTTCTCTTCAAACTGCGGCTTTTTATATGAGATTCAATTCACATTTATTAAAACGTTCACAACAGGTGAACAGAAAATACACACAGTGACAAAATATTCTGTTGCAGCTGTTGGCTCAATGTCAGGTCAGCTATTAAATTGTGAGGAGCTAATCAATACAGCTCTAGCATTCCAACGAAAAAGGTGGCATCTGCTACAAATTTTAGTTTATGTGATCCCAGTGAGATGGAATGAATTTGACTAGGGGTTAAACTCAACCTTTACTTTTTGATCCCTTTGAAATACAAACCCATTAAACCATTAGTCTTTTTTTTTTTTTTTTTTCCCCTCAAGTTTAAGGCCAGAGACTACTCCCAGGAACTGACCTCTATTTGTCTGTCCTTTTATGTAACTTTGGAACACTCCAACTATTATGTCACCATTTTTCTTCTTCCTTTTCAACATGCACTTGATATTCTATTACATCATGGTCGAAAGACATTTGTAAAGTAATGTCGTTACTCTAATGAAGTCTACCGATTCTCCATTGAGAACGAGCAGCTGACCATCCCAGTGCTAGATGCGACATAATGCTAACCTCCCAGAAAACACTGTAAGCTGATAGCTCCTGCCTCTCCCTAGAACATATTTTTTAATTTAAATCATCCCATACACAAGATGGCATGTTTCAGATACACAATAGCAACCTTTAGTTATCAAACTTGTTTGGTTTGTTGTATTCCTGGTGTCTTTTCTTGACTGAGTCTGGACAAGGCATCAGTCTGAAGCTGTTATTTTAAGTTGGAAGCCAGATGTTAGACAGAAAGCGATGCTAGTAAATATGATTGAAAAGAAGATCAGAAGTTTAATTTCTTTTTATTTATATATTTTGCCACAAAACCAGCAAAGAATAAGACACACCCTGTCTATTCAGACATGTGGCAGCTCTTTTAAGATGGGAAGAGGATGTGATATTGACAATCTCAGGAAATCCAGACTTCCAGTTAGAGTGGGATTGCTGAACATCACATAAGACACTAATAACTAGATAAAAAGAATCCAGCTTCCTTCAGAACGAAGTTAAAAATGGAACTGATTCTGAGTTCATCCAGGTGACCAGCAATCGTGCTGGAAGCAACAACAATGTCTGACATTGTTGTTTATACTGCTTAGCATGACATGTGGACTAAGCAGGACAACTCACAAAGTAATTGAGGTAAACAGTTCAGCTAGATACCATTTCACCAAACAGAACATGACACAGTCCAGCAAAACCTTCATCACAATTTGACCTAACAGAATTTGACATTGTCTCACATTTTCTTCAGCACTTTTCAATCTAGTGTCATACAATGCGAGAGATTGTCACTGCACTGTCCAGAGACTTCGCTTGGGTTGTCACAATCACAGGGCTAATTCCCTGTTACCACACTGCTACTGGGCACAAAAGATACTTTGAACATTGAGCTGTACTTCACACTGGTGATCAGGGCCGGTTTAGCTATCCCAAACACTTACACAACTGAGAAATTGGAAGAAAAATATTCTATGTGCCTTAGGGTTTAGTCTCACAGGACTTCTGTGCTGCTTGTTGCCTACACAATGTTAACTCCGAAACAAGACGCTCACAAGTAACGTAGCTTAGGTTTGTGAGTAGTAGGACCAAGTTTCAATCCTTTGAAACACAGCAATACTAGTAACCTGAAACAACTGTCTCAACATCAAACCTTGCCTGATTTAAGCCAGCGTTAGGGTGAAGAGACCAGCTCCCCTCACAAAGTCATCCAGAAGCTTTTTTCCTTCTTTCATCTTAATACATGACATTTATAGATTGCATGCCCTTGGAGCCTGAATTCTGCTAGCTCTTTCTACAGCAAAGGCAGGGAAACTCTATAATCCACAGTTTAAAAGATTTTTCATAGCCCTTACTAGGGGAGTATACCATTCACAGGAAAATGCTGAACTCCACAAGTAAAGAGAAAGCTCAGCCTATGTTCAGTTGTCTGTCAAAAACAAAAGAAAGGGAGTAAATTTGGCTGGCTTTCTCTGGAAGCTGTGCTGACAACGGGCTTGTGCTTCTGCATGTTGAGAGGAAACACGTACATTGCCAGCAAACCACTGACAGCTCCTCTGCAGGGAACGGTCCTGCATCATGGGAAGGAGCATGCAGTTGTATTGGTAGGCATTTGTATTCTCTGTTACTAATGTTGATGACTCCCTCCTCACAGGGCACGGCTTCAGTCATTTATAAACAGTTTCACAAGAGAAAGTCATACACATACATATGAATACATGCACTTAAAATTGTGTTTTCTAATGAGGTTGAAAGCACTACAGAAGAAATTCCCCTTCTTGCAGAAATGAAAGTGACAGGTCACATCTACACTTCAGTTCCTCTTCTCTCTATCCCATTCATATTTTAGTATTCCTTTACAGCAATAAAGAAGCATATGATAAACCACTCCATGATGCACACTAGCTTCCATGCATTAACGTATGCTTTTCTGTTCAGAGACTTATTAGCAGAAGGCATAACTTTCCTTACTCCTTGTTGCTGCGAGAAGAGCTGCTTACTTGCTTAGAGCAAAACTTTAAACCTTCTTCTCCCAGGAAACAAATGGCTCATCTACCTGATTCGTTTACTAGGTTAGGTTTTCTGCCTCACGTTCCCTTGAATATTTAATTGCATAAAGTAACCTGCTTGCATGTTCACTTCTCTAATGTGCATTTTTCAGTTCCCACTACAAAGAATTGTTACACTGAACAATGTGAGAGAATTATCGTGAGGGAACGTCACATAACAAAATAATATTGACAGAAAAAACAAAGCTTTTTTTTAAAAAAACCTGTCATTTATACTAGTGCAAATTCCATCTCACCTCTCAAGATTTTAGCATAATTTCCCTGAATTCTTCACTGCAGGTTGTCCCCCAGGACTTAAATTTTGCACAAGATGAAGGGAAATGCTATCAGGGCACTGGATAATTTTTACCTTTTAAAAGGTTTTGTTTATTCACCTTGCCACGTGGTCCTTCACTCCAGCTTTCTCCTTTGGCATGAGTTTTCCCTTTAACTCCTCTCCCTTCCCCCCTCTGCAAAAGCCCAACAAAAAAAGGTGACATAACTGGAGGCACCAGCTGTCAGGTGGATACAGAGTAAGGACTCATTTTCCTTGTTATAGACCATGGATGAAATTCACTTAAATTAGTAATCTACAAAACAGTTATCAGATCTTGTGAGAGAGCAGGGCTGTCATAACACAGTGAACTACTCAATCAGCTATGGGTCAATTTATCACTTTAGGGTTTGTACTCTCTAAACTATATTTATTGACGACGTTGACTTGATCTCTGGTGGCTATAATGAAAGCTTTGTCACTGCGTTGCAGATGCCTACTATTAGATGTCAATCTGCAAAGCAAATTCTGATCTGTGCCTCAGTTCCAATTCATATGCTGTGTATATGTCATTGTCACTTAGTGCCTTTACACTGTTGCAATGCAGTGAATAGCATCAACACTAGTTATGATTACAGTGACTGTATTTCCTTCTGAAGGTATACTAAAAAACAGAAATCTATGTAACATTGTCTTTTCAGTTGTGCTTTTTTTTTTCCCCTTCCATACAACAGTAAAGACTTTGCAAAAAGGTGTTTGTGAAACAGAAGTCTAGTAAGAGAACTGAAGAAATTTTAAAACTGCAATAAATACATCTCATGCCGCTTCCATTGCCAAAAAAAAGACATAATAATTTAAAAAAATAATTAAAAAGTCAAAGCGCATAAAATCGTCTAAGTTTACCTAATTACTAGGTTGACACGGGTGCCTACAATGAGACACTGCACAGCAGTGCATTGTAAATGCACAGCCTGATGTTTGAGATACCAAAGCATCCATCTGAATAATAACCTAAGAACAGAAGCTACATTATCAGTTGATGGCATGAATATTGCCATCATTCAAATCAAAATGTGAAACTGGGAACCAACACAGGAGGTACAAAAATCCTGATCAACCAACAAGAAATTCGTGATAATCTGTTACCCATGCTGGTGCAGAACTGTTATAACATGCGGAAGAAAGACTGTCTTCCACTAGAAAAATTATTTTTTTTCAGACACACACAGAGAAAATATGATTCAGTCTAAAATCCACAGTTTAATGATATAGTAACAGTGGAAACAATTTTGCTGACCACAGGATTCCAGATGAAATAAGGATTCCAGGCAGATATCGGCCTAATCTTCAGGAATAACTCGTTCTGACAGTACTTGCTGATGTATGGGTTCAATCACAACGTGCCGACCCATCACTGTGCACAATCGATGGGTTAGCAGGACAAACAATCCTCCTTTGGTAATTTACAACACTACATGTTTTGATTCTGGATTCCCTAGCTGCTAATGTGCTTCTCGCAGTGGGGTAGAATGGATGTTCTCAGTTTGCTCATCTGTAAAATCAAATAAATTATGATATGTGTATATGAAAAATTAGAGATATAAAAATTTGGATTTTTGTGTGTGTGCTGCAAAATCTTACTACATTTTAATAGACTTAATACATTACCCTATTATACCTAAATACTAAAGTTGTTAAAGACTTTTTCTAAATGCTGGAAAATTTTGAATTCTTTACCATAACACACTTAAAAAAACCCCAAACCCAACAAAACACAAAATCCCACATAATTGTTTTTGAAGTACTGGTTTGAGAAAAGACATTTCACAGCAGTTTAGGATATAGTGAATTGAAAGTATTATGGTAGAAGAAAAGGAGGGGAGGCAGGAAAGATCCCTTAAAGTCCCTCTCCCTCCCACTAAAAGTCTGAATTCCTTTCAAATCTTTAACAGTTTGTACACCCTCCATAATTCCATTTCCAGTGGTAACATTTATGTTGAAGAGTCGAAAAAATGACTGTTTCCATAAGACTTCATCATCTAAGATGAACTATAATTTTATTGTCAAAGTAGCTGCGGAGCACACACTGCATCAAGAATAAAATGTAAGGTTAAAGACTATATTTCCTCAGGCTGTTAAAAAACAGAAAATGGATTAGGTGTCTCAGATATTCCGACAAGGTAAGGGAGGACACATGACCAACTTGTCATATCTTACCCTTGTTTTATGCTTTTAGCAGATCTACATCTTCCTTGAATACTGTTTTTGGTTGCAGTCAGGATATCCCAGTGTCACAGATTGGTTGATCTAAGTCGTTATCAGGAAGCTCAGTGTCCCCATAAAACTAGTGTTGGATTGCAGCACTAATAGAAAACTGTCTGTTACAATAGAGCAGAATATTCACAGAGGACTCAGATCACCAGTTTCCCCTTCTCTGTGTTTTATGATCATGTTTTCATGTGACTTTGAATAGTTTTATTGTGGTCCTTTCATGTATTATTTACCGATTTTATACACCACTGGGAGGAATAAAAAAGATATTCTCATTTGAATATAAATCTCTACCATTACTTTTCTAGTTAGTTTAGTAATAACAACCTAGGTTCCTCTGACTTCTTCGAATATCAGAGAGTTTGGTTTCTTCCTAGAAGTAAATAGCCCAAACAGCAGAAGAGATGTGAAAGCAGATTTTACCATGGAATAATACTTGAAGACACCTGGAAGCGACAGACAGCCTTTATATATGTCTTGACTCATATCTAGCTTAGAATGGTGGAATTACTTATGTGCTTTTATATTTTAGTCAAAGCATAAAAGATAAAGGCTACTCAGTTTGACATAAGAAGTTAACACCAACTCATAGGTCTGACTCTTCTTAGAATGAGCTACTCTGCTGACAAAAACAATTTGAAAAAAAAAAATCATTTTTAGTGCGGTGAAAAAGCCTTCATCCAATAAGAAGTAAATGGAGACAAACAAAAGATTTAAATAGGCCACAGATTACTATATCTTACAGTCACGGCTGCTCTTTGTTAGTTTTTGGTACTTCCATCACCTATGTGCTCTAACCTCTCCATTCCACTCAACAGCACTAGATACTCAGTCCCATAATACACTTGAAAAAGCTCCCTTGAATATGGTGAAACAGAAGACAGTCCATCTTCCTTGGAGGGTGCAAAAAAAGGTCAAACTGAATAAGTTTATGCAAAAAGTATTTGTGTTTGAACAGTGTTCCCCACTGACACAAAAAACTGTGTATAGAAGGATCATAAAGAGATATAAACTAGAACAGTGAAAACCTGCACGGAAGTTCACTGGTCATCTCCCTCATACACCCTCAGGCCTCTGATACAAAGCAGCTGTAAACCAGTTATTTGGGAATGCCAAGCAACATACAGAGTTTGAGAAGAAAACCTTAAAAACTCAATAGAGATAGATACATCAGTAGTAGCTCCAACAGAGTAATAGATGTGATGTTTCTATCATTGACAGAATCACAGAGATACACGTCTCTGCATGAAGGTCAATACACGATTCATACTGATGCTGCACAAGAATGTATGTAGACAGTCTGTGGTTTGTGAGATGCCTTGTAAGCAGCCAACTTAGATAAACATACAAGATACTCCTTTTATTTTCTATCAGCGATGTATGAAATCTGCATTAAGAATGTTTGCATAACCGGCCAGTCAAACACCAACATACATCTAGGCAGAGGAATAATCTGAGAAGCAAGGAATTTTCTTCCCCTGAAGATTTTGATCTTAAGTTCCCTTAAGAAAGATGAAAGTGATGAGAAGTCTCTTCTTTTGATAGGCAACACAATTCCTTTTGCCGCGTTTCTGTGTCTGACCAACATGCAAACAGAGATTGATAAAGGTCATCCAGCTTTTAATTAAAGTTTGCATAGTTTGAAAACGCTGTCCTTAAGGAAGAGAGCAGCTGTTGAGAGACACTAGATACAGAGAGTTGGTTGAACTTCAGCTTAGACGAAAGCTTCAGCCTGAAACATATGCTGCCTTTAAAAAACTTTCTAAGAATAATTTGAGAAAAAACCCAATAGCAACCTGGATTTGTATAGATTAAGAAATTTAAAATTTGTGCCATGGAGTTGTGGGAACTCCCACTGTGGCATGCAGACAACCTAATGAATTACTGCAGTGTTGAGATTACAGAGTATGCACTTGTGAAATGTTAACTCCTGTCACATTCGTTCAAAAAACCTCAACAACCAGTGTGCTGCGTTTTGATAATCATATCTGAAATGTCACAGTGTGGGCAACTGCCCTGTAATACATCACTTTTCTGTTTAGTCAGAAAGTGATAAAAAGGACACAGGAAAATAATAGATGATATGCTTCATTTTTAACACTTCTTTATGGAGGAAAAAGAACCTGTAAGGCCTTCCAAGCCATCTGTTATCTGTATGTGTCAGATTGTTACAGATGAGAGACAGTTTACTTTTTAATACCAGAAGAAATTTATAGGCATTCCCAGCAAAGTTCAGTTCAAAGCATATGGTAGTATCCATAATGCACCTGTTTTAATGTTCAGCACTCGTTATCTTGTGGATTTAATAGTTTGTCCATTATTAGTCTTTTTTGCCGCAAGATAATCATCAGATGTGTTTTAATGAAAGCTATGCAAGTCAAAAATGATTCAATTTTGAATGAAAACAAATGACACATTTTACTTAAAGAATGAAAATTGAATTTTTTAGGCTTTTAGATAATATTTTCTAATAGAATGATTTTCTTCAAGTGGCACATATTTCATACTGAAAAGGAAAATACTTTTTTTTACATGTAAATAATACAGCTACATTACATATTCAGCAAAGGTAACACATTCAGTTTTTCTAATTCATTAACGAAAGCACATTACAGACTTGCATCCACAGTAGGATACAAGCACGTTTAGAGACTATAGAACTTGAATTCAAGAAATACTCTCAAGTTGAAATTCACATAACTAATTTTCAGACTAGTTATATCTCTGGTAATTAATAGATTATTTGTTGAGTTCGTTTTAATTCAGTTTCTACTTACTGCCCTGTTGTTTTTATGTCTGCCTTCCAAGGGAGAAGATCAAAGTGCCATCAAAGAGTTTTTTATGTATAACCAAAACTCTCACAGACCTATCAGTCTTTGTCACGGGTAGACAAATCTGATAGGCTTTGGGACTCAGTAGAGGTCTCCTTCCCTGGCTGCTAGAGCTGGACTGGTGGAGCCTGAGAGCCAAGGGATTCCTCCCATCCCTGTCTGGTAGATGGAGCTCCTGTGGTTTGCATTTTCAGGTCAAGCCAGCAAAGATGAGAACATACTCCAAGGGTTCAAACACACACTTGTAAAATACGCACGGCCAACGACACAGATTAGCACAGACCAAGAACAGTGCCTGCGCTGGCAGTCACATTATCACAAGGCACTGTCACACACACGTGAGCAGCACAGCCTGACCCTGCTCCTGCTCTCCAGCAGATCAAGGCTGCAGCTGGCTAGCAGAGCATACACACTCACATCCATGGATGCCTAGAATACCAGCACAGACTTTTAAGTCTATCCACAGTCCCATGGACCAGGGAGCCATGGACCCAGGCCCCTTTCACAGTTGCTATCTCAGACCTCAGGTCTTTCCAGTGAGGTTTCCCTGCTGGTTAGACCAGCTAGAAGTTTGGTGATACCAAACACATACACCCCGCAGGTCTCTCCAGCAGGCAGTCTCAGGTGTGATCTGTACAGTAGCGCTCGGACCGCAATGCATCTGGTTGCTGGGCATCCAGATCTCATGTCCTACTCCCTGGTTAGTCCGACCTGAGGCTTACTTAGTACATCAGGCACATAAAATGAAAAGCATGCTCACACCAAAGATACTTAGGAATAATTATTACTTTAATAAGCAGATAGGGCAGACTGTGGTGATCAGGTGTAAGTCTCAGCCAGAAAAGCACAGTGACCAGCAGCTTACATGCAGCCAACGCCTTTTATCCTGCTCGCTCTCCATTTTCCCATGCCCATACTTCTATTCAGCCTTCTCTGCCCCTCTGTCCTTCCAAATTAGCAACGCTGCCATAATCACTTCTATCTCACTGATCCTAGTTTTGCTACATCCATAGCCAAATTTCTAGTGTGTTTACCTAGATGATCTTGGCGCTAAATGGTATTACGGATACTGTTATCTTGGTACCTGTCCCTTGTAATTCCCATTTAATCATCTGAAGTTTGGCTCTTTCTCTCAAAATTCTCCCTTAATTAATTAAGAGATTTGTCCAGTTCTTAGGGCACAATCTGTAACTGGTCAGCTTCTTACACTTCAATGTGTAAAGCTTATATGCTTGCAAAAAAAACAGCCATTTGTAGAAAGGAGTCAGTGCTTGATGGTTAAGGCTTAGCTCTGGTTCCTTCCTTACCACCGTTGAGGTCATTGGTAAAAAAGATTAAAGCTTCCATTGAGATCTAGTTCATATGACAACAGCTATAAAAAAAAAGAAAAACAACCCCCCAAAAAACTTTTGAAGAATATTTTTAGCCCACACCAAAATTTCTGCTCTAAGACAGAAATGGGTGAGAACAGGTCAGTCATTAACCCCATATTATCAAATTCAAGTGCTATGCTAAGGAGCCAGGTACAAGCCTCTTCTCCAAATCAATCATCAAACTGAAGATGGTTCTCACACAAGCAAGGCTGCTCCCCTAGTCACCCATCTGACTCTGAAAACACGAAAAGCAAAGGTTTCACTGAAATGCAGAACAGAAGTTTTGAAACCTTAACACATTTTTCACAGAACTGAAATATTACTTTCACTGTAAGTATTGCTAGTGCATTTTTTTTTCTTTGACAGAAGAGAGGAACTATTCACAAAAAAATGACCAGCTAAAACCAATTGCTCCCCTGAGGCTGATTACTTATGTGTAAACAAAAATGTATTTGCACACGTTGTGCTGCTGCTGCATGCCTAAACAATGCATTGCCCATGGAAAACAACCTTTGCCAAAGGTTAGGGTGTCTCTAAGAATAATGAAAGCTTCCATCACTTTTGTTTGCAGGCTGAGGGAGGTCATCCTTCCCCCTCTTCTCAGCATGGGTGAGGCCACACTTAGAGCACTCTGTCCAGTTCTGGGCAGTAAAGAAGTCCCCAATACAAGAGAGATGGACTTGGAGCGTCTCTCCATGAGGAAAGGCTGAGAGAGCTGGGACTGTTCAGCCTGGCGAATAGAAAGCTCAGGGGTGGATCTTTTTAACATCTATAAATACGTGAGGGGAGGGTGCAAAGAGGACTGAGCCAGGCTCTTTTCAGTGGTCCCCAGTGACAGGACCAAAGGCCATGGGCAAAATGGAAACACAAGAGAGTCCCTCTGAAGGTCAGGAAACACTTTTTGACTGTGATAGTGATTGAGCACCAGCACAGGTTACCCAGGGAGGTTGTAGAATCTCCTGCCTTGGAGATATTCAAAAGCCATCTGGACACGGTCCTGGGCAACTGGCTCTATGTGGCCCTGCTTGAGCAGGGGGGGCGGACGAGATGATGTCAAAAAGTCCATTCCAACCTTAACCACTCAGGGATTCTGTGATTTATTTTACATGATGTTCTACTGCACTTGAATTTTTCATCTCTTCCAATCTTACCCGAACAAGAGAAAAACTAAGAAATGTTAGACTTATTTATTGAGTAGAATTCTTCCAAAAGTTTCCAGCTTTAAATCTGTCATTAAATAATAAGCTGTTTCTACAACTTAGACTAATGGGTTTCTTAAATGCATTTAAACTGAAATCAGGTTATCATTATAAAATATCTTAAATTAAATGCAACACTTGGCATGGATATCGTCGTTAAGAAAAAAGTTTGTAACTGAAAATATTACTGTGGTGTTAACAAATCTTATTATCAGTGACTATCCCAACTTATCCCCGTTTTAACACAGGACAAGTTGTCCTCTAAAATATTATCTATCCATTGATTGAAGGAGGAGTCTGGAAAACTAACTCAGTCTTTTAGCCTTTATGTAGCTACTCTAATGTGTGGTGAGATTATTTCTGTCCTTAGAATAGAAAGTTGCCTTGTACTTATGCATTATCTATTCATACCATCCCCTTCTTCAAGCATTTTCCCTCTCCTCATCTGCAATTATTTTGTCAAGTGCCTTTCTGACAGAAGCCACTACTGAACTTGTCCCTCATCAGTAAACCCCCTCCATATTGTCTCACACAAGGTACTATCTCCTGTAAACTGTTTCATCACAGAAATCCACTTACTCTTTCCTTGTAAAATCTCCAAGTACTTTGTGCATACACATGCACTTAGAAATCACAAAAGCTTAAACAACTGTTGGTTGAAAGGGACCTCTGGAGGACACATGGTCCAAATCCTCATTCAAATGACAGTTGGCTTTGAAGTGTCATAATTACAGAGGGTTTGAAAGGTGATTGGTCATAAGAAAAAGCTCCCACAGACTAACAGAACCCCTTTATAACACCACGAATTCAGGGTTCTGAATCTTTCCAGCCCGTAGTCATTCTTCTGGCATAGTGGTATTAGCATCTACAATAATTACTGCTAGCAGATGTAAACCACTGATTCAGCAGTTGCACAGATGAATTCTTTCCAGACTCTCTGGTATACCAGAAACACATCAAATGTTCCTTTTAACTACCTTAGTCAAAGATTAATTCTCTGACCTTCCTTTGTCAATTCGTATAGTATCCCCAAATATGGGCTTGTGAACTGGAACTAAGCAAGCACCTACCCATTTTCATGAATATTTCAGGCCAAAATTCCAATTTGATATCACCAGGCAAACCTTCTGTCTTTATTTTGTGCTACAGAAGGAAAGGCTATATCCAATTTACCTTTTGCATTTAAAAATTTTGCACACAAACCAGGAAGAAATTGTTAGAGCTGTACAAAACAGGTGGAGAGGTACATAGTAGGTGGTTACAATAACACAATAACGTCTCTAAACCATTATGTTCCTACACAAGAATGCTCACTAGCTATGCTTATAAAAGAATAATAATAAACCAAATAATTTTGTCCTTCTGTTAGCAAGGAAAAAGCCATCCATTCCACCACCTTGAGCAATTTTAAAGGAGCAGTAAGGAATAGTTAGCAGTCCATTTTCAGCATCATACCTGGTGGTTTCCATTACTTATACTGTTATTGCTCTCAGGAGATGCATAACTGGTTGTCTAATTGGTTAGGCAATGTCTTGAAGAATTACTTATTAAGCAGAAAATATGCCAATAGTAATTCTGTGCTCACAAAAAAACAATGTGAGAATATTTCAAAAAAAGCAATTACATAACTGTCTCCAAATTGCCGTCATTAGTTACTCCCATCAGAAAGCTGGTTCCTTCATGAAAATGCTCTGAAAACAAAAAGTGTTTGCACCTGAAATTACTGTCTATTAAATGACAGCAGAATGTCTGGTGTAAGAGGGAGAGCTTACAGCTGGTGGGACCTGCATTCGGATTTCTCCTGGGCTACAGGTATCCACTGGCATCCCTGGCAAGTCATGTGGTGAATGCTGACATGGCTCTGCAGCATTTTGCAGAAGTATTGAACTAGCTCAAATATGATAAAATGTATTGCTGCACACTGACAATTCACTGTATCACAGCTGAGTAGTGACAGATTAGAGTACCTTGTTAGTGAGATTATACTGCTTGTAACACCCGAACAGGCTCAGGTATATCCCACACATGTGGGCATAGTTACCCTGTGCCTGACATGCTGGTCTGGAAAAAGAATTATTTTTTTTTTTATCTTTAGATGAATGACACTGCAAGGACAAATAAAAAAGAACTGTAAGGTATTCAGCAAGTAATAGTGGGGACATAAGCATACACAGACTATGTAACCTTTATTTTTAAGAGCACATATTTACGAAAAACATTGGTGACTGATTTTTAAAAAACTGTCCCTTCTTGTTTGATCTATGACCTCCAACACAAGCCACAGGAACACAACAATCCTATCCCTACATAAAGCTATATCATCTATAGTTAAACAAGGCATACATTTTGTGGAAACAAATTTGACTCTCCTGATAACCTTGCTAACAGTGAGTAACAAGAGTCCGATACCCCAACCAGGTACTTTTAGATATTCAGCATGTGAAGGATGTAAAGTTTATTACAAAATTTACTTTTTTGAAGACAGTTGGTGTTACATGAGATATCTGATTTAGCATATTGATACAAAATATACCAAAACCACAGTAGAAATGTAAGTTGTGATTGCTAGATATTGTTAAGTCTAATACACGGTTCAATCACAATAGCAGGGTGGTTCCCATCACTAGTCTCTAGAATAGGCTCACTGTCACAACACTGGGCATCCCTAATCAGTGGGAAGGAATATGTGGGTTGAAGTCACCTCAAGCCCAGTGCTTTCTTCGAAATTCTTTTGTTCAGTTTTTATACTTCACGGTGGGCTGAGCCCCATATTCACTCCCTCTATGCTGATCTGGCTAACCTGGGGAGACATTAATATTCTTTCAACATCAGGGAGAAATATTTATACCCTCAATTTATCTACGCAGATGTTGATAGCTGTTTACCTAAACAAAAGGCCACCCTGCAGACCCTTTTGTGTTGAGATAAAGTCATCTTCTTGCAACAGCTGCGATCAGTCCTATCCTGCATTAGTCCCTGAGCTTCATGGGCACATCACACTTCTACACCTCCTCTGAGCCTTCTTCCATTGTAGGGGTGTATTGGTCAGTTGCAGTGAGCTATAAAAAAATTTGGTAAAATGCGGCAATATTCATTTGTCATTAGTTTTCTTTAAATGTAAAACTATCTTTAAAAGTTTCTTTCCCTCACTTGACTTTTCCAGCCTCAGTTTCAAATCAATAAATCGGTTACTTCCCGTTAACTCCCTGGTACTATATGTCTTCTTTCAGTGAAAATGTTTACCCAGTTAGCAGAGCTGAATATGCAAGCAAATAAGATAACTGTACATTTGATATACAGCTTTGAGATTGTCACCCAAATACCTTAAAGAAAATATACTGCAGGAGAAACAAAAGATTTATTAGGTATTTGGCACAAACTGCCACGGCCATAGCCTACAAACATTCATTTTCTTAAACACTGTCGGAAAGCCCAAGCTAATTATACATATTATAGGTAGTGTGGATATTGGTGAAATGGTAGACAAGTGCCACCAACATCTGATGCTAAAAAGGATAAATTCTTCTGTATGGCTTTGGCAGCATTCATCATACAGCTACATCCACTGGAGGTCATGTGAGAAGTAGATGTAGAAATGTATTTTTAGCAGACAAATTTAATAGGATTAATTTGACCAAAGTAATAGGTTTACTTTGAGGTACCCTTTCTTAGTTCTTTTTTTATTCAAGGGGAAGAGAGGTACCTTAAAGGACGAATCACTATCTTGTAACAGTTTAGGAAAGCCCATTTCTGTCATTTAATGTAAATGGCACTTACAGGGACTACTATTTCTACACAGGGAGTATCTGACACTAGGTGAGAACTGTACCCATCTCCAGTTTACTAGATAAGGTGACAGCAGTGAAACAAGAGACCCAGGAACAAGTCACTACTTCCATCTTCAGTTTAAAAGATGACTTACCTCTGTATGTCAGAAAGAATAAAGCTGTAAAAGTCTGATATTCATACATCCCAGGCTAACGTGGCCATTTCAGCAAAAGTTCCTACAGGATTTAAATCTCTGTATAATATTAAAATTAAAACCTTGGCAAAGCTTTTGTAATAAAGGAATGGTTGATACGTTTCTCTTGCAGTGAAATATTCACTAACTTGAAAGCTAGTTCTCGCCTCTCACAGGAACAGTTTCTCTCACACATGTTAAGAGATTTCAGAGGAACTCATGCCATTTCAGATTAGAAAACCCAGATTTTGCAGTGCAAATATTTATTCCAACATTCTTCACGGACTTCTATAATTTTATTTGTAGTTTTGACAAAACATGAAAAAACCCCACTTAGCCTATAGTCTGGATTTTTTATGAACTCTGCTTAGAGTATGTTTATCATGCATCTTCTGCCTGGTAGACAGTACTGTTTCTTTGAAAAAACTAAAGAGCTGAGACAAAGGGGTTTTTACTATTTTCTTATGTATTTATTTAGACTAGTAGAAAAATAAGATTTGTAGACCACCTGGAGGGTTCTTGCCCATCATTGCTCCCAAACAGCAATGACTATGCCCCGAAAGGTTTCTTGGTGGTGGTTTTGGGTGGCTTAGTTTTTTGGTTTCGTTTGTGGGTTTTTTGTTTGTTTTTCTTTTTGTTTTGTTTTTTGTTGTGTTCTTTTTTTGGGGGGGTGGGCACAGGCAATGTGTAAATTGTGGTGGTGTCAAGTTCAATCAGAAGCACAGTGCTTATCTTGAGGGTGTGAAAGACAAGTTGCTAACTGCAATACTACTTACTTCGGAAAAACAAAGGTTACCTGAGACTGTGAGCTTTTACCTGGGGGCTGACATGACCTTAAGACCCAAACTAAGCCTGCTCTTACCAGCTGAGAGCACACGTACAAAGGACAAAGCAACAGAAGATTGAAACCAGACATATAACCACAGCCAGAGCCACAACGGACCAGAATCCAGGTTAAACCCTGCCACGGGCCATTGGTTTAAAACAATGAAGATTAACACACCACCTGGATGGAACAAGCATGTGCGGATCCTGCACAGCACAAGTGCATACTAATTATGTACATAATGAGCAATAGTAACTTATTAGCCCACATGAGTAATCTAACTGGCCTACACAATTGTACTGTAACATATATAAACCCTACTTTCCTCTGTATCGGGGTCCCCCATGCTTTAGGCTGGAGCACTGCTGTTCGCATAGCTAAAATATAAAAGAATAAACTCCTTTGGTAACGCTATGCTAGGTGTCCTTGCCTCTCTCCTCGGCCAATGAAGAACTGACTTTTATAAAGGTCAGGTAAGAGAACAGAGAGCACCTGTCTGCAACCTAGCATGCATTTTATTACTTCAGGTTATCTTGGTAACAGAAAGCCACCTACTACCTTCATATGCAGCGTGGCTCACATTAGCGAGCTCAACGCTTGTCCCTTTCAGATCAGACAAGCGTGTATGAAGATTTGTAGCCCTGAAGAATTTAATTCTTTGAGGAAATGAAAGAACTTCAGGTATTTCTTGAAAGCCACTCTCTGCTTTGCAAAACGCTTCACAAGTATTTTTAATATTGTACAGACAGATCATTTTAGCAGAGGAACATTTTAGTCTAGCTCTTTGAAGACATGAGAGATTCAGAAACTTAAATATTCTACTGAGAGGTAGGCCAGCCATCTACTTTCTGAAGTGTTACAACATTTTGTACTCAACTATCTTGCCTGTTGTACAATTTTACAGATTACATCTGTATTTCAAATTCAGCATCAGAGTACTTTCTGTCAAGTTTGCTATACACTGCTGTACTTCCTTGAGACATTACTTTTTACAGTGTTGACAATAAAGTGGTCAGTCCTAATTATTCTGGCCAACAATAAGAGACTGCACTTGGTAATCATTCCTGCATAGTACAGAGATGTGATTGTTGACTTTGATCCTAAACAAAACAGCACATTCTGTTACACTGCGCTATGAAGCACAGTGCAGTCTGTTAGAAAACAAGGTAGTGATCATGTAGTGGCCATATAGCATAACTGTTGTCTGAGCTATGGTCTGCTGTTGAGTAACCTGTAGAATAAATCCACCACTTAAGACAATACATTATAATAACGAAAGGAGCACGCTCTACAGATATCAAACTAATTATCCAGTACATACAGATTGTCCCCACTACAAACTTTTCCAAAGTCATCATTACTTTTTGCTTAAGAATACCCTAACAAGTAGTGGTAGAAACAGGAAGACATGCTGGATTTGTCATGTAAGTACATTTAGTCCAAAACATGGATGGATCAAGCATGAGATACCTAAATATTTGCAAACAGTACAGACAGATGTACACAACAGTGGGGTTTTCTTTGTTTATGTGTTGGGAGGGAGTTGGAGAAGGTGTTTGGGGTGGTTGTTTGTTTGTTTGGCTTGAGGGGGAGGATTTTGGTTTGGGTCTGTTTTTTTTTTGTTTGTTTGTTTTTGTTTTTGTTTTTGTTGTTGTTGTGTTTGGTTGGTTTGTTTGTTTAAGATCACAGATCCAGCAGTAGATGCCTTGCAACAAATCGAGCAACCCTGATATCCTTCTACTCTACGCAAGTATTACTAGTAAGCA
Source organism: Leptosomus discolor (assembly GCF_034619465.1). Taxonomy (NCBI): domain Eukaryota; kingdom Metazoa; phylum Chordata; class Aves; order Leptosomiformes; family Leptosomidae; genus Leptosomus; species Leptosomus discolor. The sequence goes on along the minus strand of NC_141394.1, from coordinate 78,541,210 downwards.
AGATTCACATTCAAAAAATTTTAAATATTTGCAAGCAAATTATAAAGTACGATTTAGGATAGATGTAAAACATGACATGAGAAAATCGAAGGTAGGTTCATCAGTAGCTGTTCCACACAGCCAAACTCAGCAGAACAAGTGGAAATGTAACAGTGAGACATTCTCCTGAACTGCATCTTTATGACGAGCCCCCCTAGGGGTCATAGTAGTCCCACTTTAATTGACTAAGAAAATTACTAAACTATGTGTAATAAGCCAACTTTTAGCAGAGACAACAAAAGCTTTTGTCTCTGCTATCACATGAATTAGAGCAGGCCCTAGGTGAATATTTCTGTGTTTATTTCCTCTGCGGGTTTTATAATAAAATCTCTGCCTTCCAAAAGGTAAAAATATTATTTAATCTTTCGGGGGTATTAAAATTCGAAGCAAACACCAAACTCACATTTGCACAGTTAAGAACCTACATAAGTAATTTTAAGTATTCTCCTGCTGACACTCTCGTGCTGTGAGATTCTATAATGTACTAAAGTGTATATTTTTGTACTCTAATTGTTAACACAGGTGTGCACCACTGACATCCGTCTTCAACCTTACTCATTGTTTGCCTTTGGCTCGCTTGAAATAAGTATAGGCAGAAAAGAAATCCTCAGGAAAAGGGAGAGGAATTTAATTTGAGTTCTTTTTAAATATTTAGTTTTATACGTGATGTACATTTTGGAAGAAAATGGGAATTTATGGGCAGAGTTTTACCACCTGTATTACTCCAGCATAAGAGAGAGAGATAATGCAGAACTTAACACTCCTAATTCTTTTCACATTTCATGGAGAGTAGAAAGGTATGTCAGCTGGTTATAACACTTCACATCTGACTATAAAATTGCTTAGCCTCAAACACTTCTCATCCAGAGACTAAGATTATTCAGCAGAGCTTGGTATCAAAAAACTCCACACTTTGGAAAAATCCAGCTATCTATTTTGGTGTCGAAAGGGGAACTGAGCTCTTCACCAATACTATCGCCCACTGCATGCTGACCAGAGACAGATTTGACAAGTCATCATTCGCTTATCATCTCACTGAAAATCCCCTAAATTCTGAGGTTTTGATTACACTATCTGTGATCTATTCTCTCTGAGACTGAGGGAGAGTTTCATCATAGATTGATAGGATTGAAGGGACTCAAGAAATCTTGCTGTTTATCCTCCTGCAAAGCGGAATCAGCTATACCTGCAGCTCTTCATGACAGATATTTTTCTAACCTGTGCTCAAAAGTCTCCAAAGTTGGCAGCAAGGCTGCATATTTTCTAGCAGTTCATTATATTACTCCATTTTTAGCGGTTCTTGCCGCTGCAATTGCCTAATAATACGAGTTTTCCTGGTCATCAGATTAAGTCACTACTTTGCAATTAAGATGTGATGAGTAGGGAAAATATTCTCCTTCTATATGGCCACATATAGAAGATACTATACTCATTGCACACCACTAACTCTCTTTTTAGAGCATAGAGACAGCTACCTGACCAGACTGTGTCAGACGAAACACCTAGCTATGGTAATATTTTCCTTCTGATAGCAGTCAGTGACACATGGGTTAGAAAAATCCTGTAAAAACTGGGTGTAGAAAGAGACAACTCTCTCATACTGTTCCCCAAAGTTTCAAAACCACAGTCTGGAGCTCCTGACATTACTTTCAGGACCTTTTTTTTTTTTTTTTTTTGAAAACCTGTTCGTGCTTTTGGCTTGCATAATATTCTTTGAAAGTTCCGCAGTTTAGTCATTCATTACATGAAAAAAGAAAGTTTAATAATCATCCCATAATCACCTTTTCTGTACTATTGAAGATTTTATATTCTCCATCCCATTTTAATTACAACAGCCTCAGGTCACTTTGTCCCTCCTCAAAGTTAATGGTTTCCAGACCCCTATTCTTCCCCAGACTCAAGTGTTCTATGTCCTTATTGAAATACAATGCCCCAAACCAGAACACTGTCACACAGGATTAAGTCTTACCAGCTTGCTGGCTGTATCCCCTCGCAGATTTTCTGACTCATTGTGTGTCAAAGTAAAACCTTGCATTTTTCTGTAGTGAATAGCATTCTTTCAACATATTCAGACTGTATCTTAAAAGTGGTAAAATTCATTTGAACTTGTGTTGTTTCTTTCAATGTACCTGCAGCCATGAAATTCTAATGACCACAGGCTATGATCTATCTTCTGAAGAAACGACTACAGTATTGACTGATATCAAATCCAAGAACTCCAGGAAACTTCACTTTATATATTCTTCTGTTTTGATAGTAAATCTCTGAGAACTACTCTCCATATGTTTTTCAAGACAGTTTTGTATCCATCTTGCCACATTTCAAATAATATTTAGGGTATGGATCCCTGGACTGCTTATGAGAATGTCAGGTGAAAAGATTTACTAAAACTGTTATCATTACTTATTAAAAGGCGAAAACTGCTGCTAATATAACTGCTGTTTCAGACACTCTCCTTTGTCTACAGCACTTGTTAATGTGTTGTAGAAGGAAACTGGATCAATTGACCTAAATCCATAACCATTAATTCATCTCCTTTTCTTGTTAGTGATATGAATAGCTTATTTTTCTACTTTTTTTTTTTTTTTTTTTTTTGAGCGGTAACCCGAAGTTGATCAATCTGCAGCTCCCAAGATCTCCCCACCTCCCCTTCTCTTTTTAAAGATCAACAGCAAATTCTTCCTTTGCCAATCCTCTGGTACCTCATCTATTCCACAAAACTTAACTGCTTTAGAGATATTGTCACCTCTTTAGTACCTAGAATGAAGTTTACTGGGCACAGATATTTAAAAGCCTCTAAATCACAATTAGGAAGTGTTAATGTAGTCTGTGCTGACTGCTTGTGTTTTTCTTGTGGCTGGCTATGTACAATATCCCAGTGATTTGTTGGGGTTTTTTGCCTCAAGGTTTGAGATGGATGAGGGAAAAAAGGGCAAAATGCTTCAGCCATACCAGCATACAGATCTGCTAGTTTACCCCTCTTCCAAATATTAACTAGGTACTTTACTAGCCTTTCTATTAGAACTAACCTACTTTTTATAATACCACACATCTTTCAAGCTTCTCTTTTCCTCTGAAAACACAGCTTTGTTACCTATGCTATAACATTTAATCTCTTGCATATAATTTCTTGGGTCCATGTGATAACCTTCCTTTTAAGCCACCAATGTTGATGCTGTTTTCAGTACTGTTCCCATTCTAACACGTTAATATCAAGGAGCATTTGTGAAGCTTGTTTTCTTAATTTTGTATTCCTAAACTGGATTTTCACACCATTAATAATCTGTAAAACCTAATTTAAGGTTTTCTCATCATTGAGACAGTAATTTTTTTATTTTTTTTTTTACCAGCATATTGCCCAATTTCTAATAAAGTGATTAGGTAATTGTATGGTCTTTCTTGTAGCGAAGTGAAGGCCGTGACTGTGGTCTCTCTCTGCTGTATGGTTGCCTAGTGACATAAAGCCTGTAGGAACATCTTGCCTTTAACACCTCTACTAAATTTCGTTGAAATAGGTAGAAACCAGAAGTCATTATTGTAAAGGAAGTATATAGGCATGTCTTGTTCCCTCTGGAAATCAAACCAAAAATCCACATTAATTAGCTGCAACACATAGCAAAGATCTATCTTCAATGCTGGGTGACTGCTTAAACATAAGATGGAAAGACTTTATGCTTATTTCATAAAAATACCCAGCAGTACATTCTGTATGCTAAGTGACATTTTTATTATGGAATTATTTTATTTATTATTTATAATTTTTTCATTATTGAAATATATATACTTCTGTGTTAATGAGCAAGCAGTTCCTGCATGAGTTCCTTTTTCTCCGAATTCCCATTCTTGTCCTGATAAAGCACCAAAACCAATAAAAAGTTTTATTCACATGCCTCCAGCATTTTCAGAAGCTTTACATCTCAAGTTGGTCTGATACAATGAGAAAATTCAGTGCACTGCTAAAATACATTGAAAATACAAATTTTCTATCCAACAGCCTTCTAATATTTACAGGAAGATGAGAATAATTAAAACATCCTATTCACTTTTTGTGTCTCCTCATATCCACAAAAAGAACACAAGAAAAATTGTTGTTCTTTTAAACCCTCTCCCACAAAGATCCACGTGGCAAACTCTCCCATTAATCTGCTGCAGCGCAAACTAATAGATAAAGAGACGTTGATTTGGGTTTTTTTTGTCGTTGATTTTCTTTTTTTTTTTTTTTGGTGGTAACTGCAGTGGAGCAGACTATTATAGGTAGGGCTTCAAAATATACATCAGATGGCACAGCTTTGCTTGCACAGCAGGAAAGCCACAGGCCCATCTTAAACAGCAGAGCTTTATTCTGCCCGTATTGTCACAACCTTAAATTCTTGTCTTTGCAATCTTAATAGACATTTCCTATTTACATACGCAGTGGATAAAAATAGTAAGGATAAACTGAACATTTTCTCTAAAGAGAGAAAATCCTTCTCTTCCTACTATCTCTCTTTCTAGGTCATCTCCCCATTTATTGCTCATTAAGGATCAGAATTTATGCCATATGTACAGCTACGTTGCAATGACACACATGAAAATCATTGGAAAAAGATGATTAACTACTGTCCAGCATGCATCAAAGTGGCAGGTAAGTCCCAAATGAACAATGGGAAAATATTTTGAGACATGTATTGTAGCACCCCTTGAACTGAATCTCAGGAGAAATGTTTTGTAGAAGCTCAAACTCTCAAATGATTGGGATTAATTTAAGTGCAGAACACGGAAATGAGGGAAGATGGCTTCTGAAGATATATCTTCCAGCTCATGTCACCCAGAAGAAAGTTTCACGACTGTGAAAATGATTAAGCCTTTCTTCATTTGCCCGTGAACGACTTAGTAGCGAATTATTCCTGTGCAAGACCTGATGGAAATTCTGCATGCTGTTAGTACTCTCACCATTTCTCTATTCAAGTCCTTTTCTCACTCCCCTTCCCTCCCTAATGTAGGTTCTTTACTGATATAAGGGGGAAAGCATCAGGTATGGTAAAATAGATCTTGAGTGATCCCCACTATTTATTCTCTTAAGAAATAATTTAAAAAATTGCTGAGTATGTAGATTTTTTAAATTATTTATTTATTTTTTTAATTCTCACTCTCCCGCTGTTGGTAGAAATAAGCCAACAGGCTGAGAAGTTACAGACAAGGAGAAGGAAGCTGGGCACACAGACAGACCACATATTCACACACACACGCCCCCCATATAAAAGCAGTACTAATTATTGAACGTAAAATGCAAGCCAGCATCTGTGGAACATGTCAGAATATTAAGTTACTTTCTAAAAAAACTTTTCTGGTTTAAAAACACTGAACTAGAAAGTAACATATCTGCCTGCTCTTAGCAATACATCAACAGGGATTTCTTTTTCCCCTCCGTTTTTCCCCCCAGTTAATCCAGTCAAACTTAATTGGACTTTGATTTAAGAAGCAGCTTTGACTTCATTGTCTGCTGATTTTCTATTTCAAAATGTTTTGATCTAGAAAATACACATTAATATTTACTTCTTATCACATCATTAAGGGCCTGATTTTGCTGGATTTCAAACGAATAACAAGATAAGTTTGAAAGCACTTTTAGTTTAGGTTCCCATTGGTTTTAGGTTATATTTGTCCTATCCTGCGAAGACTAGTACTTTTACTTTCTAATCCATCCAATTAACAAAACAGTTTCCTCCTTCTATGTCATTGTCAGTAAGTAATTGAACTAACTCAATTACTTCATCTGGATTATGGTCAACTCTTACTGCCCTCTCAGAATTCCAGAAAATCATTTTGATGGAAATGTTTACAAAGTACATTCATAAATGAAGCCTTTCAGCTCCTATTCTATGTTTCAGGTATTAAAGTCTGTCATCCTGAGGTGAAGTTCCGGAATCTACGCGGGTTTTTCTTTAGGTTATCATCTGCACGCCTCTCACTGGAAAGAATTCTAGTAGCTGTAACAGTATCTGGAGAAGATGTAAGTATTTCAGATCTTCTTAAATACCTGTTTATTATATAGTTGTTTCAGATTTTTGGTGCATAAGTCATTCAGCCTTAAATTTCTATAGCTCAACACCTGCCAAGAGATTAACAGGATTGTGCTGAATATCTTTCACCCTTACTTCTGAAATAAAGGATATGTAAAAAGAAAGCTGTGATTTTCCCAGCTGTATATAAAACCGAGAAGGTTACAATAAATAAGTTTACTATGCAGGATGAGGAAAAATTGAGTTTCTCAAAGACTAAGGTTTATTATTTCAAATTGATTGAATAGGACATGTGCGCCAACAGTTTGATAAATGCTATTTTTTTCCCTTCCCATTTCCCCAAAAATTCTCAGGAGAATTGAGATTATTTGATGTCAGTATTGACAAAATGGACTAAAAAAATAAAAAGTCTCGAACTTGTTGAATATCTTCCATTTCAGTTATATTCAAAGAGGGATGAAAAGGAAGTATTTTCAGTTTGTAGCAAGTGTTTGGTTTATTTCACACTAAGAAATCGAGATCAATACTGAATGCATTTTGAAACTTTTTGTAGGGAAGATTGACCTGAAATAAATTTTTTTTTTTCCAATTTGCTGACTTGCAAAGGTGTGAAACATGGATCATTTTCTCTCTGAGAAATACATTAAATGGACAAGCATGGGACGGGAGCACTGTTTCCTACCACTTGCTGGTTTAGAAAGCTACTGAGCCAAGGGTGATCCTGCTTCAGAGTTGGTGCTTTCACATTTTGGTTCAGTTAGCACCAATGCTACTCTTGCACAATTTTGGGGAAGTAATTTAATCCCTGACTCATTTCCCATGTATGAAATGAAAACAAATTTGTTCGCAAGACTTACTTTTTCAATTTTAATATTATTTTTGGCACAAAACACATTCTCATTACACCTTGAACAATCTGACTTTGGCTATTACACAGTACTCTAGTGCATGCATGAACAAATAATTTTCTTTAAATACTTGTTTCAACATATCTCAACTTGATAGTCTGCAGATTTAATCAGTTTCTTAGAAATATTTCTGTATCTTAAAATATTATCGTATATGACCATACTTATACAATTGTTTTGGACTCAAATTTCCTCAGATTCATTTAGTTTGGACATTTATAATCTTTGGAATTTATCTATCCTTGCACTAAACTCCTGGCAAATCTGCATCTGCTGAATCCCTGGTGAGTGCCATAACTGCGAAATGTGTTGTTCTAGTATGAATTAGGAATGAGAGGTCACCTAGGGAGTCTTCCACCAAAACTGACACATCTCTTTGGAAAGTTCCAGTACCACAAGCTGTTTAACAACATGGGTTAATTGTCAGAAAATGCCACACAGCTTTAGCAAATGTTCCTTAGAAGTCAACAACTTTTTCTTCCCCTAGATAACTGAGTCTTTGCCTACTTGCTGTAATTAAAAGAATGTCAGAATCCCTGCCAGCGCTTAACAGATTTGATTCTCCCTTCAAACTTTGAGTTATCTTACAGGAGGAATAAGCTCAGCCATTAGACACAGACAGAGAAAGAAGATTTGGTTACTAAAATAGAACTTTACCTAACAGAACAGTCAGGATATTTCCTTCTATCCTGGCTTACTACTTTGTTCAGTAATCTGGGGACACTAGATGTTGTTTCTCATCTGTAACATGCTTTTACCTGGAGCTTTGAGCTGAGATAGCTTTCACTGTTGTTTTTTTCTTTTTTTTTTTCTTGACCTCCCCTTCTCCTAGTGACACCATTTAAAACCAGCTAATGGAAGCTGGAGAAAGCCTGCCACTTGACATATTTAGTACTGAAGAAGAAAAATAAACTGCAGTATTGTCTAGAAGAATTGACTTGCTATTTGGTTTTCTGCGTCTTGCCAACCTGAAAATCCTTTCCTGTTTTGATCCTGCTTCTGGAAAATTACTCTTATCAAGGGTATAAATTCAGTAGTAAAAAATTGCTGTTTCTAGCGCAAGAGCTCACTCCCTTGAATTTTTGTGTTCTAGATTCACTTATGAGAAACAAGACAGCACCTGTGGCACTAAACATGCTCAGCTGAATCAATATTGTTAACATAGTAAATTCCAAAGGGGCAGGGTTAACACGACTCCCACCAGACAGAGTAGTAAATTCCTGAACTGAAAGGTTAAGGCATTTGGATTACAGATTACCCTTGCTCACCGTGCTTGGAAGTTCCAGCCCACAGCAACTATTCAGATCATACTTTTCTAGTCAGAACAGAAAGGCAGACTCTTCAGAAGTCTAGTTGGGTGATGAATGGTTTTCCTAGGCTGTGAACATTTTCTTAGTCTGCAGAGAGATAAATTTAAGGTCATCTAAGGTTGAAATAAATGCCTATCTCAGAAGAGACACTTAAAGCATTTTCCACAATGCGGGGGACATATTAATGCCCATTCTCAGCCTCATTTACTGCAGAGACTTGAACCAATGTTCCCTATCCCAGATGAGTGCTGTAACCACTGGAACACCAGCAAATCTTTCATGGTGTGGACAGAACACCCTTAATAGCATAGATAGGGAATATTTGGGAGTGAAATTTCTTGTCAAAACAAGAAGAAGGGCATTCAATTCAGCTATTTATCTGAAGCTGTCTGAAGAAACATTTACACCTGTTCCGTTTATGGCCTATATTCCAGAGCACTCAACAGCTTAGTGATATGGACACTCACTGGATTTTCAAAATTGAATATATAGTCTCCGGTCTAAACCAGCTACATAATCTTCAGCCTAAGCAAATATCTACATTTCAAATAAGCTTTTTATTTCAATACTTAGTATCATGAAATCATAGAATGGTTTGGGTTGGAAGGGACCTTAAAGATCAACTAGTTCCAACCCCCCTGCCCTGGACAGGGACACCTCCCACCAGACCAGGTTGCTCCCAGCCCCATCCAGCCTGGCCTTGAGCCCTGCCAGGGAGGGGGCAGCCACAGCTGCTCTGGGCAGCCTGGGCCAGTGTCTCACCACATTCACAGGAAAAAATTACTTCCTAATCTCTAATATAAATCTACTCTATTTCAGCTTGAAACTGTTACCCCTCACCCTATCACTACATTCCCCGGTAAGAGTCCCTCTCCATCTTTCCTGTAGGCCCCCTTTAAGTACTATAAGGTCTCCCTGGAACCTTCTCTTCTCTGGGCTGAACAACCCCAACTCTCTCAGCCTGTCTTTGTAGGAGAGGTGCTCCAGCCCTCTGATCATCTTCATGGCCCTCCTCTGGACTTGCTCCAACAGATCCATGTCCTTCCCTCTTTTCCTTCATCTGAATAGTCTTGTGTAGTTTGCTCCACTTCTCCACCCCCCTCCAGTTCTTGAAAAAAAGCAATTCACTGTAAGATTTTCAACGGTATGTAGATACATAAAGAGAGATACAGATACAACACCCATAGCCAAGCATATGGCAGCCTCTGTTGAATAGCTGGTGAGCAGTGCACCTCTCCATTCTGAAGGGACAGTACTGGTGCATTTCTTTGATTTCCTGAGATGAAATATGTTTCTCTGTCTCTTGCTGTGCACTAAATCAGCTTGACAGTGTGTATTAAAAAAAACTCATAGCTATAATACTTGAATTACACAACAGCTCCACATTTTCTTGCTCAGAATTGTACTCACAACAAGAGCATAGATGAGCTAGTAGCATTTGAACTGCTAGGAACTATATAGTAGTATGAAAGTCTAGAATATACCTTATGATATCTTTAGACCGGGATCTGGAAAATCCCCATAAGGTATCCTTGGACAAGAGAGACTGAAGAGTCAGTAGTTCATGACTCGTGTTGCAGTACTAGGACAAAAGAAAGATCTAACTTCCTCCCATTTGCCAAAAAAAGATAAAAAGGCAGTAGTCAATTTACATACTTTCTCACAATAACTTCAGATGAGAGATTTGCAACATATTGGGGGAAAAATAAAATGAACAGATAGGCTTTACTTTTAAAAATAATTAAAAAAAGAACCTGACAAAACCATTTGTGTCTCATTAAGTAACTGCCTTAATTCTTCAGGAACCAAAAAGTTCTACTGAAGAGTTGACTTTTATTCCATGAGCAACAAAAAATTAAAACTTAATTTTATTTTCCTTGAGACCACCTCTTTTTAATTTATCACTACTTTTCAAATAACTTTGTTTTATTTCTTCCTTTCATTTTTTAGTTCCCTCTCTTTTGCCTGTTCTCAGAGGCAATCTCTTTCTGTTGTTTATCATTATTCCCTCTCTTTGCAATTTACCCAGAGAAAAATTCTTTATACAAAGGAATCCAAAAGCCTGTTTGAGATTCTTAAATGTAAATTTCATTACCACATATGTACTGAAAGGTGTAGAAATGTCTCCAGCAGAGCTCTCAAACTTGGACAAAGTGTAACCTGTAGTCTCAGCACTTATATGATGAGCTATTAATATAAGCAAGCCTTGTATTATTCCTGAGACAAGATGATGGTAGAGAAAAAAAAAGAGCTCTCTTAAACAGTGCTAATCCTCAGTGCTGGATGCTGTTCCGTATTCTGCATTTGTTTCATAGGAGCAACATTGATTGAAATTGATAGAAGTCCTCAGTCACAACATGCAGATTAATTATGTAGTAGTTCTATCAATCTGCTCAGCTTGAAGCATTTGGCAAACCAGTTACATGGCAACACTGGAATGCACCCACCTCTGCAATAGAGATGAGAGAGTAGAGGCTAAGAGTTAAGAAACAAAGTACTTTGAGGAAACACTCATTTTTATATAGAAAAGTGTCACTGAGATACTATCATCTAGATTGAGAAGAAACCTTGTTTCTCTTACTTGACTTTTTTTCAAAGACTCCAGAGCAGTAAACATGTTGGTGCTTGACTCATTCCCAGCAGGAGGAAGAAAGAAATTCTAGTCAAATCTGGACATCTTAGAATCTGTGTTTTAAGTTTAAATCTGAGGATAGGATGATACTCAATTCCAAAATATAAATCCACACTAGCACGATATCTGCTCATCAGAGAAAAATATATATTAGACTTAACAGGGATCATAAATTATTATAGAGAAATGGAATGATTTTCAATGTTTAATGAGAGTATTAACTGTCAGATTTCCTTTTTATCTTCTCTGTTTCAGGTACCAAATGGACTTACTCAATACGTTAAGAAAGTAGAGGCCAAGAAAAAGCACATAACCTCATCCAGCCCTGAGAACCGTAACATTAGTTCTTTGAATTGCATTAATTATTGTCAAAGAAAAAACTCCGTTCTTTCATAGTCACTAGGAGCTTTCAGAGTCCTTTGACATGTAAGTATCACGACTAGTAGCATATCATCAGACTAAGCTACAGAACAGTAAGCTGAGCTCTCCTAGATGCTTTCCCTGGTAGTGTCCAACACCAGAAGGAAGGTGAGACTTACTAAAAAAAAGTGCACAAGAGGAAAAAATTACTAAAGCAAATATGTCCTTCCTAAATCAAGTCAGAGATTACTAATGACTTTATTCCTATCTCTGAAGTAATAAATAGTGAACATTCAGCTGCAGAATGACACAGGTAAATGAACAGCATGACTGGCAAAGAAAAAGTAAAAACAAAGATTGTATTTTAACAAATGTGCAGCCTAGAAGGCAGTGCTTGTAAGTGGACATGTCTTGGAGTCAAGAGACAAAAACATTTCTTACAGCTGGTGGTGACAGAAAGTGAACATATGGAGCAAGTGAAGGGAAAAACACTGGTGGAATGAAGAACATTTGGAAAGCTAAATCATATTATAAGAAGTAATCTATCAAGTTTTCAATCAGTGTGCCCTTCCTGCGCTGACTTATGGATGGGAATCTTGAAAACTTGCTTGAAAAGATGAAGAAAAAAAAAGAAAAACAGATAAAAGTTACTAGGGCCTAAGAAGTAAAGGAAAATAGCTATAGTACTTGCTGTCCAATCTAGGAGTGAGTGGTTATCATCCTGACCATCACTACATTTTAAGATTTAAAAGGCAAAAGCTACAACTCATTGCTTCCACTATCTCTACAACTTCTGCTGACAGAGATTCTCTCTACTGGACAAAGCCACAACCCTTTATTAGTGGACCAATAACAAATACATTTAAACAATTCAGGACAGCATTCAAAAGAGAAAAGTGGTATGTATTAAAAAAGATCTAGAGGTTCCTACAATTTTTCAGTAAATTAATGTTATGTCCTCATTTTACACCAGACAGAAAGAGTAGACCATCTTCAGGAACAAACAAATAAAAAGGACAATAAAAACAAAAGATCAAACTTAGTTCATCAGGACCGAATTAAAAAAGTATCGTACATGAAACTTACATATAATATAAAGGCAAAGAACAGTTCAGTGTTTAATCACTTTTGCTAGAGTTCAGAAAGAATTGGTACCTGACAGAGTGGCGCTCTATGCTTCTTGTACTAATCAAATGTAAGGTAAGGTCACTGCTCTTTCTTATAACATTCCAAGGAAGGTTAAAAGGAAGGTCCTAAACTGTAAACAGCAAGTAAGAATATGCAAGCATCAGTTACCACAAATCAGCTGATGCAATATAATATGTTGGAGAAGAGACCTTGGCAGAAACCACAGGAGCAAGAGGACCCAAGCAATCATTTGGCTTGCCTGGCTATATTTATTTTTAACTTTGTCTGGTCCAAGAACTTCCAGGTTGTACAAATTAACGTGATTTTGAAATGAGCTAAACGCTCACTGTTCACACGCATCTCAGGGAGAGCTACTGACTACAGAGGGAGGCTAAATAATCACCAGGGAAACTGGTAATTGTCTTCTAGATGAGGTACTCCATGAGATGTGTTCCACCAGTCATGCTCAGATGATTCCTACAAAGCAATGGTATCTTTAGATGAAAAACTGAAATTAACTGTATCAGGTCTAGATAGACAGACAAAATAGAAAAGCAGAAAGAACCAAAAGGAGGCTGTAGCAAACCTTGTATTTTGAATAACCACCCTAAGAAGCAGAAGCCAGGAAGCCAGTCTTCTTCCTATTACTCTGAACATCTTCCCAATTAGAAACCAGTATTGTACATGAATGACATAGTATTTTCCAGTATCTTTTCTGGATAGAGTTAAAAGTTCTAGATGCGTGTCTGCCAAAGATAAAGAACCTGTAATTTATCCCTTCTATCAGTTACTGCAATTTGTGAATCACCATGGTGTGTAACAAAATAATATCGGCAAAGAAGGGAACATCTTAAGTCCCTAGCACTATCTTTTCTGATCCAGCTAAAGTTTGTTGTTGCTGAACTTTTATAGGCTGAGATTCAGGGTAAAAAAAAAAAACAAACAAACCAACCCAAACAAACAAACAAAACCAAGAGAAAAAAAAAAAAAAAAAAACAAACAACCCCAACACACCAAATCCACCAAAAAACCCCACAACAAAACCACCAAAAACACCCACCAAAACACGTACACAACAAAAAAGTGTTAATCATTTTAACAAGATTAACATTCTACTGCTATGTCACTGGAATAATTAATAAATTAAAAAAAAATATCAAGGACATAACAGTTCTGGTTAAATGGAAAAGAGCAGAATTAACCCATTTAAGCAGTGAGAAAATTTGCAAGCCATTTTACTGATATGTAAGTTAATAACTTACAGAGTATCTAAAACTTTCAGGCCAAAATATCGAAAGAAATAAGGTGGTGTTATTTACACTGGAATTTTCATAATGAAGGGAATATGTATATCCATATGGCATAAGAATGCCCGGAGTCCAATAACTCTCGGAAAGAAATGATAACTGCTCTAAAGGGCATCATTAACAATGATATTCCCTTAACCTTAGAGCTATGTATTTCTGTTTGCAGAATGGATATAGACATTTACAGATCTAATGGGAAACTCCAGGATATAGCTTTAAAGGCAGCACCAGATAGATGGTAGCTGGATTTGAAGGCAGTAAAGAGTTGATTTTTATCGCTTGCTAATTCCTTTTAGACCTGCAAATGTGGAATATGCGTTAGAAGTTGGCATTTCACAGTCATGCTTTGATACTTAGAAACTGATCATTAAGTATCATCTCCCTCCTCCACACACCACGCACACACCCCCCCCCCCCCCCCATATTTATAGGCAAATAAGAGGAACAAAGAGGACTCAAGGTATTCATTGGAAATACAAGTATATTAAGCACAACAAATTGTTAGCTACCAGCATAAAAATCGATTTCCGCTTGTTACAAGATGAATACATAAAATTATTGTGAAAAGCTTTCATGTAACTTTAAAACATTTGTTAGATAAAAAATGTTTTTATGAGGGGGAGAAATATGACTCCATCACTTCGTTACACAGCAGCACAATCTGCTTGTTCATCACCTATAGAACCTTATAGTGAAGAGTAGTCAGAGTTATCACTATGGTAACCCAGGTGTAACATATCAAGTTTCTGCTCTCAGTCCTCTTTCATTAAGCTTAGTGAGTTTACAGTCAAAGGAAACCAACAAATGAGGACATGCCAAAGGGGGCTGTGACCCGGGAATGCAGGTAAAGAAGAAAAGTAGTAGTAGTTATCCTGGATTAACAGAAAGGAAAATCAGAGGCAGTTCTCAGAAGTGTTTCTTGGCAACTTCTCTTTTTAATTCAACCACTAATATTGAGTAATAGCCAGAGAATGTACCCTCTAGGACTGAAGTGACAAATTTGAACATATAAATAGAGGATGGCCATTTCCTTAACATGTTTACTGGCTAATGGCATTCAGGCAATGAAGTATATTAAAGAGAAGAAAGCAAACTGTATGAATAGATGTTATAGGCCAGGTCCCGCTTGCTTCATTCCTGGGCATTCCCATTACACATCTTGGATCCATTTGCATGAATAAAGTAGAAAGCTTTGGCTCTAAATCAGTGTAACACACACATAATTACTTAATCCCACCGTGAAGGATCATGTATGGCAATGATACAGCGGCCCTTGTGAAACACTGGAAAATCTCTTCACTACTTCAAAAGAAAAAAAAAAAACCCATGCCTCATCATAATCTACATTTGTAGAAGATTTATTAGAAATGTGAACTGAAGTCAAACCTCTTAGTGGTCCCCATTACCTGGTTGGTAAATCTACTGGCAGGCTAGCCTTTCCAAAGGCAATATCATATTGATCTGGGCAAAGCAGAATCACTAAATTAAAGTTAGCTTTTAAAAAATTTCTTCATGCCAACTGTATAGGAGGTACACGCAAGAAAAGAACGCAGACCAGGTATTTAAAGCCGTACTTAAATCAGGGCTACACAGAAGAGAGTACAATGGAATAGAGAAAAGATTCAAAAGCTTAGAAATATTATTTATTACAACAAAAATAATTTCTCAAAGTCCAAGACCAAACATCCTAGTCTTATATTTTTCACTAGTCAACTAACAGTTACTAGATTGTGTTGTAGACCCAAGGTCAACACCAATAACTAGGTGCAGATTATGGGGTTTTACTGCAGAAGCAGCTAGCAAATGCACAGTGTTGTCACTTATTTAGCTTGCAGTGTTTCGTGGTAAAAACTCTGCAATTCTGCATTAGTTCTGTGTTCTCCCTTTTGGCATTCAAGGCAAGCAAACAAACCAATTGATAGTTTTAGGGGGAAGAGAACCATCCTGTATCACAGTGAAATTCTTTCAGACTCCTGTGCAAGAGAGGTCTCTCTTTAGAAGTCCACACGCATCCCTCTCCTATACTGAAGGGGAAAAGACCTTCTTGTATTCTGTCTCAGAAGGGTTATTATTATCTGGCTGACAGCAAGGTGATTTTAATTTCAAATACTGTTTTCTAGGCTTGGAAAACTGTGAGGGGAGGAGTGGAGAGGTGGCGAAGAGGGATCAATCCATCTGCTCCCAACTATAACACTTAAGAACAGGAATCAAAAACCGGATCCATTGAAAATTTTCCTGTTGTAAAAAAAAATAAGGAATAGGAAAATACAGAGAGGGAGATATAGCCTAAAGTCTCCAAAATAGAACCCTGGACACAGTAAAGAAAGAGAAATGCCTGCAAGATATCAATGCTTTGGGATTCAAGCTTGTCCTGGAATTATGCAAAAAGCCTGGAGTTAACAGTTAAGTCTGAAGGAAGGCGCAGACATTCCTTATGCATTTGTCACAAGCAAACAGTCTCAGGGAGTTTTACTTAATTTAATTTTTTACCAATCAACACAGACTTTTGACTACTGAGTCTGGTATCGAGGGGAAAATAACCCCAATACAATTAAACAGACTTTCTCAGACTCAACTACAACACCCCTACTGTCCCCTTCTCAGTCTCCACCTCAACGTTTTTGCCATGTGTTACACTCAGTCCTGTCCTAGTCCCTTCAGTGTGGTAAAGGGCAGTCCAGGAGGTTTGGGTCAGTGTGTAATGGTGGCTTTCTGCCACTCCTTGCTTCTGACTTCTTTTTCTCCACTGCTTTTTACTGCTAAATTGTTTTCTTCTACTCTAGTGTACATCACCCACAGGCCACAGTCTGTCAGGGTTGTTCCTGCAGCAGCATGGGTTCTCCAGTTACCATCCAAGGTATCCCTGCTCCAGCACAGAGTGTCTCCTTCCAGGACTGTGTCTCCAGCTATGTACCTCACAATGTCTCCTTCCATGTGTCTTCTCCAAGAAAAAGCTTATGTCACCGTTAATTCTATCTCCTTAGTAGATTCTTATCATGTTGCTCATTTTCACCTGTATTTATCAGAAGGTTTAATTCTCAAATAAAAGTCATACAGGTTTCTTCAAGTTTCTTGAAGGGATGGTGTGTATAAAAGACCTTTAAATGTTTTCATAGAAAAGGAGGTATGAGTGCACGGCTTTATAGAGAACAAAAGCAAAGTCTTAATGAACAATTCAGTATAAAACAGTTTCCCCTCATTCTGCTCCTGATGGATACAATAGCTGTTGCTCAGGGTAATCCTTTAAAGACCTGGAACCGGGAACAAGCCAGATGTGAAATCTGCTGTAAACCTTAAAATAGGTTCTATTAACTGAACATTAAAATACAAACAGACATTGAAAATAGCCCAAAAGGTATTCAGATTTGACCCTGGAAATCAGTGAGCAAACTTTAATATTAACCCTGAGTGCTAAAAAACACCTGGATAACAGCAGAACCTTTTGCACTTTTTGTATTTAAGAAACAGATTGTGCCATAAGCAACAATAGAATACAATCAAGTCATTTCCAGAACTTAGGGGGACTACTTTAAACCTGCTTCTACCTCTTCCTCTCATAATGCAATCTAGATACCCTATTTTTCAATTTGCCTACTGCTATCGTGTATTCTGCTTACATTACAGCGTTAAGTAAACATATCTTGAAAGGTCTTAAGGACAACTGAATTCCTTCATGGGTAGAGGACTACTATTATTTCACTGTTTATTTACAGACATAACAGTAGACAGGGAAAACACAGGATTAAAAGAACCAAAACACCACCTATATTCTTTTGGGTTTATATTCTTTCAATATGCACAGCACACAAAAATATAAAACTACCTCATCATAAACAGATCCATAAAATGGAGTGGTTTGTTTATTTAAAAAAAAAGCACGACACATGCCCAGGAAAAAAGCAGATATGAAAGTGCTATACCATACTACAGGATGCTTGAGTGCTCTTTGAGAAAGAGTTAATCAGCGACAGGATGGAAGTGGTAAGAATTAATATCTGGTTTGCCAAAGGAAGACAGAAGCAAAATAAAAGGGTAGCCCTTAGAAGGACTAAACTAATAAAATCAGTACAGCAGGATTAATAAGAGATTTGTAAAAACACATGGACACTGAACAAATGTGAAGTTGCAGGGAATTAGAGACACGACACTTTCCAGCCTGGGAAATGGTGATATGTTTGTACAAAGTGCACCAGGCATGAAGGATCGGAAGTCTTTGTGCTTGGTTGGTAACGCACAGGGGGACATTCTCTGATAACTTGTAGTTTCTGTATAAGTGGCTGTAGTGTGCATAGCTTTTACCATCTTTCTCCATCTATTTTGCATTACTTAAAGGAACTCATTCACATTGCTTTAATCATTTTGATTAGTAGATTTTTTTGTTTTGTCAGCTGTAGTCACTGTTCCACCTATTTTGCAAGGCCAAAGCACCTTACAATTACTACCTAGTGCTCCAAGGACCATTTCCCAGGTTGACTTAAGTCAACAGAACACCCCATGTTATCCCAGACCAGCCTGTAGACAACAAATAATTAGTTTTCACAACATTCTGCTCCAGGTACAGGTGTATCTCATTGAAACTGCATACTTAAAACTATAACAAAACACGATACTCCATTTCAAGCACTTTTCTCTGTAAGAAAAGAGGAGACAATAGGTACACAAGATCAATTATGTTGCTTAAAATTATTATAAGGCACTTAGATACAAGACATATCAGCATTGTATGTGAACTTATGCAAAAGAAAACCCAAAACTAAAACTCATGTTTTATACCCACAACTGTGACTTATGCAGCAGAAAATGCCTTCAAAGTTTCTATTATCTTCTCATATATGAAAACCTAGACTTAATACAATCAGCCAATAGCTGTGTCATTACTTCATTTCAAATGTCAATGGCATTATACAATACCTAAAAAAATTCACACTATTCATACATACACATAGATATTTTATAAGTCTACCTGTATGAATACACGTCCACTCATCCCTCTGTGACACCCATCCTCCAGGCCAGACCTCTATACATCTAAGCACCTTGGTCAGGAACACAAACAAGCTCAATTAACCCCACATTTAGGGAATACATTCCACAGACATAGGATTAAAGTTTTCTGAAGAGTCAATCAAAATATGGACTCTAAGAAGCGTGGATACACAGAACTACAGATAGACACTTAGCTTTACATTTGAAAAAAGTATTTGTATTCAAACACAAATATGCAACGACGTAGTACCAGCAGGAAAGGTATCACACCCCATATATCCTCACTGAAGTACTGTCTGAAGACAGAATGCATTTTTACAATAATGTAATTACTTTAGCTTCAAATTGTGTTCTTTATAATCTATAAATCTTAAAAGAATATTTACTATTAATGTAACTCACTTTGAAGCAGCTATAACACTGGCCTAAGGAAAATGGCATGCACTCCCATCTCTGCTCTAGTGGTCATTGTCCCAACAATGCTCTTCATCTGCCGAGTTATGCTCAACACTAATAAAACAGGATGCACTGTCTCTACTGCTCTCAATTCCTTCTGCAGCCCTATACAAGACTTAACAGAATAAAGTAGTTTTTCCTAAAGATTCCTGACACTATTGAGACATGCATCTTCCTTCATACTCTTTAGCTGGAGTTTAGCACATTAACTATGGTTACATATTGCTTTTGTAGCTCAGAGGTGAGAGCATTACAAGATAACAACACCCTGAGGAGCAAGGCAGGTAATAACCGACAGAATAAGATACTTTCTTCTGTTTGACCTTTTCTTTTTGTAGCAAGAAAGGGGTGGACTCCTTTTAACCCCTCTCCCCTCTAGCCCATTTGTAAATTCCCTTCTAGCATTCCCCCTGCCTTCTTTTTTGCCCTTCTTGAAGATTTTTCTTGATGATGGATGAGCCAAGAGAGACTGAAAACTTCAGCTGAAATAAGCATTCAAAAAGACCAAATGTTTATGCAAAAAAGGAGTAGCCACAGCGTTCTGGATCTTGATTCAGAACTCAACTTGCTCATTTTTTCTGTCATGTCGGGCTTTGCTCTAGGTTCATCTTTAATCCAACACCTTTGCAAATGAAAAAAAAGCAAGCTCGCATATGGATAATTTTAGAATTGATTAGAAGTGAATAGTTTGTAATAGAATGCTCATTTGTGGAACTCTTTACCACAAGATGTTGTTAGGTTTAACTGGATTAAAAAATGATTGAGTATCCCCGTTATCCACTTAAATGCCCAGAGTTATAAATATTAAAAAGAGGTGACGGGAGTTCTGAGAAGATTATAAACTGACATGCTTTTGGACTTAAACTAATTTTAATGGGGATTTAGCAGAAACCCCCTCTGCGAACAGGTCATTTCATAGTATCTTTCCAAATGTTTTTCTTGTGCTTCCTTGTGAAAGCAGCTTATACTCAGCCATCTCAGGGACAGCTGTTTCATAGGAGACTTGCTGATTTTATTACCAACTGGCAAGGTTTGTGCATCAAAAAACAGGATGCCCATGGCTATATCAGATGTCAGGGTCACTTAACAGCAGACCATAAGCAGGGGATGGCTGTACAGACAGAAAGTGAAGAACCTGGGTAATATCCATTTAGAAGTTTTCTACATGAGTACAGGTTGTTAGGAAATACCTGCAACATAGGAATAGCTTGGGCAGTGAAAGTTGCGGTTCACAACAGCGATTGTAGTATTTCTTTTAAGTCTACAGTGAGATGTTGTGCTTTGTCAATGAGCCAGGAGCCAAAGAAAGGATGAGATCTGAGTCAAAAAAATGTATGAGGAAATTAAGGTAGTCTAGACGTGGTAAACAAACTAATTCAATTTGTTCAGGAATTCTGGTAATTGCAGCTTCTGGCTAATCCACAAATAGCTAAAACAGGATTGAACTGCACAGACAGAGGCAGAGGAGATAACTGCAAAGACGACAAAGTCCAAGTTAGCTGCACATTTTCCTTTGTACCTCAGCCCTGCTGATTTCGACTCTGCTATTTCATGCACGCTCCTTAAGAAGGGAGGGCATCCCAGCAGGCGGTCCGACAATAAGAGGACATTGTAAAAGGCCCAGCCACACACCTCAAAAACTCTCTCAGTCAACTCATTCCCCCCACACACCTTACCCCTCCCTGGGGTTTTTTCTTCAGGCAAGCGCATTGACACCTGCAAGGAAACCAAGTCAGCTACCAGTGAAGATAACAAGATCACCTCAGAGGAAGGGTGACAGCTCAAACAATAGATGGGCACAGAAACACAGCAAACAGTTTCAAAAGAGCCAGGGGAAGAAGCTGTCAGTTAGTTTGATTAAGTGTCCTTGCATTCTGGCTACATTATCAGGTAGACACTTTTCTAGGGAAATTTCCTGGTCATTTAAATGTTCTTGTTTCAATGCATAGTGGGGTTTCCATTTAACTATAAAGGATCAAAGCCACGGATTAATAAACAGAAATTCACTAGCTGTACCCTACATACATACAGACTCTCAATGCAGTTGAGTACATGTGAAGTCATGCTTCAGCCATAATCAAGAAACAGCTTTTAAAATAGCTACTTCAGGAGGCGGCAATAGCCTCGATACAAAAACAGACAACCTATCACAGGTCACAAAGGCATACACTGCTTATGATCTGTTGTTAAGCAATGCCTGACATCTGATACAGCCATAGGCCTTCCTCTTTTTGATACACAAAAGCTATGAGACGGTACGTCAGACCATAGTGAGAGTAACATAGCAGTGCCAGGACTAAAACCAGTAAGTTTATGCCCAGGTAGCTAAACAGTCTCTAATAATTTTCCCATTATACTAATACTTGCTACTGATGTTAGGAAGAGAATGGATTTAGATACAGATCTCATTGTGCAATTGCAGGACAATAAGGATGTATGAACTGTGCAGCAGCCACTAAAACTTCTTTTGAATCAACTAGTCAGGCACAAAATTCCCATCACATTTGTGTTACTGGGCTTTTTCTGTGAAATAGAATGCCTCTGCATAATGTAAGTAGAGATATTGTTACAGAACTTTCCATTATCCTACCAAAGAACACTGTTAGACCATCGGATCTTTGGTGCAACATGCTCTGTTCTCCTTTTATTTTTCTGTGAATGAACAATGGCTAGCGTAACAGAGTCCAACTCCATGACTGGGGGCTAACAGACTTTGCCACAAAAGCAACAAATTTGTCAAAAATACCTATTTTTCAAACTGATCAGTTATTATAACAGCACTTTAAAGCAAATGAGATGGATCTTTTACAATGAAAGTAAAGAATAGTTCATGTAGTTGCAAAAAATACCCGATTCTTTCATTCTGCTAATATTTACTAGAAGTTTGAGAACCAGAAGAGAGGCTTTATATCATTAAAAACGTAAATTAATAAAGCTGAAAACCTTGCAGTCAAGATGAGATTAAATTAAATATTTCAATCTCAGATTTTCTTAAGGTCATATTTTCTAATTGAAATTTTTAGTCAGCACTGGCATAGAAGTTGTGCTATTTCTTCATCAATTTGAATTTGCAGTTTTCTGCATGGCATTTTTGGCTGAAAAGTTCAGCCCAGATGTAACGATTGATTAATTTAGCAATGAGAAAGGCCTGACTCATATCTTGACTAATTGCTCAGTTTACATTAGTCACTGTAATGAGCAAACAGTCTTACTGATATATCCACAGTACAATTGGTTCCTCTCTGTGTATGCCATGGTGTACAAGAGAAGGAAGAGACATTTCTGAGTATTGTCACAAGGAAAATTTTTGTCTTTTAATGTCAATGCAAAATACAGTTTCTGTATGTGTCATTGGAAGACTTGGTTGGTTGGGAGTTCAAACATGAGAAAAAAAACAACCCAGCACTTTCTACTTTGAGAGCGACTGAACACTGGATCATGTTTGCCCAGAGATTTTGTGGAGTCTCCATCCTTAGAGATTCTCAAAGTTCAGCTTGAGCCACTTGCTGTAGGTGACCTTGCATTGAGCAGGAGTGTGAGACTGCACAATCTCAAGAGTTGTCTACCAACCTTAGCAATTCTGCACTTCTCTTTGCTTCATATATTTCCCTTAGAAAAAAAAAAAAAAAAAGTAACAGGTTTTAAATCTCAGGTTTTCCTCACCCAGGGCATTTAACAACTTATAACAGACAGCCTTTATATTACACTGGAGCAGATGCTAGATAGTACACAGTCACACTCACAAGTGCACAGTTTAAATCCGATACCATTATCCTACTTTTCGGTACTTTTATGGCACCATGATCCTTGCACTGCTAGCTGCACAGTGATCCAGTTTTATTAAAAGGTGTGGAGGGTATTTGCAACCAATGCGTTCTCTATCATGCCACTGTCCCACCTCCCTGTCAGTTATTTTGACTAGGCAACTAGTATTCAAGAGATGAGCAGGACAACTAATATTTTCTACTTACATGGGCATCTTAGAGGCATACCAGTTAGGTGATTCCCAAATTAGAAATTCAAATAATCCTAATGGTTGTAGCTAAGTCTTTGTTTGATTTCTTCTTTTTAAAAAACCCAAATCTGTACCTCATGTACATCATCATATTTATTCATGTTTTTAATATCTAATACACTGTCTTCTGTCTCTCACTGAACAAATAACATTGCTTTGTCTCCATTTCTATTCATTTTGCTGTGATGTTGTAAAGCTTATTAATGGTACACGAGTATTTCCCACTCAATGGAACAGTGATTCATAAGCATTGTAAATCTCACTTTAAAGACAGGTGAATTTGGCGTTGCTTTACTGGATCTTGCTTATTGGGAAAGTAAATGGGCTGAAGCATCACTCCTATGAGGAAAGGCTGAGACACCTGAGGCCCTTTAGCCTGGAGAAGAGAAGACTGAGAGGGAACCTCATCAATGCTAAAGGGCAGGTGTCAAGAGGATGGGGCCAGGCTCTTTTCAGTAGTGCCCAGTGACAGGACAAGGGGCAACAGGCACAAACTGGAGCAAAGGCAGTTCTGCCTCAACACGACGAAAAGCTCTTTTACTGTGAGGGTGACAGAGCACTGGAACAGGCTGCCCAGGGAGGCTGTGGAGTCTCCTTCTCTGGAGATATTCAAAGCCCATCTGGACGTGTTCCTGTGTGACCTGCTGTAGGTGAACCTGCTTTGGTGGGGGAGTTGGACCAGATGATCTCCAGAGGTCCCTTCCAACACCTACCATTCTGTGATTCTGTAAATAAACTAGGGACATTTATTGATGAAAGTTAGTGGTCAACTTTTCAACAGTCCAAAAGTAATGTGTTTTTTTAAATACAAGAGCACCTTTAATATGTAATATAATCGTTGTCTGAGTCGCTTAAATGCTTAATAATGGTATTTACATGCAAGTTCATTTCATAAAGCTTGAGCTTCCATTTAAATAATTTTACAAATTGTGCAGTCACACACACTCTAGTAGCTACATGTGGCCTTTTCACATACATTGTCCATTGCAAATTTATTACTAACCTACTCCGTAACTATACACCAATGGCAGCGGCACAACACCGATGCTGAACACCCACAATACAGGGTTGTTCCAAAAATCTGGGCACCTAAAAAACCAAAACCAATCCAGAAGTTACTTCAAATAAAGACTTTTTAAGGGGCAGGGGTAGAAAAGAAGAGAAACACAGTGGGAGGCACTAGGCTTATGCGGATATTTTCCACTTTTAATCTACAAAATACAGATTTCCTCCCTGAGAAAATACATTTCTATCACTTGTAAAGGGTCAGTGGTAGCACTCAGCACCTGGAAGAATTGATTTGGCCCTGGAGACAGATCTAGATGAATCAAATGTCAAAGAGGTAAGTCTTCTATATTGCACAGTGTATTTCCATCTTTCTCATCACAATGTTCCTTGGATTTTTATGTAGTTACTAAAGGGTGTGTGTTCAAATGAAGTATTTTGCAGTCCCTTGCAGTGAAAAAAAAAAAAAAAAAACAAAAAAAACCCCACACAACAAAACCAAAACACCCCCAAACCAAAACACAACACTTGAATGTATCCAGAAGACATGTACACAGAGCACTGTAAAACTTTCTGTACTCAGAGAATGCAAGAAGAGAGGAATAAACCCCTTGCTGATACCTGCATTAGCAAAAGCTTATTCCTTGAGTGCCTTTGTCATTTCATGAATAAAACATGATATAAGAATTATTGGTGCTAAAAATCCACTAAGAAAACTACATTCCTTAGAAGCACTCACTGACACCCTGTCCATTCACATACATGCAAGTATCCCTCACTTATAGCACCTTTTTTTTTTTTTTTTTTTTTTGAAACCAGCTCTCAGAGGCAGCTTTCATCTACTTTCTCCTTTTACAGAAAGGTCAGTAATTGCACTACTTCTGATCTATTCTCAGTCCAGTCACTTCTGCTCTGAGCATCCATGTCTTATCTTGTCTGTTTAGATTTCACACTCCTAAGTGCATGGTCTATACCTCACTTTATATCAAATTTTAAGAGATTAAGATGCTGGTATTCTCTAGGTAACTTGATAACTTGGTCTCTGCTTGCTCTGAACCACAAATTCCATATTAAAGATGTTCCAGCCAGACAAGGCAAAAGCCAAATGAGACGAATATAACTAAAACTATGAGCTTGAGACAATTATGAAAACTGCACGTAACAAAAGGAACATCCTATTAATAACATCATCTAGAGAGAAAGAGAGTAGCCTGAAAAAAGGCTTCAGTTTAAACATCCAAACAAGGTCTGAGTCAGCAGCAAAATACCAGCCAAATAAGCAATGAGAAACTAATTTGTTAGCCATGCTTAGCCCATCAAAAGGATGATTGATGACAGCAGCAATGCCAATTGCTTACACTAAATAGAGGGAAGAGTAAACCCTTGCAGCTAAAGTTTCTTAGGGTTTTTATCATTTTATATATATATTTATAAAAGTGACACTTCAGACATATAGCTGAATGCAGTATTGAGTTTTTCTGCTCACTGCACAGAGCATCAGATAAATGATTTAAAAATTAGTTGCTGTACTGGTATCGTCTTTGCTCTTCTTTTAGTTGTTTAAGAGGTGAAACTGAACTTCAAGCATCCAGACAAAGTCCCAGATAGTCAGGAAAAACACTGCCTTACTACTATGGTTTGTCTTTGATTGCAACATCTGTTTTTGTTTTGACTGTCACTTGCTGGTGAGAGAAAGCATTTTATGACAAGAGGAATATTTAGAACTATTTAATTACAATAAAGTTCACTTTAATGATGGAAGTGTACCTCCAAAATAGAAGGCTTCAAATAACTTCACTTTATTCTAGGGAACTCATGCTTTCCTTTCCATTCTCATAATTTCAGTATGTGGAAGTGAACCAGGTTAACATTACCCCTTTTTAGGCCTCTGTCATTTACATTCTGCCCAAAAAACTAGGAAATCTGAACTCATAACATCTCCATGAACTGCAGTGACATACACGTTCCAAATCCTCCATAAGCTATTATGTCAGGTCAAGGTATCTCTCTTCCCACTGCACAATTCTGCTGACTTTTGTCACCTCCATCTGTCCTTAAGCTCGTCTTTCTCCAATTTGGTTACAAATGCCTTATTTGTAGCACTAAGCTTAGTGCTTTTCTTTACCAGCCAGTTCCCATATCTGGATGTCATTCCTCTTCAGGTAGAGCAAAGACCACTGCAGCCACTTTCAAATCCTGTCATTAGCTCCACTTTATCTATCTAGACAAAAATTTGCATGTCCTTTAGATATTAAGTGTCTCTCAGCAAGTAACATCTTCTCAGTGTAGGAACACAGACAACTAGGTGTACATGATGCTGCTCTGTGTAGCTACTTCCTTATTGAACCTTGACAAGAATCCTGGTCTGATTTTCAAAACTTTTTAAAGAAGCAACTCTGCCTACTTTGCTGGGAAGCTGGGCTTTCCTGAAATTACAATACTGCTGCCCGGTGGAGGGCGAGTCATGATGGTGGGAGTGAGAACTTCTGTAGTAAACGGATCAAAAAAATATTTCTGAGCCAGAAAGAATAAAAGCAACCTCTGAACTCACATCATTACAAGCCAAATGAAAAGCCTGACCAAGATTTCCTGCAAGTTCAGCAGTTAGCTCAAATCCTTTCATTTAGAAAGAACAGAGCAATCCCCCAGCCTGCTTCTTTGGATACAGCAGGGAGTAAAGGAGAGAGAACATTGACATTGTTTACTTAATGGACTCCAATACTTTAGTGATAAGGGCATAAAGGTGAATAGATCGTTTGAGAGCCTGTCAGTCCTAATCCCTCAGTCATTGCAGAGCTATTGTTAAGAAAATAAATAATTATAGCACATACTGCTAAGGTGGAGTCACGACTTCAGCTTTTCGTCCCTCCTTCCCGGAGGCCAGCATTGGTCCTGATCCACTTGCTGACTCTGTATTGGACCGTAGGCATCTCGAAGCTGGCACTTCAGGCTGTCCAGAATTACTGCCAGTGTTCCAGCAACACTAGGATAAAATTGGTTCTTGCATCTCTAGGTCAGTGTAAATGTTTGCTGGTCATCCTCACAGCAACAGGGTAAATTAACTATATGCTGTATACAGGAGAATGGGAGGTCTGAGTAACTTTATATTAGCTCACAAGTTAAACTCCCTGGTTATAGATCCTCTGATGCTCCTGCTGCACCAGTCCCCAGTCTTGGCCAACAGCACACATGCCAGCAGGAATATGCAGTTTATGACTCCCTGGAGAAGAAACCAGTAGATCTAATGAAACTCCTAAGCACCAAAAATTAGGTGAGAAGACAACAAATAGCAAGTCAATAACTGAGATTACATCGTGAAACATTGAATAAAGCTCACAATATTTGAAGGCTTCTAAGAGTACCCATGCTGATCCATGCACCTTTTTGAACAGCAAAATAACTCAAAAACTTGCACTGTTGCAAAGTTTTGAACTAGTTTTCACTGAAATGTGCCCCTCAGCAGAGCAAGATGCTTCAGTGATGAGTGTGACATATTTATGTGAAAAAGAGCATTATTATTGAGACAAGCATTCATATTTTAATATAAATAGTATTTTATGAAAAACACAACAACAATAGTATAAAATCTGATTACAAGTTGCATGGTACATTAATGTTGACTATAAACAAACATCCAAGTAGTAAAACATGTAATGCAGAACAAGATTTTATATCCATACCTGCCAAAAACAGATGGAAAGAGTCTGAAGAATTCTGAAAAATATCCAAAGCTTTATGAAAAGCACATTCATTTAAAAGAAAACAAAACAACAAACACAGGGGATTAGCTGGGATCCAAAATGTCATCTTTTAGTTTTTAGGCAGTTCTCTTGGATATATCAATTGCACTTGTAAAATAGTAAAGAGGCATTTTCTGCTCTGATAACCTATCTAAAACATGGAAGACTGAGTTTTTCCCCAAGGCAAAAAAAAAAAAAAAAAAAAAAAAAAGAAAAAAGTAGTAGTCAAATGGTCTGATGAAGTTAGACAATGAGACAGCCCCTCTACCACAGCCAGTAATAGATACAAGGCCTGAGGCTTATGAGTGCCACAATTTAGTATTAAAAAACAGTACCACAATTTAAGGAGATCCCTTTCTCATATTCGTATTTTAAAAGGCAGAACACACATAGCATTCTTTGCTTTGTCACTTCTAGAAAGAAAACCAAACTAATGTCAGGGAAAAGTACGTTCTGTCTTGCTGAAAAGCTCCAGTAACTACTTGGCTCAAGCTGCTTCCCCATCTCCTGCCCCCACTCTGCCCCATACAAACAAGATGGAGCCTTGTATTGAAAAATAAATTAAAAAATTAACTATCAGAAAAAAAGTAAAATATTTAACATTCAGAAAAAAAAGTAATGCTGAGCTGCTCCTTGCTAGAACAGCAAGCATTTCTAGACTTCATGAACCTAGCTTTATAGCAATATTAATAAAAAAAATATAAAAAACCTTCTGAACCTTCTGAACTATGTACAAAAATGTAGTCTTCTGCAGGATTAAAAAAAAAATTGTCAAGTAGATGAAATGCAATGACCAATGTTTGTTTAAGAAACCAACTGTGGTATATATAAACCACAGTTTTCCACGAGACAGAACTGCAACTTACCTCTGCTAAACTTGGCCCGTAACACAATGACACGTAACATTAATTTTACATTTGCTGAGTTTTCATGGGGGAGGGTATACATCAGTAATTCCACACCAACTCATGAAGACAATATTTCGCTGTTAACTTCAATGAATATTGGATTAAAGTCAAAAGTCTTATTGTATTTAGATTTTTTTACTGAAGCCTTCAGCTCTAATTTTTTCCCCTTGAAAGATTTTTATCAGTGAAAAGTATAGAGGACAAATTATGAGCCCCTCCACACACACATTTCAAACATTCAACAATACTGCACTATCTTGTATAAAAGCCTAAAGCAGAAACTTTATCTCAGGAAGCATGTAGCTGAATCTGAGCCTCAAACATCCAACTATAATGCTGCTCTTCAACTTTATGTTAATGTTTTTTCCAGTCAGCACTCTGTTAAGTTTCATGCCTGTAGAGACATTGTATTTGTATCTTAGCTTCAGTCACTCTTGGAACTATGCTGACAATATATCATGTGTGAGAGCAAAGAATGTCTCAAACCATAACACATTAGCTTTGGAAATGGGATTTGAATATCCAAATATATGGCAGGTTTTGACTGCTTATGAAATGCAGTTGTTGTCAAGGAATAAGGATGTATCTTAAAAAAAAAATAAATAAAAGTAACACACTGACAAAGTGACAGATGAATTGGAACTACCCAGCTCCTCAACTCCAACAGAAGCAAAATACTGAACACAGCAAGCTGTGGAACAACAACAAAAAAATATCGTCCTGGTTGCTGCCTCACAGCAACTTCTGCTTGAATATAAATCACTGTTACAGAATCCAAGTATAATCTCAGTATTTCTGTTTTTCAGGTACCCACAGAAATAGCAGAGGACTGACCTGAATGAGAACAGTCCAGGCTTCCTCTTGCCCCTTTATGTAGGCACCTATATTCATGCATGTCGAGTCATATGCCAAGGAACACATTGATTAGATGACAGGGTAGGACCTCTGAACTACCTGAGAAGATCTTTTAGTTTCTTATCATCTCCTACTCCCATGCTTCTGCCACAAGTCCAGTCACCTCCCATGTTCATAGTACAGGACATCAGTCAGCAGCCTCAGTCTGGCACAGGGAGTTGTGACCGGAGACTTACTGTGGGGTTGAGTTTAAGACTCAGGTGACGGCACCACAGCAAGGCAGAGGGAACTACTGCAGGTCAAAGTTAAGTACGACTTCAGAATGAGCAGAAGGCCAACATCTCCTGCACCATTTAGGTAGAAATTTTGCTTGAATTTTCAAAGGTAGCCTACACAATGTCCCAAATATATTCAGGATTTAGAAAAAACATAACTTCTCTAATAAATCCACAATAATTTTTATATGGACATGGAACAAAGGTGAATGATATGCAAATTTTTTTGACAGAATTCAGAGAAGAGATTTGTATCAGGATTTAATCTTCTGCAATAAGAATGTTTATTGAATAAACATGCCTGCTGCACATCACTTTTGGCGAGAAGGAAGACACTTGAGTGGAGTGTATGCAAAGATGCCAGTCTACTAAGCCATGTTAAAACTTCAGGTTCCAAGTATTCAAAAAAGAAAAAAAAAAAAAAAAAAGAAAAGAAAATTGAGGCAGTGGCTGTAGGAATCTGAGACGCCTTTGCAACCTTTGTCTCATATATACAGTAACAGTAAATAGTGGAATTTCTGTGTTAAGTATAGCCACGGGGAATATTTATGATTACAGGTGGATAGTACATATTTCATACACTTGCTTAAACTAAAAATATCCAAGTTAAAAATATCTAAAATGTCTTATTTCAGGGAAAACTATATGTACACTTTCTTTTCCACAGACTTCCACAAGCAAAAGAGCCTTTACCCTGAATAACATTGTAATAAACTTCGTCACAGACAAAGACAATGCACTTGATCCCTCCTTAGTTTTAGCTACTATAGCAGATGATTTGAGACTTATGCATTTTCTTCACCCTCCAGAGGTTTTGGAAGTCAACTCAAGAAATCTGCCCTTTCTGTTGCATTATTTCTCAAAAGTTCGGATCACTAGTTACACAGTTAACTAACAAACCCTTCATTGCTTTTGAAGGCATGAAGGTAACTGTTATGAAACTCTAACAAGGCACACAACAGGTTTGGTTCAGTTTCCTACTGCTTGAGTGCCTTGCCAGGACATGAACCTAGTAAGTTCAAAAACAATTCTGCATTTCACAAGAAAAATTGTTTCCAGATATCCTTTCCCTGTCCCAAGCCATGGATCAAAATGCTACAGAATTAGTTTTATAATAGTACATAACTATTTGCAGGCCAGATATGTTCTGAAATCCAGAACTGACAAATAATGTATTTTCTAACAAAACAATGGAGTTTTGGGGCCAAAGACTACTGTCATGCAGTATTTCTGTGAAACTGTGTGGCAACAAAATCCTTACTTCTTCATGTAAAATGTCAGGTCTCATCTGAGCCCGGTATAAGTTGTTGGGACTAGCGTTGTTTCTTTTATACTACTTCTTTTTTCTCATCTCCTAAGAGTTCTTTAGCTTTGAAAAAATTAGCAATTACTTCCAATACATGCAGATATATGAAATGGAAAGAAAGCAAAAAAAAAAATAAAAGCTTCATTAAAAACCCACACAAACTGTAACTTCCATATTTTGTATTCATAATTGTGAAATAAAAAGTGACTGAATCAATTTTTTCCCTTGCTACCATCTTACTCTATATACCAAGAAACAGATTTCATTATCCTGTTGGTAGAAAACACCTTTCTTACATGATAAAAAGATAACACTGTACTAAATTTTGCAAAAACACAAATTACTGCATGATACAGTCCCCAAGTAGAGAACCTCAAGGGCCAAATTGTTTTAGGCATTACACAGGAGGGGAAAAGACTTCAGCATGACATATAGTAAGTTCCAATGTATTACTACTAACCTCTTTGAACCTCTTCTATCTAGTGTAAATTATAAATTACTTTTGCACTGATGAGAATGGCAATTTGGGAACTTTATTATATCCCACACAGTTTAATTTCACACCTGGAAAATCATTCCTTCAGTAAGGTATGAAAGGACTTGAAGGAAAAATAATAATTTAATACAGTTTACCAAATAAGTAAACTTTAAGCATAAGGCTATCAGTAGGTTAAATTTAACAGTCTAGCAATGCTTCTCACCCATTTAAAAATCCCAACACTAAATCAGTTTTTAATCTTAACATAATTAGATCATACTAATACAGCACCACATCACCAATAACCATGTCAGACTTCATAACCAAAATTCTGTCGCTTTTCCCCATTTTGTATAATAGCAAAGATTCTAAATAAGAAGGGAACACACAAGTCAGCTCTTGGGACATCCACCAATTTGCAGAGTTCCACTAATCAACCCAAAATTATATAATCTAAGCCGCTGCCGAAGAAGCATAGGGATAGCAAGTCAGCTGTTCACTTTTACAATACAGTCTGCTCCCAGATTTGCCAGTGGCAGCAACTGTGCCAAATGATTTAAAAAAAAAAAAAAAAAAAGACAAACCAAACAAAAAACCCACAAAAAACTCAAAGAAAACCGACAAAAAACCTCAGCCAAAACCACAAAATGGATCACACTACACATACTAAAAACATTAAAAAACCCCAACAATAAACCACACTACACTTCACAGATACATCTCAGAATTAGAATTTGTGGTCAGGCCTTACTGCGGTATCTCATGCGATGATAATTCCACTAGCTCTCTGCTTGTGATGAAAAGGGTTCATCCTGCTCTGTGTTTTGGCACCCAGATTGCTGGAAGTGGCTGTGACCAGCACAGGGCAGTTGATGGCCTCCTTCCACACAGGTCACCCCACTTCCCTCTGCTACTGAAATCCTGCAATTTATACCAAATACATTCCACTCCTTGCCTCTGTGAATTATATATTTAAGAATTGTTTGAATATACAACCATTACAAGATCTACTTTCAATAGCATCAAACCTTACTATAAACACAGAGAAAATGTTTGTCACCTGTTTGCACACTGTTTGCACCTAACAGACAG
The DNA here is from genome assembly GCF_034619465.1 of Leptosomus discolor. Lineage (NCBI taxonomy): Eukaryota > Metazoa > Chordata > Aves > Leptosomiformes > Leptosomidae > Leptosomus > Leptosomus discolor. The sequence continues at coordinate 78,508,408 of NC_141394.1, read as the reverse complement.
CAACCTCCAACTGCAGGACACACCTGGTCCCAGTGTTGCCCACACACTCCGTCAGTGGGCAACACAATCTCAACTCAGGGCATCTCACTTAACTTACTACCAATTAATATAAACTTTCCATTACTTATTTGGGTATTGAGGGGGGGAAAAAAAAAACCCAAACACTTAAGGAAACACCCTTCCTCACTCTTCCCCAGGCTCAACCCCAGTCCAGCACCTCTCCTGCCTCTTTCTAGACTTAACTTACCTGTTTTTCCTGACAGTTACTCTCAGTCCACCCCATCCCTTTTGTGGGGCAACAGGCAGGGCAGGACATCAGAGTCAGCAAATAACCATTTCCACTCACTACTGCTGCTGCTTTTTACTCCTTTCCACCACACTCCTTGCCTCTTCCTGCTTCAGCACAGGCCATGGTGTCTCAGATCATCCCTCACCCAGCCTGGGTCAGTCCCCTACAGGCCACAGTCCCCCCAGGGCACCCCCACCCCCAGCTGGAGGCCCCCCAGGGCCAACTCCATCACAGTATCCCTGCCTTGAGGTGAGACCCCTCAGTGGAGGACCCCTCCTCTGACATGGAACACTCCCCACCTTGCCCTCAAAAAAAACCCAACCCAACCACCCAAACCCATGACTTTTCACACATCTCCTCCCTTACCAGGCAGGGAACAAGAGATGCTGGAAATAGTAGCTAGTTACAAAATGGCTTCTTTAGAGCTGCCAGGGTCTCAACGCTCTCCTAAACCACTAACCACTTTAAGGACCCTGCAGAACTTGTGCAGATGGGGCTCCTTTCAGTGATTGCACTGGGGTGGTCCCAGGCCTGTGAAACCATCTCCCACCCACAAAGCCTGCGGTCTACAAAGCTGTGCAAAGGTGAGGGAAAAGAAGTGGAACAGCTTGTCCTGCCATATCAAAAGGATGTGTGGATGTGACTGCAGCGCTCTGAAGAGGCTGAGGTGGATGCAACAAGTTGTGCAGCCGTTATTGTTTAAACAACAGCAACAGATGGTTTGTACTTGAATTGGATAGTTGTGCAAGGTTTTGGGGAATGGGGGCGCTTCAGGGAAGACTCCGTGAGGTAAGTTTAGGGGCTACCTCCTGCTACACAGTTTGTTCCACAGTGGACTCACCACAGGACACTGCTGAGTCTGTCAGCAAGGGTGGTGGTGCTTCTGGCAAAACACACCTAAGAAAGGACAGAAAATGCTGGACAGACAGAGGAGGCAGGAAAAGAGTGAGGAATAACAGAAGGAACCAGGGTCAGGGAAGGTAGAAGAGGTGCTCCATGCTGGAGCAGATATTCCCTTACAGCCTGTGGAAAAGCCCACATCAGAGCAGATGGATATTTCCTGAAGGAGCTGCTGCCCAGGGGGAGCCTGGGCTGGAGCAGATCTCCTACAAGACTGCAGCCTGGGGATAGTCTATGCTGGAGAAGAAGAGAAGTGTGAGAGGCCAAGAGGAGCTGTTATGGACTGACAAAACCCTACCCCCACTTTCCCCCTTAACTGCCTGGAGGGGGGCTGGAATGAAGTTGAATTTGGGAGAGAGGAGAGGAAAGGTATTTGTTTAATATTTATTTTTGTTTCTCACTACCCAAATCCAGTTTAACTGGCAACAAATTAGAAGCATCGAATCATTTAGGTTGGAAAAGGTCTTTAAGATCACCAGGTCCGACCATTAACCTCACACTGCCAGGTCCACCACTAAACCATATCCCTAAGTGCCACATCTGCATGTCTTTTAAGTACCTCCAGGGATGGTGACTCAACCACTTCCTTGGGCAGCTTGTTCCAACGCTTGATAAGTTTCCCCAAGTTGAGCCTATTTTGCCTGTGACTGTAAGGGATAAGTGATGTCTATTATTATCCTCTACTTGTCTCAGCCCGTGAGCTTTCTCATCCTATTTTCTCCCTGGCCTTCTGAGAAGCGGGGCATAAGTGAGCAGCTGTGTGGGAAATTGGCCCTTAACCATGGTTAACTTGCCACAAGAGGAATTATGATGTCTGCAACAAAAGGAGTCCACAACAAAAGGACTATTTAAAAAGAAAACAAATTAAATGAAGATTTTAAGAACACAAAGCACAGTTCTAGGCTGATGATTTGTTGTCCAGTAAACAGACAGAGAAAATGTTCCTTGCATGATTGCAGTAGCTATTTGTATTTAAATCTATAAAGCACATCTATTTTATGCTATACTAAATACAACAAAACATTACAGCTAATCTGATCAATTTATAGCATCTAGATAGCTTTTTGTGTTTCTGTTGTCTGGACTATTAAAACATGTAACTATAATAAAATAATATCTATAGGGGTTAATATTTGCAACAGTGATAACATTGCGTCACAACTTGAGAGCAGAAAACATATTGAAATTACATGATATTTAAATGCCACCTCCTCAGAAATTAAATTTGATCTTATTTATTAATAAGAGGGGGAAAATCAAATAGAGCAAAAATGTTTACTTAGACTTCTCTGCAGGGAGTAGATGTACAATATGAGAGAAAACATGGGACTAATACTGGACCTGGAAAATGTGAGTTTAAGTCTATTATGAGACCTTTTTGTAATTTTGTGGAAGTCCTGTAGGTCTGATTAATTCCCATAATCGAGGATCATAACAGAGGGACCTATTCAGCCAGGGCACCTCCGCTTTCAGCCAATATGGACGAGCACATCAGCTTTCTCCAAGTGACGTGTCACTGCCGTGGGCACAAGTGACAAGGTTAATGTCATGGGGGCTGCAGAGGTGCTCTGTGTGGGAGGATGACATAAACTGGCCACAACAACTGCTGGAGCAGGAACATCGCTGATGGACAGCAGCTGTGGGTTATCCAGGCAGGGAGAGCCCCTGAGGATTTGCAGATATGGATGTCACGCACCAAAGCATGGACAGTAAGGAACAGTTCAACAGGAAAACCAGTAAGCAGTGCATGGCAGAAAAGCAGAAAGTGGCAAAAAGTGGCTCAAAGAGAGGATGATACATGTCCTTTGCCTTCTGTGTTCCTCACTGGAGGAATTTAGGAGGACTGAGTGTAACATGCAGCAAAACGAAGGAAATCAGAAGTTCAAGAGTTGCAAGGGTAGGTCTCCATCTTAGCTTTTCTTTAAAGGTGTGTGTCCATCATTTTCCTCAATACCAAAATCAGTGATCGGATGTTTGTGATGAGACATTCAAAATCTGACTGGATGCATTCCTGTGTGATCTACTCTAGGTGGTCCTGCTCTGGCAGGGGCGTTGGACTAGATGATCTTCCAAGGTCCCTTCCAACCCCTGACATCCTGTGATTCTGTGATTAGCAATAAATGAAGTAAAATTCAATGACTCAAAACCATTCTGCCTCCAGCGGTAACCCCTGGAAGGGGCCTGGATTAGTTCATTATCTGCCAGTGCTGCATAGTAGAAGAAATGGGGAAAGCATGTGAAAACGGAGGCAGATTTGAAGTCCTTCAGGAACATTCAACATCAAATCACCAGTGTCCACACCTCATAGCCTGTTTAAGAAAGGGCAGTGAGAACCCAATTCCACTGGCTCAGTTGCTTCCTTAGATAATGACTGGATCCAGGTGGTTTTGTCCTGTAATGAACATGGAAGTGTGCCCAAAACTATTGTTTTTTTCTCCCGGCACCCATAACTGCGAGTTGTCTCAGCGTCTTATTTGGAGTGGGGGAAGAGGAGAGTATGGAAGCCAAGACAGAGAACCTTGAGTCAGAAACACGAGTCAAATGATCAGGTGTCAGGGACTTAATTACTGTAAGAAGTCCTGATGTTTTATTAATACAAAGCAAAATACAAGTTTACCAGCCTTTCCAACAAACCTTATAGACAAAGAAAAACCCTATAAAGAAGAGCATGTTGTGCTCAGCAGTCTGTGGTCATCTAAAAGTCTTTACAGAAAGGACTCTTGTCCCCTACTGCTGTGCAGAATGTTTAGCGAGGAGCCACAAGTAGGCTGCTGGCATCTTGAGAGAAAACACTGTCTGAAAGACAGGCAGTGAATACTGTCTGGAAGACAGGCAGTGATGAAAGAAATCTTTTTCTTGTCTTCCAAATTACTGTGCCCCTGTCAACACTTGTCCTTAGCCAAGAAAGAATCCTACCCAATTTTTTGTCCAAATGTGGCATTGCCTAGGAATGATGGCTCTCTGCCCAAGGACTGAAGCAGCTGGCCTGGTGAGATCAATAAAGGGCACTGATCATGAGCACACTCCTCAGCTATTTGTCCCTGGACCCCAGGCTTTTCTGAAAACTGTCGCTAAGCCACAAGCTCTGGGCTCTGTCAGACTTTGATCTTTGCTGAAGCTGGCTTTGGAGAATGTCCAAAGCTGGTTTGGAAAACACTCTCTCAGACATACGTCTGTGCTGAATAAACCATGCCAAAATACTACATCTCCTTGAACTCCTCTGATTCCAGACAGGAGGGATGGAACCCTGATTCATCTGAGACTGGAAGACAGCTCTCATTTTATAAAAACTTGAAGTAATATGTTTTGGACATTTAAGGAAATTCACTCAGCCCCTATCCCTTATAGATTCCCAAATGAATCTGCAGGGTAGGTTAGAACTGGCCCATCTTGGGTTATTTGCTTACCCAACCCAGTTGTGTGAGGAAGACAAGGAAAGAGCAGGGCAAACCTCAGCTTCCCTCAAATCTACTGGTCTTTCACGTAACATAGTTTTATATGATGTATTCCTGAAACTTCTACACACATTTTCATGTGTTATTTCTGGGACTGCCTAAGAGGAAGTGAAACTTCAAGCAAGCCAATTTGTACTTTACTCTTTGTGCTTAGTTAGCAGTGTTAGAAGTGGGGTAGCAAGCTGAGGCAAGGGCCAGAAAGGTGAGGGAAGTACTCTCACTGGAAGTCAAAGAGTTTTAGAGGTCCTGTGCCTCCACTATTTGTCAGATATGCTTTCCTGTTTTCACAAAATAAATTGTGTTAGGAAGTCTGGTCCATCCCATCTGCATGTGCCCTTGTTACTAGAAAAAGCATTCCAGATTCCTCCAGTCACGGATGAAAATCATAGACAAATATAGTTGAAGCAACAATAATTATTTTTTCTTCTCCAAACAGATATAATTATCCCATGGACATGGAAGCTGCTGATGCATATTTCAGGGACTGACAGCAGAAAATGCTTTCTTGAAACAACTAATGAGACACTCCAGGTTCAGCAACAGGAGGGAAGCCCTATGTAGATTTTGTCACAGAAACTTTCTTTAACCATTGTCATTACTCTTTTTCTTTCTGTTTATTTAATTGCTATTTTTGGCTTCAATTATTGAAATTCTGTGATTTTTTTCTGAGAAAATTAAGGTAATAGCCAGGCAGTAAGATTGCTATATACAACAGTCTGATCCAAAACCCATTTCGGTGGAGAGACACCTGAACCACTCCTCTCTTCCTCATTTAATGATACATCATTTCTTCTTTCAACTTCTTGTCACTTGGAATAGACTCTGGGCAGTGTGATTTTTTTTTTTTTTTTCTTTGAACCTTTTTTTTTCTTTGAAACTGTTTGCTTATATAAGATAGAATAAAAACAAGTAAAAGGAAAGTGAAATACAGGACAGAACTTGTAAGAACAAAGCATTCAAATAATCTTTCATTCTCTTTTTTTTTTTTTTTTCTCTTTTTTAGCTAAACTGAGATCAGAGGATGGTAGAAGGTCCTGAAATACAAAGATACGTAGGATGTGACTGTGTGTGTGCAAGGGTCTGTCACAGAGTTTGAAGAGTCATTTAGAAATACATCTGGAAATGTTCTCCAAATCAGGACTACATTCAGAAGCAGTGTAACAGTTCAGTATTAATATTTCCACGTAGACATAGGTGGCAAGATGCTAAGAAATCTGCACATTTCTTTTTTTTCCTGTTTTCAAGAAATGATCACCATAATCATCTTTATCTTCATCACGATTTATCATCAAAATGATGAAGCCAAATTTTCAATTTCAAGAATTCGGGTCAGTACAAAAGGGTATTAATTTCTAATTCTTCTTACATGAAATAATGCAAACTCTTAGTCTTCCTGCCTTTTATCAGTGAATGTAAAAGACAGAGGTGATGTTATTGCATTGTAAAGAGGCTGTAAACTATGAGATTGAGCAGGTGATTATTTAGGCTCCAGTTTTGAGAAAATATACACATAGAGGAGTTCTTAGTGATTCAGTATGGACATTGATGTTGATCTCACCTCTTATTCAAGCCACTGAACTCAGACCTTTGTTAGCTTCTTGATACAGGAATGTTTTCCTCCTGTGGTCTGGTACAGAACCTAACCTAGACTCTTTTACCTGCTGATATTCTATGCCTTCTGTATATAACTTTTATTCCCTTTCCTATCAGGTCGTGATTGACTTAGGCAGGAAGTTAGTTGAGCCAGAAACTTTCAGGTGTGGGGTAAGATAGAGAGCCATGGCTGGAAACCTTCTATGTGATTGAAATAAAATGGAAATGAGTCATGCTAACAAAAATAAGATTAACCACATTAACCTAATTTATTACCTTCACTCTGATATTCCCTGTCTCTTCCTAGAACATAAAATTCCAGTATCAGTAGTCTTTACAATTTTATTTTGTGTTTTTCCTCTCGTCATATATTATGTGTCAGGGTGTGGCTTTTTTTTTTTCCTTTGGAGAATGGCAAAATTACAGAGGCTGTGGGCTATTTAGTTGAATTGCAATAGGTAGTACAGCAGACAGGCAGAATTCTGTTAAACACTGACAATTTTTGACAAAAGAAATAAACTTTGTTACAAATGCGGATCCAATAAATGGAACTGAAGTTCCGTTAAAATTTCATTAGTCTATTCAGTCTTCACACTCCATTCCTTCCCTTCATAGGCTAAATCAGATGTTAATGCACATATATTTTTGACAGATTTTGATAACTTTGCAGCTTTTTAGAGATTAAATCTGACAAGCCAGCAGACCCATTCTATGGCTGGGAATATGAAGATGGCAATAACAGGAATTATTTTAGGCAAGGGAAGCTACATTATTAATAACGAGCATTTCAAATAAAGCAGAAATTAGTGAAGTGCATTAAAAATTCTTTAAGTCTCAAAGCATTGCCTCTTTTCCATTTCGATAAAATCATAGAAGTTTCTATGAAGAGCTTAATGACAGAACCATTTGCTGTTATAGCAGCTGTAAAGGAAAATGACTTAATGAATGTGAAGACATAACAAAAGGTTGTGACACTAGCCGTTGATATAAAGGCATGTTTTTCCAAGGCCAGTGAATGTAAGTTTTGTTTACTAACATGAGAATTTATAAACTCTTACACAACCTTATTACAAATAAATAATTATATTGAAGAACAATTCCATTAGTTTCCTAAAATAACATTGAAAAGCTGAGTGCACAAAAGCTAGGGAATATTAGAATTAACATAGTCTCAAGTTTTATTCCTATATTTTTGCTAGAGCTGTTTCCCACTAAGTAAACCCTTTGATCACCTGTATCTGTTTCCACTGCTAACTTCTGGAATCTTTGACAGCGGAAAGAAAAATCTTTTATTCTCTGACTCTCAAACCATTTAACTCACTGACTTCCCTTCTTCCTAAATGACAGGAACATGAAAATTGAAGACTATGTTTTTCATCTAATCAGTTCAATTTTCTTATTTCCTCCATGTTCCTTTCTTCTGAAGCAGGCTTTTGGAGTGTCCCCCAGTTCTCAGACAGTGTAGAATTCATCTTACCTAGCTGTAGCTATATTAAATTTAAGAGTCTATTCTAAAGTGGCCTGCTGATCTCCACCCACTATAAGTTTCCAGAGGTTTAGTTATCCTCCCCCTGATATCCTCAGAAGGAAGTACGCTTTGGTAGTGTTTCTCTTTCTTCATTGCGCCGTTAAAAAAATTTAGACCAGATATTTACCCTTCAAATGATTAGTGATGATATAATTTCTGAATTTTCCTGCACCTCAGTTATGTTTTACAATTCTCCTCTCTAACCATTCTACTGCCTAAGTAGGATTTAAAGGAAATCCCTAATTCTGTTTTAAAACTCCCTGAGTATGATTTGTTTCTTAACTAAAGAAACGTACTTTCCCCTTGGATTGTCTTTAGATACACAGGACTGTTTGGCTGAAATCTTTCCAATGTTTTTAGCCTAATGTGGACATTTAGTATGCAAAAAGATCAGTTTGAGTGTTTTAGGTTTGTCAGCCGAAGTTCCATGTGGCCAAAATTAAGATCTTGTTTTTAGCTGATAACCTTGATAATACCATGATTATGATCGTGAGGAACAGGTCAGATTGCAGAAGTTAGTAATGGATCTCGAGAAATCTCATTTTCCTACCTAATGTTCAGCCCTCATTAAAATTGCAGCCTTTTGTAACATTAATTTGTTAATGGTAAAAAGAAGAATTAATTATTGGCTAAGAGCTCTGTTATACACTTTTTAAAAGGTCTAATTGAAAGCACATCAAATTCAACAGAAAAGCTTGAAATTACTTTGTTGCACATTTTTAGAGAAAGAAAAGAGGCATGTCCCTGTACAGCCTGGAGAGAACACTGAACTCCTTAGCATAGATTAACAATTAGGAGAGAAGTGACTTTGTATTTCTGGTAAAATATCTTCTTCTAACCAATCCCATTTAGTCACATACCCATTTAGCAAGCAAAGCTGGATATCTCCTCAAGGGTATCAGTGACGTGAGCTGCAGTTTCCTAGAATCCCAGTTTTAAACGTGTACTAGGGAAGGATCTAAATCCATAGCTGTAGACCATTGCCTGAGAGGATTATTTTCCATTTCTCCCTCATTTCTGTTTGCCCATAGTGCAATGGTGTATGCCATAGAGGGTGTATTCAAAATCCTTTTCTCTCTGTCTACCTGCACGTATTATTTAAGGAATGGGAATAGTTTTTGAGGAGCAGATTCTATACTTACATTTGTGACATCTTTGCTTTCCTTGCTCCATTGAGGGAGGTTTATTTCTCAATTTGGCTTTTCACAGCTGGCCCATATTTCAACCTAGATAAACTAACCCCCTGCAAAGACAATATCTAGAGGTAGCAAAATTTTCTGCTGACTCTTGGCCAGATGTTCAGCATCCAGCTGCTTACGATTGCTGAATAGGTTTTGATTCATAAACAGGCAGTATTGACAGTAATCCCTCACAAAACCGTTACTTCATATCAGACATTTGCAGCACATAAATCCTATTCTCCAAGGAAAATACATTATGTTTTCCCCTTTATATACTCAGAAACACTGCATACAATACATAATATTGTTCCCTCATAAAGGAATTTAATAAAACAAGAACATGTAGCCATAACCTGCTTCCATCAATGCGTGCAAATACATCTCACTTGCACATCACTGAGTCTATGGACAGATAGAATGAGTACTCACAATAACAGCAAATGTTGCACTGACTTGTTCCCTTTCTGAATGGGGGGATTTCAATTTTTTCCCCCAGACTTCATGTGATCAGCATTGTCTTTCCAAGAATTTTGCTGATTCTCGGTAAGAGTTTAGCATGTAATTTATTAAGCCACTTCTGTAAATTCTGCTGGCTACTCAGTGGCAACTTTAAGCCTTGGTTGTAAATCAAGACATTGAGCTGCTAAATCACTGAGATTCCTCTGAAATGTGTACTGGACATCTATAGAGACAGAAATGGTACAGTGAGTCAAAGATTAGAATAGGAAAAAGACGTATCACTGATCAAATTATCTGGTCAAATTTAAAGATGAACAATGAACCAAAACCAAGTGGATGTATTTTCTATTGCACTCACGTGTTAATTTTAGTCTTTTGTTGTACATTTTTAAAAAAAATAGGTTGTGGATATTATTAATTTTTACAGATGAGTAAATGGTGCATAAACCAGATGATAAACATTTGCGTGAATGTATATTCATAAAAGTACTTGGCCTGAGAGACCATAACTAATGTGGTAATAAAAAAATACTCTTTAGCCTGTTGATAACCACAGGTGATAAGTATGTGTTCTGTGTGTGTGGAGAATGAACAAAGGAAACAAGAAACAACTAAAGTAGAAATTTTAAATAAAGAAAATACACTTTCCCACTAGGTACAAAGTGAAAAAGCTCATCCATTTTCATGGTCCAAAAAATTTTTACCCTCCCTTGTAAGATGGCATGGGTTTATTGCTGTGAAAAGATTGAACCTAAGCCTATGGAAGTCAAAACAGAACATTTTGATTAGGTTCAGCTAACTTTGAAAAAAATCCACAGATAAAATTATTTTATACTGTTTAGCATATATAGAGGTGAAAGAAACCTAAAGTGCATAGAACAAATTTACCTTAGGCTTGCTCTAGTACTTTACTAGTCACTCCCTCATCTCTTTGAGTAGGAATGCATCTTCAAACACTAGTAACTTAGACCACAGGATCATAAAGTGGCTAGAAAGAGATAAATGCAGTGCAGGGATTTGCAGACAGTCCCTATACAAGGAACGGCTTACTGAAATAAGTACGTGTGCTGCTAACAAGATTGATGTTCCCGACTAATAAACCTGTTGTGAACCTCTCTCTTATTCATCACTTGAAGACTTACAGAAATCTTATGTGATAGACTATACATAAACAAAACCACTTATCACAATCCTTTCAGTTGTTTTAAAGAAAAAAAAATGAATAAATTTTTAATGAGATTCAGCTATATGGACAGTTAAGCAGTATATCCTTTAGATTGACTCAGCAGGTAATCTGAGGCTGAGTCACGCACTCTTGGAATGACTGCCTGGTAATGTTTGCATTAATGATCAGAAGGATTTATAAAACAGAAGCTCAGCAAGACACATCTGAAAACATCACCTGTCTTAATGAAGGACATTATATTTCATATTTGGGGCTCCAAATAAAGCATAGTTTCAACAGATTTTTTGAGAGCTCATGTGTCAAAGAGATTTGTGATCACATTTTGTGTTGCCTGAAACTTTTTGGATCATAATCAAACCATTTTCTGTTGGGTTATTTTTAAATTTTTTTCTGTGGTAGATACTTTGTCTTTCCTGTCGGTACTTGTTTTATGCTACTTGCCTTTCCCAATCTGCCCAGCCAGAAAAGGGGGATCTCACCTGCTCCTGATGGTGCTTACCTTGTTTTCAACTTTGCTACTTGTCCTTCACGTGTATTAGGCAGCACGTCTTGGCCATTTGCAGTACCTTGTGCTTATCTTGTTCTTTGTTTGGCACCTTGTTTATCATTTGATTGTCTTCAATTTTTCTAACTTTAATCATCACATTGCTCAGATGCTATAACAGTGTTACAAAAAAGTCGTGTGTTGTCAGTTTCACTATTTTAGTGTGCATATATTTGGGTTCAAGGCAAGCCAACATTTGTTGCTTTCTGATTAGTACATTCTTAGTTTGTAAGTGTCAGTCCTCTGCTTTCGCTACACTAGTCTTCCCTGTTTACAGTAAATAAAATGCATATTACATAACATGGAAGAACTGAAGGAAAACCTTCTCAAAGGAGGCATATTCTCCAAATTTTTTCAGTTTGAAATTTGGACATCCTCTTTTTTGCATGACTAATGAGGTAGTGACTCAGCCAGATTCACTTAAAAATAGCACTATAACGCCACTCAAAGCCTGGATCTTTATTTGTGGTGTGTTTGCCTGCCCTCTATCTAATACCTGCCCTCACATTTTCTTACTCTCTTGAGAGTCTTTAGATTAACAAATGTCACAGTTGTACCTGTGTTGGCTCCAGAGGTCAGTCTGCAGAAGAGTATCTCCTCTAAGGAGAGATGAAAGAGCATAATCCAATCACTAGTGCATTAGAATAACAACCAGGAGACCTGGATTTCATTCCTGGCTCTATCACTAACAGTTTATATGACTTTGAGCAAGTAATTCTGTTTCATGCCCTATTTTCTTATCTATTTAAAAAAAAAAAAAAAAAAAAAAAAAAGATAAACATTTTGTTTTAGTAACATCTGTGAAAATAATATATTGAAAATAATGTATGAAAGTTAAATAAGGCCCACCATTCTGAGGTTTATTTGAATTGTTTCTCTTTCCTTTTTGATCCAGTGGGATAAAAGATCTGCAGAAAGAAACAGGAAAAGGATTAGGATTCAGTATCATAGGACAGTTTTATTGCCAGTGTTGGCTTTCCTGCTTTCCTGTAGTTTGGAATAGAGAAAAATAAGCTCCTTTGTGTCCTGTAATTTTTCACTTAAACCTAATTGCTAAATTATTCTACACTGCCTTGAAATTTTGGAGCAAAAATATCCTTCGGTTGTCATTTTAGCAAGAGATACAATAAAAAAATGAACACATAAGTATATTTGGTGGACAAATTCAAAATAGAACTGTAGCAAGGTTTTTTATTTTTTATTTTTTTTAAAATAAGGAGTTTAGTTGACAAGAAAACCAAGGCCTATGTTATAATTTTTCCTAATTGCTTCTAGCTTTCACTTGCTTCATAAATGACACCCTATACTTCAAATTTCAGTGCTTGTGACAGGTTCAGGAATCCGTAAGTAGAATTCTCTGGTTGATATCACGCAAAATGCTAGACTAGATTTTTTCTGTTGACATGATACACTTGTTTTTTGAGTAGTAACTATTTTCAGGTTTATGAATTACAGAATAGAGGTGTTCCAAAGTCTGGAGTTTTCACGCCTCCAAGAGAGGCCTAAGGGTAAGGATTTCTGGGTCTACCAAGCTTGAAGAGCAGTAAGATAGAGGAAACTCTTGAGAAACAGAAGATTGGGGCATAGAGACAGAAAGAACTGCAAGTTGAGCAAATCAGGCCTCTGGGACAGGGAGCAGCAGTGATGAGAAGCAAAAAAAACAGGTAGATTCTGAGAGACAATATGACAACTGACTATGATCCTAGCACGTCTATGAGCAAACCAGACTGATTTGTCTCTTGTGCAGTCCTGATGCTGTGAGATTCCTCTGTGCTCACAATAAATCAGAATTAAAAATGTTGCTTTGATGAATGTCCATGTAGCAAAGAGATTTTCAGAGGAAAACAGAGATGTTTCCATAGATAAATCATTTTTTTATAGCATCTCTTAACAGAGTGGAGACACTTCAAATCTATGCTATAGATAGCAAAGATTTGAAGTAGTCACAAAATGGAAGTAAAAGCAGAAGAAAAGGAAACTGGAGAGCTAAATAACCAGGATCATACATTAAGGGATTAAAAAAGATGTATTGACTGGCATGGTTGAGCTGCTTGTACAAATAGGCAATCATTCTTATTAAAGGCACAGGACACAATGATATTTAAAAATGCACCAAAGAATGGAGCCTACATACTCCATTCCTCTCTTGGGGTCTCCATGGAAAGGAGTTATGACTCTTTCAGGCACAGACTTTCGTTGTGACTCCACATTAACTTTTAGGTTTGGCATCAGTGTCCCAATCTAGCCTTTACTGTCTGTGTTGTGATTTGAAAACAACAAATATTTTATACTATCTATATTGGAAGCATAGAATAGTTAGGCTGGAAGGGACCATTAAAGCCCATCTAGTCCAACCCCCCTGCAGTGAGCAGGGACATCTTTAGGCAGATCAGGTTGCTCAGAGCCCCATCCAACCTGACCTTGAATATTCCCAGGGATGGGTCTTCTACCGCCTATCTAAAAAAGTGCTCCAGCTCCCTTATCACCTTCACGGCCCTCCTCTGGACTCACCTTAAGAGGTTCATGTCTTTCTTGTGCTGAGGGCCGCAGAGCTGGACACAGCACTCCAGGTGATATCTCACCAGAGCAGAGTACAGGGGCAGAATCACCTCCCTTGACCTGCTGGACACTCTTCTTTTGATGCAGCCCAGGATATAGTTGGCCTTCTGGGCTTTGAGTGCACATTGTTGGCTCATGTCCAGTTTTTCATCTGCCAGTACCCCAAATCCTGCTCTGCAGGGCTGCTCTCAATCCCTTCATCCCCCAGCCTGTATTGATACCAGGGATTGCCCCGACCCAGGTGCAGGACCTAATTGACTAACTACGTAGTAGTTTGCAATATTTAGATTGTTGAACATCTTTAATTAGGATTCCCTGAATTCAACTGACTAGATTAGGTTGTCAGTGAAAGCAGACATCTCAAGTAGATACTGTAAATATCAGATTTTGGCTGCATGCGAAGCACAGTCACAAAATTCTGGTCTTGCAGAAATCTGCCACTGTGTTCAAGTCTTCCATATCTCAAGACTGTTCCCTGCTTTAGTTTCAATATTTGCTTATTCCTGCAGAAATATCATTAATTTTTATCTTATAGAATAAATTTCTTATGTTGTTATCAGCTTTTCTGATATCTTGGTGCTAATATTATATAAAGCAAATAAATATGTTGTCCTCTCTTTAGGTCCAGAGCCATCACAATAAAATTAGAATTGTTGTTATGTACAAAGGACCAAAATTCATTCAACATCTTGCTTATGAAAACCTGATGTTACAGCAGATGGGAACTTCAGAAAAGGCCTGGCTAATCCTTTTAAAAATAAGCCATTACTCTGAAAACAGAGTTTACTTTTTCCTCGCTTGGTGTTGGTGTATTTCTTGGATCACATCGTGGTGAATTCCTAGTCAGTCTTCAGTGGAATTACATTCTTGTCCCAGCTCAAAATGTGCCTCTTTTTTCCTCAGAGCCATTCAAGAATGGCTTTTGAACACTTACAGGTCTTCTAAACAGGTGGTTTTCTAAGGGTAAAACAATAATAAAACTCATTTTAATTGTGCTGGGGAGACTTTATCTGTATTAATTCCATTAAAAGTAGAGGAGTCTTTCCAGTGTGTAGCTGCAGGATGCTGGTGCCCGTCTGCAAACACTGCCTGTCAAGGATGACAGAAATAGGGTAAGACATCTTCCTGGGAGGCTAGCAGGCTGGACAGTATACATGGAACTGTACGCCTGCAATAAGGAGCGGTTTGAGGTACAACCTGCCAACCTTCCTCCCTATTCTTGGTGTATTCCTAGATGACTGAATTATTCTAGGCAAGATACTATGAAGTTGCCCTTGCTTGTGTTCATATTCCTTTCATAAAACTTGACATATGCTGTGACTTTTGGATGCAATAAGCCAGCTCATGAGTAGATTAGACTTTATCATTGTTAGTGAAAAATAATCTCCTCCTCAATAAACTACTTGAAAAATAATCACTGTAAACTTTCTTTAGGAAAGGAAAGAGAGCTCTTTCTATTTCAGGTCATCAAAGTTCAATAAGATTCTTAATGACACTTTCTTGGTGGCAAAACAAAGGAATGCCTGCACACCCCTTTGGTTATTAAGAATACGATATAGATATTCCTATCAGGAGCATTTATAGCACATTTCTGTCTTTTCTTCTACACATTTTCTAGAGACACACGGTAGAGGAGGGAAAGTGGAACTTCACTTGATTCTGGAAAATGCAAACTATACTGCTAATGGATGCATTAACATCAGCAGAGTAGGAACTTTAAAGTGAGGGAAAGGGAAGGCTCTTTTCACAGTTTCTTGATGAACATGATGGTTTCAGATGGTTGTGAACTGACATGAATGTTTGCCACGCGTTGTCATAAAGTGAACATTCTGAATAAAAATATTATCTATAGTAAAACCAATATATGGATCTTGCTTTGCCCCTACAGCAAGTATGAAAATGGCAAGTACTTAACAGCTCATAAAACATGTTCCTCGTAAGACTGTCTTGCGTTTTACGGGAGCTGATTACAGAAGTGCTTCAGAATTCACTGTCCAAAAAAATACAATATGAAGCAATGTTACAAACTATATCACTAAGAAATCGTAATCTCCAAATCTTACCCATCTTCTTACCATTCAATTTGTTAAACTGATGGGTTTCTGAAAGATGATACCACCTTCATAATCTTCCTTTTGTTGCGGAAAGCTGTGAACTCAGGCCGATAGTAATATCTTTTTCCTTTCCTTTTGCACATATATCTGCATGTCATAGTCATGTCTGCTTACTCTGTCTCTTCAGTTTGCTCTTAGTTCCTGATTTTTCATGAAGGCCTTTTAGTATGTTACATTTAACTGTGCCTTCACTGGAACACTCCTAGGAGATCATCTTCCTGATTTGTTATGTCATTAACAGGTCAGCTGCACTTTAGCTCTGCAAAGTCAAAACTGCAGATTCTCTTTTTTTTTTTTTTTTTTTTTTTTCTCAGAGAAGGGAAGCTTAACTGCATTGTAAAGGAGATATCAGAGCTTCTGTACACTACACATCATGGCAGAAAATGCCAGTCTTAGAACAATATCATTGCATATTCTATGCCAAGTATTACTGCTGTGTGCTCTTGCTTATATGTAAATCACATAAATATTTTTTTCCTGAATTTATAGGAGTTTGGCTCTTCTTAAAAGGAAAATGATTATCCTTACTTCAGTAAATTGTCCCTGACATGAACAAGCAATAATCTCAAAACAAGGTTCTATCGTAAAAAAATAAAGTAACATTCTACATTTTTTCTGGGAAGCCGTTGGCAGATGGTCAGGAAGTCTCTTCATTTAGTGAAGATGCTGAAATGAGAATGACTTCTGTGGAATGTTTGGAAGCAGGGCTCTCAATAAGAAATTTTATCTGGGATTCGGCTCATGCACAGCAGCCGAGAAGTTGTTCCACATTCTCTAAACTGTATTTGTGAACTACGTCCAACCTTGTCCCACAGTAGTATGAAAGGACTCACCTGATCTATAGATCAGCCCTCAGGATGAAGTGTCACAGAAGGAGTCCAGTTGCTGAGCAGTTCAGTATTTATTTGCGTGTTTGTCCACACAGTTCTGCCCTTTGTTCCAGATCTTTATCTGATCAGAATTCCCTTGGTGATGTAGTTCATAAAGAGCTTAAAAACATTCTGGAGTGTTGTCCTGCACTTTTCAAAAATTAGCACTTATTTTTTTTCTCCTGTGTAAAAATTTAATGCATCCCTGAAGTAGCTCAATGCAACAAACTGCTGTTTGGAAGAAGTCAAGAAAACTCTCTCTATGAGAATCATAAAATGTGGAGGGAGTACCTTCTCTGTTTCCTCTTTGATTTTGTGATGCTTGTAGCCTGTCTAACTCTGGCTGTTATCAAACAGAAGAGCAAAAAATACAGATGGCACAAGTGCCCCAGTTTCTCAAATGTGTGTTCTACCCGTTCCATTTTGACATAAATAATTCTTGTATAGTGGAAATTTGACAGTGAGTCTGTGGTGCATCTAAATATATGTGGGCAGTGCACTGGAGTTCACCACAGAAGCTGTCTATCCCCATTATTAATAAATATAGTGACCATCTGGAAAGCTTATTATACAACCTGAATTTTCACTGGTGGAAAATCTCAACCTCTATGCTCCATATTTCTTAACTCAGATAAGCATGAGATGGACTTTCATTGCTATATCTATTTAATCTTCTCTTTCAGTTGTATTTCTCCACTATGAGAGGTCATAAGAATACCTCCAGAGGAAGAACAAGATTCTGAAAAAAGGGATCCACTCATAGTCCGCTTTTTAAAAGAAAAAGTATTTATTTTTCCAGTCCATGTATGTTGAAGGGAAACATAAATGATCAAAAAAAGCCATTGCAGATGTGTGCTGCTGTCTACAGATTACCTGGAAGAATGGTTCTGTGAAACGTGACTGTAATTTTCCAGTCTTTAATCGTTTTAAGTCAAGTAATGGCTTAATTATATAAGCTTATGCTCAGATTTCACACAGTAGGGCTATATTTTTAGATGGACTTGAGATATCTTTGAGATGACACCATAGAAGTGATATATGCTTCTCCGCATGTTCTTCATTCTTAATACTAGTGTTGGAGAAAAGACATTTTTTTCTTATTTCTAAGTCAAATGTAATCTGTGAGAATACCTGTTTTAAGCTCTCAATGCTTTCTTCAAATTCACGGTTTTTTATAGCAGACAATGTAACAAATTGCTAAGAAGTAATTGATACCTGATATTTTTCACCTCTGAAAAGCCAGAATATATTCACAAAGTGCTTTTTTCAAGATGGACTCTGACACAACAAATGAGAATTTTTCATGCTGCAATCTACTTATTTGCTGATGAACAGTAAAGTTCTCACAAACTTTCTTACAAATTTTCTTACGAATGATGTTATCAGCTTTCCTTGATATAGGAACTCATTCAAAGACTTCTACTAGCCAAGGTTTCCAACAAGAAACTGACTGTATTTTAAATTTTGGGAATAGAAGGCTACATCCAAGAAAGAAAATAACTGTCATGTTTCTGAATTTACAGAAATGATGTTTGGCTGTGTAAGAAAAACTTTGCTGGAGATGGTAGACTAGCTGCAAAAGAGGGGAAGACCAGGGAAATCGTACTTGTTACTATCACAAATTGTCAGTTGTGCTATGAATAACTCAGTAGTAATTTCATATCAATGTGTGATGGAAGTCTCACTAACCTCAGTATGCTGCAAACATTGTCCCTCTGATAAAAAGGGGATAAAAGGGATAAGTTCATTGAGCATTAATTAGTTTCCTGATTAAAATCTTTTACTGTACATGTTAAATATATATGCCACCTCATCAAGCCTATGCTGTGAATGTGTAAGACACATCCACGGATGTCTTACAGAAACCATCTAAATGCCCAGCTCCACTAAAACCTCACACTTATCAAGCTGTTGGTCCTCCTCACCACTGTGATTGACTTGGCAAAAAATGAAATCATGAATAATTTCCTCCTTTAAGTTTTTCAGCATTTTCACTTCCAGCTGATACCTACGAAAATTTGAAATTCTATGAAGTACAGGAGGAAAAAGTAAGTCATCTCGAGTTAGCTGATGTTCTCCTAAAATACCCAAGACGGCCTACTGTGCAGGAATCTCACCAAAAATATCTCATTCTTCTTTGGTAATAAATTAAATTTCTTAAAAAACTTGAGAAAACAAATGCAGTAAGGAACATAAAATAGGACGTAAGTTGTGAAATCCATTTCTTTCTTTCCCTTTCTTTAAGTGTTCAGCACTATACACTGGACCATGATGGTCAGCCATAATGGATTTGTATTGCCAGACACTTATGCAATGCATTAAATTATATGTTGGATTATAAATGACCAGAAATCAAATGCATGAGAGTAATCCAGACAGGGAAATGAAATGTATCTTTCTCAATCCCCTTGAAGCAGTGACAGACAAGACAATTTGGGAAGGGAAAACCTTTCTCTTCACTTTCAATATTTGTGTCCTATAGAAATATTTGACACAGCTATCTGCAACTTCTTTATGTTCCTGTAGAGATTACGCATGTTCTGGTGTCAGTTCCAGTCAGTCATTAGACAACAGAGGCTCCTGCAGTTTAGTCACGGCTCTTTCTGGCTTCAGCAAATATCTTCAATAAAGATGAAATGGATTAGACCTACATTATACAACACGGCTTATTTTATGAGGAAGGAGTTTAAAATCACAGATGTTAACCAATCATTTTTTGGTGTTGAATTGATTAAAACTTGATTAAAAACTGCACAATGCTTACTGAGTAGAGAAGCATTATAGCACCCATGGAACATGGATTCTAGAAATGACACATTAATCTGCATAAACCCTGCAAGTATGTGTGCTTGGCAGTATAAGCCCAAGCTGTTCTCTTTAGGGCTTGACTGACTTTGATTTTCACAAATACTTAGAACCTTCTCAGAGGCTGTGAAATTCCTTTTCTGCCAGCTTGGCTAATGGAGCTCTGTCCCCCTCTTCAGTTGAATTAGGATATACGATTTACCACAGGTAATCACTTGCAAAGTGTATCCTACTTCCATTTTGAAGTAGGACCCAATAGCACTGAAGAATTCTTATTTTAGTATGAAATATTCCTGTTCTGACCTGTCATGACAGCCACAGCGACTGAGGCAGAACACTTTTTTCTCATTTATTTTTTTTTTAGACTTGGGAATTCAAGAGGATTCTTGAGAATTGAAGGGCAGGCAGCTGAGAAATACTCAAAAATCATTTGTTGGTGAGTGTATAAACCCACTCTTACACTGAAAGAATATGTGGATGTTCTTCATTTGTTCAGGTCTAACGCATGCATTAGTATAAACTTCGAATGAATCTACTTTGCGTAGGAGCTCTCCATTACATACAGATGATATTCTGGAAATCAATGACTAGTTGAACTGCCTCCAATGTTAATAGTCTTATAATTAAAACCAATGCTATTCAATCATCCATCTCTTCTTATTTTCTTTAAGCATCTTTCTATATCATGAATGTCATGCCCTGCAGCCCAACAAGCTTAGCTGAGAGACAGAACTAAGACAAAAATCCCATTGTCCAAATGCTTGCTCAGAGGGTGCTGCAGAAGGCTTGGGCTAGAGAACATTGGCGTCAGTTTGCTTAGTAAGTGACGAAAGCAAATGTGTACAGAGTAAATCAGAAAGAATCTGAAGAGCTTACCTAAAGCCTAGTAATCACTCAGTTCAAAATAAAAATACTTAGAACTGTAATTAGCAAATAATATTTATTTCTGATCCTTTCTTGTATGGGTATGATGAAGTTACAGAGAATAACAAAAGATGACAAAAGACCATGACAAGTCTGAACAGGGATCATTACATGAAAAACATTCATAATAGCTAAAAATAGAATGAATTAATTTTCCATAGAAGAGCTGCGCAACTGGTGGGTTCTCACCGACATTGACAGAGGTGGAATGGTCAGATGTCGGCTCTACTATTTTTTGATCTTTTAAAGAGAAACATTATTCATAAAGGAGTAATTGCTTTGTGTGCCATTGTCAAGAACAATAGATTTCTTCAAGAAACCAGAGAGAAGACTGTTAAGGATGTTATGAATTGCACCTCCAACTTCATCTAAGCCTGAATGGAAAGGCCATTGATATTACTGTCAACTTTACCCCTTTGATAGAATAAGTCTCACAGTTCCAGGACAAATTCATTCATTTTCTCTGTTATCTCTGCCAGGTCTGTCATCACTTCTTGCTGAGTCCAAGGAGAGAGGTTTTTACTGGCAGGTGAGAGCATGTTATTTAAACTCATCTCTGGTTGTCACAGCTGCTGCTCAAGGATCTTCCTACAGCAACCGTGGATCCTTATGGCTTGTCCTTAGAACCCATTGTTACACTCGGAGACACTCTTGAGTCCCTCTATAACATGTATTGCTTATGTGCATCTTACTATTTTCTCACATAAGCTTTCTATTACTGTCGTGACTTCTGAGTCTTCCCCTGACATACAGACGAGTAGGTACTTGCCCTGAGTTTCTTGGTAGCACTGCCAGTATCTTGGGGTCACTTCTGCCTCCATGACCTGGCTAGGTTATTAAAGACATTTCTGCATTGCTTTATATTAGATCTTCTGAGTTTATCTCAGACATAAAGTAAAGTCTACCAGTCACATGACCCTGTATCCTCTGTAAGTTGCCTAGCAATTGGGAATTTTAGCTGAAGAAACCTCTGAGTTCTAGAATTAGGACTTCGAGGGAAGAATAGGAAAATGTGTCTGATTGGAGCTTTGTCCATTTCTGTGTTTCAGCTGCTAAAATTTCTAAGTACTCCAATCAGCAACTGAGTGACCAGGACCTGTACAATAGATGGGCAAGTCATTTTCCCTTTTACATTTTTTTTAACAGGTAGAAGGTGGTGCTAGCAATTTGTCATCAACTCTTCATTTGATTTCTATTTTGATTGCCATTTGGTAAACGACATATTACTGGAAATGAAAGTTCTAGATGGATATGCTTCTAAAAGCACATGAAACCTGGTAAACAATGAGAAGAGTCCAGAGAAGCGCCACAAAGATGATCGAGGGCTGGAGCACCTCTCCTACGAAGATAAGCTGAGAGAGTTGGGGTTGTTCAGCCTGGGAAAGAGAAGACTCTGGGGAGACCTTATAGCGGCCTTCCAGTACCTGAAGGGGGTTACAGGAAAGGTGGGGAGGGACTTTTTACAAGGGTCTGCAGTGACAGGACGAGGAGTAATGATAAAAAGCTGGGAGAGGGCAGGTTTAGACTAGGTACAAAGAACAAGTTCTTCACCCTGAGGGTGGTGAGACACTGGAACAAGTTGCCTAAGGAAGTTGTTGATGCTCCATCCCTGGAAGTGTTCAGAGCCAGGTTGGATGGAGCCTTGAGCAACCTGGTCTAGTGGGAGGTGTCCCTGCCCATGGCAGGGGGTTGGAACTGGATGATCTTTGAGGTCCCTTCCAACCCAAACTGTTCTGTGATTCTATGATGACTCTTACTAAAGGTGCTGTCACTGTTGGAAGGTACTCCTACAGGAGATATAACTAGATATCAGACTGCTTTTCTTAAATATATTATTTCTGTTGACAGATGGACTGTAAGAAATGAGGTACAGCACAGAAATGATCAAAAGCTCATCTTATATTTTACTACACTGAAATTAGCCATTATTTTCTAGCTTTTCTTTTTTTGAGTAAACAAAGACCTGATAGACAGATAAGATGTTAAAGGGAGTGAAGTACCACCAGTGAGTTTCTTGACTATCAGATTTTTTGACAGGTCCCAGCTGAACACTTGTTACTTTTGTTAGGTTTGTTGGTAGCCAATCACTCAAGAATTGTGATATCATAGGTCGTAATTTCCTTATCATGAAAGGAAATAATTCTTTTCAAAGTCAGTAACTTGTTTCTACATCTACAAATCTATTAACATGTTGAGTGAAATGGTGTTAGGAATATGCTAGGGTTTTTTTTTCCTTTTACTTACGTTGGTTAATAAAGTAGGATATCTAATTCTTGCTGCTTGTAAGTGTTATTCAAATACCTTTCCATCAGCTAACCGATGGCTACAGGAGACTAGAAGTTTAGGGAATTGTAATTCTCAGTGAAAACCCAGTCAAATTTCTTAAACTTTTTCACAGTTGGTGTTAAAAGATCTCCACAGGATCTGGTGGGATTATAAGCACCAGAATTTGATCACTCCAAATTAATTGATTGGCATTTGGAAACCTATCTTATCCCAAGTTCCAGGTCTCTTCCATCCTTTCTTGCTTGTCTCTGAGAACAAAATTCCTCATTCTTACTACAGGCATCTTCTCTTTCCCTTCTTTGTTAAGGGGGCAGAGAAGCCTTGTGGAAATGGGCACCTGGGAGGGGATAGTCACAGTCTCATACTAAAAGTTTTGAAGATATTCAGAACTCTGCTAATAAGCCCTCATTTATTCTTTTAATAAATAAAGAATCAAAACAAATCCCACTTCTTTAAGAAGCTTTAATCCACTTCTTGGCTGTTGTTTAACTTGTACCCCAGAAATGCAACCTCATGGAAGAGCTATTTTCCTGTTATCTCAGCAGTTGCTTGAGAAATTTCAGATGATCACGTACGAATGCTCAGATGTCGTCCTTAGTCAGGTATGTAGAACAGCACTAACACGATTGCTAGCATGACATCAAAAGATTCAAGGAAGAGCAAAATAAAATGTTGTGAGTGTAAAGACGCTTAGAGACAAAGCAAGTCACAGAAGCACAAATACTTAAATCACAGGTACTGAAATAACTCTCATAGCCAATTATCTCTGTGTATCAAATATCATTTTGTGAGCTTGGGTGCAAGAATTTGTATTGAGTTCTTGCTGAATGAATCATTAAAAGAATCAAAACTTTTACACAAGAAGCAAAATAAATTTCTCAGGAAAACAGCTTTCTTGAAAACTCTACTTTTTCATGAGTATTTATTTTCCACTCCTCAGTAAGCACAACATTCAAATGTGAGGAATTTAGAAAATAAGTAATAGATTGATTTTAATATTCTGATCCATACTGGGATTCCTCCTCTCCCCAATTTAGTAGGTGTTTTTTAAACACCTTCGTAACAGGCTGATGACAACATTAAGCAATTAATTGAATCACAGAAACAACTACAAAGGATGCTCAATGTGATACTCACTCAAAGCAGGAATTTGTGCAACTCCTGACTTGAATTTTGGGGATTCATTGTCTTCACCCAACAAATATGCATTTTCTTGTTTTACAGTCTTGGTCATCTGAGTTTACCATGCTCTGCTCCAAGCGAAGAATGACTGTAGCCCAAAGACTTTTGAGATTTTGTTATTGTGATGGACATTGCTCATTTCTCTGGGGACACGAATACATCATTTGTTATGAGGTCATATTCCTGTCCTGATCTCCAGTGTCTCAAATCTGTAAGTATATCAGGACAAAATTAATCACATTCACACCTTTTAAAGCAGATTTACACATTTCACCAAGCTGTTACGTTGTAGCTGTATAAGTTATAAACAGCTATACTGGAATAAAGCCCTCCAGTTTGGACTTCAGTCATTCAATGAGGAATAGAAACTGATCCTTTCACTGCATGTTTAACTGGTACTGTTGCATCTTTTACCTATTTGGCTATTTCTACTTGATCCAGGGTGAATTACTGCCACATTGATAGCTAGTTTGTCTTTCCCAGTGTTATAGGAAGATCCCTCATGGCTCTGTGAACTGTTTTCACTAGGAGAGCAAGATAATAGATGAAGAAATAATAAGACAGAAGGAAGCATCAGAAAATTAAGAAAAAGGTTTTATTGTCCATTGTACTGAAATTATGTTTTTATGTGCCTTGCAGCCCCTTTGATTTAGGTTCCATTCAGCTGAGACTTAGAACTAGGATGCTGAGACTGGCTTATTGCAAGAGGTATAAATAACAGATATCATTAATAGTTTGTGCATGGGCTCAAACCCCAGATGATCTGTGCGAATGGAGAAATCAAGTACGGAACTAGAGAAACGTTAAGGTCGTTTAGCCTGCAAGAGGTAGGATAGCAGCCAGGACATCTAAAGTCTATCCCTAATCATCTGTCATTTAGATAATCTAGATAGCTATACCCTCCACCACTGCTCCTTTTTTTTTTTTTTTTTTTTTTTTTTTTTTTTTTTTTTTTTTAATGAGAAATGGATTTGCTTATACTGGAGATGATAATTCAGTCTAAAAACCATACCTTGTGAATTTGGCAAGAGCGTGAACTAAACATTTATCAAGCACAATTAAACCCAAAATTCTTAAAAGCACAGATTTGAAATCTGAATGCCTTAACTTTTTTCCCCAATTGGTTTTCACTGAGAAGACAACTTTTTTTCCTTCTTTCTTTTACAGTTATGTTAAAGTTTATCCAGAATATTTTCTTAACTTTCAGCTCAGCTTCCATCAATATTTTGAGTTTAGAAACACAGGACTAAAGTTTGCAAGTGCAACCAAAGCTCATTTGACCAGAACAGTCTCAGCCTCCGAATTGGAGCTCATTTTGTTAGTAAACATGTCGTCAAATTGGGAGGCTAATAACAGAGCAGAGAATGAGACCAACAAACCTCAGGTTCACATTTAAGTCAAATAAGTGAATGAAAATGAACGAAAAGTAAAACATTTCTACGTCCCAAACAAACTGTGAACAACTTGTTGCCCCCTCTTCCTGACGCACCCCCCATCTCAAGCAAGCTACTGAACAAAGAGTAAACCTGGAAGGAAAGACACAATATGGGGTTTTATTTACTAAGCCTGTTTTTATCTAGCAAATGCTTTTGTAGTTAAAAATATGCTTTACTTCTGTCTGACTTTAATAAACTACATCATCAATGTTTAATGCTCTTTTGGTATGTTTGAATTTAAGAATTCAAGTATATTTACCTTTAAAATTTGGCAGATAGTTTACGGAACTCTAAATTGTTTCAGAACTACACTGCTTCACTCTTCACACACAAGCTTTGTATTTAAGTATGTATTTTATATATTTAAGTAGATGTATTTTAACTTTTATTTAATCATTTGTGCTCTACTGCAGTAAACCAGCTTAAAACTTGTAGGCCTAGCGGCATTCTAGCTCTATGGAAATAAGGTCAGAAGATCCTGAGCCCTTACCTCCTCATTTAGGAATAAGCATGGAAAAAACAATTATAGCAATGAAAGTTACAGAAGAACCTGTGTTTATCTCCCCCAGATTCCTCATATCTATTGTAAAAAATGAGCCAAACAAGGTCAGAAGAAGAGGATTTCCCCCCACCTCTTCTTTTTTTTTTCCTATCTAGTAGCCCTTGCAAGAATTTAGCAACATGAAAAAGCCTTACAGTACAGCTGGTCACAGTTCTGCAACAACTCTGTGGAAGAGATACACGGCACAGGGAGTCTGGAGCATCTAAAACGCCACCAGATAAGAGATACCTGTGATGTTCTTACTATTTACTGTGCACATCTGTCCTATCAGAAGCCAGGTTTATCTATCGCTTGGGTACTTGAACAAGAGGAGCAGATCCACTGACAACAATCAGGGCTTGCCAGCAAGTTAGTGATCAAGTAAGTCAACACTGACAATGCAGATCTGAGATCAAATCAGGAAGGCGAACAAGGAGACTGAGACCAGCATTGAGTCAAGTGCAACACACATACAGTACAGCTCAAGTAAGCACTGGAACTAAGTGCCTGAGCTTCAATGCAGTGCCTGGCCAAAGGGAACGTGTGGATGGTGAGATCCCAGCAGAGGCTGCTCAGGGCAGTTAGAGCCTGTTCATACTCAGGGCTCTGGCTGCCCTGTTTAAAGACATCAGTATTACAGATTTCACGCTTTAGGAAGGACTGATGAAAAAAGAGAGACTTTTCTAGTTTTGTTACACCTGGTTGATGAAGCATTTTTAGAGTAGCGGTATGGGAAATAATGCTGCTAGATTTTTTGAAAGGTGATGTATTTTTTGATGAGACTGGAGTTCAGGTAGCAGTATAATGTCTCACCTTTCCTTTAGTTTTTCTAATAGCCACTGCTTTTTCCTGAGAGACTCTACTCTTAAGTGTGTTTGGCTTTTAAAATGATAGCCCAATTATCTGGGGAAAATCTGAAGTATGATCTTAATTATGAAAAGATGGTTCTGAATTGTGAGTAGTTTTGGGTGAAGCCATGAGGCTTATTAGGAAAGTTTCGCGACAGCTGCTATATGAATGACTATGGCAAGAGATGTGTAGAAACAGATCCCTGGCTGTGTGCAACAGATGAATTCTAAGTGTTCATTGCTCTTTCTAAAAGATTAGTAATTATGCATCACTGTGTGCAGCTCTTGCTTTTTTCCTTGCATCTGCTTGCCTAAAATGGTGTTCCTTTCACCAAGGGAGCTTGGTGAATATTCCTAAATTATAGGATTTATTGAATTGCAATTGGTTATCTTGCTTTGGTAGTTTCTTAACACAGATGTTGCTTCAGTGAATCTGTGGTCTGTGTATATTGGTGTAACATTTCTGGAACTACTCAGACTTACATGAAAAATAGCAAGAAATCTTATCAGAATGGGGTCTGTCTCATAAAACTGGGTGTAGTTGTGACTGACAGGTAGAATGGGGTGCTAGAATGGATCTGCTCTAAATGACTCGGCACTTCCTGGGACAGTTGTGACTTAAATACAAACACCATTCAACAATGCTGTGGAAAAATATGTTGCATTGATTTAGCTGACATTTCCATAAGTTGTTCTGATTTGGTTTCACAGAGGAAATGCTCTGGAACCTCATTCAAATGCCTCATCTGTCTTGAATAACTGCTTCTGGACGTCATAGAGGAAAAAGTTAGAAACAGAAGAGACGTAGGAAAAGATGGTTGCAGACATGTTGTTGTAGTGGAAGGGTTGGTGACATCTGTCTCATTTTCATTCTTTAGGAGGCACATACTGCTCTTAGAACCATATGTTTGCAGTAGAAACAGGTCAGCGAAGATCTGTATCTCAGGATATTTGTCTAAGGAACAGGATGAGCATTTTATATGTCAGATCTGAAAACACCAGAAAGTGGAATTGGAAAGTAATCCCCCTGAAAGATGGATCCAGCTCCATGTGGTTATGGCTATGCTGAATGTACAGAGGTGTCGCCATCAGCATTATTTTCTTGGGGTGTATATTTAAATCAGATTCAGTTGTATACAGTTTCCGTGTGAAGCTACATCTTTCTCCTCTAGAAAGAGAGAGTATCCATATGTTCTAATGATTTTATCTGATATGTACTTATCTGCTAAAGGCTTATCTGTACTGTTTGGGGTATAATCCTCAAAGCTTTTCAGGCCAGGACTTCAGGGTTTGAAGAGAAATAGGATGCTGTATTGCTTAGCCAGGAACTAAGCTATGAACTTATTATTTTTATTATTTTTAAAAAAAACCACTAATTGCTCTAGGAGATCCTTGCTATTGCTTTTTTCCATTCCTTCACCAGTGCTCTATTTCCATCAAATCAACATATTATTTTCATTAAATATAGAATTAAATGCATTTATTCTTTTAAATAGATTATCTGGGCAAATTCTTATCCATTTTAATACTGTAAATCCATGTTAGCGGTAGGGCAAGCTTCAGGCTTACCCAATTGGAATCCCATTAAAATCAAGAAGCTTTGCACTGGTGCTATAAGGGATAAGGGATTTTCAGGAGTCCTCCACACAGACATATATGCTCACTAAGTGTGTCAGGAAGAGGTATAACATCATAATATTCTGATTCTTTTTAGAGTATCCATGAGAGATTTTACATCTGTTTAACTTGTTCTCAGTTATTGTATGCACATTGTACTCTCTTAAATGGGTATGGCTGAGCGACAGGGTGGTAGTTTGACCATTTACCTTCTTCTTGTTAGTGCTTCCCAGTCGGGGATCACTATGGAGGAAGGCTGAGACTGCCTCTTACCAGAAAACAATTGGCTGCACTTGGAGGAGGAGGTTTGTGGAGTGCAGGGGTGGGCACATGAACAGCAGGAGATGCATAACCTATAGCACAGCTGAGATCAGAAAGTGCTGAGAAAGGTGGGACTAACACATAATCAGGTCTCATGCAATAGAAAATATTTTTTTCCTAGTGACCAGAGATGACTTTTATTGGAATTCAAAATTCATTGAAGAGTTTGGACCAAGACCAAGTTTAAATGAAAAAAAAATTGTACCTGCTAATACACTCCAGTGGAATTAATGTTTTTTATTTCTTTTCTGCTTCTTCTTGAGTTTCTTCAACTTCAGAAATTCTTACACTCATTTTTGCTCTTAAAATCTGTGTGGGATTTTTAATGTTTTGTTTATTTATTTTTTTTTTTAAAGTCTGCTCATGGTGGTTTTATGTACTTTGTAAGAAGAAAGGTCTAGTCAGTCTTGCATCAAAGTCCTGGCAGTCCTAGGATCCAATAGAATAGAATTGATTGTTCTGTTGGAAGGGACTTACAATGATCATCTAGTCCAACTGCCTGAACCACTTCAGGGCTGATCAAAAGCTAAAGCACGTTGTTGAGGGCATTGTCCAAATGCCCTTTTGAAAGGTCCAAATGCCTCACTGACACACTTAGTGAAAGGTTTGGGGCATCAACCACTTCTCTAGGAAGTCTGTTCCAATGTTTGACCACCCACTTGGTACAGAAATTTTTCCTAATGTTCAGTCTGAACCTCCCCTGGCCCAGCTTTGAACCTTTCCCACGTCTCCTGTCACTGGATCTCAGGGAGAAGAGCTCAGCACCTCTTTCTCCACTTCCCCTCCTCAGGAAGCTGTAGAGAGCAGTGGGGTCACCCCTCAGCCTCCTTTTCTCCAAACTAGACAAACCCTGTGTCCATAGTAACCCTTCACAGGACGTTCCTTCCAGCCCTGCCACCAGCTTTGTTGCCCTCCTCTGAGCACATTCAAGGACCTTCACATCCTTCTTATATGCGGGGCCCAGAACTTCACATAGTACTTGAGGCAAGGCAGCACAAATGTGAAATCATCACTGCCTTTGCCCGGCTGGTCATGCTGTGTTTGATGCACCCCAGGATGCGGTTTGCCCTCTTGGCCACCTGGGCACACTGCTGACTCCTGTTGAGCCTGCTGTCGACCAGCACCCCCAGATCCCTTTCTGCAGGGCTGCTCTCCAGCCACTCCTCTCCCTATTTATATTCTTTCCAGAGTTACTCCTTGGGAGTATATATTCCATTTTGGCCTTGTAGATTCACTATAACTGATATATATCTTTTTGCTAGAAAATTTTGGAAACACTGCGGTTGTGCAGGATAAATCTGACTCAGAACTCGGTCAGGTAAAATAACACTCCATTTCATAACATCTATTAAATTACTGTTCTTCCCAAGGTCAGAAATGCCCCACTTCCTAGATATCACTATTTTATTTTTTTTTTTACTAGTATAGCATTATCTTGGGCAAGAGATTACCCCTTGACTTGCTAATGTCTTCTAAGGTTATGAATATTCTGGAATCATATTGAATACTGCAGAAAAAAAAAGAATGTGAAAACTCTTTTTCTCCCAAGAAAAACAAGCTTATAGAAGTCCATCACAAGCAGGCTAATTGCTTATTTTACCTTTTTAAATTTTTTTTTATTTTCCTATTCTATTTTGTTAGGAGATTGTATGCTGTTTGTTACTCAGCACCACGGATTTTCAGCCATGCTGCTGTACAGTCTTTGCCTTCCACAGCTAAGAATATGTTTCATTAGCTACATGCAAACTGAGAATGGGATTCCATCACCAGGCAATTACTGATACACATATATGTGTTTTGTATTATATATATTCATGTAAATGTATTTTCTTCTCCCTGCCCTTCTGCTGGCATTATGATGTGCCACTTACGCAATACTGTCCCTAAAGGAAGGAACACGCTGTCGCAGGAGTCTTGTTGCTTGCCAGGGGCAATCTGGGAAGCCGCAGAGAGACCACTGAGGCTTGTCCAACCATTGCACCAGTACTGCACTTTGTTCATTTTCACCAGTACCGCACTTTGTTCATCTTCACCAGTACCATCTGCATTAACACCAGTCCCAAGGGAGGCCTGGGGAAAATTAAGAGATACTACAGAGCTCTAGGAGCAAAAGTGAAGGACATGGGAACCACCACCGACTCTCTGTAGTCCTAAGTTGGACTTGCTATAGGGGACAGTCTCCAATAGAAGTGGATGCATTGTGTGAGTTACTAACTGGCTGGGTGGCTGGTGTTCCGTGCAGCTTCTTGGCTTTTGTGACAATAGGTCCTTCTTTGAAAAACAGAGCGAGAGGTATGATCCATCCACAAACCATGTAAGAGCACTTTCACCAATAGGGCTGACAAGCAGATGAAACTTTAAAGTATGTATGTCGTGGGCTGCAATTAACACGGGAAGATGAAGAAAACAATTGCAGGGGTGGTAAGTGCATGAGGCAGAGTAATAAAAGTCTTGGAAAGGGTAAAACTGGTCAAAAGAGAGCACAGCAATGTCTGTACAGAAATGCATACAGCCTGGGAAATAAGAAGGAGGAGCTGGATCTCCTGTATGTGGATGCAGAACTGCAATGCCATTAGAATTGTCAGGATGGTTAGTATGACTGGAGCTCTGTGATGGACAGATACAGGATTTTTGGGAAAGACAGGCAAGGAAGACAAAGAGCAGGGTGTTACCCTCTACAAGAAAGGGCTGCTCAGATGTGTGAAGCTTTTCTATAGACTAGACAACAGGCTGACTGAGTGCTTTTAGGTCAGGGTCGGGGGGAGACCAGTAAGGGTGACATTATGAAAGGGATGTTACAGACTACCTGGTCAGGGTAAAGTACTAGATGAAGTCTCCAGATTATTTTGTTCCTATGCGATTGGAGAGTCTGTCCTGCCACTTACTGAAAGGGTAGCGTGGAGGGATGCAAACAATTCAGGAGGCTTCTGGGGGGTGTAAGGATTAGCCTTTTAACATGGATTAGCTCAGGTGTAGCTGTCTGTGTGGTAAAGATACGTAGTCAGGTGAGTCCTGGTGCCTATGAGTTCCTGGACTAGATGGCAGTATGAGCATTATGATACCTTGAGCTGGTCTTGAAGGAGATTCTGAAGCAATCCATTTCTCTTCAAAAAGTTTCCTTCCCTGAACCTTTGCAGTAGGTATGAATGCTCGATTTTGTAGGTATTCATTTGCAGTTGTTTTTATTTATTTAAACTGAAGCAAATAACAACGTAAGGGATTATAAACTCTGTTAAGGACAATTAACCTGTCTTTTGGAGTAATATGAGTGGATCTCCTTTCCTGACTATTGTATCAAAGATACATAATTTAAGAAAAGCCAACCAAACAAAAACATTCATTACACCTTCTCTGTGACTATGCAATTCATGTTGCTTGTCTTTCTGAACCTTTAAAAAATAACTCGGTGTAAACATGTGGACCATGCACAAGGCCAATTGAGACAGTTCAGAAGGCAGTAGAAGTAGCACACCTTATCAATCTGTATCTTTAAAAGTCAACAAATTAAGTCCAGACTAATAAAAGAATTATGCAGATGTTCTTAACATTATGATGTTGTCCAGCTGATTTATGGTGTGACCAAGGACACTAAAAGGCTTCTAAGGGCTCCGCTTTGTTCTGGCTGGGGATAAAATGTGATAGCAACTCTTATATGCTGCTGGTCTTTAGTGTTAGAAAGAAATAATGCTCTCCGGAAACACTGATATGTGACCTTTTTCTCGTATTGCGATCATTCAAATACTGACACTTAAGTTAGCCTGAAATACCTTCAGGAAAATGTCCTTGAGCTGAATGGAGTATCTCATCCCTCACAAAGAATCTCGTATTTACACCTGCTATACTAAAATTGTGTTTCTGAGAACTATTACCCAAAGAAACAGGATGGAAATTGTTGTTTTAATCAAAAAATTGTGATTGTGGAATACAGTAGAATTCTTAACCAGGAGTATTAGCACCTATAGCTTACTTCTGTGCCTTGATCACATGTTTTTCTTCTGTCTTTTAGTCTCGGAAAATGTAAGATAACATGCACGTTCTCTCTCCCAGTGATTAATAACTATACATATAATTCATCTGTTTAACACTTGCAGAAGACTATGGGTCTTTATTGGTATATTTTCCTAAAAGGAATAAAAATTATACCCATCTCAACTTCTAGCCTTAGTATTGAGACTGCCCAGACAAAACCTCATTTAGCCATCGGCATAGCACCCCTTTCTGAAAATCTGTGGTAATTCTTTTGAATGTTTGTTGTTTCAATGTTCATCTCTACTCTTTGAACACATCTAATGGTTAGTGTTTGAAATAAAATGAATCTTTACTGGGTTTTACTAAAACTGTGAAAAGGAATGAATGAGATAGTCACTGTTGCTATTGTACAGAAGCATACTCAGATCACGTCTTTAAAACAATTTGATCTAAAAATATGAGAGAAGATGACAACTTCTTCGTCTACAAAAGCAAGATCTTGCCACTTATGTTTTAATATCTCTGGGAAGGATGGAGATGCAGTAATCTGGTTTCCTTATTCTCCCTAATATCAAAAAGAAGCTGGACAAACATTTAGCTAAAGAGACACAAGGTTGGAAATCTGAGCAACTTTGAGCAAACAGACAAGTGTGAAACACCCCACCTGAATCTGTAAGAGAAATCAGCACAAATGAAAAGTGATATGGTGACTTGCAATCTTTCTATTCAACTATTGATTGTCTACAATTTAAAAGAGTTTTCAGTTTTGTGAATGTATTGTGAACATCTCCGATGATGCACATTCAAGTCCAAGAAAATTGCAGTGTATCCACTGCTTACACAGTCTTCTCTGTGACTTCTTTGGGAAGTGAGTGGCTCATAATTTAACATGTCTGTGGTTGACCTCTCCTCATCAACATTCTGAGAATTAACATTCCACAATATTCTGTGGGAGCTGCATGAAGTTCTTGTCCACTTCTGTTCAACGTATTTTGTATTGCAGCTGTTGTGCTTGCAGAACTTGCAAGATCATTCATTCTCAAAGTAGTTTGTCTTCCTGACTACAAAATTTACTGTATCTACTCTGCATTTTCATTTGTTTCAAATTTAGAGGGGATGAAAATCAATTATAATCGTACCATAAGACGTGGTAAAGTAAGATCCATAGATGTGCATTAATTTATGTGATGTGTTTCACTTTCAGAAAGTGGTATTTGAACATGGCAAAACTTATACATTGCCCAAATTAGAACAGATATGCCACTTCCTTAGAGGTTTTAGCAAAATGTCTTTGCTTGATCTATATAAAAGTGGCAGAATTAATGTTATGTGGTGCAGGGGAACTTACAGTTAAACCTAAAAATTCCCTGACATTTCTAGATGAAGTAACAAAAAATACCTTTATTGATGATGATTAAATGGAAGATGTGCTTTTGGACTCAAAAATGTTACAATGTTATGCTGGTCACTGAAGGGAACTACTGTTTTCCTCTCATTTTTTATGACAGAATCAGATGGTACTAAAAGTTTACAAATGACATTTCCTGTTAGAGATGAGCACCAGCTGTATAGCTTGGACATGGATTTCAAGCCACAAAGTTGTTCAAATCTGAGGGATTAGTTTTCTTGTCTATCATCACTCTAAATATAGAGATGTATTTTAGAGATGCCTCTCTAAAGCGTGTTTTCTCTTTTGTAAATTGCATCCTATTTCTGTCCCCCTACACCCCCCTCATTCTGTACAATTAACTGTATTTTAATCTAGCTGTATGATGCATTCTGTTCTGAACAGGGACCATCATTTATTACAGTCATTTTCTGCAGTGTCTGTAAATTAGATAATTATTCTCACCAAGCTTTCCAAAAGGAGAGTCAAGTTGGTTTTTGCTCAGCAATGTATGCATTCTGAGTAATTCAGCAGTATCCAAATAATTATCTCTTTAGAGTTCCGAGGCGGTAGAACAATAGCTAAAAGCAACAGTGAACTTCTTTTCCCAGAGAGGGGTTACAGAAAGATGCAGTCTAAACTCTTATGTTGTTCTCCTGCTAGGTCTCACAAGATAAGTAGTCTCTGGGTGCAACACAAAAGAGGGAGGTGGATAACCCAGGGTCCCAACTCTTTGAAAAACTTTTGAGTCAGGTATTGCATGTATTGAGGCCTGGCACTGAC
Organism: Leptosomus discolor; assembly: GCF_034619465.1. Taxonomy (NCBI): domain Eukaryota; kingdom Metazoa; phylum Chordata; class Aves; order Leptosomiformes; family Leptosomidae; genus Leptosomus; species Leptosomus discolor. The sequence continues at coordinate 78,473,632 of NC_141394.1, read as the reverse complement.
TCCTAAGTTATTAGAAATCAGAACATTGGTTTCTGCTTTTTGAACCGAATTGTTGCTTGAAATCCCACATGCTAGATAAAACCCCCTCATTCATAACCAACAGATATTACTAAATTTGGTGTTAAACTTTAGTTCAGGGTTGATCGTCTGTTTCCTAAATTTCCTGTTTTCTGTGTCAGCATCTCCGTGCATGAGTAATTCTAGCTAATTTTCTTTTTAACTTACTCCCTCATAAAAATTCACCCATACCACTTTTCTGTAAGGAAAGAAGAATTTCTGTGTGCTTTGCATTTGTTTCTTTCATTTTCATTTCCCTCTCTTTTTAGTGGGCAGTATTACCATTACCGTAATTTTAATGTAGGGTAAGGACTCTGTGTCTCTCAGGATAAACATCACTTCAAATTTCATTTCCCACTGCTTGTGGTTACAAAAGATTTACTACAGCAAAGACGTCCACATCCTTCTAACATCTCACTAAATCAATTAAAAATATTAGAGTCTGCTTAGGACTGAGAGGGTGTATTATACAGACCTAACATAGTTATTTAGAAATAGAACTGCATTCTGGAAATCTCATCCACTACTTTTTCTTAAGCACTCTTTCTTTCCTCCTAGAACATCTTCACCATGTCTCAGTTGGGAAATGATGTTTTAGCAAGAAATCTGACCTTATTATTGTTCCATAGAGCTATATCCAACAATATAGCCATAATTTCTAATTGAATATTTTTTTCAATTTTTGCAAAATCAAAACAATAGTACTTTCTAACTCTGCTGCTCCATATCTCAGGAAACAACTTCAGTGCTGTAGAAAGGTACCGGCATACTTGCATTTCTGAAGGAATCTATGTGAAAAATATTGCAGTGGAGGGGATAAGCCAGAAAGATTACTGTGTTCCAAACTGACAGAAATTTCTGTACTTTAATGAAAACAAAGCTGAACTCTTCTCTCACCTTGCTATTACACAGTTCAAAGCTGGTAGCTGAAGGTAAACAAGTAAGCACCTCAGATGATAAAGATATGTTTCCAAGCTTATGCATAGTAATATCAGTCTTTTTTTTTTTTTTTCTGCAAATATTACAGAGCATATACCAGAATCATGTATAATAGTACATTCACAATATTCCTTCAGTCATGTCTGTAGTTAAAAGCTGTCTTAAGCACAACATGGAGGCATGATATCTTTGCTGGTTTTCTGAACTTGGACTGAATTGGATGGCTCCACTGTGAATAAGAATAACATATATTCTGAAGATTGAAATTTCCTTGTGACACTTGGTCTACAAAGACTGAGTGTTTTGCTAACCAGAAAGCTTGTGAAGAAATGTACTTAGCTTGCATAAACCCATGTGCTGCCCTGCAGACAGAAGATGATGTCAGACATATCTGTTTGACTACCTTGGGGCATCAGAGCTTGGTTTGACTCCCAGTTTAATTTTAGTACTAGTATAAAACCTTTATTCCTAAAACGTAATACTTCATGTTCCTTGCCATAAGTCTTAGTGTTGGAACTCGGTGGACAGTCTAAATAGAGGGTGCTTTGTTGCACAGAGATTGATAGGAATCCACTGAATTGCTCAGACCTATGCCTGGCTGTGTCGAACAAGTGTCAGCCTGCTTCTTGTACAGAAGCTTACTTAACACCTGCACTTACCGATCTGTAAGGAGCCTTAATTGTGTGATAACAATGGTCTTTCCAGACCTTAGTATTTTAAAAAAGTCTGAGAAGGCAACAAACCTTAACATCCCTTGATCTTTCTGCCAAATTACTTTTCCCTCTCATACTAAATCTTAGAATCATAGAATCGTAGAATGTTTTGGGTTGGAAGGGACCTTAAAGATCATCTAGTTCCCACCCTCCTGCTGTGGGCAAGGACACCTTCCACTAGACAAGGTCGCTAATGCCATCTATTGTTTGCTAATTCAGGTGATTTAAACTGACATGATTGCATGGAAGATTTTACAAAGTCTTTTTTTAGCCTGGAAGGACGTGACGCTATTTATGAGTCAAAGTAGGCTACATTTATTTGTCACTGAGCCTATGATTTATTTGGCAGCATTACTGGATTTTACAGATTTATCTGTTTATTTTGTGGCTGTCATACAGTGCCCTTTACTTAGTGATGGACCAATACATTTGTTTTTGTTTGCTTAGTTTTTCCCCATCAGTAAACAGCTCCAGACTCTCTTAATTTGCTTAAGCCATATGCTTTCCAGAGGCTTTGGCCATTCATCTAAGATAAGAGGCATGATGCACAATGTGCTATGCATAGGTTACCTTGTTCTGTCCCAGGTGTATCAAGTATAATGGAGACCTTTTCTTTTTTCTTCTTGTTTTATAAGTAGTACTATTAATTTCTGTGTGTACATTGATGTTGCAAGTCTACAAACAGCTGAATGAGAAGCTGCTTGTGGGAGTGAGGAAGCCTATGAATTATTTTAACTCTTTAATGATCACTTTGAATTTTATGACAGTAGATTTTTTATGTGTGATTTTAAAACAAACAAATAAAAAGTCCCGCTTTTCCAGAATTAAATGCACTGAAAATAGAAAGCTACAGATCGTTCTAAAAAGCCTGGTGAATTTAGTAAGAATAAACCAAAAAAATTTTACAGAAATGTAGATAAATTATAGAAGTGGAAAAACCAAGTTCCCTAGAAATTACTCTAAAAACCCTATAGAATTTAATAGAAAATGAGAATATTTTTAAAATTGCTTTTTTAACCAGCCTATAAATTGTTAAAATGAGTATATCATTCTCTATTAAACTCTTTAAGGAGGCTCTGAGAGTCTCTAATTCTCTATTCAGTTTCAAAGGAGTAATCCCAATTCTGCAGTCTTTCTCACATGAATGGATTCATTGACATCGGTGGATTTGTTCAGAAAATGCAAAACCTGCGCTCTACATCATGCCGTGTTATAGCAAAGTTATCTTACATAAAACATTATCTTACTTTATAGTGCCAATCATTTGTACTGCAGATTCTGATATTCTTAAGGCAGAATCTATAGATCGGCTTGGTGGATGACTACCACACTAGCCTGGACAACTGAGTTCATGTCAGAATTAAGGAAATAGGTTTAGAGCTGACCAAATCATTTCACCAGTGGAACAAAAAAGAGTCCCAGGAAGCTGTATGTCACCCTAGGAACACTTCCACGTGTCCACGTGTTTTCTAAACTGCTGGATGTATTCATACTCATAGACTTCAAAATGCTATGGAGGGAGCCTTCCAGGCAAGGATTTGGATTCTCCCTGTTCATATCCAATTGTCTAAAAGGAGGTTGGCTTATCCAAGACAATTTTCTTAGTGTTCTCTGTGATAAAAAGTGGGTGAAGATATGAAAAAGAGGGAGAGTTCAGAGGAACGATTCTTGATATTTTTTATCCTTAAAAGTAGTCTAAATCAACTTTTGAAAACCCTGACTGTCTTCAGGAAAAGCTGATTCATCTTCTGAAGGTGCCTATTTCTTGCCGGGACAGCAAGTCTGTTTTAGGCCCAGAGGCATAACTGAATGTTATGTCTATATTGTGGGAAGATGTTAAGAATTTCTGTCCAGACTTGCACCACAGTCATGTCTGAGAGTTTATCAGGTGAAGTCTGGACACAAAATAGAAGAGATATTCCTCCAAACAGGACTTTCTCTCACCCTGTGCCAGTGTGAAGGCAGGCACAGCCATAATAATTTCTGTTCGTAGTGATGGGACAGAAAGACTAGATGGTCCTCACTTTTCAGGATCTACAATAAAATCATAAATTACACAAAACCAGAGAGATTATGCTTTTTTCCAATGCTAAGTCTTAGCCTATGGCCCTCCCCACGAATGACTTTACTGTGAAGTTCACCATTGGCATTTTATTTTAGGGTTCTTAATGGTCAACTAAATGGAGACATTTGATTTGTTTTTCATTTTGACTTATGCTTAATTTTGAATGTGGGTGATATGCAGTAGTGATTGAACTCATTTGCTCAACCCATTACAGGTATCTTGAATGCGTTACCTGAGATCAAAGTCTTCATGCCCTCTTGTTCATATTTGGTTTCTGAAGGTGTTTTATATTCCCCCAAAATCCAGACCCAAATCCTTTATCCTTCAGGGCTGTATTGCAGTTAGTTTGACTTTTTATTTTGAAGAGAAGCTTAACACAGAGACAGTATTCATGTTTTCTTTCCAGTCAGATGGCTATCCTGTAATACAGTTTTCATACACCACACATGAGATTTTAAAGCTCTTGTATACCAACTCTTTCTATTGCTTTCTTTTTAGTCTTTGTCAAAATAGTACTCCTGAAAGCCTTCTGTTTTACAGAAGGTGAAAAAAATAAAACAGGTGTAACCAGCAATCTCTGTGTTCCAGCACAAAGAGTAGAAGTGGCTTTGAGATTACAATGCAATTTCAGGCTCAGAAAATGCAATCCGTTTCACCTAGGAAGAAAGGGAGAAAAATGGAAATGAAAAAGAATTGCTATTGAAATGTTTTCTTACTGTCTCTTTTGGCTTTGGTTACTTCTCCCTGTTCAGGCCTGATTACTTGTTAAAGTGAAGTATATGTTTAACATTGAAATGGTGAAAGTACAAGTGGTTTACCTGAAACAAGTTGCATTCAAAAGGGAGCTGTCACCTTTCTCCCCCATATCCTCATGTCTCTATACATTCTTTTGAACCCCAGGGTAAATTAGATGGAAGAAATTATACACTAGAAACAGATTTACGTTAATGGTGATTCTAATGGTGGTAACTGGCGTTGAACAAAGGTATTTTGAAAGACTGCCAAGGAACGGGCACACTTTCAAAAGCAATCAAATTGTTACTTTGACTACTGTTACTGATCCTGTGCATGCTCTTAGGCTGCCCTAATTGTGACGGAAAACTTTAACTTAAGCCACTTCAGCAAACAGACCCTAGATTTTTTTTTCATCTAGGACTGTATTCATTAAGCTAGTGATACATTAAAAAATGATGGAGGATCTTCATTATTCCTAGCAAGCATCAATTTGAAACAGCATTGTGCCTGGCCATGTGATCAAATGTGCTTCACTGCTGTCAGTGCACTGCCTTCGCCTGTGGTGCAATGATACTGTCACCCCTCGGCAGTTACTGTATGTGTTGGGGGTTAATCCCAATAACAGCAAGCTCAGCCCCACAAAGCTGCTCACTCACTGCCCCCCAGTGGGATGGAGGAGAGAATCAAAAGGGTAAAAGTGCAAAAAATTGTGGGTTGAGGTAAAAACGGATTAATAGGTAAAGCAAAAGCTGCATGCACAAGCAAAGAAAAATAAGGAATTCATTGCCCAATTCCCATCAACAGGCAGGTGTTTAGTTTCCTGTTCCAGGAAAACAGGGCTCCGTCACATGTAACTGTCACTTGGGAAGATGTCATCATTCCGAACATCCCCCCATTCCTTCTTCTTACCCCTAAAGAGCTGAGCGTGATCTAATACGGAGTATCCCTTTGGCAAGTTGGGGTCAGCTGTTTCAGCTGTCTCCTCTCCCAGCTTCTTGTGCACCCCCAGTCTACTCGCTGGTAGGGTGCTGTGAGGAGCAGAAAATGCCCTGATGCTGTGTAAGTGTTGCTCAGCAATAGCTAAAACATCATCTAAGTACAACATCAACCCTCACAAATTCAAAACATAACACCTTAGGAGCTACTGTGAAGAAAATTAACTCTGTCCCAGCCAAAACCAGTACAGTCTGAGAGTGATCAGTCAATATATCCCGGATTCTCTTCCTCTTCCCACCTCATGGGGATATTTGGGATCTGGTATTTAAAAATTATGATATCACCACTGAACAACAATTTCTGAAAACTTTCAATATGCAGCAGCTAAAAAGAAAAGAGAAAATAAACCACTTCGCCCAAACTGTCACATTCATGTGAAAGACAATACCATAGACAGAAATCTCTTTCATTTTTTTCTTCTTTACTGCTGCCCTGCACGTTTGTGTGTTTGCGTTTTAATCTAAGGAAAACAAAATAAAAGTTTGCTATGAACAACTGTTCTACAGACCATCTAAACTGATTCTTTACTCTTTCAAATAAGTGCAGGAAAACTATTTCAAGACTGTCAAATTGGGACTAATAAAATCTGCTCATCTGAAAGGAAAAAAAAAAAAACAGACAAAATTTTTGAAAGCCTTAATATTTAAAGGCAGTTAAAGCATTTTAAATATATTTTCCTTCCTTTTTATGCTTTTAATAAAGTCAAAATATTTTGAATTGTGGTTGTTAACAAGAGAGTCTCCAGTTATAAAGTGCCAAACAAGATCAAATAAAGACATGGTTGCAGTATCAAAATATACAGAAGGGCTGCTGCAAACCAGGAAAAATAACTCTTCTCCATGACTATATGTAAGTTAAAAACCAAGAAGCTTAAATTCCGCCTGTGAAGACGTGTTTTGATCTGGAGGAATACTATTCTAGTGGCTCATGGCAAGGATCTTGAAATGGTTAATAGAACAATTACATAATTTCCTTCAATGTAAATGTTTAAGGCCAGGGTAGATAAATATTAGTCAGAAATGGTAAATGTTTATTTGACTCGGTTTGAGCCAAATACATAGCAGATAACACTTGATGCTGCTTTCATCCTTTTTTTTATATATTTATTGCTTAATACTCTACAAGTGACCACAGATTTCATCAATGAATTAGGCTTTATTTGGCCTGATAAACTAGCTTATAAACAGGGGATACCTTTCAGAAAGGAACTGAAGTAGGTTCATTTTTTTCAATGGAGAGAAGTAAGTGTCTGAAACTTAAGTAGATCAGATGAAATGAGCACTCAAAAGTTCTTACTTCTCCCCCCTGACAATGGAAAGATCCCAAGTGATTAGCTTTGAGTTAGACATAGCTGCTGTCAATGTCTAAACGTAGCTGAAATGCATCCCCACCCTGCCTAAACCCCTGAGGCCTGACTTCAGTAAACATGTTCAGAGTCTATCCAACACAAATCAGAAATGCGAAGCTCATCCCAATATGAAATGTTAGACATTTCCTTTTCAAATAACATAACTTGAATAGTGTGGCCATCTGTAAAACTGAATAGATTTGGTTGGATTCTCTCCTTTTTCTGGAAAAAGTCCAAACATAGATCAATCTTTTCTCAAAAGAGAACTCACCAAAAAAAAAAGTAAATTACATCTGTAGCAAAAATTTCAATATTTACAAAGTCTGTACATTGCAGCAATGAAGTCTGAGTCCATTTTTTTTGGAAAACGGATGGAGAGGAAAATTTCAGGATGTCAGTCTTGAAGGGACAGAGGTAATTGCTGACAGCCCTGATTTTCACACCTGAATTCTGGAAGGGAATGTGTCCTTCTTGCTGACAACTTTAAGTTGTTCCCTAGTTAAGAGGAGGGATTTTTCAAGCTATATTTTGGCACATGTTGCAGAAAGCCCAGCTGCCTAGGTCATTCCATCCATGGGTAAGTTTCAGGCATATACATATTTCATGAGAATTTGAGAAGTCTGGAAATCCTGCCTCATGTCTTTCAAAGTAAAAAAACCAACAAAATACAAGTTAAACAAATATAAAAATTATTAAAAATATCTTTAAACTTCCTGAAACAGCACTGAGACAAACAACTTGTTGTTTTGTTCTACTGTTTGCTTTTAATAATGCCACATTTGTTTATTCTTAGTCTAATTTGGGGCTTTAGTTTTTTTCTCTAATTAGCTAATAATATGCATTCATAACAATTTGTGTGATTATAATTCAACTTTAATTGTTTGTATAGTGCCCTGAGTCACTTGGCAAAAATGAGACTTATAAATATAGCTCATTATATTATTGACATGCTTTTGTAATTTTCCATCTTCCATTTAGAAATGCAATATTAAAATATTTGAAGCAATGAGCTGGGAGGAGAATGGGGGGTGCATCTATTTAATTAGCTTCCCAGAAGGAGAGAAATCTGCCTGAGATTCGGTCACTTTTGATTTTTGCTATATCCAGAGAATTCAGTAGGACCTTATTGTCAATTGCACCAATATTTACCTACATATAGATATCTTTTAAATCCACCTGAACTCTTTTCTCTTCAATGAAGTCCTCAGATATGCAGCAGTAGTCAAATAGCATCTGTCCTGATTTTGATTATTTTGTTTTGTTGCTTGTCTGTTGTATCCATTTCTGTCTTAGGTTACATCTGCTCTGTGGCCACTTAAACCGGTTAGTTTGAATACGAGTAACAGTGTAAGATACAAGTGTAGGCCAAGGTAAAACTACCCTCTGCATGTTTATGGAGTTTCTTAGGTGGGTTTTGAAATCAAAACCAATTCACTGACAGCTCAAGCTAGGCTGATATCAGTCCCCAAGCCAGTGTATTTGCAGGGAGTCTGCTTTGAAGGCATTGCTGTGACTCTGTTCCAGGCAATGATATTTGTTTTGTGTCTTCAGGTATAAGGAATTATCATGTTTCTTGATGGTATTAATAACTTAGAACTTAAGTTAATTCCTTCAACCTATATCAGAATGCAAATAGTAATGCAGTTTGTAAACCTTAAAACTTCAGTGGAAGCTGACATAAGTGGACATAATTATTACTTTCTTCTCTGGACTCTACCTAAACCAAGCTCTTTTTCTGACCTAATTTTGGACTTTCCATAAAACCAGTGAGAAACTGGGATGCTTCAGGAGGCAGACAGAGTTGTGCTTCAGTTGAGTTTTGCTTTGCCCTTCTACATTTGGTCAAAACCTGTCTTTGGTACTGAAACATAAAGAAATACTGAATAAAGGTACCTTCAAACAAGGAATATATTGAGGAAGTCCTTATTTGCAAAGTTCTAGGACACATTGCAGTAGTGAACAAGATATACATATTAATGCTTTGGATACGTTGAATATTAAACTCTAGGTTTGACTTTTTAAATTCATCACATTGATAGAATGCCCTTCTCTCTAGATCAGTGTAAACCACTGTATAAAAACAGATGTTTCCTGAGTCTGGATGCCACAAAACCACAAGAATTCCTCTTGGCCTAAACCAAAAGTCCATCTAAACCAGAACCCTGTTTGCAGTAGAGGCTAAAAAGAGACGCTTATGGAGGAGTTATAGAACAGGACCGGTTTACAGTAAGCTTCCTATGAATGTCCTTCTAGCCCCAGGAACTTGCATAGAAACAACGTCTGGCTTTGGATTTAGCATTTGTCAATGGATTTCCCTTCCATGAACTGGTCCAAACTTTTCTTCAGCTCATCTAAACCTTTATGATCCACGGCATACTTAGTTCACTAAAATATTAAAGACATTCTTTAGATATTTTGGACTAATTTCTCCTTCAAAGTGGGTTTTGTTGCAAGTGTGGGGAAAGTTGAGGTTTTATATAGAATTATTCTTTTTGGAAAGAAGTCCTCAAAAATGATGAAAAGCTAAAAAATACATTAGGTCTGCGATTTGATGTTTCTTGTCTTTTACAGGTGTGGCTATTTCTGCTTTTTCTGCTACTTTTTTACTTGTAATGATCAACAGCTATAATTGTTCTTTAGGTGTTGTATTGGATTTGCACATCAAGGTTTTGGTAGTGGGGGGGCTACAGGGGTGTCTTCTGTGAGAAGCTGCGAGAAGCTGCCCCCATGTCCGATAGAGTCAGTGACAGACAACTCCAAGATGGACCTACTACTGGCCAAGGCTGAGCCCATCAGTGAAGGTGGTAGCACCTCCAGGATAACATATTTAAGAAGGGGAAAAACTTGCTACACAACAGGAATTGCAGCTGTGAGAGAGGGGTGAGAATGTGTGAGAGAACCAACTCTTGCAGACACCAAGGTCAGTGAAGAAGCAGGGAGAGGAGGAGCTCCGGGGGCTGAAGCAGAGATTCCCCTGCAGCCCGTAGTGAAGACCATGGTGAAGTTCATGAAGGGGCCCCACAATAGAACAGGGGAAGAGTGTGTGGAGTCCTCCCCATGAAGAGAAAGGAGCAACAGGAATGACCTGCAATGAACTGACCGCAACCTCCATTTGCCATCCCACGGTGCCATTGCAGGGGAGAAGGCAGAGAAAATTGGGAGTGAAGTTGAGCCCGGGAAGAAGGTGGGGTGGGAGGAAGGTGTTTTTAAGATTTGATTTTATTTCTCATTATCCTACTGTGATTTTACTGGTAAGTTAACTTTTTCCCCAAGTCGAGTCTGTTTTGCCCACAATGGTAATTGGTGAGTGATCTCGCCCAGTCCCTACCTCTACTCGTAAGCCTTTAGATATATTTTCTCTCCCCTGTCCTGCTGTGGAAGGGAGTGATAGAGCAGCTTTGGTGGGCACTTGCTGTCCAGCCAGGGTCAACCCACCACAGGTACCATGAGAAGTGAATATATATATGTACATGTATGTTTTAATACAAACATGTCTACATTACACTGGGAAGATATAAGCTAATAAAGTTATAAAATACAATGAGACTAAGCAGTGGCCTTTTCATATGCCCATTATTTACATTACATATCTGTTGAGGATTCAATAACGACACTTCTATTTCATCAAAAATGTCCCTTCCCTGTTAAAAATAGCCTCCACCATTTTCTTCTCTGCTGCAAGAGCCACACGTGATTCAGCAGATTTGGAGCCTGGTTACATCATTTAGCATCTGTGTCTCTATCTAGCTGGCAAGGTCAATTTGTTTCTGAAAATAGATTTCCCTCAACTACAAGGGGCAATCAGTTCACAAATTCCCAGAGGTTTGGTTCTTCTTGCTCTCCCTTCTCTCTGATACAGTTACAATCGGAGATTCTGTTAAGCGTTATAAAGGTAACTTTCTGGTGTATGCTGGTAGCAGCACTCAATTTTTATCCATGTTTTAGGTCCTTTGGTGCTGAAGTTTTTGTTACAGTCAAATTGTCTACATGATACTAAGCCCTTGGATGAGTTGCAACCTTCATTACCTCTGATCATTGATGGATAGAAGGCTGAATGATCTTTAGAACACCTTGAGAATATTCATGTGAGGTTGTTACAGTTCTGAGTTAGTTATCTTCACTACAGATCAGTCTTGCGTTCCCCTACCTTTTGGAGGAATTCAATATTAATAGCCATTTCTCCTTTGTACTGATGCTTGCTTCTGTCTACCCTATGCTCAGCCTGAAGCAGACATCACTCCTGCACTCATTAATACAGTGATATCCCAGAATTTTCTGCTTTCTGTCTCCTCCAATTGCTGTATCTCTAGGTTAACTGCTTGAACTTGTGTTTTATGAAACACCGACATATTCAGACAATAGCGCTGTAAGAACCATGGTGCTTCAGATAGTTACTTGTTGAATCCACCATTGCTGCTCTGAACAGGAGCTTGTCACTAGTCTCTATTAACAGCAAACTGTCAGACATTGCTCTGTCTCAGCTCTGTGTGCACAAAACATACAACTTTGAGAAATGACAGCGTTGAAGGATGAGCATGTCTTTGGGTTTATTTACACAGTGCAACAGAATGGAAGGGGAATGTCCCCAAGCTTGTATCAAATGCCCCATCCATTCATTCCCTCTTTCCTTGCACTGTTCTTACCTACATGCTTTGAGGATAACAGAGTAATTGCTTATCTCTTTATATCACACACCCCAGTAGTATGTGTAGTATGTAAATTGGTCTCACACTATTGATGGGCTGGGCTTTTGTAGACCACAATGAAACTCAATGTTTTCAACAGAAAATTCTTTGGTTTATTAACTTTTTAAAACAATATTTTTCTTACGTATTGAAGGAGAACTGCCAAATTACATGCTTCAGTATACTTCTTTTCTGCAGCTAACACTTGTAATTACAAGAGGAATTTTAAGTCTATTTTAGTTTATTGGTTCAATATTTTTCATTTTTCCCTCAGGTGCAGTGTATAGTGGATCAAAACCATTTTAGTAAAAAATATTAGTTTAGTATTGCAGCTTTAAAAAAGCAGCATAAAGCAGACATATTATGCCAAAATTATAAATTATTTCCTTGGAAAACTAACAGTCTAAGTAAGTCAATATCACACCAAATTAAAAATACTATGTTTAGTATTTTGTTTAGCAAGAACATTTTATTAAAAGTCATCTGTGTTTTAAAAGAAGCAAGGTGGAAAAGCCTTGTAACATTAATATAATTCAATGCCATTTGTTTTACCCTTTGTTAAAGTTTATTCAAAGTGAAATTGTGTAAAATAAGTGATTTCATATATATTTATATGAATCACTCTTTTCTTCAATTTTTGGAATACATCTTAGAAAAGCTAATGTAGAATTAGCATACAAGATGTTAACAAAAGATCAAGAGTAATATGAAATAAGTATTTAGCATTTAATCTTCTCCCTTGTAACCTGGTTTCCTGACACAACTCCGCTGACTTCAATGGAACTACATCAAATTACAACAGTTGGCTCCAGGCAAGTAAACATAAAGTCCTTTCAGAGTCGGGCAATGGAAGTCCTCCCTTTCCAAAACATCAAACATGTAATAAAACACAAGGAATAAATCTCCTGCTGCTTTGGTCCTATAATTCATAGTGTCAGCTCAAGTCAAGAAATAGCTCAGTTGCATTAATGCAACAGTAATAAATCTCTATAGTACCAAGAGCTGGGGTATTCAGTAGGAAGAAAAAAACCCCATGGAGCTGTGGAAAGCCAGCTCAAGTCTGTCAGGGTCACCATTAGATGGGGTTAACAAATCACTTCCATTCCTGAGTGCATGGTATAGAGGTGTTCAAGTTAGGTCTGGAACCGGCAAGGCCGTGTCTGCGTTTGAGCTAATAAGCTTTGCCAGACTTCAGGGGGCTTCCATGTGTTTGCAGTGTGTTGTCAGTGCCAGCTGGATAACCCACCCATGGCTAACAGAAAGTTGACTGCACTTGCTTCTTCTCAGAGCGTACTTTAACCTTCCTCTCTCTTGGCAATGTGCAAACCAAACATAATAAGAAAAACTAAAAGCATATGGATAGGAGGTAATGCCTTTAATTGGGAGTTTGCATATGGCTGCAAAAATTAATTAAAACCACGCTAATTCTGCAATAAAAATCCCTGCTTCAAGGCAAAACACTGAGGCAAGTGGATAGGAAGGTTAATGTAGGATGGTTACAGAGGTGCTTCTGCAATTCTTCACTTTAGGAACTGGGCTTCTGTCTCCTGATTATCTCTTGGGTAATTTTTCTGAAATCTCTTGAACACCTGTCTGGTCACAGTAATAAACATTTTTGTTTATTCACACATCTTGACTGCAAACTGAATCTTTCTTTTTGATGCACGTGGAAGGTGGATGGTGCTGTGTCTATACAGTCTTAGAAAATTAGGAAGGTGGGGAACAAGAATTAGGATACTATTCCAGTAATATCTTCATTCTATTTGTATGTTTGTTTACATGCAAGAGTTCTGCTTGAAGCCTCTAAAGACATTGGCTGTCTGCTCCACTCCTCCGCTGCTGGCTTGTGTGATTCAGAGCAAAGTCAAGCAGTTTAGCTTAAACTCACCTTCTCTGTCCATTCAAACCAAGTTATTAGTCTTCACTAAAACAGACGACAAATACACACTTCTTGTTAGAGCAGCTTTTTTGTGAAGGCTGAAACATCAGGTGGAGTAACAAAAACCTGGAAGGGTAAGGGAGAGTGCAGTAATGTTTGAAAGTCTGACAACTCCTTCTGCTTTGTATGTACCCCTGCAACCGAAGACTCCTCTTTGTTTATCCTATCTGGTTCCATTTCATTAATTATGTTTCACAGCATGCCCAGCCTCCTACGTCTCTGAGGAGAAGAGAGATCTTTTATTTCCTCTGTCTTTCCTAGTGTGTCATGACACAAGCATTACAGCTTGTGGGATCTTTCCAGTCCCCATTGCTCCTGAGCATCCTGGTCTGAACCTGAAGGTTTTATTTAAGGAAAACTGCAAACTGGTGTGGAGCTCGACTAATAAAAATCACAATGCTATGAACCACACCATGAACCACACGGTTTGTCTCTACTCTTGAGCTTGATGTGCTTTTAAAGCATTCCAAAAGTGAAAGAGTATCTGACTTTCTACCTTCATTCTGTGACTAGTGGGAGATGCTTTGCTGTGGTTTGGACGTATTGCAATGTGTGACTAGCATATATGTGACATGGACTCACTGTTTCTAATGTGAAGTGAACTTACAAAGCTCTTCATAAATGTTACAAGATTAAAGGAGAAGACAGTGCTGGCACTCAAGGGGGAAGATTTAAGATATTATCCTAATGGTTTTATTTGCAAAAGCATGTGATTTTCTATGCAAGGCATAAGTAAACTTGAAAGCACAGCAGCTTGTTATTTCTTCTTGAAGATCTCCAACCTGTCAGCTTTTAGGGAATAGGAAGGTAGCCAAAATGTGGTGAGAACAGAATATCCCAAGTAGACAAAAACTTACTTTTGCCATTTGTAATTTTATTCTGAATTTCATTTAATTTTCTATAGTTAAATTACACATCTGAAAACAAAGTTAATTGAGTCTTTCTGCCTAATGAAAGGAAACTGTTAATGTTAATGGCAAGACATATAAAAGATTTCATGGTGCTTTTTCCCTGAAAGCATTCTACGCTTGGCTGAGGTCCAAAGGCCGTGCATTCTGGATCCAGCTCCTAATACAAAGTGTTTAAATAGCACAGAATAAATTAATTTGCCCTTTTGTGCCTCAGTTTCCTACATGTGCCAGGAAACTATTCTGGCAGAATGAGAATACATAATAGTCTGTGTCTTTAATGGAGATACAGGCAGCTGAAATACAGATTTCAGTCCTGATACCAACAGGGTATGTTAGAGCATTCAGATTTCAGTCCTGATACCAACAGGGTATGTTAGAGCATTATCTGACACGATTATATACCCACTGGTGTGCTTTATAGTGTCATCACAGGTGATTTAGAAATTTTTAAAAACACACTGGAAAGAAGTAGCTGGGCTGACTAAAGGTATGCTTATATGAGTGTTGTCCTAACCCCCACATCACGGTGAAGAACTCTAGATCATATCTCCAGAGCTCTCTGCTACGTCACGGCAAGTCCAAATTTTTCTAACTGAACCAAACTAACTGAACTAACAGGACCAAAAATCCCTTTAGGATGTGTCACAACAGTCCAGTGTTTAAAAACTGGAAAATAAGAAAGTCACAAGGAGACGAAACACAGATGAGATATAGAGGTGAAACAAATAATGAATATAATCCCTTGCCATAAGGCGCTCAAGGTGTCCATAACATTCTGTATGGATGGATGAAAACCTGACTTAAAATTAACTTGTGGTCACCACAAAATGTTGGTAAAAAATATCGAATTTTCCTGGTGTTGATGCTGAATTTCTTATGATTATATTTCCACAGATCTGTAATACCCCTGAAATTACCTGTTATCCATCCATTAATCCTGCTTCAGAGTTCATTTTCATTTCCTTCCATTACTGACCCTGTCACTTTGCCTTCACTCCAGACTCCCATTGTTCTGCTCAAACTATTTATATTCTAGTCCTTGGTTACACTTCAGCCCATGACTTATTTCTGAATTAGTTACAATCCCAGACACATTATTCAATCTACTCCATTCTTTTCTCAGCATCTTATCTCTCTATCAGAATTCATCCTCCCACTTAGTTTTTCATCAGCCATGTAGGTCAGGGATGGCTGGTCTTTATTCACAGTTCACAACCCAAAAATATGAAATAATACCTTTTTACCTACTTCCTAAGATATTAATTTTTTTAATAGTTAACATACGCTTTGTCTCCATCAATCTTTCTTAATAAGACACCATTGGTGTATTCACAAGTTACTTTAGATAGTCATGAAACCAGGCAAGAAATAATTATTCCAACAGTCAGCCGTACCTTCAGCAGTTCTGCTTGCAGCTGATCCAAAAAGGTACAGAGATGGGTTTTGTGGAAACCTGTTGGGTAGATACTCCATTGGGTTTGCACCTCACCAACAGATTTTTTTTGGGGAAAAGGATTTGTTTCATTCATTCTCTTTTCTCTTGTGCTGGGTAATGACAACATGGAATAAACTGTACTCTGGTAGTCCTGATGGATGCATGTAGGGGGTCAAGACAGCGTATCGTGCATATTTTCTAAGAAGTACACTCACAGAACCAACCTTGAAAGGTTAGTGCATACATCCAACATTTGATCTTTGGTAAAGTGAGGAGAACTAAGCGTGACACAGTGAGATTAATAAGCTTTGGAACACTCCTTAAAAAGACAAAACTAGGAATGGTTTTAATACTGCATTTTGTAACAACCGGCATGTAATCGGATTTTGTTCTGCATGTTTTCTTTTAACTGACCTTTTTGTCTGTTTTTCAGGACATTGTTTACTCTGTCTGTATTATGCTGTCTGCCTTTATAAATGGATCTGTTGTGTGGTAAAGTATCAAATGTTTTTTTCTGAAATTTAGACAAATTATGCCCGATGCTTTCACCTTCAATGGGTTCAACAAAATCAATTCAGTTATATTGGTAATGTACTTTCCAACACTCAGCAGCCATCTAGGTCTGAATTTTAATGAAACCAACACACTGTGTACAGGCTGCTGCATGAGTAGTAATAATACCTTGCACTTATGTAATAATAATTCTATTTACTAGGCAAGACAAAAATGAATCACCCAGAATGTAATACCAAAAAAAATTAGAAGTCAAGATACTTTTTCAAGCACCATTACACCTGAAAATATAGTGAGCTGTAATGCTTTGTTTTTCTTTTCTCCCTCCCCAGGCCCCCTTAAGTAGGAAGCTACAATAAGTTTGGCTACTCGGTACTGGTACAAGCTGTTGGACAGAATGCATGATGACATGTAACCAAGACAATCTCTACGTACACTCGGTACTGTTTTGTGCACTGCATAGCATATGGAAGAAAGTAAGTCTGGAATTATCTGCCAGCTAGCAATGAAACAGCTAAGTCTGGGACCTTTTCCTACCACCTGTGCTAATACAAAAGAGCTAATTCCAGTACGACAGTCTGGTCCCTCGTCTGCGTGGCTGCATTACCTCCTATTGTCTGTGCTGCTGAGTCCAGAATCCTGCAATTATACAGGGTTCATCCAACATTAGCAGGTCTGATATCAGGTTCTTCAGGTGCTAAATTTGAATGTTTGCAGGAAGCATTCTCCAAAAAAACCCAACATAAGCTGCTGGATGTCTGAAAAAGAGGAAGAACATCTCCCCGTGTGTTGAGGCAGTATTTTACTGTTGAAACAGTAATTTATCACCAAAAGTGGAAGTATTGGCAGGACAACGAATATATGTTCTAAGTTGAACTAAATATCTCCTGAGGGGATATTTATACACTTACCTCATTTGCTAGTCTTAATGTAGTTATTGAAAAAGATCTGTTTATGAGATTTGGGTTTATTTCACATGGCTTCACAGAATCTTTAAAGTCATTACGAGAAATAGCCACATAATATTGTAAAGACTGTGGACCCAAGACATTGTGAAATGGTACCATCTACATCCTCCTGCTTTCTCTTGTTCTTGCTGTAACTGTGTTGTGTCTATTACCCCAGATTAGTTGCTCACACAAGACATTGGGCACCCTGTAGTCAGGACAAGTACTCATTTTCCTTGTCCTCCTCTCTCTTCCAAAGCTTTACAAACAACAATACCTTCCCCCTTAAGTGTTCTAATTAACAGTGTACTACCAAGAGGAAAAGTATCATCATTTTAGCTTGGAGTCAATGTTAGATGATTAACACAGCCTAGTGCGATGTTGTACTACTGTGAAAAACCTTGACATGACACATCATGGCAAAAGATCCACGATTAGACCTATATCCCAAGTAGTAGTATAAAACAAACAGAAGTCTTACAAAACATTTCATTCTAATTTAGAACACAGATTTTCCACACAACAGCTTTTCCCATGACACGAAGATTTAAGTTTTACAGTTTTAATTAATGTATCTTGAAAAAAACCCCACCACATTCGCAGTGTATGTATTATTTCCTCTCTGCTGGTGTTCTTAGAGTTCTGATTCTGTTCCTGTTCTTTCACTGGCATGTATACTGTGCAGAAGGGAGCTTCTGTGTATTGTTATAGTTTCAGCTGAATGAAGCTGTAATAATGTGTTTCTACTGAGAGTTTAGTCAAGGGCCTCTGCTAACACTGTGGGAAAGCATCTAAACCACAAATTGGAGATGAGTATTCAGTGTCTCTTTGCAAAACTCTCTCATCAAATATACTTTCTTCTTTATTAGTACTGTAAACACTCTAAGTGTGGAAAAATAATTTTATACATTGCTACAGAAGAGCTTGGTTGAAAATGTGTTATGAAATATGCAAATAATTTTCCAGTCAAAATAGGAGAAAAATGCACCTTGTAATTATTTATGTGCAGGCCCCAAGGATCCTGAATTCAGAGAACCTGAGCACTCACAGATCCATTGGCAGCTGTAGCTGCGTGGAGCGCAGGAAATACACATTTAAGAATACTCAAAGACAGGGGATACTACAATTACATGATAAATTATGCAAATTGTATCCGGAGGATGGGACTAATAAAGCCTGGTTTCATACTGCTTTGTGTCTGCGCTGCCCAGTAAGCTTCAAATTACAGCTAAAGCTTCCTTTTGCTGGGCATAATGCCACACGTGAAAATACGTATTCTGTTGTCTAATAAGGATTGATCTCAACTTCATCTTTACTGCAGGAATCAATAGGGTAGTTCTACTCTAAAAAAAAAAAAAAAAGAAAAAGAAAGAATTTATAGTATGTCATTTTATTTGTGAACTCTATCTTATTAAATTTGGGTGGAACCGGTCAACAGGTTCAAAAGTTACTGAATAAATAAGACAGACATCTAGAAATGCATGTCTGCAATGCATTTCCTTGCTTGCAAACCACACTACAAACTTGGAACTGCATCCTCCGCCTGTGTAAATCTATTTATCAATACTGCTTCTGTGAAATTATGCTGATTTTTGCCTGTTGAGATCTGAGATCTTTGATAATTTCTGTCAGAAATATCTGTTTTGTCAGATTTGTTGTACCTTAATCAACATTCAATTTTCCTTACGTTCTCTAGGGCAATAAGGGGAAGGAAAAGAGAAAGGTAAATGAAGCATAGTCTCTGCAGCTCTGTTAGAGAATTTTAAGAGAGGGTTTGGGCTGATTTATTGGATATTGAGTAACATTACAGAAAATATTCATCATCCTTCAGTTCAAGGTGGCAAGGTGTTCTCAAAGATCTAAAATCACAGTAAGGTTCAGGAGGTACCAGAAAGTGGATAACATCTGTAATGTCACATGAACAGGCTGTAATAAAGGAAGTGACTCTTAGAGATTATTTAAGAAATGATTATTTTTATTATTGAATACAGTTTCACATTTCAATTGTTGGATGGCATTTTGAATAGAAAGTCAGGTTAATTAAACTTTTAAACAGTCACATTTAATACCATTAACCATGTAATAAGTGATATACACAGGCAGTGCTTATCAGAAAGAGATAATGTTGACAAAACTAACTAAAGGTTTAGAAGGTGGTAGAGCAAGCTTAGAAGGAGAATATGCTACTATGTAAAACCAAGCATTAAGCTTCAGTGTGGATGACTGATATGTCTTTTAAGTTAAATGAAAGCAAAACAGAGCTTTAAAAATTATAGGAAAGAAAAGATCTGTAGTATTGTTAGAATTTTATGTGAAGAAACAGAGGGACTATAAAGAGGGCATTCAAAGTACAAATGGGAACAATGAAGCAGTACTGTTGAAGAATATTAAGATAAACATAAGAGGTTCTTTAAATATGCTAGAAGACAAAAATGGGAAAGAAAATACAAAGAAATTGAAGGAGAAAACAAAGCATGGCAGTGTGAGTAGCTGAAAACGAGTAGGAAAGTGAACCACATCTTTAGTAGAAGATTATCATTAATACAGCTGTGCAGACATTGGATTTCCACCTGCTTTTGGAAACAAACTGAAATAATTAGAGCAATAGAATAAGAAAAGAACACACCTCTTAAGGATCCTGTCTGTAAAAGATTGCAGTCAAGGGTGGAGAGTGAGCTCGGCGTACACTGTTTGGAGGGGTTTTTTCAGATTAAGTCAGCGATGTCTCTTTGGTCATTGTCTCTGGAAATCATCACTTCTTGATTTTTACAGACTTAGAAAGAGGTGCTAACTGAAGGAAACAGGAATGGGATGGGAAATTTGTGAGGTTTACAGCTTTTGGGGTTAGTTAGAGGTGGTTTAATTGAAATCTGAAGATTTCTTATCAGTGTCAAGAAAGACATTTTGCTTGATTCCCTTCCTTAAAATTTGTTTTGTATTTCTTTCATTTCCTTTTGAAGCAGCTGCTGTTGACCACTAGTGTATATTCATCCTCTACTACGTTAATGATGTTTCTTCTTTTCTTGACTCCCATGAGAACTAAAATCGGAATTTAACTCCTGAGATATAAAAGCTCTTTTACTTCAGTTGTGAGCTTTTTGTTCTCTGATTTTGTGTGGCTAATAAGCAAGATGCAGGGCATTGCTTCTTTCTTAATGTGCTGATTTTTCTGGATAATGGAAGGAGGGGGAGGAAGCATGACATTTGCAGTTTATAATTATGCATACCTGGGTCCTTTCATTCTTATAATAGTAAGTGATAAAATCAAAGCACGCTCTTTCCTCTTGGTGCCTATTTTGTACATAATGCATCTGTATTATGTGATAATCAGCACATCTCCAAGTTCATTATAATATGTATAGCCAGGAGTTGTTGGAGTTTACACACTCTGTCATATTCAATTAATTGTCTTATGGAACCCTCAAAAGTATTGCAAAGTTTGGCCACTAACACTCTTTGGAATATATATTGCCATGAGATGGAGATGTGCTGACTGTTCAGGAAAAAAAAAGTGTATTTAAGAGAAGCAAATATCGTCACAGAAAACTGCAACGAAATAACTTTTAAGCATTTGATTAGGGGACTCTAAAGCCAAAGAATTTTAGAGAAAACAGTAAGGGCAGCTAATAACCTTAATTCAGTAGTATCCTGGCAAAGGTTAGCAATACACTTGATACTAAGGGGAATATGGTAGAAGTTTGCTGAGTGAGCAAGCATGCTAATGGAGATGCATAAACTACATTAACTGATGGGATTGTAGAGTGTAAGCCTGGCTGAGTTTGTAATATACAAACTCTATTAATTACATGATTCAAACCACCACCACCCCACGCCCCCCCATATACTACAATTCTTTCTCTCTCTGTCTCTCTTCCCAAACCCACTTAGCTTTAGTAGACAGAGGGAACAGCTTAGGATCTGGTGATACACTGGGATAGGAATCAAAAAGAGGCTTGAAAATTGTTTTGAGCTGTTTTCAGAGAAATCAATGTCTTTATTTTTACAAAACTTAGAGAGAGTAATATAAGAAAAACTTAGGAAAAGCAAATATTTCTGGGGTCAGAGGTCTCTCAGAAAAGGTGATATGGCCCAATGCAGAGATAATCAAGAAAAGGAAATCCAGATTTTATTTTTGCCTCTGTCACTAAGCTTCCATGTCACTATTGGCCTGTCACTTTGTCTGACTTCTGTCCCAAATAGCTTTTCTCAAAACAGGCTGAGAGTACTTCAGGGATGGGCCAGTTCTTATTATATATTTGCACTGTATATTGGCAGTTCCGGGTATTGCCTGTGATTTTACATCTTCTGAAACCTTATAGCGGCCTTCCAGTACACAAAGGGGGCCTGCAAGAAGGCTGGGGAGGGACTTTTTACAAGGGCCTGCAGTGATAGGACAAGGGGTAATGGTGGGAAGCTGGGAGAGGGCAGGTTTAGACTAGATACAAGGAAAATGTTCTTCACCCTGAGGGTGGTGAAACACTGGAATGGGTTGCCTAAGGAAGCTGTGGATGCTCCATCCCTGGAAGTGTTCAGGGCCAGGTTGGATGGGGCTTGGAGCAACCTGGTCTGGTGGGAGGTGTCCCTGCCATGGCAGGGGGCTTGGAACTGGATGGTCTTTGAGGTCCCTTCCCACCCAAACCATTCTGTGGTTTTATGATGATGATTCTATGATTTGCAAACTGCATGAGACCAACCATTCATTATTATTATTGTTGTCATTGATATATTACTATTCATAATATTACTAGTAATACTAGAATATGCTGTGTGAGAAATGATGCTGATAACTTATTTTGAGTAATACCTTACACTGCAAGTGGTCCCCCTTGACACAGTGCTCTGTCAACATAGCTGATTGTTGTTTATTATGAATCAAGTTATCAGCAGCTGATCTACTATATGTCTATAATAAGAATAAGATTGTTCAACTCCCAGAGTAATTATACGCCTCTTAAGTCAACATTACCCTTTGAAATAAGTGTGCAGGTTAAATGAGATAATTTAAGGAAAAATGACAACAACAACAACAAAATCACATAAATCAACAGGCATGGTGGCCAAGCAAGTTTAGCTTTCAAACAAATACTTTTATACGAAGATTATATAAACCTGAGGCGAAAGTGAGGGCTCATGTACAGGACTTATTCTTTTAACGATAGTAAGCCTGTGCTTCGTAGTTGCAGAGAAACGGAAGAAATAAGCAATCATAGGTAAGTCACAAGCTCTAGTAAGCTAAAAGATTTTAAGTACAATAATATGTCCTATGATTCTGCACTGAGCATCTCATTGCAGAGGAAATTGGGCAGGAGACTCACCAGGAAAACTCTATATGTCAGGATTTGGGGAATGGGACTTCAAAGTAAAGGAAACTTGGTGGCCATCTGGAAGCCAGAGAAACTACACACAAGTCACTAAAGTTGTAAATACTATGCTTGATATAGTTAATGTCAAACCTCCACAAAGTCTGAAAGAAATGGAATCCAGAGCTGTCCTTCAATCTACTTTCTCTCACTGTCCTAACCTGGAAAGCTTTTTGTTAGTGAATGACTGGCCTGAACAAGAGAAGCTCCCTTTCTCCCCCCACCCTCCTTCTTTGTTACTTTTATATTTGATTCCAACTCCTTTATATTTTATTTCAGCCACTTCAGTGTGAGAAAAGGGGATTTTGTTTTCCCTGGACACTAAGGAAAGACCCTGGCTTGTGTAAGGGCAACACAAATATATCTTACTACATGCTTGTCTCTCATCTCTAATGTAAGGACACAGAGTGCACGGCACAGAAGGAAACCTGACTGTTCTTCACCTAGCCATCCTGCTGATACCTCAGGAACAGGTCTATCAGTAAAAACTGATGTCAAAGCACAGAAGCAACTGATCAGGTTGCAAAGGCATCATCAATACCATAAGCAAAGTCTCTGCCTGTTCATCCTGGCATACCAAGCACGCAGTTTCAGTTTACTGCAGATTACAACAGCCGTGCTGTAAAGCCCACTTTGATAAAGCCAGTTTATAGTCACTGTGAGCACCTGTAGCTGGGGTTAAATATCACACCCAAACTATTTCAGATCATTTCCTTCTTAGTATGCAATAATGTTTCTTCAAATGCTTGAGATCCTATCTAAAATTAAATGCTGGATACCCAGTACCAGCCTTGTGGGAGATGGAATATTTTTTTCTTGAAATCTGTGCTTATCAGCCACAGACATACTTTATCCTTTACACGTGGTGTTATTGGATACATCCCAAAATTATAGTGTTGTGGTGAGAAACAGAAATTTTATTTTCATGCAATGATGTAAGAAAGCTCTGAACAACTTAGAAAAATAACAATTAAGGAAGAAAGCTCTAGCTCCATGGGGACAAAGAAATATTAAGCTACATCTTGCTAAGCACATAGCAAAAGCAAGGAAAAAAAAAAAAAGGTGATGTGACGAGATGACTCATTCTGGACACAGATATTGCAAACGGTGGGGAATTTAATTGCCTTGCAATTAAAGGGTGAAGGCACAGAGAGGGCGATAGCTTCTATTAGGCAGAAAGACAGCTCCACTACCAATTACTCATTCCTAAAATCCAAAAACTTCTGAAATTCTGTGATCATTTGTAGATGTCTGCAGGAGAATTAGTATGTGAAAATAGGATAATTCATATAGGCTATAACAATGACAGTGTTCCCTTAAAGACTGACTTGGATGTCTACCATACCATATGCAGCAGATAAGGTCTTAATATGAAAACTTCCAGTGAATTCCAAAGCATAGGTATTTTACCATCACAATTCTATAAATGAGATTTAGAAATCTACTAAATTAGCTTTCTTTTTTCCCCTTCATTTTATTGGCAAAACAGAAAATTTTCCACAGAGAATACTAGCAGCAAATAGTGCTAAGTGAAATGTGATACACTTGAGGCCATTTCCCTGGTAAATAACTAAGGAAGATATCCAAATAGAATCAGGTAATCGTTAGAGATATTGCACACTCATAAAAAATACCAATTTTAGTAACGTATTTTTTTGTTGATAAGGTGAGGAAGGAAATCAGAAGATGGGAGGATGAAAGAGTTACTTTTTAGTACATGAAGAAACAAAAGCCTACTTGCAATTCAAAGAAGGCTACATTTCCCAGATGGTAGGGGGTATTGCCATGAGAAAAATCCCAATGGAAACCCCCTTTATAAAATCTTACATTATCCAAACATCCTCTTATAACAGATTAATAGGCAAACTGTCTAGACTCCTGTTCTTTTCTATTGTCTTTGATGATCCAGACATATTTGGTGTCACCCAAGCAGCTCTGTGATAGCTGAGATTTTGCTTTACCAGCATCTGAACTTTATTATTGTATATTAGTAAACTGGATTCCTTGCCAGGATATTTTAATACATCAGCAAATAACAAGATCATTTATAGTCCAAGAAGAAGAGGGCTTGTGCTCATTCTCCTCCAAATCTACTTTATATTTTTGTTGCTGAAAACTCCACCCTGCACTGCATAGCAAACTGTTGATGTCTGACTGCCCAGGAGTGGGGGGGAAAGTGGGCGTTTGTGTGAAACAGAGTGATTCTCTCACTCTGACACCCTAAATGTTATCTCCTCTCTTCTCGTTTTTAGCGTGTTGTTATTGTGTCTATGAAATAATATGGGCTCCCTCTGGTGACTAATTGAACACCTGCAAATTCCCAAAGCTTTTAATCAAAGAGTAAAACCTGATGGATCAAAGCATCTGCCTGTGTGCAGGAGGATGCCACATCCCTCCACGGTTCTGTGTGCGTATAAATTCCATAAAACACCTGTCTAAGCACCAAACCTAAGAGACAGCCACCTATTGTGTTCAAATCTCCTGGTGTGCAGCTTCTATTCTAACGTTTTCTAACCATCAAAGACCACCCACTGTAGGTAAGCAATGCAAGGGTGGAATTACAAATTTCACATCAAGACAATGATTTTTGCAAACCCATTTTCTATTGAAAAAAACAGAGCCAGGGATGGAAGAGAAAGTTGTCACTGCCATGCAAAAACATGCTGTAATTTCTAGAATGTTTCAATGTAGTTTGTTTCAGAGGAAAAACAATGTCAACTTTTAAGATGCACAGCATGTTTAAAAGGAAGCAAGGCTAGACTGAAGTTTCAGGGATTTTTGAGGCAGAACGGAGAAGTTCATGGAAATCACCACTGAGGGTGTTATCCTTCAGCACAGAATGAAGACTATTTTCAGTAGGCAGTTTGGATGCAGTGCTTAAATTTTTATTAATAGTGTGTAGACCTCTCCTTGTCAGATGGCCTTAGTGACTGAAAGCCCTCCTAACGGTGTTTTTGTTTATAACTCTAGAAATAGCACTTCATAAGAGCTGTTACATATTGAATTCAGGTAGACGTACACAGAAGTAAACAAAAAATATTCATTCAGGTGAACAGAAAATGACCGGGGTTTTTTAATGTAATGTCCTTTCAGGGACATAATTTTCTCTATTTAAGCAATCCTGAAGGTCTCTCACTATTTTTACCATGTTGCAGGAGCACAGAGATGTTTCAGATGAAGACAGACCATGTCCTGTAAAACGTTTTAAGCCTTTTAAGGAGGAACATCCGGGCATCTGAGATCACTGGCAGTTCTCTGTGTGTTTTGGGTGGATAAGAAGGCAATCATAGGAGAAAAAAAGCGTAATACCTTGTTTTGAGAGTCATTCCAGAGAAGTATAATTTTTCTTACTGTATCAGCATTGTTACTACTTTTAATGCATTGTTTAAATGGTAGTGGTTATTCATTGTAATATGTTTCATTACACTTTTTTCTTAGGAATTTCATAAGACCTTTCAAAGCCACAGTAAGAGTTAACTTCATTTTGGGTTTCAGCCTAAGGACTATCAGTATGTAGCATCATTCTACAATCTGGTTGAGTTTTTTATAGCATAAACATATTTTTTTCTACCTTTTCATTTGAAATTGTAATGGTACTGTAAATTATATAAGTATTAAACCTCAGTCTCTCACACTATCAGTCTATGTTCAAGTGTTTGGTCAAGTTAGACTGCTCAATAAATAAATCATTTCCTGTAAAGGCAATATATTTTTCTTGAAAGCGGTGACTCAGATTACTACAGTCTAATTTATAAACAGTCACATACTTTACAAAATCTGTGAAGTCACCTACTTGAGAGTTAGTGTATTTAAATCCCTTCCCAGTCCCTTCCATTTTCCTCCCGTGGCATGATCTTTTTTGTAGAGGTACCCCTCAATGTTTACATTATTCAAGCTTTATGAATTCTGTTATTATTTTAACAAATACGAAAAACAGAAAATGTCTTTATGTTACCTTCAAGATCAAATTATGATTATTTATTTTGATATTGCATCTTTGCTTTTATTCTACTTTTTAAAATTTTGTAGACAGAATGCTGTCTTAAAGTTTGGGGTTTATTACCTTTCTTTTTATTAGCTACTGGTTTTTTAATTTTTATTAGCTATGAGTGTTGGTGTATCGTCAACAGTTGGGTTTTTTCCCTATTCTCTAAAATTTCCTTGTATGAGTTCATCGCTGTCTTAAAAACAATTAAGCAGCAGAAAACGGATTATTCCCACCTTAGGTGTGTAGAAGTGAAAAATTACTGGAAATATTTTGTTATTTCTGTAATTTGAGATATCAGAAAAGTATCTTCCAAGAAAATCTTTCAATGTTTTCACACTTGAAAGAGAAGTTAACTTGTAGGAATTATGCAATGCTGTTTTCTCCTTACAAAATGCACCGTTTTAACAATGGGCTAATCTTGGAATTATTACATTTTTTGTAATGATTAAGTGATGTGTAAGAATGACTATGAACAGTTCAATAGTATGTTCTTATTGCTTCTGCAGCAGCCACCTTGTTCTTTAATTTGCTTAGCAACCGAAATGAAGTTTTGTTCTTACAAATACGAGAATAATTTTATGATCCGTTCCATTTGCATACTCTATCACACCTGACAGTCCATCTCGAGCAACTGAAAAAATGTGTGTACATAAACCAGATTGAACCACTAAAGGACTTTCCACTGCAGCCGTGTCACTCCGTCATTTAAAACCACATGAGATATTAGACTTAGTCATAGACTACGAACTCCCTTTCTCCTCTACGTTTTCCTTCTGAGGGTTTAATAGATCCCAGACATTTTCTTCCACATAAACATTCTTCAGTTAAATGTAACTTTATGAATTAAAAATTATTTTATGAATTAAATATTTTCATTAGATACTAAAAGAATGGGTATATAGGAGAGGATAATCTTTGGTGGGAGTATTATTCTTTTGTTTCTTTAGGTAGATGAAAGTTTTTGCTCGTTGTTTTCAGAAACACATTTCAAACTTAGCATTTTGCATTTCAAAGGAGATTGATGTCATTTCTATATAAACCTTGTAAGAAAAGCTTCATCAGTCAGGATCCTTAACAATCAAAGATATTGAAGAACTGCAGCGAGCTGTAATTTCAGATTGTGTGGCTTGATATTAGTATAATAATGCCACTGTTTGACTTGGACAAAACTCCATCAAAAAGAGGGCAGGTTCAGTCAAAGGCTCTCCAGGGACTATATATTCTTGGTACTTTGCAGTTCCACTTTGGGTAAGTTCAGTTTGGAAGGCTCATGTCAGTGTAAAGCTTCAGAGGTTTTGCACCCTGGTTTTAAGGGCAACACGCCGGCTAAGCTTTTCTCCGACAGCCTCGTTGTCTGTCCTAACCCCGACCCAAGCCCCCTTTGCTTTCCAGCCCCACCGTGTGAAGGGAAGCCTTGCTTCCTTCAGTAATTTCAGCATCTCTGAACTTGCCAGCAGCAAAGGATAATGATGTCCTGTGTGAGCTCCCTCTTTTTAACAAAGTACTGAGCCTGGAAGAAAATTTTCAGTAGTAATTGGTAAGGCCAATATGTGATAACTGTTAGACCTCTTCAGAGGAACTAGCTTGGTCCTTACATCAAAGTCTATTATGCATGATATCCACACATGGCAAGGCCTATTCGGATAATCAGCAACAAATCTTTGCATATTTTTTTCCTTTTTTTATATTCCATTTTCTCACAGGGAATTGCAAAAGCAGAAGCAAGAGCTTTTGAAAAATATAATTTTTTACAGATATAATCCCAAGTAAGATCATTACTCCTGGTATGCAGTTCAATGTGGTTTTAAGAGAATAACGGGTTTTTTTTCACTTTTGTGGTTAATTTGCATTGCTGGGTACTTCGAGCTGTGAAAGCAAGGTCATTTCTGCAATGGCTTGGTTGACTGAGTCAGCCTTGATGTAATAAATGATGGAACTAAAGGAGAGAATGGCACTTTAAAGTTCAAATCAAAGAAACCACGGTTGTTACCTTGAAAATTTGATAAAATAGGGCCTTTTCACGAGGCAACTATATGGTTGGAAAACATCCAAGAAGTAGTGTTTGATATTGCCTAAGAGAGTGTTTTTTCAATATGGATTCTCCACCCTGTTTTAAACAGCAGTGCAATGAAGGGGAAGCAGAACAATCACAACACTACTAAATCCTTTACTTATTAAGGAAAAAATAAAATGAGAAAGGAAAACTGAAACTGAATATGAAAATTCGTCAGTTGCCTTATTTTCATGTCCTCCTCTCTCAAACACACACACTCCTCATATTTAGTTTCCTACTAGTATGAATATCGTTTTCTAATTAAAGGTAGTGCTTTAATTAGAAGTGAAATTTTTTTTCACTTCTTTAAGTGAAAAAAATTCAATATTGGGTCATCACAGATAACTCATACTGCATACATTTGTGGAAATGGCTGGATGCCTTATGGTTAGATATGTCCTGTTTTTTAGAGATAACCTAAACAGTTAAAAATGAAAAAAAGAATGTATTTAAATAAGTATCATGAAGTAGAAATTCAATTGCTACACACAAGTCTTGCAATAAACTCTCTTGAGACTCACAATATATGGAATAGTAAGAATGCAAACATTTCTCATTTAAACAAGTTTAATTTTTTTTTTTTTTTCCTGTGGGAATATTTATTCAAAACCATTTTGCTATTTAACGAGAAGCTGTTCTTGTTTAAGGCTAGAAATATATTTTCAGGATCCCATTAAAATCAAATAAAATTGAGTTAATTTGGGAAGCTTTTTTGAGGGGGCAAATACTCCTACCTTTGCCTGTCTTGTCTTTGATACTGAAGTTTTAGTGATGAAAAAAAATCAGAAAAAATGTCAGTCTGCCCTTTGGCTGCTTCTTTTTGGTGCCGCTTTGAGGATCTTTCATTCTCTGGATCCTGGTCACTGCTTCTTTCCTTAAAAGAGCTGAGGGAATGAATAGACTAAGAAATGATGAGAATAATACTGAAGTTTGGAGATGGATCTTTCCTTTAGAGTCTGAAGAGAAGAAAAAAGTATTACCTGCTTTCATCTTTTTACTGGCATAAGTCCTTTATGGATGCTGTGGGTAGCCTCATTAGCTTAAGAAATTTGTTAATGCAGGTGCCACTGTGCGAAAGGAAGCCCTGGAACATGTTTAAAATTCAGAGATTTTACTCTTTCTTGTGTTATGAACACGTTCTGAGATTTCTTTAAGTATAACAAAACTGACAGGAGTCAGGACAGTTTCTTAGATGTCCAAATGTTCTTGCCGTTTTATATATATTTTTTAGTTTTAGGGTACACTTTTAAGATTGATTACCAGTTCTTGAAGAGATAATTTGTTTCTTTGGGATTCCTTGTTAAGTTTTGTAATCAGCTCCTTATAAGTAATTTCCTGTATAATATAAGTATATTCAAATGGCTGAATATTGTCATTAAGTTTACAGCCTTACTGTATTGTGTCTAAACAAACTGCTGTTTAAATAGCTGTGCTCTAAAGAATAACTTTTGAACTGAAATATTTTCTTCAAAGTCACATTTAAACTTCAATCTCTGTATGAAAGGGATTTGCTAGTGAAAATGTTTCAAACATCTTATCATTGGCTTCAAACTGAAGGAGATTTTCCTCCTTATTTGGAAAGGAAAACAGAGAGGAAATTCCTCTTCTGGGTTAGGGGAGGCTGGTTTGGTTAGGTTAGTTAATGTACCATTTATATATCTTATTTTTCACAGAGATTCTGGAAAGTATTATCTTCATGCTCTTTATGAAGGGTGTTATCATGTTGTTTGGGAAGAAGACATAACCTGTTGGCTATTTGCCCTTAAATCAATGCCCACTTCTTTGAAGAGTGCTGTCCAGAGGAGCTCCTGGCACAGGGGTACTGGTTTTGGCTAGGACAGTTAGTTTTCTTCATAGTAGCCAGTATGGTGCTATGGTTTGGATTTCTGACCAAAGGAGTGTGGATGATGCACGGATCTTTTAGTTACTGCTGAGCGGCTCTTTCACAATGTCAAGGACTCTTCCGCTTTTCACACTGCCCCAACAGCGAGTAGGCTGGCGGTGGACAAGCGTTAGGTAAACGGTCGGACTTTATGATCTTAAAGGTCCTTTCCAACCTAAACGATTCTGTGATTCTATGATACTAAGATGTTGGGAGGGGACACAGCTGGGACACTGACTCCAAGTAACCAAAGGGATATTCAGTACCATATGACATCGTTCTTAGCATGTTTTGTTTGCTTGTTTATTTGTTTATTTGTCTCTTTTACTTATTAAACTGCCTTTATCTCAGCCCATGTGTTTTCTCTTTTTTACCCTTCTGCTTCGCTCTCCTGTTCTGCGGGGGGGAGCTAGCAAGGGCTGTGAAGTGCTTTGCTGCCTACTCAGTTAAGCCACAACAGGTTGCAAGAAGTCAGTTCTTCTAAACAATCCACACAAAATCAAGATAACCAAAGCCCTGATCTACATGAGGAGACTGGTTGCCCATGTGACTGCAAATGTGAGAGCTCACACCCGAAGGCTGATGCTCTTTCACATCCTTTTCTCTCCCCAGAAGATCTGCACCTACATGGTAAATACAGATCCTCGTGTAATCAGGAGGTTTTGTTTTGTAAACTTGTGCTCATC
The DNA here is from genome assembly GCF_034619465.1 of Leptosomus discolor. Lineage (NCBI taxonomy): Eukaryota > Metazoa > Chordata > Aves > Leptosomiformes > Leptosomidae > Leptosomus > Leptosomus discolor. The sequence continues at coordinate 78,442,380 of NC_141394.1, read as the reverse complement.
TTTACTAATGGAAAACGGAGATCCCCCAGGGGCAAGTTTCATTAGACTGAACACTTTAGTTTCTAAAACAAGCAATAAAAAAACAAGTATAAATTTTATCTTAAATATCAAATATATGAAAGTGCCAAAGATTTCTTTTTCCTCCGAAATTTTGTAAGGATGAAATATGTTTGTACCAGTCTTGTAGGATAAGTACAGGTTTTTTCTATGTCAGTTCATTTTTGCATTAGTACTGTGCTTTAAATTCAACATCGTTTTAACTGGAGTACATATCAGAGCTGATACGGGTATAGTAGGAAATGGATTTCAAAAGCTGTTTGGGAAGCAGCATAGGAATTTCTGTAGCCTTAGGGCTTGTTTTTTAACTGTGGGAATTAATAGTGTGTCACTGTTGGATATTAGAATCTGGTGTTTCAATGTGTGCTGCATTCTGTGACAATTTTTAAACTGTATCATGGTTAGGATTCATAACCAGGGACCTGAATAGCTGCAAGAGAAGCAATATGATAAAAAAGAAAAAAAATGCCTCATTTGCCTACTTTATTTTTGGCTTGGCTGAAATATTATTATATGAGGTTTTAGAAACTGTAGCCGTGTAAAGCAAGTAGTATCTCAATATCATACTGTGAACTTGTCATGTATTTCGGATCTTTGTAAACTTAGAGAGCTGTGGGATGTCTTACAGGAAAATATAATAAATATCAGCAACATAAATAAATACAAGACTCGCACACTAATCGCTAGCTGAGCAGTCGTGAGGCGTGGTTGTTTTTTCATTTCTGCTTTTATTTCATTTGTGTGAGTTTACTTGGTTTGTTTTCTTGAATACTCTCTCTGCTGTCTCCACTTTCCTTCTTATTATGGAACTGCCTCTTCATAGTATGTACTCATTCTTCATTTGTTTCAGTGTGGCACAAACACTATACATTTGCATGAGGACTGGATCTTTTAGTACAGGGGAATGCTGAACCGAGTAACTCCTTTGGCTGCCATTATACTCTTTCACTTGGAAAAAGAAGAGGAACAACATTGTGCCCTTGGAAATATTTCGCTTCTATGGAGGAAGTAAAATTGGTGATGTACTAACTTGGTAGTTCTTTGGTACTTTTCCTCTTCTTAATCAAAGATTTTTTCCTTCCTTCCAATTCCATCTTGAAATTTTAGAATTGAACTTTATTCTGATTTCAGCAACACCAGATATGCAGTAAGGGAGAGGAAACAGAGTTACCTTATTCAGAATTCTGCTGCTTCTCTCCCAGTAGAAATGAGGTGAGGTATTGACCCAGTGTACTTTCAGTCACCTAACAGTTAAACCTAGATCAGAAATTAGGAAACTGCAGCCCTTATGCAGTGAGTGAGGCATTATTAATACTTAATTTAGATGTGCCCAGTTAATGCTCTTTAGAGTGAAGAGGAATGGTTCCTTTTCTTGTGTATGTGTAGTCAAGTCCTGTTCTAGAGCTCATAAGAACTGTTAAGATCATGATGATGAAAATGTGACAAAATTTAAAATAAAACACAAAACATAGAGTCATAGAATCACAGAATCATAAAACGGTTTGGGTTGGAAGGCACCTAAAGATCATCTAGTTCCCACACCCCTGCCATAGGCAGGGACACCTTCCACTAGACCAGGTTGCTCCAAGGCCCATCCAGCCTGGCCTTGAGCACTGCCAAGGAGGGGGCAGCCACAGCTGCTCTGGGCAACCTGTGCTAGTGCCTCACCACCCTCACAGGAAAGAATTTCTTCCTTACATCTAATCTATATCTACCCCCTTTCCTTTTGAAACTGTTACCCCTTATCCCATCGCTACACTCCTTGATAAAGAGTCCCTCCCCACCTTTCCTGTAGGCCCCCTCTGAGTACTGGAAAGCCACTATAGGGTTTCCCCAGAGCCTTCCCTTCTCCAGGCTGGACAAACCGAAATCTCTCAGCCTGTCCTCATAGGGGAGGTTCTCCAGCCCCCTCATCATCTTTGTGACCCTCCTCTGGACTCACTTGAGTAGGTCCATGTTTTTCTTACGCTGGGGACCCAAGAGCTGAACACAGCACTGCAGATGGGGTCTCACAAGGTTGGAGTAGATGGGGAGAATCACCGCCCTTGACCTGCTGGTCACACTTCTTTTGATGCAGCCCAGGATGCCATTGGCTTTCTGGGCTGCAAACACACATTGCTGGCTCGTGTTCAGTCTTTCATCCACCAACACCCCCAAGTCCTTCTCCACAGGGCTGCTCTCGATCCACTCATCGCCCAGCCTGTATCTGTGCCTGGGATTGCCCCGACCCAGGTGCAGGACCTTGCACTTGGTCTTTTTGAGCTTCATGAGATTTGCACAGGCCCACCTTTCCAGCCTGTCAAGGTCCCTCTGCATAGCATCTCTTCCCTCCGGTGTGTCGACTGCACCACTCAGCTCGGTGTTGTCAGCAACCTTGCTGAGGGTGCACTCGATCCCACTGTCCCTGTTGCTGACAAAACCACCACCAGTCCCAATACCAAACCTTGAGAGAGATCTCTCATCACTGGTCTCCACTCAGACATAGAGCCATTGACTGTAATGTTTTGAGTGCGTCCATCCAGCCAATTCCTTATCTACCAAGTCATTCAACTGTCAAATCCATGTCTCTCCAATTTAGAGACAAGGATGTTGTGCAGGACAGTGTCAAATGCTTTGCACAAGTGTAGGTAGATGATGTCAGTTTCTCTTCCCTTATCCACCAATTCAGTAACCCCATCATAGAAGGCAACCAAATTTGTCAGGCACAATTTGCCCTTGGAGAAGCCTTTTTGACTGTCACCATTCACCTCCTTATTTTCCATGTGCTCTGGCATAGTTGCCAGGAGGATCTGCTTCATGACCTTGCACATGATCTATCAGGCAGAGGTGAGAGACTGACTGGGGATGTCTCACAATATAATTTCAAAATGAAAGACATTGAAGGAAAAACCAGATGAAAGAACTATTTCTATCTTTAAAAAGAGCTATATGTATACCCAGATGTATAAAAATGTCAAACATCATGTTCCAGTGCTGAATATATTTACATATGTGGTTATAATTATCATTCTAAAGTGATGCCTTTAGTTAAAAATCGATACTCTGGAGTAATGCTTTTAGATAGTAAAATGCTCAGTTAGAAGTTTGTTCTTCTAGATGAGACCTTTACTCAACATCCATCATTCAAAGAAGATTTAGGTAAAGCAGATGTGTCTCTCATCTGCTCTGTTTTTATTAGAAGGAATGAAGAGACACTTTTTTAAAGTTGTTACACAAAAGCAGCCTAAAAAAAGGGTAATGGTATCCACGGTAGTTAGAATTATTCAATTCAAAGGATTTGGTTTTCATTGTTTTTCTGAGGTGAAATAATTGCTCTTGAGAAAACACCTTTTCATTCTGTAATCTTAAAGTCTAGGGCCTGGGCTGGAAACATAATCCATGTTTTCTGGTGAAGCTGCACTGTTTTCTACAACACAGTTTTCAGCAGAAGAGAGAGATACTGTAAGAGAAAAAATTTACACGGCTTTGCAGCCTCATGCACAGGGTCTTTGCCTGGTTGGATGGGGAGGCTTTGGATGACTAATTTCCAGCATTCTTCCTTTCTACAGAATATAAACTTTGGACTGTTGGATCTAACAGAAAAAAATATCGTAAAATTTTTTCACCCTCTTATTGTGGCTGCCAGCCTGAGTTACAATACTTTCCTGGCAATTCCCTGAGGCTAAGGAAAAGAATGTGTCTTCAGCATGTTGGTTGAACTTCGTTTCATCAAAGCTAGCTAGTGAGACCACCTACAATACCACAGCTCTGGTGAAGACTCAAACAAAACAGAACAAGTAGTCACGTTTGCCTGCTTCGCATGAGTGAGGTATCTCCCTTAAATCCTGACCAGTGCCTAAGAGGTGGAGGAAAGCATGTTTTCACACGGAGATCTGTGTTTAATGTTTGTATCGGCAGGTTTTATACGTCTCCCTATTCAGAGAGTGTATGCTTAGACAGTCTGTCAGGGATCTGGTGTCCATGCCAGGTACCTAAAAGGTGCAATCACACACTTCAGGCATCCAAATATTTTTGTGTGTGTGGCCCCTGAGTTATTTCTTGGACTGACCACCTTTTGTAAGTGAAGAGAAGTTAAGGTCCTTGTTCAAAGACACACGACAAATTCCTGACAGAGGCAGGAAGTGAACCCCTTTGTGCTACACTTCATCCACCAACGACAGTTTACTGTTTCTCCTGCCCGTTTGTTGAATATGCATTTATTTGTTAGCTGCTTGCCAGAAGAAGGCCAGCTGATAGCTAAACACGTGAAAAGAAATCAAATATATCCAAAATAACTCATTAATACATTACTGTACTCAGGAAATTTACAGCTCTCACTTAAAAGGAGGACAGATAAGAGAATTATGGGGGTGGTGCCACCTCCTCAAACCTGCAAGTTCCTGAAGCTTTTTAATACACAGCTGTACAATTCCTCCTGTTTTTCCTCTGTCAGCTTTAAAACCTCATAATCTGTGTCTTTGTTCCCCAAGCTTTTCTTCTTTACATGAGTGTTGCCTTTTATTTGAAATCTGTAGGCTACGTGGGGGAGAATAAACCCAGGAACTGGTCCTTAAACCCGCTACCTCATGTTGCCAAGTAACCGGGGAGGGAAGATGGTCTGTTTTCCAGGCAGGGCAGGAAGGATCAAAGTGCTTGTGTGAAAGGATCATAAGAGTTTAGATATGCATGTTTAAAGCAAAAACAGTTACCAAAGTGAATGTTAAGAATGTGCAAGAAACTGACCTTAAGAAATTTTGTATGAAAGAGCTCCTTTTGCTTTCCACTTCTAGCTTGTAACCCTTCGGTCAAATAGTAGATGACCTGTGCTTTTAAATGTATGCATATGCATAGTCTCACTGAAATCCATGCCTTTGGCATCCATGTGTGTCATTAGAGGTATAGTGATCCTCTGTCCACTCCTTCAGTGAGGAGAAACACCTTCCACATCAAAGGAAATAACAAGAAGACATGGCTGAATCTACCAACAACTGTATCTCTGCTTAAGATCAAGCACCTGATTTTGTTGTCTTCTTAAGTATTGCTTTGCATCTCAAATCCAGTCATGTTTTCAGTCTTTATTACATGCCACTGATATAAAAAAAATGTTTCTGTTAGCATTAGTGAGTTGTAGTTGAATATTTCTGTGTTCACTTTTCTTGTAGTCTCTTCTCCATAGAATATCTGGAATTACTGTTGTGTTTGGGTGTTTTTTTTTAAAAAATCAAAATAACAAATAGAGTGCGTTATACACACATAGACATTTAACATATAATTTCTCATTAATGATTGGAAGTATTATTAGGCATATGGGAGAAACAATGGCAACTGACTGCACAGGCGTAGTTACTTTCTCTGGAAGATCTTTACTGCTGTCCGGGGCCTGTCCTTTTGATGACTTCTTCTTTTTGTTGGCTTTTCTATTGCACAGCCTGGGGAAATGTGCTCTGTACAGCGAAGAAACTGAACCCAACACAATACTGCCATTTAGAGCCATTCTGTACCCTAGGGTACACTTTCCCATATTTGCAAACTTCACAACATCTAGAGCTGTAAACTGAAGCCCTGATCCAGTGTGACTGGCTTTGGCAGACCATATTACCTTCTGTACCTTCTCTTGACAATAAAGAGCACTTAGGCACCTACTGTAGCTACGTAGGGTCATCTTTTACACATACACAGAGATAAGAGCCTAAAGTGAAAGACTATATTCCCTTATCCAAAGAATGTCATGCTAGATTTTGGCTTCTGTCCCTTTAGAAATGAGAACTAAGATTCTCCCAAGTATATATATTGGTTTTATGAAAAGCCCAAGGCATAATAAGTAACAAGACAAAACAAGAATTGGTCACAAAAGCTGCTTTTTTATTGCTGTTCAGGAAGATCCTTAGGAAAAGGCTTGGGCCAAATTTATTACTGCTCCACAGCACTTGGCTGCTGGGGCATTCTCACTGGGTTGGATCACATGCTGCTTTTCTTGGGATTTGGAGGACCTCAAGGTAGCCCATGCCTTGAGGTAATGATCTTGCAAAGCTGGTGGATGTCGTCCCCTGTGGACACCCCTGTCTCTCCTGTCTACACGCTGCCCTCGTGAAAATGCCATGTGGTCAGTTACATTGCATTTCTTGAGGAGCTGCAAACATGATTAAGGTCTTGGAGCATCTCTCATATTTGGAGGAACTAAGAGAGCTGATACTGTTCAGCCTGAAGAAGAGCGAGCTCAGAGGGAACTTAACAGTACCTGATGAGGGTGGACAGAGTCAGACTCAGTGGTGCCCAGAGCCAGGAAAAGAGGCAATGGGCATAATTGAAATGCAGGAAAATCCATTTAAAACATAAGAAGAATCCTTTTTACCGTGAGGGTCATTAACACTGCAGCAGGTTGCCCAGGGTGGAGTCTCCATCCTTGCGTATGCTCAAAATGCAACTGGACACAGCCCTGAGCAATAACGTCTAGCTCTCCTTGCTTTAGGCAGCAATGTTTAGACTAGGCAACCCCCAGAAGTCGCTTCCAACCTCAGCCATTCCTGTGATGTTATTCTGGCATCTGTGAGGGGTGGGGAACTTTTAGGCAACCTCAGCATAGTATCAGGTGATGACTGAAGAATTCAGCAAGAATATGCGAATATCAGATACAGAAAGCACTTTAGACATCAGACTTGTTCTGAAAAGCATAGACAGAGTGTCATGGCTGCACACAGCATGCTGTCAAACACATGCAGGAAAGCAGCTGGAAGTGGACAGGAATCTCATTCTCTGCAAGTTAATTCAGTTCTATAGTAACAACAGCAGACACATATTTTTAACCAAAGAGAAGTGACGACCAGGTTGACACGGTCTTTTTTAAATCATTCTTTTCTCATTCTTATAAAACATTACAATTATAAGCTGTGTATAAAGCACATCTCCCCTTAGTGATGTGCTTTAGTGAGGTTTTATACCAAGCTTGAAAATCACATTGAAATTCACACCAGTCAATGGGGTTCTTTGAGAATAGGACGCCCATACTATTAAACAAAACAAGCCAGTGTCTAAAGGCAATGTTTAATATGGCTAAACTGTCAGCCACCAAGAGAAGGTGGCCTTTCCCACCCCTCTTTTCAGAGCAGTCCTTCCATTATGCCATCCTTTGAACCATGGGAAAAGGAAAGCTCTGTTTGGTCTAGATGAAAATTATTCCCAGGACCATGGCAACAGCTAAAGAAGTCTGGATGCTTATGGACCTGATTCTCTAGCCTGTGTTTTTGTGCTGCCTATTTTACTAAGACAGAACTGAGGACAGCGTGCCTCATTCAGATCCAATTTCAATGTGAAGGCCAAAGAAGATATGTTCTCGATAATATATAATTTTGAAAATGTTTTGGCTGTTAAATATTAACAAAGCAAAAAAATAAAGTAATTTTAAAAAATGCTGTCCAGGTTTGGCTGGGATAGAATCACAGGCCAGCCATGCTAGGCAGGCTCAAGCCAGCCAGGGCAGCTGACCTGAGTTAGCTACAGGTGTAGTCCATACCGTAATGTCATGGTCATTATAAAGGGAGGAGGTTTACTAAGGAGAGGGAGCTCATGTGAGGTTGTTCCTTCTGCTCTTCTGCTGAGGGTTACTCTGACAACAGGATATTCATTTGGCTAAGTATTTTCTGTTTGTACTGGTGGTGGTTTCACTAAATCTGTTGTGCTTCCACCTAGGGTCCTCTCTCCTTTTTCCTGCTTACCCTCCCTGACTCATAAGGGTTCATCAGGTGATAGACTGTTACGTTTAGCTCCAGGTATAGGCTAAACATAGACAGAAACCCACACCTCCCTGGTACCAGAAAACTTCCTTGCAAAACCTTGTCATGAGCTGTACAGGATTTCCTGTGCTCTGGGCTTGTTCTGTTGTGAAACATCCCAGAACCTGATAGACCTCCATCAAGGTCAATGGATTAACATTGGTTTAAACCAGATGAGGACCTACTCATTTCTGTTTGTATGAATGTAAAATGATCATTACAGGGAAACAGCAAACAAGCAAAGAGCTTTCATCGTAAGAAAGAATTTGAAAAGATGGTTTCTTTGGACGTTTTTGGAGGAATTTCTATTTTTTGTTCGTCCCTCGTCAGCCCCCCATCTCCCAAGAGTTTTCCTTGTTCATTTCTAGAGCTTAGGCACTTTTAGCAAATACTTACTTTGTACTACATTTATTCATAATTCTTTTACATTTACTGTAATTAAGTCTTTATTGATTTGACACAAACCAACAGCTGCATTTCACTATGAAAGTCAACTGAAAAATATATGCCATCTACTAAACATGGACGATACACTTGAGAGTGCAGATGACATATATTAAACTCTCTTATCAATTTGTACCTCTTCAAGCACAGTATCAATTATATACATGCTTGCAGCCAGAGCTTCTACTTGGTAGACTGCGTACAAAGTCTTTGCAGTACAGTGAACTATAAACAACTAGCTACACTTAGATCCGTTTTAAATAGGGTTTTGTATTAAGAGAAATCTTTGATGTGGAAATAATTTTTCATTTGAAATTCATCCTCTTAACATGATTGGCTTGGCTTTTATAAGTAATATTTTTGTACTTTATTTAACAGATTAAGTCAATGGAGTTCACGGACAGAGAAATAACCACTTCTGAATAGCATTATGTTTTATAGAAATAGGGGCCTTAATACACTGCAGAGCTGCAGAGAGTCCAGGAACCTTCCCAAAACTACTGCACTTCAGGTGCAGGACTGACTGTGCTATCTGCTCCTCCTGGCCTTTGGATGCAGGGTTGATCACAGACTCCTTTAGGGAAGAGAACAGAAAATAATAAGAGAACTGTATTCAAGTGGCCTGGAAAGGGAAATGTAAGGAAAAGTTGGGTTGTTGCCCACGTGTGACCCATCATGCAAAGATTTTATGGCATTCTGTGAATAAGTGAGTTATTCCTCATAAAGTGGGTGGGGAAGTGCTTTATACATTGCATAAAACGAAACCCTGGGCAATGGAGCACAGATAGAAACAGTCGGTTCATGAAGGTATAAGTACCAGAGGGTACTTACCAAATGACTAAGGTATTTATTAAATGATGAGAAGAGATATCTGGAAGTCTCAGATGATGCTTGACAGATATGAAAGTTCAGCCTCCAATTACATGTTTAGAGAAAAAAAGTAATAAGAAATCTTGAAATACATAATAGCAGTAGCGAGCACTGCTTTCGACCCACAGCCTTCGGAAAATCTGAAACTACCCATTTTTGCTCCCATAATCTGTTGGGAGCCTGTCCATTTGCCATAGGTCAAGTCCTGATTAGGCTGTAGTTGCCATGATTATGTGTAAAGACATAATGAGTTTGTCTTGCAGGGTAAATTTTGCACATTAGAATGTCTTGGACTTATTCAGGCACATGGATGGCATGCAATCGTTGCATCACTTAATATCTGCCTAAGCTTTGGCCCTCCACAAAGGAAATCTCATTTGTTTACTTCATGCTGAATTTTGCATACTTTGTTTTGATTTTTAAACTTGCTTAAATATAATAGAATGTATTCATGTTCTTTTTTTTTCTTACAAAAGATGTTTGCAAATACTCTCCTTTTCCAACTATGTTCATTCTTTCTAATAGCAAACCCACCAACTGTTCAAGGCACTCTAGAGAGGATGCCTGCATTGTATAACAAAAGAAAAATAATAGTAGGGAAATTGCCTTACTTGTAGAAGTAGAAGACTTCCGGATTTTAAGTTATTAAACCAAACATCACTTATCACTGTGGAAACAGTGAAAGAAGTACTTCTCCCTCCTCCATAGTCGTCCTGTCCCACCCCCATTCACAGAATGAATCTTCCCATTCAGGCCCTGTACCTGAATGCGCCTGCTAATAGAATAATTAGTTTCATAGGCATTGCTGATTAAGTTAAATACTTATAAATATTTATAACACTTTGCATAATATCTAGAGATAAAAACGACAAAATTAATGGTGAACTCCTTTCTGTAAGTTCAGGGTTTTTTACATGATCTAACTAGTAATAGGAAGGTTTAAAAGTAGTTGTCATAGCAACAGGGCAACATAACTTTTTATCAACTGCAACTACTATATTATAATAATGGAGTAATTTTCACAGCCTTTGATTATTCTTTTTCATGCTGTGCTTGCACCAAATCTCATGCTGGCAAGATGCAAAGTGCATTGTGTCTGTGGTTTCCTCCCCACCCCGCTCCAAGCTTTCTAAGAGGTTCACAGACCGATTCAGAACATCTATTCAGATCCCTGAAATAAGCATTAGAGCTCCACAAACAACTCCCCACTTGAATGGTGTGTAAGTCACAGAGACACCAGCGCTCCCTATGTAATCCTTACTCAGCACCTCTTAAGGTTGATGCTGTGCCTCTCTTGCTGAGCAGGGAGCCTCCTACACAGTGGGAAATGCCAAGCAGAAGCATATTTTCGAGCTTTCACCCCTCTTGAGGCCATAGATCTGTACATACAAAGCTGGATTCATCCCTGTGAACTGCAGGTATTTAGCAGAAGGAAAAAAGTTAAAAGCTAAACCAGTCCAGGCTCCTTGGAGAGCCAAGGAAGTACTTACAAAGAATAAATCCAGCCTGTGTCTGTGCTGAGTCACCCGTAGACCTGCTGTTTCTCATCAGTGCTTATACAGAGCTCTTGGGGGAGCTTGGCTGGGGCATTTCGGGTAGCTGCCTGGGTTAGGGGGAAGAACTCCAGAGCACATCAGCTTCCCCTGAGAGCAGCTGCCTGAATCAGAAAAGTTAAGCTTTTCAGATGTTTGTTTATTTGTCTGTTTAATCAGAAGACTTTTGTGGAAGGTATATCTTATAAAAATAGTAAGAGCAGTAGAAATGGGGGAAGAAGTCAGGCTCCATGGATGATTGTTTTGGGAATTTAATTGGAAGCAAAAATCCTAAATCTTTCCTGCTTAAAGTAACTCTGGCTATTGGGTGTGAAACAAAAGAACAGTCCTAGCTGCAGTTCTGCTCCCGCTTAGAGGTGTGCCCAACCAACTGGTGACAGTCAGGTTTGCTGTTGCCTGCTGTCCTTGCAACTTTGGAACACCAACATGCCCATGACAGTCTGCAGGGTCATCCAGTTGTTACCTGCCATCCTGAACCTTCTGCTTCTGTCCAACAGCTCTCCAGCATGGAAAAACGGGCTGAGGGTTTTGCCCCAAGAACGTATAATATTTGTCCAGTAAATGTAAAATGCTGGTACTCTGAGCTTAAAACTTGGTAGAACTTGCACTCTTTTTTTTTTTTGTCTCTGTGTGCAGAATGGAAGGGAGAAGGGGAAACCAAAGCTCTGAAATGCTAAACCGTGGGATGGAGGAAGTTCTACAGCCTGAGGCTGTGGCTGGCTACTCTAGAGAACTATGGGACTGTCTGTGGAAGGGCACCTTCCGTGCTTTCCTCCAGCTTCAGCTGTCTCCTTAGGTGTTGCAGGCAAACTAGATCAGACCATGTGTTACTGCAAAACTTCCAAACTCTAGGTCTGCCTGGGTTACAGAAGCCAAAGGAGTTGCTGTATGTCTGTTGGAACCTGATTATCAAGAATCATATAGCTGAGTGGCCTGACTCAGATCACCGAAGCAGCCCTGGAACAGCACTGTCTTTTGGCAAAGATTTATTTTCCTTTGGGGTTGTACCTCCTGGCAGTGCTCATTACACTGAGTGTATTTCAGTTGTCTTCTGAATGTCACATATGATGTTACCTTGATGAGGACAGAAGAAAAAAAGAACGAAAATTGAAAAGAAACTTCAAACTTTAACACATATCAACAGGAGAATATTGTTTTAGAAAAGTTTTAATTTTTTCCTGACTTTATTACATGTAAGGTATTTTGAAGAGTGTGTATATCTGTGTGTGTATATGTACATACATACAGGTATAAGCCTACAAATGCCATCAATCATCAGAAAATAACATGTTTATTTTGGCTGTAGTACCTTTTCATATAGGTGTGACTCCTTTTTTCAATAAAAGGACAGGTCCATGGGGAATTATACCTAAGTGAACTTACACCTAAGAACTTCCCTAACTAACATAAATTTACAATCAATGCTTTATAGGTGTAAAGCTGTAAGAAATGTTAAACACAACAAACAAACCACACTGAAAAAGAAGCTGTTGTTTAAGCCTGCTGTCACTGTGAAGATCAGTGATTTCCTCCTCCTCCTTAATGTTCTCAGCCTCTCCATGGGTTGAATCATGTTACTCTTGTATACTTGGGTTCTTACTTCTATGTCTCTATAAACGACAAGTTCCCAAATTGTGCTCCGTGTAGCATCTGTGGCACGCATTTTACCTCACTGGGCTGTGTATGAACTGTTAAACAAGAAGAGTATATACAAACTGTTAAATTAAAGGAAATAAAACCCAGTTATTCTGGACTAATGAGATGATAGAAAACGGCTCTATCACAAATATGACTATAGACTGTATCTAAGTTTATGGTTGCTCTTGGTATTAAAGTGAAACTACTTTGCATTAATAAGACCCCTTTGTAAGAACTCAATCCCAAAGACTTTAGATCAGGAGAGAGTGCTAGTCACTAAGGAGCGGAACTGATAAAATGACAGATTTATTTTTTTACATTGTTTGTCCATAGTGCCTATATACAGAAGTCATTTTAGTATCATTTCCCCCTTTTCCTTTGCAGCATGGTTTACACTCACTGCACAACAGAGATAAAAATAATTTCAAAGTTAGCCTCCTTCCTCATATAAGCACTGAACGAAATAATCAAGAAGTGTAAAGGTGCAGAAGTCAACACATCCAACACATCACAAATACTTAAACAAGGGGTAGCTACAAACCTGGAAATTCCTGAGGTGTGCTTTGGAGCGTCTCAACTACCTGTTGCATGCGGTAGTGCTTCCACAGAGAACACCATATCTCTCCTAAACGAGCCAAGGCATCCAAATGAGCTGATGATGGCAAGAAGCTGCACAGGAACTTGCATCTAGTTGAAAAGAAACTGGTTTCATGGCAACTACTAAAACCAGTTGTTCCTTGCCACATGCAGAGAGGGATATAACGAAACATAGGCAGTATGGGGATGGAGATTACTGCAGCACTTCTATTGGTTGTAGAAACAAGGTGTCTGATGAGACAGCGCAGGTGGAGAGCACACGTGTGCATGTGCATGCACATAAACATATGCACATGTAGCCTGAGTGGCAGCATTTCGGCACCACAGAGCTGGAAATCCTGAACTATTTAGTTCCATTCGTTGCACTGATCGGGACAGGTCTGTGCATTTATTTAATTGTAAACACAGATCTGCTTTCCAGGAAGGTTGTAATAAGGCCATAATTATCTCATTAAGCAAATTGTTCCACTATCTGATCAGGCTTTGAGTTCACTATTTCCATTACCTCCTCTAATACCTAAATGGAAAGGGTAAAATTATCAGCTGGTATCAATCAGGGAAATGCTACCTGCGGTCAACAAAACTACAAAGACTTACAAATAAATTAGGGTCTGGCCTATTAACTGCATGCCTTTCCTGTGTCGTTGCCCTCCTTCCATGTTTATTTTTTGAAAATCTTTAAGATTGACTCCATCATGCAGGAAAGAAATAGAAGACATATATATTCATACTGTGGTTAAATGAAGTACATTTTACCAGGATGGGAGAGAAACATAATTAGAAGAGGAAAAAACACCTAGGAACAAAGTAAGGCTGAGAAGATCTGAGTTTATATGTTGGTTTCTGTTATATGCTGAGCTAAAAGGCTTTGATTTCTACCTCTACTTTATACTACTCAGGAGGTGGGATGTTACTTCATTCAACTATGTGACTCAGAATGATCTTTTTTTTTTTTTTTTTTTTTTCCCCTCATCAGATAATAAGTTAGAGCTTGATTTAGAGATAAATTAAAGACTTTCTCCGATTCTGATGAATGCTAGTGCCTCCAGAGGATTTATGCCGCAGCTGGTGTTCACTAGTTTCCTAGCCACTTAGGTAGTGTGCCAGGAAATGTGGGTACATGGATAATCATAGGACGGATGATGCCAGCTAAATGTTCTTTTGAGATCCCCACGTGCTAAATGATTCTCCCATGGCAAGTTTTTCTCATTTTAGGGTGAGTTTATGAAATGAATGACAAAGAAGCAACAGGCAACAAAAAAGAAAAAGGCTCATAATATATTTAGATCAAAACTAACAACAAATAACCAGGAGCAGTCTTTGAAACAGTATGTTTAACTTGTGTTTGCTGTCATAATAAACAGGAATATTGTGGAAACTAGCACCCTACTGAGTTCTTAAGAAACATCCCCACCAGAATGGCTTTGTGTTCCTATATTTAGTTGTTTACAAGGAGACGGATTACCAGCTTTTGATGCTGGGAGTCTTGACAAAGAAGGGAATTCAACATCTAAACTGCTACACAAGCATATATTATGGGGTATATTCCTGATAACATGCATGGGGTGACATTAGGGCATTTAGGTGATTAACTGTTGCTGTTGGGAAAACTTAAATACTTGTATGAATCGAGGCTTTATTGCTTTTCTGCAGATTTGGGCTAAAGGAGCATAATACACAAAACCTAGGAAAATGGCATTATTGTACACTTTGTAGCTGGGAATTGGAGACAGAGGAAAACGTAGGAATAGTCACAGTGAATAAAACCAAAAGCTCATTCATTTCAATACCTTTTTTCTCATGAAGACCAGTAATATTAATTCAAGGCTGAGACAGTTACAAATAAATGTCTAAACACAAGGAGATTCAATTCAGAGGTCCTAGACAGTCTGCATGGTGTTGGTGGATGTGACGCAAGATCTACTGTACACCCATGCCCTCCCCCAGGATCAGCTAGAAGGAAGCTAATACTCACAGGACAGCTAAGACAGCACTAAGCTATGTATAGATGACTGAATTACACCCTCTAGAGTTTAGGGGGTTGTTTAGCTCATCCAGTGAAAGTGTCTTATGATGTGGGAGCTGAATCCCCCTCCACATTTCAGTGACTGGATTGACTGCATTTGTGCTGGATAAAATGGAAGCGCAGACAAGTATGTCAGCATTTTCCTTTTAGTGTCTTACTTTGCAAGCCCAGTCCCACTATGAAAGATATTTAGGAAGGAGTTGAAAATAAAAAAAGCTTGTATCCAGGGATATTCTTGACACTACATCCCTCAGTAAGGACTTCCAGATTTTGGCAATCTGTAGACTAGGGTTTATCTGACAGATGTTGATTCCAAATATTCATGCTTAATAGGCCCTGAAGGACTTTCCTCCCTGGTATTTTGCTATTCTCTTTTAAAAATCCATCTATATTTTTGGCCTCTGTACCATTCTGTGGCAGTTATTTCTACATTTTTAATGTTAATTTATTTAAAACTTGCTGCCTATTAATATCTTTGGGCACTCTTTGTGTAAATGAATAGATATTTCCTTATTAATTTTCTTTTATATGTTCATACTTTTATAAACTCTACCTTCAAGTCTTTTTTTCAGGCTGAGACATCCTAGTCTATTTGATTTCTCATCTTGGAAAGCAACTATATACCTCCAGCTATTTTATTGCCTTTCTCTGTATCTTATATGGACCATATAAGTAAACAAATAATTTTGTCATGGTGAATATGTATGACATGTGAATCATGTATATGTCGTTGTCTGAAATCCTTAAAAACGCTTCTGAGAGGCCTATCTCTCTAGCTGTGTTTCACATAAGGGATCTTTGCCAGGTCACTAAGGGCTGTGGCTTCGTTTAGGGGTTAGATACCTACAGGTCCATCACTGTAGATAAGTCCTTCTCAGTGCCTGTCCCTGAATGATGGCTTTAGATCACGCAGAAAATGGAGCACAGATCCTTAAGCTCTCACAGCCTCCCTGACAACGTGTCCATAGCTACGCTCTTTTCCTACTTACAATATTTGAAATGAAGAAGGGAAAAAAAAAAAACAAAAAAAACCAACAAACCAAACAAAAAAGCAGAATATAAATGGTGCATAGGATTCTGGAGAGGTTATTCAGATGAATAAAAAGAGGGTTAAGGAAAATGTGCTATTGTCTCCCTTGGCCGGGACAACTACTTAGCAAGGGAGAGAATCTCAGAACATGTGTACCCATGGCACAAAAGCAAGAAGCAAATAATCAATTGGGTGCTTTATCAGCTCAGTATTCAATTAAATTTCCATTAAAAAGGAAAATAATGCAGCAGTCATTATCTAGGCTGTGGCCAGGTCCTCACACGAAATGTCAAGATACCCTTGACAATTTGCAAACAGTTTAGATAAGGATGAAATTCTCCGGACTGCACGCTGTTCAGGAGGCTACTGTAGACATTCTTAATGGACTCTCTGCCCCAGCCTTGGAAACACTTCCAGTTTCTTATTAACCAGATTTAATGCCTATCTTTTAAAGATAATTCAATAAACCATTTCCGAATGGAAAGTAAAAAAAAAAAAAAAGGAAATATAAGACATTATGAGACATACGTGATTGCAAAACAAGAACAATTCTGTCTTTATTATGCTAAAAATCTAATTCTTTCTCCATGGAAATTATTTTGAAGATGAAAGCTTGATACCGAGTGCTACCAGTCAAATATCCATAGTTTATTTACTGTTCTGTATACTGGGTTTGTGTGGTAAGGTTTTCGTACTGAGGGGCTACAGGAGTGGCTTCTGTTTGAAGCAGCTAGAAACTTCCCCCATGTCCGATAAAGCCAATGCCAGATAGCTCCAAGGTGGACCTGTTGCTGGCCAAGGCTGAGCCCGTCAGCAACAGTGGTAGCGCCTCTGGGATAACATATTTAAGAAGGGGGAAGAAAACCAGTAAAGCTACGCTACAGCGGTTGCAGCCATGAAAGGGCAGTGAGAATATGTGCAAGAACCAACTCTGCAGACACCAAGGTCAGTGAAGAAGGAGGGGCAGGAGGTGCTCCAGGTGTTAGAGCAGAGATTCCCCTGCAGCCTGTGGTGAAGACAATGGTGAGGCAGGCTGTCCCCCTGCAGCCCATGGAGGTTAATGGTGGAGCAGATACCCACGTGCAGTCGTGGAGGACCCCACACCAGAGCAGGTGGATGTCCGAAGGAGACTGTGACTCCGTGGAAAGCCCATACAGGGGCAGGGTCCTGGCAGGACCTATGGCTCTGTGGAGAGAGGAGCCCACACTGGAGCAGGTTTGCTGGCAGGACTTGTGACTCCAATGGAGGACCCATGCTGGAGCAGTCTGTTCCTGAAGGACTGCACCCCTTGGAAGGGACCCACGCTGGAGCAGTTCAGGAAGAGCTACAGCCTGTGTGAAAGACTCATGTTGGAGTAATTTGCAAAGAACTGCAGCCCATGGGAGGGACCTCACATCGAAGCAGGGGAAGACTGTGAGGAGTCCTCCTCCTGTGGTGGAAGGAGTGGCAGAGACAATGTGTGATGAACCGACCACAACCCTTGTTCCCTGTCCCCCTGCACTGCTCGGCAGGGAGCAGAGCTGAGCCCGGGAAGAAGGGGGGGGTGGCAGGAAGGTGTTTGGTTTTATTTCTCATTATCCTACTCTGATTTGATTGGTAATAAATTAAATTAACTTTTTCCCCATGTCGAGTCTATTTTGCCCGTGACGGTAATTAGTGATCGATCTCTCCCTGTCCTTACCTCAACCCATGATACTTTCATTGTATTTTCTCCCCTCTGTCCAGCTGAGGAGGGGAATGATAGAGTGGCCTTAGGGGACACCTGTCATCCAGTCAGGGTCAACTCACCACATACTCCAACAACTAAGCTATAAAGAAGAAATTTCTCTCTGTTTCTTGGTTTACCTGCCTTTAGTGCATAGGCATAAGAAAAAGCCAAGCAGCCGAATGAGTGATGTTATTTTGTTTGATCTAGGATTAGAATTAAGAGATTCCTGAAGCCCAGACTCAGATAACTGACCTATACCTGTCACGGTAGAGTGTAGTTCCATGCAAGGACCATTTTGCCTAATGTTGTTTTCCTTGGTGACAGTAGTATTCCCACCAGAGCAGTAGAAGTTGAAGACCGATTTCAGTTTATGACAAATGGCACATAGAAACATGAAGATATTATATGCTACACCATGTGTGAAAAACAAAACAGAGAAGAGATATTCCAGTCACTGGAGAGATAAGAAACATAGAAACAAAACGGATCTTTATCTCAGTCCCATAGATGGAGTTTATTTGACTTTCCATCAGGTAACACAGCTTCTGGCCTTTGGCAGACTTTGACCTCTCACTTCCCTACGTTTGAAACACCACAGCTGGTGGCAGTCCTTGGAGTGCCACGGATGTAAGCTTGTATTGACCATGTGTTTTTCTCTCAATCGTAATGTAGTTTAAAATCTATTTCATTTTACTTTTTCAAACTCATCTGGTAAAAAAAAAAAGTGTTAGGAAGCAAACCTGAGGCAAGTATGCTTTTTGCATGAATAGCAGCATGCTGTTATTCCTGTATTTAGAAACACGTCCATACACACTTAAAAAAAATTGCTCTAAGTTACATGTGTTTTTCTTGACTGTGATGTTTTGTGAACTGTTCTCCTGTTGAGAGCTGGAAGGATGCCACAGTTACTTGGATTTTTTTTCTTGCATATCCTTTTGTACCTGCACCAAATATGTTTTTCTCTCTCTTTTTCTTGTTCTTACTTTTCAAGGCTGTCACTACCTTTTTATTTGCAAAGGGACATGTCTTTCCCCAGCTGTGTTTTCTCTTCTTTTATCCCTTTCCTTGTGTGATTACAATCCACTGATGCCTTTGGCATATTGTTCTGTGTCAGCAAACTAGGACATATTAGAGGCTGTTGAATCTACAGAATTTAAACCCAAGATTACTGCGTGTTTTGATATGTGATACTCCTCTGTTCCAAGTGGATGACAGATATGATTGGCTTATGGTTTTTATTCACTACACAAATCAGGCCCTTTTTTATAGCTGCAGGTAAAACCTACAGGCTACCTACGGATTTTTGCCATGCCTCACTGCCAAGTTAGACTTTTTTCCCTATTTTATTTAGGAAGTGAGAAGCCTCGTGTCTCATTGAAGCCACAGGAGTAAATCTAGACAGATTCACATGGCTTCAGGGACAGCTACTTCCATGGTTTTTGGGGAGCACTATTATATTAAAACAAGCACAGAGGCCAGAGCAGTGTTACTGCATCACATTATAAAGACAAGAGACCAGCAAAAGGGTGGAGCAGGATTCCCACTCAATGAAGAGAGATTTTTTTCCCTACAGAACACAAACATTGGCAGTGCAGGCAGACTCCTTGGAGGGCTGCCTTTCCCCCACTACAGCTGGGGATATATTTTTTTTTAATTATTATTTTGCTTTAGCCTTTGTCAAACTGAAAAATGCAAATTGGGGTTGACTAATACCACCTAGGTGGTAAATCAAGCTAAAAGAATAGAATATAAAATCAATCAAACCTACTAGTTCAAATCTATATATTGTAATAGAATTTTGGTGAGAATAAGAAAAAAAGTTCCGTTTTTTTCTAACACAGAATGATATTTTATTTCAGAATTTATTCTGTAGAGCAACTTGAAATATCTGAAGAATAGTTGAGAAATTAACTTTTTTCTTAAATAATTTTTCACTGTGTTTGCAAGCAAAGAACAAACACAGATTTGCACAGCATATATGGAAGTTCCACCCCGGACATGAGAAATCCACCCTGGACATGAGAAATGCCACTGGATAGTTGCCTAAGACAGATCACAGATGCCTATAGCATGCCTTCTTTCCTACCTGGAAAGCATCTGCCTTATTTACAGTGAGATTTTTTCACCTAAGAATAGATGTGTTGGATCAGATCCCCTCTCCATTGAGCTCAGGATCCTGTCTTTGACCATGACCGTTAGTTGGTGCTTAAAAAAGACTAAAAGAAGAGAACAAGTGTAGCAATACTTTGCCAGAACTTGTTCTCAAGTTTCAGGCATCTACATATCAGGGATTTTGTGACTCAGAAGAGCTGTCACAACCAGAGACAGATTTTTCTTGCATTGATGGGTCCGTTAGCTCCTTAAGTCTATGTGACATTTTCATATCCCCAAAATTCTATGACAAGAAATTCCATAGGTTGACCAAAATGCCACGTTGTTACCTTTTTTATTTATTTTCAGCCAGTTTCTCCTCTCATTACACAAGCCTGCCTTAGTTTATAGGGAGAAAAAATTGACAATTTTTCCCTACTTATTTTCTTTTATTCTTCCATTGACGTAATAGAATAAGTCTCAGAAACGATATACAAAATCAGCTATATAGAACAGCAGCTCTTTCCTCATCATTATGGACACCTCATTCAATAAATTTATATTTTTTTAATCTTATGAGCCACAGATTAAATAGCATTAGATATGAATCTGAACATGGGGATTTTTGTAGAGTTCAACTGGGAGAAGAGAAGATGAACTGGTGATATAGAAGGGAAGAAAGAGAAGACACATAGGAGAGAAAAAAAAAAAGAATGATACCTAGAAAACACATTTTGCAGCGTCTTGTCCCACACAGAGGAGAGCTGGTCCAAAACTCCAGCTCTGAAATCCCCTGAACTTTGCTTTGCTGGGTTGTCAAATGCATGTGGCTTCAAACATGACAGTTCAGGCTCCCTGCTGTTGCTGCTCCCACCAACACTTGGCACAAAAATTAGAGCCTTCTTCCAAGGATCCTGATGGTCTTATCTAATGTGAATTGCTCTGGACATTGCCCCTGCAGGGTGGTATGACAACACCTAATTTATAATCAGGCAGTTAATTGTGACTTGCTTGACTCTGCTCAGCAAGAAACATGGGAGCTCAGAACAGATCCTGTAACCCTTCTTCACCGTCTAGACATACAGCCTCTCGCAGCTGTTATGGTGAAGAAGCAGTAGCAGTAAGGAAAGTTAGGAGTGGATGTGTAAACACCATCTTTTATCTCTCCTTTAGACAGCAATAAAAGACCTTCAGGATATTTCAATACCTCTGACAAGCCTACCCTGACTTTACCAGAGCCTCGCTGAGCTTGTTGTTTTCTTGGGGTTGGCCCCACACTTTGAAAACTTTT
Source organism: Leptosomus discolor (assembly GCF_034619465.1). Classification (NCBI taxonomy): domain Eukaryota; kingdom Metazoa; phylum Chordata; class Aves; order Leptosomiformes; family Leptosomidae; genus Leptosomus; species Leptosomus discolor. The sequence goes on along the minus strand of NC_141394.1, from coordinate 78,421,327 downwards.
TCTTCTTGAAAAATATAAGCAATCCTTTTCACATCCTTCTCCAGGTCTTTTCTATGCATCAACAGAAAGCTAAATAATACACAAGTGGGAGAGGGCACAAGAACTGGGTGTTCCTTGTGGCGATATTTAGCCAACGACTAGAATTGCTTGGGTGCTCTCTGCCCCTGATGGTCACTAGTGAGAGCACATAATAAGAGATGACTGTTCCAGGCCTAGGGCAAACATCTGAAACTAAAAAACAGACTGCAGAGACCAGCTGGAATGATAGTCTGCAAACTGCTATTTAATCTCTTCCCTTTTTTTTCATATAGAAATGTGGGGCTTTTTTTTATGATCTTCCTTTTTTAGTGGGACAGTGTATATTGTTTTTAATTGACTTGGTAACTACCAAAGACATAGAATGACCCCAGTCTCTGACCCTGAAAGGATTTTGCCGTAGTTAAACCCCAGCCAGCAACTCAACCCCACGCAGCCACTTGCTCACTCGCCCTCAGAGGGATGGGGAAGAGAATCAGAAGGGTAAAAGTGAGAAAACTCATGGGTTGAGATAAAGACAGTTTAACAACTAAAGCAAAAATGATGCATGCAAGCAAAGCAAACCAAGGAATTAATTCATCACTTCCCATCGGCAGGCCAGTGTTTAGCCATCTCCAGAAAAGCAGGGCTCCATCACACATAATGGTGACTTGGGAAGATGTCCCCCCCTTCCTTCTTCTTCCCCCAGCTCTGCATGCTGAGCATGATGTCATATGGTATGGAATATCCCTTTGATCATCTGGGATCAGCTGTCCCAGCTGTGTCCCCTCCCAACTTCTTGTGCACCCACAGCCTCCTCACTGGTGGGGTGGTGTGAGGAGCAGAAAATCACTTCTCAGCAGTAACTAAAACATCCCTGTGTTATCAACACTATTCCCAGCACAAATCCAAAACACGGCCCCATACTAGCTGCTGTGAAGAAAATACACTCTACCCCAGTCAAAACCAGCACAATTTTTCAGGAATAAATTTCAGGAATGTATACTGGAAATTAGGAGGTACTCTGAAGGAAATAAGTGAGAGAATGAGTTCAGAAAATAAAGGCAGATCATGGTAGTACTATAGTAACAGGCTTCATTTTTCATTTGTTCATTTGTATGGGACTTTTATTTTTTTCTTAGTGCTGGGAGATTTGACTGAAACACCAATAGAAGTGACTACTGTTAATAGTTGCTGAGTCCTGAGTATTTTTGAAGGTGGTGGTCTTTTAGATATTTAAATATAAGGTTAAAGATATAGCTTACTACAGTACAAAATATTGTAGGATCTTATGTTTTGTTGTTCTTTGCGAGAGGGATCCCTACTGAAAATCATCATGTGGACTTAATATTTATCCATATACACATAAATTATTTATGCTTTCAGTGTGTCTCATATCTTCTCCTTTTTGCCCTCTTCATGGCTGACCTAGAAGAAAAATAGCTTACTATAGCTCCCATGTGTTATGTGTTGCAGAGTATTCGAGAGCTGAAAATACACTTTCACACTTTATTGAAAGGGAGGAAAGGAGTCTTGGAATAGTTGCAATTGTGTATATAATTTGCCACATGCACACTTTTGTTTGAAACAACAGAAGAACTTAAACCTAAAGTTATTCTGTGTTTGCTGACTTCTGGAGTGGTAGCCTACATCCTATGATCACCCTCATCTTCGTTAACCATTTTTAAAGTGATATGTGGGATCTTCTTTATGTCTTAATTTCCAAAGTGTGAGGAAAGAGCTTCAGCTCTAAATCCAAACCAATCCTATATTGTCTTTCCTTGCACACACAATTAATTTGACATAGCTCCCCTGCTCTTGTGATACGGACTTGATGAGTGGAGGGAAAGCATTCTTCTGAGACATCAAAATACAGGATGGATGATAGGAAGGGATAAGCAACCATTTCTAGCTTCCTATCATCATAGGAACTTGTGTAATAGTAGTATGTGAACCACCTGAAAGTGGAGGCCTTAGCTTGGGAAAATAGGACTAGTGAGGGTTTCTTAAAATACAGAGATTCAACAGGAACATTTCCCATGCCATTTCTCTTTCCTCTCCATCATTCTCTCCTCTGCCACACAGATTGACCATTATCTGTCTCCTCAGGCACTATAACAAGCCAAATGTCATGAGGACAAAAGTGTTCAAACCTCAAAGCCTACAATTTGCCTGAGGAAGACAGCATGAGCAGAAAAGGTCAAACATACGACTAATGTCTTGATCCTCGTGTCCCTTTGGCTTCAGTGAGCTTCCAGCCAATTGTAGTATATTGCCAAGCACAAAGGTGTTTAGGACTTGTCCTTAAAGACTGCTTCGAGCATAGCCTTTCCTTTTCTATTGCTTTGAAAGGTTAGCAACACAGCTCAGGCCAGATATAAGAAATCATGCTGCAGAAATACAGCCCACCTGGATAAATCATTCTTTTCCCCTGTGTGACTTTAAAAAAAAAAAAGGTTTGCAATGAAGCAGTCTCTCGGCATTTTTCCCATCTGTGCTATGGAAATTTCTTTTGACTTCATTGAATGGCCTGGCTATCCATCATGTCAGAGCTGAGCTATCTGTGAGGTGAGCACTGGGGACTGTCACTTCACCTATCTGCCCCAGTGACTGCAAAACACAGCAGAAACCCAGCCTCAGCTACCCCCATGTCCCCTTACTTGCTAGTCCTTAGACTTTTCCCTTCACTTTTTTCCTATTGTTCGTTCCTCATGGTTCAATGGAAAATGAAAGCAAGCATACATGCAAGGTCTTACTTACCTTTAGCTGAATCTCTGCAGCATCAATCTTGGTAGTAAAAAAAATCTTAATTCCATCATCTCTGTCTTTTCCCTATTCTATTATAATATATGTTCTGCTTCAGACCTAAAGAGAGTCTGATTTGCTCTTTCCAACATGCTTTGCCTCACCAGGATATTTCATATCAACTTTGACTGTCAGGCAACAGAAAGGAACAAGTACAAGATGATGAGTTAATCCAGCATCTGTTGAAGTATACAGACACCTTTCCTTTAGAGCAACACCTAAATCCTTATTTCTAAAAGCAGCTTCAACACCTAATCCTTGGAGGAAAGAAAACAACAGGGATGAAACAAGTATAACAAAACTCTGGCATTTTTGTATTTGAAGGTCACATCAACCTGACAGCAAAAGCTCTGCTTGACCTATGCAGTGGTTTTCCAAGGAAACTGTTTACAGTGACGAGAAAGCGAGGAGAATGAGTCTCATCATGTTGGAGAGTCAAACTGAGGCTGGACAAAGATGGAAAATATATCAGGCTCCAGGGAAAATATAGCAAAGGTGGAGGGGTGACCTAATAGTCCCCTTTCTCCTGACATAGTCATAATAGCTGTAATGGGATATGGCTGCAGTGAGTAAAGGCCTCTTCTTTTGGTTTTAGAAGGATGGCTTTCTAGCCTACCTGTTTCAGGTAGTTCTACCAGACCCATTGCCTACACGAAACTGGAGATTCAGTTGCCACAGATGGTTTCACAGCAGGATGTCCTCAATGCAAAAAACATTTTTTAAAAAAGTAAAGTGTCTCACATTATAACAAATCTTACAGGCAGTAGAAAACATCTTTTACAACTCATTGCTAGGACAGGAGATAGGCTGGCAGTGTTCCTCGCCCATCTAACCTTCAGTTCTGTTCAAGGTCAACTCCCTTTGTGCCTGCTGAGAGCCTCTGAGTTTGGCAGAAATTTTGCATGAATGCAGATCTCTACAAAAGAGAGTTTGTTGGCAGAACCAAGACCTTTTGAATAATTCTGAAATAGACAACACAGCTGGAATGAAGAGCTTGACACATATTCTGTGACTACAGGTGGGTCATTTATCGGTTTTGGTTTAACACAGAAAATGAAAACATTGGAGGTCATTCTCCACATCCCTCTCATTATGTACTGTGATATTATCCTTGCTCAAAATGCAGTAGACACCCTAGGATTTTTCCTTAAAACCCTGGATTCTAGAGTCATGTTAATATACAAGCTTTTCTGCCTTTCTTCTGTAACTACATCTATAAATAGCTAGATAGCTAGATGATGTCTAGATTTTAAAGCTTCTAGGAAAAATAAAAAACATGAACACTAGAGCTTGAAAAACACAGAAAATAAAAGAAGCTTCCTACTTTCCATAAACTACTTCAATAAATGTTGCCCTTCCATGTTTTTACTGGCTCTTTTTAGAATTGCAATATTTAACCTAAACTGATAACCTGGAAACAGCTGGGGTCGGCAGTATTAGAACTGGCCGTGCCTGATGCGAGAGTTCACCAGTCTCTCAAGGTTGGCACTTAAAGTGCAAGACATCTCATTTAATAAAATCTATATAAAAGAAATGTGCCCACTCAAAGACAGTCATTTAAGTCCTCATCCCAACTATTTCAGACTTTCAGCTCAGTTAGGATGAACTGCCTTCTGCAAATGTATATTGCTGTCCTTTGACTACAGCCAGTGTTTAAACAAGCTGCTTAATACTAGGCACTCTCATTTGTGTGGGTGGATGATTTCCATCCACAATGTATGACTACGCTGTAGAACAATGTAAAAATAATAGGCTAGCTTCAAACAAATGGGTTTTATCAGTAACATTTTAGATGATAATAATTTACTGGAGAGGTGGTATAAATTAGCCCATGCTCTGCTACCCACATTCGTGCTCTTGGTATTCCAGCCAGCCCAGATCCATCTGCAGAGCACTTACAAGAGCAAGGAGACCTGGAAATATTTCCTGACCACTTCACCCTTGTGACTCACACTTCTTCAGACTGTAAGCAGATCACTTCCACCTCCCAGATCCATGGAGAGGAGTGGGATAGAAGTACCTGCCCCAGCACATCCGTAGGGTGCCTGGGTCTGCATGGAGGCTGGGTACCAGCGAGTGAACCCTTCATCCTTGTTCCCCAGAGAACATGAACGCCTGCAATAGTGCTAGAGATGCTAAAAGTGCAAGAAAGAACTTTTAGATCAAGTATTTCAGGAAGAAAGAGAAGGTAAAAGGTTTTGGAGTTTTCATGAAAGGTAAAGTTCGTGAATGCTTTCTGTTGGTGCATATATTGCCCTCTAATATATGATATTTCCCTTCAGGACAGGAAAAAGAAAAGAGACAGTTGACCTCTCTTGCGACATTTAACCAAAGTAAAGTGCAGCTGGTTCAGATGACTATTTAATGGGGATGTGGAGTCTTAGATACAGGGATCAACTTCTTTTGCATTTGTGCTGTGTGCAAAACATTGGATTCTTTGTCCATGACTGATTCCAGGTAGTGTTACAGTAGTAATATATAGTCAGATTGTGTTCCTCCCTATTTAAAATATTTTAACATGGTTCATGGAAATGAGGCGCTGCCAGAATAGATGAATACATCAGGTTTGTTACCATCTCTGGTGCTGGATACATGAAATCAGGGAAACCATTTATCTCTGCCTTATTTTTGGTTTCTATACCATTTGCTTCTGCTGAAAAGCTCTCCATTAGAAAAAATATGGTGTAAATCTGATCCAGAGAATCTTAAAACTTAAAAGCTTATTAAATGCAGCTTCTTACAGTATCGCCGAGGACTTCCCTAACACAATTAAAACCAGACCTGTAGCCAAATGCCAGAAGCCTTTCTGTTTGTCCATTCTCAGAAATGACTCATCTTCTCAGCCTAGCTCAGAAGTGTGTGCTAAAATGCAGCTCCTTCATTATTCAGATGACAGTAATTGAGGACTTTCCGCTTTGCTAACAAAGGAGGTGGTAAATGCATCTCCCTTTTCCTTTAAAAATCTTCATTTTCTACAATTGCTTCAGTGTGTTTGAGTAGATATAATAAGCCAGTTGCAGAAATTAATTAATTATGTGTGTTAACTTTTCACTTTTACCCTTCGTTGAACCTTTTTGTTCTTTGGCCCTGGGTTTTGTAAAATTAAAGTTGTCTCCCAGGGTGTAAGGCTTTTAATGTGAATGCATACCGTATTTAGCTGCTATAGGGCGTCAAGCATGTGGAACATTTTAACAAGGAATTTTTAATGAATCCCTGGGAAGAAGATACCCTCAAAAACAATACTTCAGTACATAAGTACTTATATACACTGCAGCAATAAAACTACAACAAATGGCAAAGATTTTCTTCACCTCTCTATGTTTTAAACAAACTTTAACCACAAACAAGGTCGTAGTCATTCGCTGAGAAACACATTTGATTAAAGGTTTCTTTCTACAAGGCTGCAAGTGAATTATTTAGACTGTTTGATGATTTGCTAGAAAGATGTGTTAAATTGCTGGTAATTTGAACACCAGCAAGCAGTTTGAATAGTCCTTGCATCTTTTCAATAAATGCCATCACCTATTCTGTATTGCCCTTGGCTTCTCACACTTGTGTCAGAAGGAAATGAGAGATTTTTAACACGGCCATCGAGTTCAGTACAAAGTGGAGAGGGGCAGAATTTCCCTCAGGTCTTAATCCCAGTAAAGGTTCAGGGCACTGTGCAGTTGTAATCAGTCACTTGTCTTTCTGAATTACTTTATCCAAAAACATGGGCAGCTCTGTAATGTCTTCTTTTTCTACCATCAAATTAATATCATGCAGCAAGAAAACAAAACTAAAAAAAAAAGGGCAAAAAAGAAAATAAGGACACAGGATTAAGACCCAGATTTTCTGCTTGTAGACCTTATTGCTGACTTTATTCAGTCAAATATTTAGGCTAATAACATTACTTCTCTATAGCCTTGTCTCAAGTGTTTTAAGAATTAGATAAGCTGACGTTTGCAAAGCAGATTCCTTGTGAAAAACATTGCCATTTTTATGGAGTAATGAAGGCTGCAAATGAATTCCTGCTATGAAACTGATATTTTCTGCCTCCCAAACCCAGTGCTCCTGATTGCACAACCACCCCTACCCTGGCTGATGCACCATCTCCCTCTCGTGGTTGCTTGCTTGCAGAGAGAAGCTGAAGAAGAGTCTGATATAACTTTAGATAACAGGCTTCAAGCTTTCAAGACAGAAGAGTGAAGACTGATAGTTTCAGACACAGTGGTCAAAGTCCCTGTTCTGCTGCTAATGATCTATCTGGGACACAGTAAGTTATGTCCGCATTTCAGCCAGAGTTTTTCCACTACTTTGAAGGTGAAATGGAAATCCCTAAACTAGGAACAGTTGCAATCACCAAAGCCTGAAAAAAACTTTTAATATTTTTGGAAGGTTCTTTCAACACTTTTTCAGAGTCACACAGAAATCAGGACAGGAAGAAAAGTGTTAAGATCTATTAATACTTGAATTTTGAATAATTTTTAAGTCATTGAATCCACAGAGAACAAAAAAATACTAATGGACACTTCAGATTCTAAAGAAAGGGTAAAAAGGTAAACTGTCTTATACAGCCATGGTGATCTTCTGCTCTAGGCTGCTTTCCTCAAGCAAGAAGTCTAAGCTCCAGTAACTACAGAATAATTTCAAATTTATATGCCATCAGGTTGATCTGCGTGAGTTTTTGTGCATGCGCATACATGCCACTGTGTATTTACTGAATCTGGACTTCGAGACAGCTTCTGGGACAACATATACTCTCTGAAGACGGTTGAAAATAATCATTCCCAATCAGGTTAAAGCTCCAATCTGTTCTTGTATCTTGTCTCTGTCAATAAATGATAGAGGATGCCTGTATGAGAAAAAAGTCAGAAAAGCATATAATGATGCCACTTTTTCTGTTTAGAGAAGTCTAGAACCAGAAGTTGTCCCTTTTATGCTCTTGTCTACTATATACTTTGCTTCTGACTAAGCCAAGCAGCAATCCTGCAACCATCTGGAAATTATCCATGCTATCAGACTTTGTGGCAGCAAAAAAAATCCCTGAAAAGCAAAGAAAACCAAAACAACTCCCCACACTCAGTGTTCACTCTTGGTCACCAAGAAAGGGCTCATTATAAGCAGATTGCAGAGACAGCCTGATATTTCCCTCTTGATCCCAGCTGGTAGTTAAACATTTATACAGCTCGGATATTACAGCAGTTCACTAGGGTGAGCTAGAATAAACTATGACCTTCTTTTGGAAGATATGCAAAAAAAATGGCCTGAAAAAGGATTTCAACACAGTTTTCCTGCGTTCTGGTTTAGTTTTCCTCTGACAGTGTAGCAGAAATTTGTCTTCCCAGTTTGGTGAACTTGATTAAAGATTCTTAGCTCTTTTTTGCTTAAATAATTCAGCAAATTCAGTTTAAAATTTGAAGATAATTTTGAGTTAGTCAAAGCTGCAGTTTTAGGAAGATAATTGTTTGAATAATCTTGGCCACCACTCCAGCAGACTCTAAGGTTCAGTTGATGTTATAGGTTAATTTACTACTTCAGACTTCTGAACTTTCCCCAAAGATCTTTGACAAAGTCTCTATGGCCAGAGTCACTGCAGATTTAGGATATAGTCCAGCATCTATTAATTCAATGGAAAAACTGTCATTCAGAAAGCACTGACTCAGGAACTAATTTGCCCTTATTTGGAGCTAACATTGGTGTAGCTGATATGGTTCTCAACCTGTAACTGTAGAAAGTACAGGTTAATATTCATCTATGCAAAGTTTGCCAGTGAGATTAGAAGAGTAAAAATACCACCTGAAAAGGGCATTTTTGGCATACTTTTTTGCCGTTCCACCTTTATTACCAAAGGTCTGCAACTACATGTATTAAGGTAACTTAAAGCTCCTTGTCAGGTTGCAGGCACAGGATAACTGCACCTATCCATCAGCTTGCTTCTCTTGCTGACTGTAGACAGATATAGAAGTAGTGAGGAACAATAGATGTTAAACAAATTGCACTACTTATTTCATTTATATAGCCTTGACCTTAGCTGTTTTGATAAAGCAGCTTCAGTCACTACTAACAGGGCAGATACTTGCATTTGTTTCCACCACTGGCTTCATTTTCATAGCTGCAGCTACACTGTGTTCGATATTGTTGCCACCTCAGCCTTATTTCCAAGAAAAGTCTTTTCAAATGTAATCAAAGGCATCCTTTTTGGATATTGCTTGTTGATTCAAGATGACATTGAATATATTGTTACTCTATATTGTAGAGTAGAATACTGATAGCCTCTGTACCCATCAACACAAAGACTTACACATCTACAAGTGGCATAAAGAAGACTGACCTTGAGGTGATCTATACCAGTTTGCAATACAAAGGGTTTGGTACTAAATAGTGGATTAAGTTAGCTACCAATGTGTTCTTTTATGGGAAAAGATGTAATGTGGAAAATGGAGGGGAATTAATCTGGTCCTGTGGAGATATCTGCAACTTTTTCTTGACTTTATAGTCCATAGAGAGAAAAAGTCAATGACAGAATCTTTGGCACATAGAATCATTCGGTTGGAAAAGACCTCTAAGATTACCAAGTCCAACCGTTGACCTAATAGCATCATGCCCACTAAACCGTGTCTACAAGTGATTCTTCTGATCTATTGTAGCCAATTCTTTTTGTGTGAGATGAAGTGCCTGTTTCTCTCAGTGGTTTGTAATAAGGGTATACAGTGACTGTCTTAGGTACAGACATATAAACCTACAGATTATCCATATGTATTTGTTGAATATATTTGTTTAAATTAACCCTGGTGCTGGTGTTTTCCAAAGACCGTTCATAGGACACATACAGGGTTTAGGCTTCTAACAGAGCACTCCCCATGGCTGTTTCAGTGTTCCTCTGTCTCTCTATTGATTCCATAGGAACAATTCAAGGCTTGTAACAAAGTAGTACAGATATCTACGTGCAGTGTCGTTACCTGCATTTTTTTTTCCCAGTTCTCAGTCATTGTAGGGTGTTATCCAGAAGCTGAATTACTCCAGAAGATGATCAGCATGTCTTATTATAGACGTGTGTCCTGGGTTACAGTGTAAAATGTGCCAAAAGAAAAAAAAATATTCTATTACCATCTTCAGGAGCTGTTGAGATCAGGTGGGGCGGTACTCCCCGCCTCCCCCCTCTGGACTATCTCCTGTTACTGGGCACAACAATGCCTTATCGCCTGACCCATCGATAACTTGCTCCTGGGCTATCTCCTGTTAATGGCCCATCAAGGAACTGCCTCACGACTCCCCATCCCAGTGTGAGATGCTCCGCCCGGGGGGGGCGGGGAAGGAGCCAAGCAGTCCATGCCAAATAAAAACAGGAGATTTTGAACACCCTGGCAGCCTTCTTCCACTGGATTCCCAGAGGAGCTTTTCCCCCCACTGGAGTTCCAGAGGACAAGAGCTACCTACCTACCACTGGACCTTCGGAGGAAGACCAGACCCTTTTACCTGATCGCTGCTTCAACAGAACCACATCCATCGCTTCAGGAGGACTGCAGCCAGCATCTTATCGGACTGCTACTGCCACCCTAACAGGGTGGCAGGTTGTATTTCTGACTCTGTCAGTGTAAACCAGTGGGTTGTTTGTTTTTCCCTGCCTTGTGTTATATATATATATATTAGTAAAGAACTGTTATTCCTATTCCCCATATCTTTGCCTGAAGGCCCGTTAATTTCAAAATTATAATAATTCGGAGGGAAGGGGGTTGCACTTTCCATTTCAAGGGAGGCTCCTGCCTTCCTCCACAGACACCTGTCTTTTCAAACCAAGACAACGTGTCTTACCATTATTCATTGAATCGTAATTTCTTCTGTATGTGCTTTGTCGTATCTTTCCACTAGGTGCAACAACTATTCATGCAACACAGCACAGCTTTGGTGCCTTGAATGTTGAAAAATGTAACACAGCAAGACCAACTTTCAAGTAAACAAAACTACTAATAATAAACTCAGTTCTGGAGCATGGTTTTTCTAGAAAACATCAAAGATCATTCTGATGTTTTCAAAACATCACAATTTAACAAAGTTATTTTTACCATGGAACTAAATCAAAGTGCTAGAAGAACTGTCACATGATATAACATTAGGTGGCTTGGAGCAGGTAGAGGTGATAGGGATGGAAGAACACTACAAAATTTACTGTGGGTAATAAAGCCAATGGAAAAATGGAGTTTCTTCTGTACGAAGTTCTATCACTTTGATAGCTGTTTTTATCTTAAAACTTTCATTTCAGAGAATAAGTTAAAAAAATTTTGTCTACATAGTAGGGTCTAACAAGCTCATAAAAGGGGGCAACAGCGTTTTATCAGGGAAAGTGTTGTCCAGTAGGAGAACAGAAGTCAAGGTGTGAAATATGGAAACTCTGGAATTACAATTTTCACAAAGTGTGGCTCAGGTCGAGGAAAAGATTAAATATCAACTTGAAATGAATTCTTGATTTTACATTTCCCTTTCAAACATTTTAGTAAGACCTTATTTTTCCAGTGCATAAAATTTTTTAAATGATATTTTTTGGCCACTCTATAGATTTAGATAAATATTTTTCATGATTCTAACAATTTCTAAAAGTCTCATGTAAGTTTCAATGTGTGTTTGGTAATGTAGGAAGCAATATTATACACACCCTTTACACGATATTATAAACTACTGAAATCTGCCACTGACCCATCCTGTAGATTCAGTTTGTAAGAAAAGCACATGCCGTAGGTGACTCTGAAAAAAACAACGTAATCTAACTACTCTTCAGTACATTTTTGTGAATTAGTTGAATATTATCATCTTTGCTACACAGATATTACAGAATCTTTTGAGGAACAGGAGGTAATTATATGATTTCCTTTCTTTCATAATGCTTGTAGTTGAAAAAATGGGTAGCAAGGCTGAATACAGATAGAGGAAAAACCAACCTTGTCTTTTACACGAAACTGGTATTGTCCTTTTCCAAGGAGAAAGCCAACAATCATGTGATATGGACAGAGGCCTTTGATATTTCCCATGGTGCTTCCCATCTGCCACTGTGTGAACAAACAGGGTCCCATCAGGGTGTGGGCAGCACCTTTGTCTTTCAGAAGACATTGGCTAAAGGTTGAGATTATTTCCTTAATTCTTGTCAGTCTTTTTCACTATACTGAAGGGCAGCAAAAACCCCCTTCTTCTGAATAAAGCAACCCTAATTCTGAAGAAAGGAAACCTCCTAACCCCTTTGAACTTCTCCTGAGAGGTGGCTGCTGGCACTGAATCTGCCATGACTGCTGCTGCAGTGGCACTCATCTGTTAGTTAACTAGAAAATATAGGGTTTTAACCGTGCATTTTAGTGTCTACGATGTAAATGTTTTTCTTAAAATAAAAACAAATACTTTTTGTTCGTTGTTCTTTTTTTCTTTCTCATAATTATTTGAGTTTGGAAAGCTGTTTAGCACTTAAGTACTGCCGTGGAGAAAACAATTTTTGTTCTGAGTTCACAAAAACATGATCTTCAGCATTCTCGCTTCAAAATGTTAATAAACAAAACAATGGATTCTAATAAATAAGTGGATCTACAAGTTCCTGGCTTCAGGGAAGTGTCACCACAATATTTATTGTTTGCATGAATGAGTTTCTCACATAAACACTTTTCCCTATTAGTAGCTACAAAGCTTATATTTCAAATTATGATAGCTACGAGGGGGAGAAATGGCAGGGGTGAAAAGAACATTTTCAGATGGTGTCTGAAAATACATGGAGAGTCAATGAAATGGAAAAAGACAAGAAGATGGATGTGTCTGAGGCGGATGTGCAGTGGAAAGTATCTGTTGGCTGGAATTAGGAAAATGAAAAAGCCTGATGGAGAGGTTGCCTCCACAACCGTGGCTCCATGAGTATCTTTTCATTTTTCTGCTGTTATCAGTGCAGCTGCAGTCGAAGGTGAGATCAGTTAGCTGCTGGAAGAAGTTTTAAGATTTAGAAATTATCCATATCTATCTTGAATTGCACTATTTTTCTTTTCTCTGAAGATGTACTGGTGTTTGATAACATCGGGTTTTCTGTTTGAAGCGTGGCATACTGGGCACATCTACAGCCACAGGATACAACAGAGAATAAATAGGATAAAACGTTTCTGTACGTCATCAGAAAGTATCAAACTTTGTTTAACAAAGTTAGTTTAACTTGATTAGTTTAACTAAGTTGTTTAACTTTATTAACAAAGTTGAATACTTTCATGTTTTGACAAATGCATCTGTTTTTCTAGATTTTACTGGGATGGAGGCAGGTGATATGCTGGAACTGTATAACCCATGACATTAAACAAGATCCTTCAGGTTGATGTGACATCAGGTAGAGGCATACATACCACAGAGAACTGTAAAACAATTGTGTGTTTAGTTATTTGTTTACAATAAATATCCTGCCTTTGTTTGAAGAGAGACTGGTGTTTAAATCAAGATTTCCCAGGGCAACATTAACAATGCATGATGCAACTACACACTCTTCTCTGAGTGGTAGAATTGTATATATAGGAAATCACAGACACCTAATGAATACATAATCCTTTGAATATGGACTTTCTCAGACCAGTGGTGAGAAAGGGACATGGACCATATTCAGAGAGTTAACACAAGAGATGTCCTACTGCCTCACTTGCACATCTCCCAGTTTACTTCCACTGAAATGATGGCTCCCTCTGTAGCCCAGTGCTTAGCCAAGGTCAAGCAGGATGACGAAAGTCAAGGCCACTTACAGTATCTTGAAAGAAAGGAATTAAACTCATATAGCTGTCAGCTAATTGTAACATGACTGATGATTTTGTGTGATGGTGCAACTTACTGGAACAAAAGAGCTTTGTAGCCCGTGCAGTTAATCCTAAGTGACAGTGGGATGGATCACTTGAATGTGTGTCCATCTGAACTGACCTAATCAAAACTGGTGCTTTTGGTCCTACCTATGACAGCAACAGAAAGGGAACTGCACAGTAAGAAGGAACAGACTAGTAAGTGCCCATAAATGTTCTGTAGACAGAACTCCTGATATTTGCATTGAGTGCATGGTGTTTAATAAACACAAACATTTTGCTCCATGCTTAGGGTGTGGAAGAGGAATTTAAGCAAGTACAATAAAAACCTGGAAGAATATGATAATAGAATGTGACATGATTGGCATGAGTAATCAAACAGTTATAAAAAGACACCAGGCTCATGCTCTTTCATCTTGGTGGCTACTTGGTGGCTAGTAGTTAATCACCTGTACCAGTGCCTTCTTGCTTTCTGCTTTCCAGTCTCATACCTTGAAAAAAAAAAAAAATCCTAAATGCTAAATCTGGTCGTGAATCAAATTTGGGTCAGAAGGTGTTGAATGAAGCCAGGTCCTTGGGTCATGAAGTAAGTAGGCACTAGACCTTCTAGTATTAACATGAGGTAACAGCTGAAGGGACAACCCTGGAAAAACTGGGTTGAGTCTCAGACTGAAGTCAGAGACAGACAAAAGCAAAAAAGAGCTGGTACACTCTAGTTAAGAAAAGAGAATAAAAGGAAGGTGAGGCCCATGTTCCTGCCATTCCTGTTCCACCTCAACTGAACAGAGAGAATTTAGAAGAATGGATATGGGAATTACTAGCAACAAGGAATTTTTTTAATTTTCTGTGAATAAAATTACTGTTTAAAGCTTATTTTAATTATTTTTTTATCATTTTTTGAAAAAAAAAACAACTGAAGTAAGTTTTACAGAACAAAGTTAAGCAATCAAAATATTTAAATTTGAAAAAGTCACAGTGGAACGTTTCAGGGTCTTCAGGAGTTGTTTCTCTTGCTTTTTTTCCCCAGCAGAAACGTCAATATAGAGATACATTTGCGAAAAATTTTAATGTTAATTCAGCATTTTTTTGCTACCCGGATAAACTAAAAAGTCTTCTGTGATGTCTTTTGTATTAGATTTTAAAGAGGAAAATTATGTTCATAAATCATAATGCTCCATTAAGGAGCATAAATACATAGAGTTTAGCATGAGGCTTTCTAGCCAGATTTGTGTTAGTGCATTACAGCCTCCAACAGGTAAAAACATCGTTAGTAAAGTATACTAGCTGTTGGAAGCAAGCATATAGGCATCAATTGACACCAATGCTGTCCACTCAAAATTCATTTACCTCTGATGATCTTTAATGTCACAGACCAAAAAAGTAAGTTATATGATATAAAAATTTATGGAAAAAAATAATATTTTAATATCTCTTCCTGGAGTGGGTGTTTATTATTAAAATATGTTTTCTCTCCAAAATCAAAAGCTGTTAAAACAAAACCAAATTAACCAGAATGAAAGTATACTCATAAGCAAAAAAAACGTAGAGAAGAAGAGGGATGCAAGATAAATTGAGAAGGTGGCAGGAAAGGCTAAGAAAAATATTTGAATAATTGGAAAATATAATTTTGAGGTTAAAAGTCTGGAAATATGCTTTGTAGGTCCTTTCCAAATGGGCTAAGAATTTAAGAGCCATAGAATGATCTCTGAGACCCCAGAAGAAGTCAGGATAAAGGAGAAGTTTGGCTTGGTTGATGAGGACTGGGTTAGGGATCAATTAAGCAAGCTGGACATACATAAATCCATGGGCCCTGATGGGATGCACCCACAGGTGCTGAGGGAGCTGATGGAAGTCATTGCTAGACCACATTCCATCATCTTTGGTAAATCATGGGGAGCAGGTGAGTTGGACTGGAGGAAAGTAAATGTCACTCTAGTCTTCAAAAAGGGCAAGAAGGAGGACCCGATTAACTACAGACTAGTCAGCCTCACCTCCATCCCCCGAAAAGTGATGGAACAACTTATCCTCGGTGCTGTGTCTGGGCATATCAAAGATAAAAGGGTCATTAGGAGCAGCCAACATTGCTTCACCAGGGGGAAGTCATGTTTGACCAACACGATAGCCTTTTATGAAGACATAACCAGGAGGACAGATGATAGCAGTGCAGTGGATGTGGTTTATCTTGATTTCAGTGAAGCATTTGACAACGTCTCCCACAGCATCCTGGCAGCTAAGATGAGGAAGTGTGGTCTGGATGATCGGGTAGTGAGGTGGATTGTGAATTGATTGAAGGAAAGAAGTCAGAGAGTTGTCATCAATGGGACGGAGTCTAGTCAGAGACCTGTATCTAGTGGAGTCCCTCAGGGGTTGGTACTGGGACCAGTACTATTCAATATATTCATCAATGACCTGGATGAGGGAACAGAGTGCACTGTCAGCAAGTTTGCTGATGACACGAAACTGCGAGAAGCGGCTGACACCCCAGCAGGCTGTGCTGCCATTCAGCGAGACCTGGACAGGCTGGAGAGCTGGGCCCGGAGACATTTAATGAGCTACAACAAGGGCAAGTGTAGAGTCTTGCATCTGGGGAAGAACAACCCCATGTACCAGTCTAGGCTGGGGACTGAGCTGTTAGAGAGTAGAGTAAGGGAAAGGGACCTGGGGGTCCTGGTGGGCAGCAGGATGACCATGAGCCAGCAATGTGCCCTCATGGCCAAGAAGACCAAGGGCATCCTGGGGTGCATCAGAAGTGGTGTGGTCAAATAGGTGGAGGGAGGTTCTCCTCGCCCTCTACTCTGCCCTGGTGAGATGCCATCTGGAATAGTGTGTCCAGTTCTGGGCCCCTCAGTTCAAGAAGGACAGGGAACTGCTGGAATGAGTCCAGCACAGAGCCACAGAGGTGGTGAAGGGGGTGGAACATCTCCCTTATGGTAAAAGGCTGAGGGAGCTGGGTCTCTTGAGCTTGGAGGATATTTGAAGGGTGACCTCATCAATGTTTATAAAGATGTAAAAGGCGAGTGTCAGGAGGATGGAGCCGGGGTCTTCTTGGTGATGGCCAATGACAGGACAAGGGGCAAGGGGTGCAAGATGGAGCACAGGAGGTTCCACATTAACATTAGGAAAAACTTTTTCCCTGTGAGGGTGACAGAGCCCTGGAACACGATTGTTGTAGAGTCTCCTCCAGAGACATTCAAAACCTGCCTGGACATGTTCCTGTGCGATCTACTCTAGGTGGTCCTGCTCTAGCAGGGGGCTTGGACTGGATGATCTTTCAAGGTCTCTTCCAGCCCCTGACATTCTGTGATTCTGTGATTCTGTGATTCTGTGATCTGAAGAGTTTTCAAAAATCCTTTGACTGTCAAAACTCCACTGATATTACAGACTTTAGTAAAGAGATTATACATCGCGCACATAGGTTAATACTTATTTTTCGGCTTTTGGAGTTTTTCAGCAAGCTCTACTGACAGTGTCTTTCCAGGTGGCCAAACGCCTCAAAGATCCCTGCCATGTGCCCAGGAAATATCACTGTAACTACTATAGCACTTTAGAGGACCTCCTGGGTGACTCATCCTATGCTATCACAGGCATCCAGTCACAGAAATTCTTTTAAAAAATAAGTTGTTAACACCTTAAAATGAGCTACTGCCTCTGCTTTTTTCTAGTCCCTCATAAAAAGCATGTTAATTTGTACTTAGAACTTTTCTATGTATCTTTCATTAGTATTTTCATTGCCTTATTCTTTGTACTAACAGAAGGAAATATAAGCTTCTTTGTATATATATACATATACATTTAAATATAGAAAGAGAGCCTTTAAAGGATATAGGAAAATACTACTATTATTAGTTTTATTAAAATCTTTTCTCATGTCCATCTTGATCCTTTATTAACACTTTTTGATAAGCCTGTACACAGTACCGTATTAAATTACAGACAAAAACACCTATATACAGCCGTTTGTATGTTATTTGTGAGAAGAGGAGGAAATATTACAGAAAGCATACTGTCTCTAAGGCACAGAGTTGTTTTGGTCTTTCCCGATGGCTCACAGATTCAAGAGGAAAAATGAATATATTGATGTGCCTCAGTGTTACAAAGGACAGATTCCTCACAGCGTTGTAAAGAAATGCTGTCACCACTCTGGTAATAAATTGCCATGATTTAAACTTATCAGAATGAGAATCTCCAAGCCTTAATGGAGACTATATACGGCTGATATAGGACCCATATGCAGGGCTGTCACAGCCTGACCTCGCTTGCTACGACAGCAGTGGGTTTTGATTGCACCCTGAACACTTCAGACATATTTTTCTCCTTCTCTCGCTCCCTGCTGGATTGGGGCGCCAGAGATGGTGAATGCCACTGCATGTTTTACCTCCTGATAGCAGGCTAAGGACGGCAATGTGAAAAGGGGATGTAAAAACCTGGTTTAAAATATTTCCATGGGTGGGAAAAAGCAGAGTTTGTAAGAGGCAAAGGAGTCTTCCACTCACCGTGGCTGGATGAGTTCCAGCACATGTCAGCAGTGACTGCAGATCACTAACGACAGATGGCTGCCCAGTGACCTATTTGAAATGGTTATTGGTCTCAGTCCAGAGTCTTGTGAACAGGTATCTGTACTACAGCTGGTGCTAACTGGCATCTCTGTTAACAGTCTCAGCAGACAAACAAAGGACCGAGTGGCCTGTAGAGACTGAACTGTCCTCTCACCCTGCTGCAACAAGGTTGAAATGTATTGGCAGGAAAATCTTCCCTTATGCTACCAAAATTGGAATGCACTTTGTATTTCCAATGTCTTCCATGACTCTTCAGAAAATATGACGAATTTCATATTTTTGCAAAAGCTTCATAGACCTTTAAACTATGTATATATGCATACTTATTAAAGAAGCAGCTTTAAGAGATCCATAGTTACAATTGGTTGAATTTTACAATTAGCTCTCAATTCCAATTTTTATATTTGAAAAAGAAAACCCAGCATATCCTTCTCATTGTTTTGACACGGAAAAAAAACCCACACAATACAACCCAAACAAACAAAAAAACCCAAGACAGTTTTATTTGAGTACTCAGAAAGCATTTTCATAGTTTACCTTAATTCACCTGATTATGAAAGAATCTGGATTAATGGAGAAATTTTGCATTAAATGTCAGACTGTTTTTGATGCAGACAAAATCAATACTGAAACAACACAGATTATTATCTCTACTCCCATAGCAGAGTGATGAGTAGGAGACAAGCAGCAGCCAAGATAAATTTGTCATGAACGAATCACATCGAACCAATCTAAACTCCCTCTGTGACAAGGTAACGGACTTTGTGGATAGAGAGAAGCAGTGGATGTCATGTGTCTTGGTTTTAGAAAGGCTTTTGACATGGGCTCAGGTGGAACTCTCATAGGCAAACTAGGTCTAGATAAAACTACTAGGTACAAAAAAAAAAAAGAGTAACTGCACCAAAGTTAGAGATACTAACGGAAAGAGACACTGAGGAAGGTTCTGCAATAACCTCTTCTAGGTCAGCCTTTTTCAATGTATTTGTTAAATTGATCAATGACACAGACACAGGAAATATATTCTGGAGGACGGGCTTAGAATTCAAAGTAATTTTTACAGATCTGAGCAGAGAAAAATGAAATTCAATTAATTTGATAAGGACAAATGCGAGATTTTGCGTGTAGGTGGGAGTAATTAATTCCACAGACAGAAATCAAGGAATAATCAGCAGTTCTTCCAAAGACGGCCCTGGGACTATGGTTGGTCACAGGTAGAAAACAAGGCAATGATGGCATGCTGTTGCAGGCATATAGCTTAGAAGATAAGTATATTTTGTTTTTACTCAACAGCACTCACAAGGTTTTAGCTGAGCTCATCTTTGTATACCACACTCCTGGAGAAAGGAGGAGCAAGTAGACTCTTCAAGACATCAGTGGGGAATATGAGCTGGGAAGAAAGAGATCAGAGAAGGACTTAACATGCTTTTTTTAGTATGAAGAGATGATTGAGAGAACAGCTTTTAATTGTGAAAGAGGCTGCTGTTTAATGAATTTTTCATGGGTACAAACTGTAGTAAAATGGATTCAAATTAGACAAAAGGAGTGTATTTCTAGCAGTACAGAGAGGCAGCATACTTTTACTGATTTTGTTCTGGGTGGTATTATAGTAGTCCTTTTGTACATTGTCTTCAGTTGGCCTTCAGCTCATGAATGGTTCATCAACAACAGGTTGAGAACTCAATAAGGTATTTTACATCTCTGTTTTTACGTAAGCCTGCAGATGAACCAGATTTACCTGTAGACAATATTTCTGCAGCAGAGTTCATATACCTGGAACACCTGTAACACCACTGAAGTCAGGATGGTGATGCTCATGAATTTCAGGAACCATCCAGGTGTTTCAGGACTGGGTTCCTTCCTTTTATTATAAAACTAATACATATTAATACTCTTCATGCTGTTTTGTCTTAAAACAGGCACTACTCACACACACATTGTGTGTCAAGATCAGAATCAGTTGGACAGGGAACTACACATAGGGACACAGGCAAAAATTCTCAAAGAAGTGAAAATGGAAAAAGTAGATCATTAAAATTATTTAATTAGACTGAGATACTAACACAAAAGTATTTAAATAGCTTTAACTTTGAGCATGTAAAAATATGCATAATGCAGAAATCTAGACCGCAATGACATGTCAGGTTAATGTTGTTCCCATCTCTTACTTGCTGCGCTTGCGTACTACATCCTACCTTAAAACAGGTTAACATTACATGAGAAACCCCCGAACAGGTCTTACAGAAGGTCAGCCAGTTTTGAGTAGGTACTGGAGTCCTGCGGAG
This sequence comes from Leptosomus discolor, assembly GCF_034619465.1. Lineage (NCBI taxonomy): Eukaryota > Metazoa > Chordata > Aves > Leptosomiformes > Leptosomidae > Leptosomus > Leptosomus discolor. The sequence continues at coordinate 78,400,891 of NC_141394.1, read as the reverse complement.
AATGCGTCATATGAGCACACGCCTGGACTGAAACTTCTTCAATGCTGGGATATTCCATCTTAAAGGTTTGCATAGTGCTTACTGTACTGTGCACAGAAGAGATCTGCTGTCGAAAATCAAACACTGAAGTGCTATCTTAAACGTTACTGAAAGTGTAAGAAATGCTGGTAGCATGATCATGTCACATCGTATCAACTGTTTTTACATTATTTTTTTTCAATTAATGAAGAAAAAATCGTGAAAGGTTTGAAGCTACTGTTATTTTCTCTCTCTGCCAGGAACAATCCACAAAACTTCACATTTCAACTAACCACCCAAGTCAAAATAGGTGAACAGTGTCAGAGAGGTGAGGTAAAATGATATATAATTGGTTGACTAAAGGAGCTTTTAGGCCAGTTTTCATACTTTAGGCAATGTCTATATTACAAATGTAAGTGCTATAATTTAAAAATATAGTTGCCGTAGTCTCTAGCAATGGTTAGTGAGAAAATTTTAGCATATCTTTGTCTGGAGTCATTTGGAGATAACAGTGTATCCTCTGAGTGCACAAAGAGAAAACAGTGATGCTTCTAACTTGGATTTGAGTTATCCGTTGTGGGTACTCGGTTGAAGCTATCTATCTGTATAAGCTGTGTGGTGCTTTGTTGCCTACTGGGGTTAAACCACAACACATACAAGTACAATAAATTTCTTTACAAAATTTAAATATAAAATCAGATCCTAGTCAATTATTTCAATTTCTAAATGTACTTTTATATCTGTATGGTCACTTTTTCCTTTTAAATGCCTATGAATTGTGAATTGTTATAAGCCATGATCAGAGCTATGTTCTTTCAATGACTAAGGTCTTAGTCATGGATATAACTCCATTTTGAAGGCACATTGACTATATCTAACTATTTCATACTGCAATCAAACTACTAATATACAATCTCTTGTAGCACTCATAATGGGACCCATCCCTTCAGTAGACCACCTAACGTTGTAGCTGTGGATTTCAGCCTAATTTCTATTTACCTCAGCTTCTTTAGAGTACATATGTCTTGAATATTTTTGCCCTTGAAGGCTGAAAGCGTTTGTTTAAATCTTTTCTTTCCTTTTCCTCCAGTTGAAAGGAAGAGGACAAAAGCATCATTGTGATCTTGAATATAATTATAGTAACTGAAATTATAGAGTTAAGTTAAAAATTATACCCTTTCAATATTTTTCTGTCTTAGATATCTCTCTTCCCTGGAAATATTTTTTTCTATTAAAAATATTTGTCTATATATATGTATGTGTATTTGTTTATATATGTATGGTTTTTTAAAATAGAAATACAAAAAGGTGCCATTTACTGTTTGAGCTTCTATGGTTTATTCATATGCCTTTTAGCAGAGTGGGGAAAGATTTTTTCCCCTTATTAATTCTGCACACTGAATCCTGCAAATATTGGTAAATTCCAAAACAACTGCTGAGGGCTCTGCAGTCCTGTGCAATTTGCTATACGTTGCTAGAGCACTTAGCACTTTCTATGGCCTAAAATATCTCCAAAGGTACAAATATTTCTTATTTATGAGCTGCTTGTATGAACTGAACACAAGTCTAAAGCATTTTTTAGTCTCCAGATATCGGTTTTTATTTTAAAACTGTGGCTCCCTTGCATCTTTGAAATACAGTGTTTATTCTTTAAATGATCCCTGTAACCACAATGATGGTCAATTGTATGGAGGTAGCAATGCTGTGACATTCTCAACTTTGGTGCTTTTTTCCCCCATTTTGGAGGGAGAAAGGGCAGAAAATCTATGCAAGACCAATACAGTGAGAAATCCACTGTGCATTCTCATTACGAGCCTGTACCCTCTGAGACTTAGGAATTAGTACTGAAAGAACAGTCAGAGAGGAAATTGGTGGAAAAGCTGCTATTTTTCATCTGGTTATAGGCTCTTTGCCTACTTAGAAATAGCTTTACCTTGGAAGAAAATTGTCTTTTACTAAAAAAGCAAAAAAAATGAGATTGATTTTCATTCTTAAAGTCTAATGAAGAGAAACAGCAAAAACATTAGTAAAGTAAGTGCTGTCCTGACTGGATACTCTTAAATAGTCATGGAGGTCTTTCACCACTATCATTTGGGCCTTGTGAAGAAAAGTTCCATTCTTTTTATTTTCAGTATACTTATATTAGCTAAGGAGCCCTGATAAACTAAAAAAAAAAATCCTTATGTGTACTAAATGGCAGCCAAGGTAAGCATGAAACAAAGGTCGGTTATAATTTCTGAGGGAAAAGTACATGGTTTGTTAGCAGCAGATACAGATTCAATATTCTAGTCAGATATTAGCTGCTACTTAATGAATTGCTTTATGAATTAAACATTACATTACTGTCACGGTTTGAGGTTGGGCCGGCCACTAACGAACGACAGACGCACTCTATTAACCCCTTTCTCCTCCCAAAAGGGAAAAGGAGAGAGAACAAGGGAGAGAGACTTTATGGTTTGGAAAAGAAAACTAAAACAGCTTTAATGAAACAATAACGATAAAAGATAAGAATAAGAATAAAGAAATAATGAAATATATACAATATGTACAAATAGATACAAAACCAATAGCAAACCCAGCTCCCCTCACCCCAATGACGATATGTCACCACCACGCTGCAGGGCTGGCACTCGGGCACCAGGACAATTACCGATTACTTGATGATTTCTTCCAGTTTTATCAATGTCAGATGCCACTGACTGCAGTAGGTTGTCATTCAGTTTTGCCCCTGAAAGAGCAAAGTACAACAGGTTATGTATTCTTCCCTCACTTTTTTTAGTTAGTGAGAATTCCCATAGCAGTTATACGCTCTCAGGGAGGTCAAAAGTCTGCAACGGTATCAGAATCAGGGACTGGAAATGATTCCTTGCACCTTTTTCTTTTCTTGTTCCAGAACAGCCATGACAGGGCTAGAAAGAAGTGTAGCAACTCAAGGAAGCTGGGAGAGCTGCCTGCAGAAGTGTCTACAGGGATACAGTACTGGTTATTTACTCAATTAGTGTTAGAAAATGTCCAGACAGCTGTTTTTTGAGCATGGTCCCGCTGTGGCATACATTGACATACATGTGTGCAGCAGATCTGTTTCCAGGCAGCTCCAGAGTTAAGATGATTTGCTGTTTACACTCTATAAACAGTTGTCATTTATAGCCTTATCTGTTACAGCAGGTAGCATACAGCTCTTCACTATTGGAATGGAAAGATTAATTTTTTCCCAGCCGGGGATATTCATATCACTTCTCTTTAAGACTAACTTAAGACCAAGACCCTCATTGCCTTAAACATCTTAAATATTAAGGCTCTGTATTCTAACATGCAGCTCTGCACTCACATGGCTGGATTCTTGCTTCCTTTTTTTACCTGTTTTTCTCTCCCCTCTTTCATTCATTCCCTTATGCAGGGAGCTAGTTCTGCAGTGTATTGGCTAACACCGGACCTATTTTGTTTTCCAGTTCTCTCTTTCTTTAAAAGCCTGGTCTCATAGACTTTTTCTTTACCTATGTTAGAAATGTCAGCTCCAACCCCTTCTGCAGTTGCCTGGTGGGGGCTGACTCATGCACACAGCTATGAAGAAACCTGTGCAGACAAACCTGCCCTAAGGGTCCTAGTCTGAACAGAGGTAACACACGCTGGTTTGCTGTCTTTTGGAGGCTTGTTTTCTTGTCTTGGCATTTTCCATACACTTTACTGTTATGATCACATAGATTTCAAAGGAGTATCTGTAAAACTTGCAAGAGGCTGAATCTGCCACAGTCCCATCCATTGCAAAATTTGCCAGGTGTCTTCAGATTTTCGATCTGGGATTTCCCCTCCTACTTCACCCTTTCTCCCTGAAAGAAATGAGTCTAGTTTCAAAACAGGCTTTCAAAGATGTTTGGATGTCAGTCTTTGCACTGACCTCTTTTAGAAGTCTTCGTATGCAAGGGAAGCAGGAGCCAGCTTCCTACCACATCTTTCAGAAAACAGGAGAAATTAAAACTCTGTACAGTGTTTTTCAGCTCCTTTCCAGGATGGTGACACAAAGGATGTTAGGGATCTGCTGCAAACAGCTGGAGATTCAGTACTGATATGAAAATGCAAATTAAAACCTGTTGAACAAGGAACACACCAGTTAAATACATATAAAACCTTGTGTATACTACACATATACAAATAACATTTTTATACTGCAAGATAAAATAATCTAGGCTGGTCAAAGACTCTCTAGACACAATTGCCACTATGAGCCCCTGCTATCACTAGAACAACTTTCAGCCCTCTAGTAAGATGAGGTACTTCAAGCAAAGCTTGATAGAGTTTCCTTACTAAGAGCATCAGGGTCTGGCTGACAGCTGAATGTAGCTATATTTTTTAACAATTTTACAGAAAAGATGGATGGAGAGATTAAAAAATGTTCTTGTTTCAAGAAGCCTGTGTAATAGTGAACATTTATTTGCATTCTGGTGACTCAGTTGAGAAGCCTTTCTATAAATCCCACTTTAGCTTTCCCTTTTAAACCCTCACACTGCCTGTAAACCTTATCTGTGATATTTTTGTAAGGTAAACAAGTCAACACAGCAGATAAAAAACTGAGGGAAGGATCCTGAATTGGCAGGAAGGTTCTGCTTACAGAACAGCTGGGTTATGAAATTACTGGGTTGTTCACATCATCCCCTGTGTATTCAGAGATGAGGACAGCTTCTTCTTTGACATAGAGAAATGAAAATGTATTTTAATTTCTTAACTTAAATATGAACCAATTAATACGTCACAGCTTTCAGAGAACAAGTTCATAATTGAATTGACAATGAAGATTCACGTGCTTTGTAGACATCTACCTGATCAGTACTACAGTTATATTTGTGTGTCCTTGCTAGGATGATATTAAGAAGTTTGCCTAACTGATTAAAATAGCTTGGTGTTCTTTAGGCTACTGCTGGTGAAAGAGAAACTGAAAATTCCTTACAGAGAGAAAGTAAGATAGTAATGTCAAAGCAAAGGATTTAGATAGGACATCAAGATCAGGTGAAAAGCATCAACAAAAGGTTTTATGTGGATACCTTCAAATACTTAGCATCATGGGATTGGATTTTAAGGAAGAACTACTATTCCATGGAAAATGGGTCTTCATTTGTGATAGAAAAGCAATGGAAAAATAATCACATAAAGGGACATTCTGCATTTTGAGCTGCATACAACTCCTCAGACCTAGATATTTATTTTACTATGTCTCATCTTAGTCAACACTAGGACGTGAGGCCTTTTATGATTTCTCCTTGTTATTAGACCAAAGCAGATGCTCCCAGCTGAAGATAAGCAAGTCCTGCCACGCAGCACTCTCCTTACCTCCTTCATAGTGCTGCCTCCAGTAGTGCTGAGGTTGCCTGCTCACTCTCCTGCTCATATTAAACCAAGTTTGATAAGGCAAAGTCTTCAATGAAAAGTCTACACAGTGTCTTTAATTTTTTGGCAGATCTACAGTTATGCATTAGCACAGCTATACATACAGAAAGGCAGAATTAGAGCCACATCCCCTGTGGAGAATATAAAGTCATTATAGACAAAGTAAAAAGAAATCTTTAATTTTGGGGAAAGAGCTGAGCTTTTGTTCTGTGGTGAAATAAAAAAAGGATAAATTGTTTTGGTCATGGTCTGAGTGTCATATAGCAGAAACATCTGCAGAAGTAGTGTCTCATTGTACATACTGTTGCATTATTTACAAAACCAGAAAGTTTATGAGTTATTTTGACTAAATAGTAAAAAATCTTCTCCACTATATATCACCTGTCAGGACTGAGAGAGCATAAAATATCACTCAACAGAAAATACTTAATAACTGATAGCTGCCTGGGAGCTGAAATTTTAAATAAATAAATAAAATAAAATCAACTTGCATCACCTAAACAGCATATGACATCCCTGAGTTCTAATTAAAGTTTCCACTTAGAGCCCATGGAACATAAATAAGATTTGGACATTCCTTAGGCGGTCGAAAAGGCTCTCTTTCAATTTATTAAATTCAGCTAATAAGTTTTAAAAAACCCCCAACAAAACAAAAAACCTCTTATGCTGTCTTGTCACTTTAGATTATTAGCAACACACATTGTGACCATGTCCAGTGCAGCTTAATGACCTGCATTAAGTGGCTGGATGGCTGCTGGAAAGACTTGAATGATGCTTATGGACAGAAAGATCATGAGAAACTGCTCTGACAGTAGAGCATAGTTGGGAGGAGTGTTTACTTGCTTGTCACTCAGTTGTTCATCACCATGCTTACCAGTTTATTTTTGTTATGCCCCAAAGGTTTTCCTTTTGCAACCAAATTGTGATTTAAGCAGAGCAGGAAAAAAATTATAAACGGCTTAGGAATATCCTCAGAAGTAACCCGTGAAGCTGTTGTGGCTCTGGGACACAATTCACCCTCTTTCATTCTCTCTTTGGCTAGCTCTACACTGAACCATCAGTCTGTACAAATAATATGCACGCTGAAACACAATCCGTTGTCTCCAGAGTCCTGTCCCCTGACTCTTGATGCCACATTGCTGTGACTTTCTTTCCTAGCCAATCGTCTGCAGGAGAGAAGTCAGTAAGCAGTCTTCCTTGGGGAGTTACAGGAGGGACACTACTAGAAAACCAGCTGTTAGAACAAGTTAGCCTGCACCGTCACCCTGAAGAGACAACGATTGTGGGAAACTAGGAAGTGATTACTGAAATCTGTTCAAAATCTCTGTCTTCCTCATGTTAGGTAGCTAGGAGCAGGGAATAGGAAAGGTGGCTGAAGTAAAACCAGGATGATAGCCTGGGTTACCTGATGGGTTTGTCCCCTCAGAGAATGGAGTCCTGCTTCTCTTAGTGATAAGTAATTTGGGAGGAGGGCATCTCGCTCACCTAACCACACAGAGTGAAAGGAAGTCTAGCAAAACCTGCACTCCAGGTTTGCAAGGCACATGGCTGAGGGAACTTCAGACCCCTTGCAAGGGCATGGGAAACGCAACAAGCCATTAATTGTTTTAACCATTGAGCAGCCTGGCCCTACTTAAAATCAAGGTACCTCCATACATTACAGCAGTGGTGACATACCATTTTCCTTCTTTGCCACACTTCTGCAATGTAAGGTGATGATGCAAATGGACTTGAAGTGGTTTGGGACATCAGCATTTCTGGAAAAAAAAGGTACATACTATGCTTGAGTTACCCTCCTTTATAATTGCAGGAATCAGGAACAGCAAAATACATGAGATACTTCTTGACTGGAGAAGAAATCAAATTATAAGAAGCTGTTAATAGTTGAGGAAGGATGGTACAAGGATAAGCAAATATTTTTGCTTGCCTAAGCTACCTTCCCATAGAAGGTAACAGTTGAAAAGTAATTCTGTTCGCCAGGCATAGACCTCAGATATCTAGAGTGTTTTAAATGACCCTTGGAGGTGTTAAACAGGAACATGCCCCTTTCCCTCCTAGAGAAAGTTGGTATTCCACTGAGTGCTGGTGATTCTTGAACAGACACTGTATTCACAAAAAGGAAACAGGTCTTTCAGAGTTCTTTGGCTGCATTTTTCCTCTGGCAATTGAGCAGCTGTTGCATGAGTGAAACATTCTGGTAAATGTTTGTGAGTATGAGATTTAGTGAAGCTTAGGAGAAATCCGAAGTAGAACACACTTCCATGAGTGAATAATTACTGCTCAATTTGCAGTCCTCAATTCCAACATGACTTCCAGAGAAAAGTGAAACCTTACATCTTGCTTTTTTGACTGCCAGTCTGTCCTTTAAAGCCATAAATAAAAAAATAAATACAGCTGAGGGAGGCACAGGACTGAAAGGAAATAGTTGTACCATCAAATAATCTAATCCATTTGATCAAGCTATTCAGGCTTTTTACTCCTCCAGTCCCAAATTCACACTTCTCTCTCCACTTATTAGAAAATGTTTCTATTTCCCAACCTTTAATATTCATATGTGGAATATTCATTCATTTATTAGCCACTATTCCATCTTCTAACATCGTCCTTTCGTTTAACCAGTCTTCACACTCCTTGTTTTTTGTGCCCCTCTTCAATGCATGTATAGAGATCAATTTTCTGATTTCTATTAAACTAAACAAATCAGGGCTTGCAATAATTTTTGAAAGTAAATTCTACATCTCCTTCATTACCCAAGTCCCTCTGTTTCTGGTTTGATCTTTCTTGGATAAGTGCAACCATAACTCTATGCAGTGCACTTGGACTTTGTAGGTTCTCACTGATACTTTGTCTCTAGTGTAACTATTTTATCTTCTTTATCCAAAATATTTCTTCTTTTATAGCACTTTCGTAGCTACCAGCAATCTGATCACCTAATACAACCAGATATTTCCTTTTCTGTTGCTTTCAAATGCTGAGCTCCCAGTTTATCATTGACATGATTTTCTTAGTTCACAAATGCCTACCGTTTTGTGGAATTATTTTTTTTCCCATTACTGTTAATAGAGTTTTCAAAATTATTTTAATGTCCCCACATGCTGCTCTGACCTTTTTTTGTATTATTGAGCCTTCAAACTTTGTACAGAAATCATTTCACTTAACTTTACATATTTAAAAGGCAGCTGACAGATCCTCTTGTCAGTCAGTGGAATATCACAAGTACCCCACAAGTGTAAATTCACTATATTTCCACATAGGGGTCAGAGAGAGCTGAAATAAACAAACCTCTGTATTTATTGTAGAGAGAACATAGACGATGAGCTTAGACATAATACCTAATCTTCTGATGTCTGGAGGTACAGAGATTAACCCACCTCCTATTTCACTGAGGAAGAATGGGGGCAAAGGGGCTCATTTGGGTTTGAAAACATTCATTGTTAGAATCATAAAATAATTCAGGTTAGAAGGAACGTCTAGAGTCAACCACCCACCCTGGACTCAGACTCTATCAGAGCATGTTATGCTTGCACATTTTTTTCCTGCAGAGATCTATGAGCTCAGTTATTACTGATGAGAGTTCTACCCAACAAAACATCCAAACTTCAATATTCAGTAAATTCACTAAAGTGGATTTCAGATAGTATCATGGAAAATATGCAATACCTGCTGTGTTGGTTTCCTATATAAATCAAACTGCTAAGGAACAGAAACAATGCTCCATGCTTACAAACCTCATCAAAAAAGAGAAAAATGACAAATACCTGCTATGAACTATTTGCAAAGCATCTGCAAACCAAGATTTATTCACTAAAGGCATTTGTGAATAATTTCACATAATGAATAAATATTCACAGAGCGCCAACAGAAAAGACAGCAAAATTCATCAAATAAAATTATTTGCTGCAAATCACTCTTACAACTCCTGTCTTTATCTAAAACTTCAAAAGCAGTTGCTGTACTCTGTATCATTCAAGCAGCTCTAAATGACTGTTGATTCCATTCTAGCCCAGGTTTTCTTAAATTTAAAGTGCGTCTTGGAATATGCTATGCAAAATGAAACTGTATTAAATTAAACATCTCCTTTAATTTCTGTTATTAACCAGATTACTCATGAAGCCTAGATAATTTAGAGTTTCATGGGTTTATTTTGATATGCTCAAAAGGCATGAAAACCTGAACATTGACGTTGAAGAGAATGGCAGAAAACTCCATGAGGTAAACAAACAATGAGAACAGCAAGACCCAGATTCATTGCATCTAAACTAAGGTAGGCAAGAGACTGTCATCAGTGAAGAGAAGGAGACACACTGCTAGAGGTGGAATCTAAGTTGTCTGCTGTGCACTGGTCGTTATCTTGATTCACTAAATATAGAAAAGAACATCAGAAAATTGGTCTGTTAAATGAAACTGGGTACCTGCTCATGGTAAGATGAAGTTCATGGCGGGTTTGGAGCAAGGCAAACTCCTCAGATAAGATTATCTAATCAGCAAAGCTATTTTGTCATTACAGAGTCTCAGTATTTGGGGGTCTGCCCAGGTGGAAGCTGGAAAGGATCAAGAGATGACACTTGTTCATGCAAGATGAAGTCTGAGATATGGTACTAGAATTCCTACGCTTTGGCTGGGACCAGAAACTTGGCCACCACACTAGCCAAACTATACCAGCCATGCAGAGTACTGAGACTACACAGCTCATGTTAAAGCCTGCAGAGTTTTCTATGTCCCACTTATGCAAGTTAAGGATTTAATGTTTTCTTAGGAACATGGGTTCCACATAAAGCTTAGGCAGCAGTGCCAAGAGGATTCTGCTGGTTCTTGCAATAGACGTGAGTTTTTCCCTACCAGGAATTTGAAACTGTGTCAGTCCTGTTACCCTACCAGTACAGCAAGGGGCCTAAGTATATTCTAGGAAAACGATACAGAACATAATTATATGTCTCATTAGAAAACAACTTTTAAAAACCCTATCTTGTTCAGAAGGATGTAAATGGATATAAATTTGATGAAAAATAACTGTAGTCACATTAGTCTTGATGAAAGTAAGCCAGTGTAGCTCTGTTAAGATTTTCTGAAAGACTTTGCCTCTATTTCTTTCTTTTAGAACATTGTTAAAATGAACTGGTGGGCTAAGTGAGGAAAGCCAGTGACATGAGATATGGAAACCTTTCCTTGGAAGCAGTCTGAATACCTTTGATTCAGTGAAGGTAAGCTGAGAATGTGTGTCAAGAAAGGTATTTATACATCATTATTTTTGTCAAACTGTTCTTGCTATATTTTCACTCCTAATTTGTGCATTTTCAATGTGAAGTCTGCATGCAAAATGACTGCTCACGTTGTACTTAACATTGAAAAAAAACTAAGGTAGAAAAGAAAGAAAAGAACAGGGACCTGGAAAACATACAGGGGAAAAAAGGAAAGTAAGAAAAAGAAAAAGGCAAAAAATAATAATACAATCAAATAAAATCATCTGGCAGAGGTGGTGTTGGAATGGGACAAGAGATCGAAGAAGAAAACAGTGTTTGAAAGTTTCGTATACCATGGGGAGAAGGAATGTAGCAGCAGCATGTAGTTTGTTCATTAGCGTGAATGTGCTGCCTGCTCAACTACAACCTTCCTTCAGCAGGTCAGTCCTGCGTGCTTGCAGCCACAGAGATGTTTGATTAGGCTGGGAACTTTGTTCTTGAGCAAGTTGGTGGAAAACTGTTATTTGCATATGTGTATGTGTTTGTATACAACAGTGACCCACACATGTATATACATTCTGATGTGTACAAAGTTCTTCCTAATTTCATCTGTATTAATGACTTTTTTGTAGCTGTTACAAAAGTCATTAGAACAACTAGAGAGTGTTCTTTCTGATTGACCAGTGTTATTAACGAAACTCACTCACTTTTTTTTTTTGGTCAGGTCCTATGTAAGAAGAGTTATATTCCTTTTTGGGATTTCCACTAAAAGTTGTACCCATGTTGTGATTTACAGTTAAATATTTTTAGAGGAAAAGCAAACAAAAGTATGATGTAAGCAAAATCCGAAATGCAATCAGTCATGCATTGTGGAACCATAGAGAAGTGAACAGACAAATAAACACAGATTTTTCATAAAACAGTATATAAAATACTCTGATATGAAAAGGTGGTAGCAACCTTACTTTCCTAATATGCTTCAATCAGAAATTTCTGTATAATAACTTCCACTCAGAATCTCAATTAGCCACAGAGAATTTTAATTCTCCACTATTCTAAAAAATGTGATCACTCAGAAGGTTCAGATTTGGATTAAGAGTAACAGTTATGCATCATTATAACTGTACTATAATATTTAAAGCCTAACAGCCTAACTAGGAAGACTGTGGTAGCAATGAAGATTTAGATCTGACATTTAAGTAAATACGACCTCTTACATGAAGGCTATGTAAATTCTGTTATCTTGTGGTAACCTTTATTACTGATAGTTGTATGTCTAGTCTCAGTTCTTGGAAGACCATTATGCTACTTTCGCGTGACAAGAGATCTGCAGAAATATTCACTGTCCCTATCTGAAAAGTAACTGTTGGAATAAATAATAAAGCTTGGAATAAAATAAATCTATAACAAATGCAACTGAAATTTGAAATATGGAGCATCATGCAAATGCAAGTCCAGATCTGCAGTGACGTGTAGTTATTTATCTCCCTCCAAAACAGTTTGCATTCATCGAAGCATTTCTTGAAAAAGAAAATTCCTAACCAAATAATATCTATTAACAATGGTAGTTTAGAAAAGGGCGGGGGTGACGGGGGGGGGGGGGGGGGGGGGGGGGGGGGGGGGGCTGTGTGGAGAAAGAGGTATAAAGGGAGAGAGGAAGAGATTTGTCCTTATTCTATGAAAGAGAAGGAGTGAAATGAGCCCATGAAGTGGATTGTCTGCTCCCTACCTTGCCCACAAGCTGGAAAATTGTAGCCAATGCCGGGTGAGTTATACTAAAGAACAGTGATTAAGTGAGTATTTCTGAATCACGACATCCTCAGAGCTCAGCTTGCACCCAGCCCAGCCCATTCCTCACTGCTGCAATGCACAGCCCAGCACGGTGTGACCTGCTCCCTTTTGCTTTTAGCCTTGCTGGAACTCGAATTGGCATATTCCTCGCAAACAAGAATGGCTGTGAGTTGCTTTATTTTTTCCAATAAACTGCTCTTGGCTGACAACTATCTTACAGCTAGATGGGATATTTAATACTAAAATTATGTTTCATAATGAAATGCTTTATCAGCCTTAGTTTCTCTGCAGTCTCAACTGTAATAGTGTTTTCAAATCACTATATGATTGGTTTCCTTCCCCCCGCCTGCCCCCCGTAAACAATGTGCAATTCCTGTAATATTCTTTTTTTCTATTACTTTGATTCCCCTAAGGTTTCAAAACTATTTCCACATTCACTGTGTTAGTATCTTCAGCTTGTTCTTGCTTTGTAGCCTGGGAAGCATATTTCAAAATCTCATTCCTGTGTTGCCTTGGTTTGTCAGGAGTGAAGGTCCACACAGACAGGGTAAATAAAACAGGTTATTATTACTATTATTATTATTATTGTTGCTATTAATTCTCTGGTGGCTTCCTAAACTTGCATGCTCTTTTCACAGTAGCTAATGTAGTAAGCATCCAGGGAAAGGCCCAGAAGCAGTGTTGAAATGGTTTTCCATCTTTGCTTACACTTCTCTTCATTCCCTCACACCATCTCATGTCATTTCTTTGACCCTTCTCCTGAAGCAGGGGCAATTCCTCCTCCCCTTCCCCAGCTTCTGCACGCCTACACAGCTCTGTAGCATGAAGTTCAAATTAGAAACATCAACAGAGCTGAGTAGGTGGTGAGCCACTCCAGGTTTTCACCATTGTATTAACACAAATCACCATGGGGACATTTGTAGGACATGTCCGAGCACCTCTCCCTAGACATCTCCCAGCAGAACTGTGCCTGTCTAATATACTGCAGTAAACCAAAGGAGTCTGGAGACACGTTTATACATGTTTTCCACTTAATAACAGCATTAGGGCACATCATAGCCATCCCACTAGCAGTTTACATCTTTAAGCATAAATGGTGCAGGTGAAGTAATAACGTCTGGTAGTGATGGCAGCTGCTTTTTCACAATTCAAATACCTTTTGCCTGCCTCCTCTGTGGGTGCTATGGAAAGCCTTTGGGATTCCAGCTACAACTACAATATTCCTCATCTGTGGTTTCAGCATCCAACATGTATTTCCATAATCAGATTTGATATCATTTATTGAATCAGTCCTCAACTGCCTGCTATCCACTTAAATCCCTGTCTCCTCTTCCTGTTTACTGCCCCAGACCTGTGTTATTCCTGCCTTTTACTGACAATTTCAGGATGCCATGGACTGCTTGACACACACTATTATAATGGAGTAGTATGTGAAAGGTTTCGTTATTTCGGCATTTTTATTATAATAAGTTTTCTTCTTCTTTTCCCAACTACTTATTTTCTTGGGAGACCGGTGCTTTTAACAGCTTTATTGTTTTCACTTTACAGAGTGAAGCTTAATGCCTTCTTTTTTTCCAAAGCAGCAACCACATAACTCACTTTCACTTTACTGATGCTGTCAATGATAGTGTTGTGCTGTAAGCAAATATTTCCCCATATTCCCTCTTTGGACTGTAGTCTGATTATGCCTCAGTGTCAATTTTGAATTATCTGAGTAATTCTCCTGCATACAGACTGCTATACAGCCTTAAGCACTACTGTTTTTATTATTCCACATCACTGCCTAAAAAGGAGGTTACGTTATTCCTGCTAAACTCCTAGCCTTAAAGGCACTTATGAGCTACTTGCACTGTTTCCTTGCTACTCGCTTTGTATTGATTTGCTTTGAGTTCAGCAAGCAAGTGTCTTCTGCCATTGCATTGAACAACCTTCCTGGCTTTATGAGCTGCAACCCAAAATCTTACAAGGCACATAACATATCTCTTGGAGAGTTAAAGGAAAGAGCACCACACAAACCAGTTCAGATATGGGAGGCAAAAAAACCTTTCCGGAATTCCCACCAGACTGATCTGAATATGCTGCTGAATCTAAGGGTGATTCAGTTCTATGAGCCTCAATAATTCTTGTTGTTTTATTTCACCTGGGTGTCTGCGTTATTCAGTAGTGTCTCCCCTCGTACCTGTTGTGTCCTGTAGAGACCATCGCATAACCGGAACATGGAAGATGTACTTGAACTGCCCCCAAGCTGCGTGTGGTTCAAAGGCAGCAAGTTGCCCGTCCTTCCTTTAGCATGTTATCCTACCCATGAGAACATAGAGTTGTGTAACAGCAGCTATCTTCTCATCAGTAGGCCTCTGATTTATCTGACTGAATGCACTCTGTGTCTTTAATTCTTCTACTTATGGCAGCTACCTAGGCTGTCCTGGGTCTTTCAGAGCTCAAGTCCATTAACTCTTTCCACCTGGCCTTGTTCTCTGCAACGCTTATACTCATAAAGCCCATCAGTGGCATATTTCTTAATTAACTTTCATGAAGGTCATATTTTGCTTTTACTTCAGCTCCTGTGTGTTTTCTTAACTGAGACTGTTCACAGAATAGGAGGTCCACGTAGATTAGACCTGTTATATTTCCATCAGGGTTTTACTAGACATGTGCTGTAAAATTGATCTATGCACATTCAGAGTCTCTGATATCTGCAGCTCAGCTGGGCCTGTTTGCCCATAAGAGCTGCCAGATGCCTGGAAATCCCAGAAAATCAGCCAAAATACCTACATATAGAGAGAGAAAAAGATGGTATGTACAGATCTTGCTGGACATATGGTAGCTCTACATGGGGTTGGATAGGCAGGTTTGCTATTAATAAGTGTCTTGGTTTGAAAAGACAGGTGTCTGTGGAGGAAGGCAGGAGCCTCCCTTGAAATGGAGAGTGCAACCCCCTTCCCTCCAAACTATTATAATTTTGAAATTAACGGGCCTTCAGGCAAAGATATGGGGAATAGGAATAACAGTTCTTTACTAATATATATATGTATATAACACAAGGCAGGGAAAAAACAAACAACCCACTAGTTTACACTGACAAGAGTCAGGAATACAACCTGACACCCTGTTAGGGTGGCAGTAGCAGTCCGATAAGATGCTGGCTGCAGTCCTCCTGAAGTGATGAGTGTAGTTCTGTGGAAGCAGCGATCAGGTAAAAGAGTCTGGTCTTCCTCCGAAGGTCGAGTGTTCGGCAGGTAGCTCTTGTCCTCTGGAACTCCAGTGGGGGGAAAAGCTCCTCTGGGAATCCAGTGGAAGAAAAGCGGCTAGGGTGTTCAAAATCTCCGTTTTTATTTGGCATGGACTGCTTGGCTCCTTCCCCCCCCCCTCCCCGGGCGGAGTATCTCACAATGGGATGGGGAGTCGTGAGGCAGTTCCTTGATGGGCCATTAACAGGAGATAGCCCAGGAGCGAGTTACCGATGGGTCAGGCGATAAGGCATTGTTGTGCCCATTGACAGGAGATAGTCCAGAGGGGGGAGGCAGGGAGCACCGCCCCACCTGGTCTCAACAGCTCCTGAAGATGGTAACAGAATATATTTTTTTTCTTTTGGCACATTTTACACTGTAACCCAGGACATAATCCACCCCTTATTCTATTACCATCTACACCATACCCAACCCAATGCCCCCTTACAGATACATATATACATATATACACAATGAAACCTTACACAGAGTTCTCACTTAAAATTAGGTCTCCTTGTGGTACACAACGGGTTTCCCCATTTTTCTGCATTACCCACCAAGTGTAACCAGGTCCTTGAGCAAAAACAACCCCACGGAGGGGTGTGCCTTTGCCTGATGTGGGATTAATCCAAACAGTCTTTCCTAACATACCTCTCGTGTGTACCACAGGGACTTTATCTCCGTCCACTGTGTGCAAGGGTCCAGACTGGGCGGGACCAGCTCGATTGATGGACCCTCGGGTATTGACCATCCAGGTGGCCTTTGCTAAGTTCAGTTCCCAATTTTTGAAAGTCCCCCCTCCAAGTGCTTTTAGGGTAGTCTTAAGTAGCCCGTTGCACCGTTCAACTTTCCCGGCAGCTGGTGCATGATAAGGGATATGATATATCCATTCGATTCCATGTTCTCTGGCCCAAGTGCTTATGAGGCTGTTCTTGAAATGTGTCCCGTTGTCTGACTCGATTCTCTCAGGGGTGCCATGTCTCCAAAGAACTTGCTTTTCCAGGCCCCAGATGGTGTTCCGGGCAGTAGCATGAGGCACAGGGTAGGTCTCCAGCCACCCAGTGGTTGCTTCCACCATGGTCAGCACGTAGCGCTTGCCTTGACGGGTTTGGGGAAGAGTGATGTAGTCAATTTGCCAGGCTTCCCCATACCTGTACTTCGACCATCGTCCACCGTACCACAGAGGCTTCACCCGCTTGGCCTGCTTGATTGCAGCGCAGGTCTCACAGTCTTGGATAACCTGGGAGATACTGTTCATGGTTAGATCCACCCCTCGGTCCCGTGCCCATTTATAAGTGGCCTCTCTGCCTTGATGGCCTGAGGCATCATGGGCCCATCGAGCTAAGAACAACTCTCCTTTATGTTGCCAATCTAAGTCTATCTGGGACACCTCTATTTTTGCAGCCTGATCTACCTGTTCATTGTTACGATGTTCTTCGTTAGCCCGACTCCTGGGGACATGAGCATCTACATGACGGACCCTCACAGGTAGCTTCTTTACCCGAGTGGCAATATCTTTCCACTCATCAGCAGCCCAAATTGGTTTTCCCCTACGCTGCCAGTTGGCCTTTTTCCACCTTTCCAGCCAGCCCCACAGAGCATTGGCTACCATCCATGAATCAGTATAAAGGTAGAGCTTTGGCCACTTCTCTCTTTCAGCAATGTCCAGGGCCAGTTGAACGGCTTTGAGTTCAGCAAGTTGACTTGATCCACCTTCTCCTTCAGTAGCTTGTGCGACCTGTCGTGTGGGGCTCCATACGGCTGCTTTCCACTTCCGGTTCATCCCTACGATGCGACAGGAACCGTCAGTGAAAAGAGCATATCGTGTTTCCTCTGCTGGTAGTTGGTTGTACGGTGGAGCTTCTTCAGCCCGCGTCACTTGTTCCTGCTCCTCTTCGTCAGTGAGGCCAAAGTCTTCACCTTCCGGCCAGTTCGTAATTATCTCCAAAATCCCAGGGCGATTTGGGTTTCCAATACGGGCGCGCTGTGTGATGAGGGCAATCCATTTGCTCCATGTGGCGTCAGTGGCGTGGTGGGTGGAGGGAACCTTTCCTTTAAACATCCACCCCAGCACCGGTAGTCGGGGTGCCAGGAGGAGTTGTGCTTCGGTGCCAATCACTTCCGAGGCAGCTTGGACTCCTTCATAGGCTGCTAGGATTTCCTTCTCTGTGGGAGTGTAGTTGGCCTCAGACCCTCTATAACTTCGACTCCAGAATCCCAGTGGTCGGCCACGAGTCTCTCCAGGCACCTTCTGCCAAAGGCTCCAGGACAAACCATTGTTCCCGGCCGCAGAGTAGAGCACGTTCCTCACCTCTGGTCCCGTCCTGACTGGGCCAAGGGCTAGCGCATGAGCGATCTCCCGCTTGATTTGGGCAAAAGCTTGTTGCTGTTCAGGGCCCCAGTGGAAATTGTTCTTCTTGCGGGTAACCAGGTACAGAGGGCTCACGATCTGGCTGTACTCAGGAATGTGCATTCTCCAAAAACCTATGGCGCCTAGGAAAGCCTGTGTTTCCTTCTTGCTGGTTGGTGGAGACATCGCAGTGATCTTATTGATGACCTCGGTGGGGATCTGACGCCGTCCGTCTTGCCACTTTACCCCCAGGAACTGGATCTCTCGGGCAGGTCCCTTGACTTTGCTCTTCTTGATGGCAAAACCAGCTTCCAGGAGAATCTGGATGATCTTCTCTCCTTTCCCAAATACTTCCTTTGCTGTGTTCCCCCACACAATGATGTCATCGATGTACTGCAGATGTTCCGGAGCTTCACCCTTTTCCAGTGCAGCCTGGATCAGTCCATGGCAGATGGTGGGACTGTGCTTCCACCCCTGGGGCAGTCGGTTCCAGGTGTACTGTACGCCCCTCCAGGTGAAGGCAAACTGAGGCCTGCATTCTGCTGCCAGAGGAATGGAGAAAAAAGCATTGGCAATGTCAATAGTGGCATACCACTTCGCTGCCTTGGACTCCAGCTCGTACTGGAGTTCCAGCATGTCCGGCACGGCAGCGCTCAACGGTGGAGTCACTTCATTCAAGCCACGATAGTCCACAGTCAATCTCCATTCTCCGTCAGACTTGCGCACAGGCCAAATGGGGCTGTTGAAGGGTGAGTGGGTCTTGCTGACCACCCCTTGACTCTCCAGCTTGCGGATCATTTTGTGGATGGGGATCACGGCATCTCGATTCGTCCGATACTGCCGGCGGTGCACTGTCGAGGTGGCAATTGGCACTTGTTGCTCTTCCACCTTCAAGAGTCCTACTGCAGATGGGTTTTCTGATAGTCCGGGCAAGGTGTTCAATTGCCTAATGCTCTCTGCCTCCACAGCAGCTATCCCAAATGCCCACCTGAGACCTTTTGGGTCCTTGTAATAGCCGTTCCGGAGGAAGTCTATGCCCAGAATACACGGGGCCTCTGGGCCAGTCACAATCGGATGTTTCTGCCACTCCTTCCCAGTAAGGCTCACCTCGGCTTCCAACAGAGTCAATTGCTGCGATCCCCCCGTTACCCCGGCAATGGAAACAGGTTCTGCCCCCACATGTCCCGATGGCATTAGGGTACACTGCGCACCAGTATCAACTAACGCTTTGTATTTTTGTGGCTCTGACGTGCCAGGCCATCGGATCCACACCGTCCAAAATATCCGGTTTTCCCGTGCCTCTCCCTGGCTAGAGGCAGGGCCCCTCTAGCACTGGTTACCATTCCCTTCCTGGACATACATACTAGAGGTTCCTTCAAGGGGATCTGTCAGATCATCCTCCCTTCTGTAATATCTGGCAGCTCGGTCCTGGGAGGTTGAGGCTACCTTCACTTTAGTGTTACTCCCCCGGTTAGTGTTTCCCTCCTTGAGTTGACGCACCCGTGCTGCCAGGACAGAAGTGGGTTTCCCATCCCACCTTCCCATGTCTTCCCCATGGTCGCGCAGGAAGTACCATAGCTCAGCTCGTGGGGTGTACCCTCTCCCTCTAGCTGGGGGACGTTGGGCTCCGACTTTGGGGCCTGTGACTTGTACCGGTGCCAAATGGGAACTGCTCCTCCTCACCTCCTGCTTTATTTCCCTCATCTCCTCTTGTAGGCTCTTAATCACAGCAGAAACGTTAGCCTGCATTGGGCCATTGATCATGCTTTCAAAATTTCTAAGCTTGCTCGTGACAGAACCCACTGTCTCTCGGTCGTTATCTGCATTAATCATTGCAATGAAGGTGGAGTATTCGGATGGCCCTAGATTTGCCAGATTCCACAACATTTGCCCTGTGCACCTGACTTTGTCAGGGTCATTACCATGCTGTCCATCCCTCCCAAAGAGTACCTCCAATACTGCCACTTCTCTCAGCTGCTGGATCCCTTCCTCAAGGGTCTTCCAGCGCATTCTATGATGGTGCTCCTGCATTCTCTCTCTGTGGACAAACCTCTCTCTCACACTCATTAAAAGCCGCTCCCAGAGGGAAAGGGTCCCTGGCTCCCTTACAAATACCAGATTGACACCTGAGTCCTGAGTCAAGGGTCCCAAATTCCTTGCCTCACTGCCATCCAGTTGCACACCCGTACCCATAAGATCCCAGACCCGAAGTAACCAGGTTGTAAAAGCCTCACGCCCCCGCCGTACGATGTCTTTGTGCAGATTACGGAGACTGTCGTACGTCAGGGACTCTGTGATTATCTCAACCACTGGCTCGCCTGCAGGTTCTGAGGGCCCTCCTTTCTTAACTGAGTGGTCTGATTTCATCTTAGATTTCCTCGTTTCCACAGGGGCGACTGCTGCTGGCTCTGACTGCCCTTGCGTTTCAGCTGGAACCTGGACGGTTGTAACGTCTGTGGGTTCTACTGCTGCACCATTAGACTCTCCCTCTTCAAGGCAGGAGGAGGGATTCCCAGCAGCTGAGAGAATGCACTCCTTCAGCATCTGGCCCATCTCACGTATCTCCTTCACCCAATCCGAGTGGTTCATTTCTGATGTGAGCTGTGAGGCAGGGTCAGATTCTGGAGCAGCATTCCTAGTCAGGGTAGTTATCCAAGCCAATCCCCCCTGATCTCTGAATACTGAATAAAACAGGATTATCAGCAACACCAGCCACTGTATGATATCATTAGCACTTAGGAAAGCTCTGAATCCTTCGAAAACTGGTGGAGTAGACCCAAAGAGCTGGGTTAGGGGTTGGGAGAAAGTTTCTCCCGGTGTCATTTCCTCACAGTAGGTACCATTATTAAAGTAACCCCAAAAGCATACATTTAGTGTTTGATAGCTCCGAATCCATGTGCCCGCCTTCCAGAGGAAGTTAATAAGCCATGAATTCCTCACCTTATTAATCCATAAAACAAACTGGATAACAGTCACGGTAGCCTTAGTTATAGGACCCATGTTTAGATAAGGGCCTGCAAATGGGAGAAATACAGCCACCACCACATGCCACACGAACCGGGATAAACTAGCCCACATGATGCCACTTAACAAGGAATCTATATCCAATGCACAAAAACCGTTATTCCTTTATCTCTCGATGCCCTCGAGCCCCACGTTGGGCGCCAAAATCTGTCTTGGTTTGAAAAGACAGGTGTCTGTGGAGGAAGGCAGGAGCCTCCCTTGAAATGGAGAGTGTAACCCCCTTCCCTCCAAACTATTATAATTTTGAAATTAACGGGCCTTCAGGCAAAGATATGGGGAATAGGAATAACAGTTCTTTACTAATATATATATGTATATAACACAAGGCAGGGAAAAAACAAACAACCCACTAGTTTACACTGACAAGAGTCAGGAATACAACCTGACACCCTGTTAGGGTGGCAGTAGCAGTCCGATAAGATGCTGGCTGCAGTCCTCCTGAAGTGATGAGTGTAGTTCTGTGGAAGCAGCGATCAGGTAAAAGAGTCTGGTCTTCCTCCGAAGGTCCAGTGTTCGGCAGGTAGCTCTTGTCCTCTGGAACTCCAGTGGGGGGAAAAGCTCCTCTGGGAATCCAGTGGAAGAAAAGCGGCTAGGGTGTTCAAAATCTCCGTTTTTATTTGGCATGGACTGCTTGGCTCCTTCCCCCCCCCTCCCCGGGCGGAGCATCTCACAATGGGATGGGGAGTCCTGAGGCAGTTCCTTGATGGGCCATTAACAGGAGATAGCCCAGGAGCGAGTTACCGATGGGTCAGGCGATAAGGCATTGTTGTGCCCATTGACAGGAGATAGTCCAGAGGGGGGAGGCAGGGAGCACCGCCCCACCTGGTCTCAACAGCTCCTGAAGATGGTAACAGAATATATTTTTTTTCTTTTGGCACATTTTACACTGTAACCCAGGACAATAAGGCATTATCAACAAGACTGATCTCTTCTCATAAGCCCTGGTCAACCAAAATATGCACTGCCAGGACCAGTTCCTAAATTCACTCTCTGTTCTGTTAAGAGGTTATGTATATGTTGCGGAAATACGATGGATTTCTTGTGTCTTTCACATCATAACCCTTATACATTTGACTTTGTCCTTCTACTGAGCTATGTTGTGATTTGCCACCAGATTTCTTGATATCAAACTCCCTTTACTTTTTGCTCATAATGTATTCTAAAACAAGAAACCTGGCTCAGTAAACAGGGAAACCTAAATACAGAGCTTTACTTAAAGTGAAGACTGAGTTGATGCCCATGGGTGATGATTAAAACTCGTGACTGTCACAGAATAACAGCTGCCTGTATCAAATTTAACCTCAAGGAAAATTGAAAGGGAGGAGGGTGGTTCTTCTAGTGGTCTACAGGAGGTTGAGGACAGATTTCTCAGCATATGGTTCCCTGGGTTCAGGTCTCCTTGCTTGAAGCTGCTCAGGCCAACAGGAAATTTAGAACATTATCTCTTTCATTCCAGATTCTCATGTTGTAACATGCACAATCCACAGTGCATCTATGTTAGCGTTGCCATGGTTACTTTTGAGTAGAGTTTATTTTCCGAGGCTAACACACAGTTCTGTACAAAGTACATATGGGAAATGCAAGATGCTTTGAGGTACGCAACTGTCACTGAGAAATCCCACCTCCAATGCATCCATGGCCATGCCAAGGTCCTACTCCTTAGTAGGTGTCAGCCAGATTTAGAACCACAGGATAAGGTCAAAACCTTTTCTTTTTCTGTGGGTACCAGCCACATTACAAATCTGTAAGGTTCTCCCTCACTTTAACATAGGGATGCACACAGAGTCACCTTCTTGCTACAGATGGCAGAGAAAGAAAGCACTGATAGTACAGGGCAGATTTGGGGGGAAGAAAGGAAAGGTGACTTTGTCCTCAAAACAGCAACACAGTCTGGTTCACTGGGTTCTGCAAAATTAGTTGTCTGTGTTCTGCACAGTTTTGAGGAATGTTTTTTTACTTCCACAGAAAAATGATGTAAAAAATAATAATGGAGGCTGTAAATTGAAGATTTTAGTAGTTTGAAAATGGCAGTGCTAGTTTCTTGTACATCCCTAATTGCAGCTCTCTTACATGGTTTTAGGAGCCTTTTTATTTTTTATATTATCACCTTCTGTTTCTCAAATTATATAGTATATTATATCAGAGTTAGGCTACTTTTATATCACCTCAAGGACAAGTGTGAACTTTATACACATCACAAAGAATTAATTGGGATTCCTATGGCTAAAGAAAAGTTATTTCATATGCTTAACAATCAGCTGCTCTCTTTGTATTTTACCGTTTTAAAGAATGTGTGCCATTTTTTCTGATTAGAAAAGTAGAGCATCACTCGGCACAGCCCTCTGCCCATTTAATTGTGCATGTTATTCATAGACCTACCAATGCTGATGCCACCAAAGGAGCAGAAGCCAGAAAAGGTGAAGGACTCGCAGGTGTTTTGTGACTGGCTACAGGGCAAAGAACTGGTCCTGAGGCAACAGGGAGTCAGAAAGGACAATAAGAGAGAAAAATATGAAGGAAATTAAAGGACTGCTATCTGTCTACATATAGCTTTCTTTTGTTCCTAACTGGAAAAATACACCCAGCTGTAGCCCAAGCACCTAATGGCTTTCTTCTCACCCTTTTCCCCATAAATAAACTGTGGGGGCGGGGGGGTAGGGCGCCACTGTTTTGCTACTATTTTCTCCCTTCATGAAACTTAATGGACTATTACGCCTGAAGCACTTTGATCCATGGAATACTGAAGAATTTCAACTGAAACTAGAGGCAGGTTTCATTTCATGAATTATCCCTGACCAATACTTTTGAGGGTGCCACTAATTTTATCTGAAAGACTATTTCAATCTTGGTGAGCTGGATAGTGTCCTAAATGACCTGTTTCTGTTAACTGACTACATAGGTGGCCTAGGATGGCTTCCTGAGCAGGATGTGTCAACCAGTTAAGTTGGGTTTGTCCTCACCTAGTTAAAGGTAAGTCAGCTGGGTCCCAGACTGCCTCACTGAAGAAAATGTGTGTATTTGAAAATATCTTTCGCGCTGAACACACATTAAAAAAAGAGTTACACTCAAAATTCTTGAAAACATCTGTGCTTGACCCATGAATCACCTGTCTGCCATGTGTTACAAGTTAAATCTTCCCTTCTAAATGTGGGACTATTCTACACAATATAATATGTAGAGTATTTTTCTGAATTAATAATTTCTCAGGAAGAAATGATAGTCATAAATTAGGAAAAAACCCAATATATTTCATTTATAATAAACAGAATCATTTGATTCTTAAATGTGTCAGCTGTTAAAATCTTTAAACATGTGTTAGCTGAAAAAAAATTAAAAAAAAATCTTATTACTATTAAGAAATAAAACTTATTTGGCCAAAGTGAAATATTAACATCCTAATTACAGATCTTACATTGATTTCTTTTAAATATCTACAGTAATTTCTAAAAAGTTAGTTTCAGTTAGCAAAATAAGAGAGTTTTATTTTGAAGATATTGAAAAAAAGTTTTTCACACCTTCTTTCTCTCTTTCTTTTATTTTTTAGTGAACAATCTGTCAGGATGGATGATAATTCATTAAATGTTTCCACTAAATCACTGAAAGGACCAAAACCAAACAAGGCTGAAGTAGAGGGACTTGTTAAAGAGCACTTGGAAATATCCAGAAGTAAGTAACTCTACTACCTGCTCCATGCCAGGAAGAAGCAGCAGGAGGTCAAGTGGGAGTTCTTTAGCTTCGGGAGAACTTGGCATCCAAAGCTATAGAAGATGCTCTTAAAATAGACAGTAAGATGTTTGTCCCAGGGGATAAAAAAGAAAAAAGGAAATATCTTGTTTATAAAACTGTAAGAAGAGGAAGTACAATCACACAGCTTCAGAGAATAGCTGTCACTATATTCACCAGTTGGAAGACTCTTCCTTGCATGCTGTCTGTTCCAGGTACCTCCATCCTGGATTGCTCTCTCCAGAGATACCCTGGGGGCTTAAGCCTTCTAAAAGTTCTTCCTTGGAAGAAAATTTTCAAAGCACCCCCACAGAAACCCTCACTTCCTGTTCTAATTTAGGCAACCTTTTTGTTCTGCAGCTTTGTTCCATCCTAAAGCCTATGAGAATCCAAACGAGGTGCTTAAGGGCCTAAGTCATAACTCCCCTTTGATTCAATAAAAGATTGTGTGCTTGTCGCTGATGATGACTTCTGACCTGCATCAATGTTTTCCTCAGAAAGTCAATCGAACTTTAACTGTAAGCTCACAGTCCAACAGGTTGCCAATCACATGGCATTTAACAGAGAGGATTTAGCAGAGACCTTTTGGAAACATTAAGGTTTGGAAACATGTAAGGTTGAACGGACAAACTTTGACATTCCTTTAGCATCAGGAAAAAAATGATAGCTTTTAAAAGCGTAAGCTTCAGCATTAGTGACTGAATACAACTTTCTGATGTCAGATTCTCCCTTTCTCCTGACTAAAATGATAGTAATGGTTTCAGTGTATTCTAAGTACATCTGTCTTGGAAGATTCTGACACAGTTTGCTGTATATGGATGTTTATAAGTGTTGCATTACTGCTAGCAATTGTAAGTAGATTTCTGACCTTCTAAAAATAACTGTTTCCCAAATTAATTCCAGAAATATTAGTAAAAATGAAGATACTCTAAAGAACATGCTGAACCCAAAATTTCCAGAACATCTTTCTTGCAAACTATTCTTGATTTCATACATTTAAGAATCGGTTTTAATTCTGACTTTTCAAATTCTGGTCAATCAAATTAATTTTGTTAAATTCTCCTGTGAAATCAGAGAAATACTGGGAGTGTCAATGGAAAACAAATGGTGAGCACTTTGAAATATATGTCAATTCAGAATTCTGACAAAAATATCACTGAAATTTTGAAACTGAAAAAAAGAAAGAAAATTTTCAATGTACACTTTTCCACATTTTCATCTTCTCTAAAAATGATTGATATTCTGCAAGTCACCGAGTTTTATGTTGAATATGTTTAGTCATAGCTGAGACATCACATTAAGGAAAAGCTATCTGTGAAGGCTATCAAAACTGCATGCCAAAAATTGGTTAGAGAAAAAAGGTTATAAAAAATCCACCTGCAGTTCTTAGAATGCATTTGATAAAAACAGGGCAAAAAGGCTGAATGAAAAAGCCTACAAAACTATAGCAAAATGAAAATGTAGGAAATGGAAAACGGACACGATCAATAACGTGAATTTTAGTGGTTGAGTTTTGGATCAAAAGAGAAAGGGTGTCCTTCAAGTCAGTGAAAATTAAATGGCAGCATAATAAGCCTTTGGAAATCAATTGGAGGAGGAGGAGACTTTTATTTTCAAAGTCAAGAACAAGGCTTAGATCTACATGCTGTTGGGTGGGAAATATTTGAGAGTAGTTCAGTGTGAGAGCTGGGTGAGTGAAGGTCCTAGGTCACCACTTTGAGCAACAGAATTGATTTAAGAATTATCAGGAGAAATGGAAAGAGGCCAGTTGGGAGAAAAATATGATGAGTTTGAGAGCTTGGGTTTATTAAAAT
Source organism: Leptosomus discolor (assembly GCF_034619465.1). NCBI lineage: Eukaryota > Metazoa > Chordata > Aves > Leptosomiformes > Leptosomidae > Leptosomus > Leptosomus discolor. The sequence goes on along the minus strand of NC_141394.1, from coordinate 78,374,385 downwards.
GAACAAGGATTGCAAGTAGGAGGTACAAAAACAGATAGCAATGAGAATATGACCAAAGCCTGTAACACAGTATATATGGAAGTGTTCAAGGCCAGGTTGGATGGGGCTTGGAGCAACCTGGTCTAGTGGAAGGTGCCCCTGCCCATGGCAGGGAGGTTGGAACTAGATGATCTTTAAGGTTCCTTCCAACCCAAAACATTCTATTATTCTGTGTATGTGTGTGTGTGTGTGTGTGTGTGTGTCATACATCGTGATTTTTAACAGGAACATATGCAACCTATTAATTTATGCAGTAAGACGAGCCTTTTCTTTCACTTGCTTCATTCTGCACAAATGCTGAATATTGTCAGAGTTTAAATAGACTCATTGCTCACCTGGTGTTGTGGTTTAACCCTACCCAGCTGGCAACAAAGCCCCCTGCAGCCAGTTGCTCACCCCTACCCTGTCCCCTGAGGGATAGGGAGGAGAAAATACAATCAAAAGGCTCGAGGGTCGAGACAAAGGACAGGGAGTGCTCACTCACCAGTTATGGTCACAGGCAAAAGACCGACTCAACCTGGGGAAGACAACATCCATTTAATTCAACCACCACCAAGGATAATGAGAAATACAATCCGGTCTTAAAAATCACCTCCCCCCCCCCCCCCCCCCCTTCTTCCTGGGCTCGGTTCAGCTACCTCCTCCCCACAGCAGCGCAGGGAGGCAGGGAATGGGGGTTGCAGTCAGTTTGTCAGAGGTTGTCTCCACCACTGCTTCCTCCTCAGAAAGAGGGCTCCTTGTAGCCTCCTCTGCTCCAACACGGGTCCCTCCCATGGGCTGCCGTCCTCCTAGTGATGGGCTGATCCAGCAAGGGCTTCCTCGGAGTCACAGCCTTCTTCAGGTGCAGTCACCTGCTCTGGTGAGGGGTCCTCCAAAGGCTGCAGGTGGACATCTGCTCCAGGGGTGATCTCCATGGGCTGCAGGGGATCAGCCCACCATTTCACCATGGACTGCAGGGGAATGTCTGCTCCGGCACACTTCACCCTCTCCTTCCTCACTGATCTGCGTGCCCGCGTGGCTGTTTCTCTCACATCCCACTCCTCTTCTCTGCTTGCAGACTCACAAGGAAAAAAACTCGCAAGCAAAGAACATTGTGCAAAGGTGTTTTCCTCTCTTAAATAGAGTTATTCACAGAGGTGTTGATTGGCTTGGCCTCAGCCAGAGACAGGTCTGAATCTGAGCTGGGGGAGCTTCGAGTAGCCTCTTACAGGAGCCACCACTGTAGCCCTCTCCCCCACTACCAAAACCCCACCAGACACAAACCCAACACACCTGGTGTTGCTAATAGACTGATTCTGCTAGTAAATAATCAGTAAACGAAACGTTTGGACCTCAAGAGAGTCTGAAATTTGTGTTTATCTATACAGATGTACTCAGGAGAGCCTTTTACAATTACTAGAATAAAGAGTTAATAAACCGTTGAAATCTTTGTCGTATTTCTAAGCTGGTTTCCTGAGTTATAAAGCAATGCAAGAATCTTGCCTAAGCTGGTGCTTCTAAAGTGAAACAATGCAAGCAAATCCTGCCCATCCTGATTCAGTAAAATACAAAATCCTATTTAAGTGGTAAGAACTTGCAAAAGCTTACATGGAGAATGAAGTGCTGTTATTTTATCTGCTTTATAAATATTAAATGTAAACCTAACCCACTTCATTGGCTTTATACCATTAATCTCAAGGAGCCTAATAGTCTTACCTGGCTATTCTTAGAGTTTCTTCATGATGTCAGTAGAGAATTTTGCACCGAAAGACATAGTAAAAACATTGGTCCTGTCTAATTAGTGTAATCTAATTTTGAGGTGCTATCAGACTTCTGTGCAGTTGGGTTCAGATTCAGGGGAAAGGATGCAAGGTTGGAGCATATTCTAAATATTTTATACACCACAGAACAATTTTTAGGGCCCCTAGAAGTCTTAGTTCAGGGCAATGTCCCTCTATCAACTGCTTTTGGAAGACTGTCTCTGATCTAGATACCAAAGCTAAGAGTCACAGAATGATCACTACTGTTGCTGTTTTTCTTTCACCTATATGAGAAAAATAATAAAAAAAAAGATCTCTTCTAGGGTTATTAAAGGAGTTGTATCAACTATAAACACTGCATGTGCATATGTAACAACAGACATACGTTTACTGTGTATGTTGTACATCTAATGAGTAATATCATGATAATATGGTAGTATCATGTTTCAGAAGGCATGTAAAATGAAATTAAATAAATATTGTTTGGTATATTGTGCCAAAATTGGTTATCAGTGAACATGATATGCATGAGAGGAGTCTGATACCTAGTTTTCTGTCACCTTGTGTGGTCCAAACTAGCCCTGCTCTGCTTTGCTATTTGCTTCTCACTTTCTCATTCTTCTTGTCCTCCCCTGAGAAGTGTAAAGTGGAAGAAAGTCGTGTTCCTTTTCTTCCTTCTGCTCACTTAGTGGTAGTCATACTCTCTACAAAGTGTGTTCTGGTACAGTTAGGCAGAGATTGTGGGACCCTGGAGAGATCTGAGTAAGGGAAGAGTTAGGCTGGAATAGGGTTGTCTATATCTGAAAGGATATGAGAAAAAGGCTATTTCTACAGCTTTCACTAGTAGTGATACCCTGCAGAAAATTGGTCTTTAGCTTCAAAATTTCAGAATAGCTGGGAAGCAACATTTTGGAAAGGAACAATTCACAGCCCCTGGAAAACTCCTCTGTTCTTTTTAAAAAAGCTTAATAATGTGATATTTTCCCAGTATTTGCACAGAGAGAAAGAAAATGAGAGTCTATATCATATAAGTAGTGAGGCCAGACACGATGCACTTATGGCATGTAAAAGTTCTGTCTGAGTACAGTAAAAGTGCAATCCCAAGCTCAGATATGGGCTGCGCAATGAGTGGTTTGAGAGCAGTCCTGGGGAGAAGGGCTTGGGTGTGCTGGTGGGTGATAGGATGAACATGAGCCAACAGTGTGCGCTCGCAGCCCAGAAAGCCAACGGCATCCTGGGCTGCATCAAGAGAAGTGTGGCCAGCAAGAGAAATGTGGCCCACCTAACTGCTCAGGAGGCTTTAAGAACACATGAGCTATCTTGAGATTTGTGATAAAATTACTAGTTGACACAGTGAAGTGAAAAAGGAAGTCGTAACAAATCATACCATTTATTTGCTGGTTTATGTACTTCAGAGAAGGAAAAAATCTTTTCTATAAAGCATCAGACACTATCAAAATTTAGCTATTATTTATGTATGAATTCTTCTGAATTTGTAGGTTTAGGCACAGCTTGCTTTGAACGTCTAAAGCCTCTGCCAACTTCTAATCAGCCTCTATCATAACACTGTCATAAAAAAGGAGATTAACAAGTATTCCTTATTACCTTCTAATCTCACAGCATCTATATACCTCAGAGCCATACTTCTTTCTCGGGGGCTATGTTTTCATCAGATCAGCAAATGCCCATCTGGGCTAGCTTTGTAGTTTTATGGAAGAAAGAGGAAACCTCTGAGCCTGTTCACAGTTCATTTTGCAGCAGTCTACCCTCTGCATCACTACTGACCCTGGTAGTATGGAGTAATGCTTCTTGCATGACAGGTAAAACTATATTTCTAATCACTTATGGTTATCAAAGGACACACGGTATGTTTTGCAAAAGGAAGATTATTAGCTTTGTTGTCCTGGCTAGCATCCAGTTTGAAATGCTTTGTTCACTGAATACAAATCTACCGGGTAATTTCAAGTATAGCTCCTTCTCCCCTTAAATGTTGTGCAGCATGGTACTCTGAGCTGTTGAACAGCTGCCATAGTCCTCTGTGGAGATGGCTGTTGAAGAATATATAGCATCATTTTAAAGCTTTAGGGAATTTAAAAAAAATACATTAAGCTGTTTATATTTTTAGATGGATAGGGAGAAGGGTAGAGAGGGACAGAAAGATTTCTGATTATGTTAGGAAAGAGAGTGGAAAATACATCAAGTAATGAATAAGACCAACTAATGAAATATTCTGTAGTATAATGCTTACTGGAGTGATTGGGGACAGATGATTCCTCAAAAATATTTTTTTTTAATGAAATTAGATTAATTTTTAAGTTTTCAGAAGTCATCCATAAACACTATCCTCATCTGACTCACAGTTTTATTAGTATTTTTAATTCAAATCTTGAAAGAGAAATTGTTCTATTTCTTTTCGTGTGGTGACTTTTTGCTTATGGCAGTCGAAATCGGGATCACACCAGGCATGTCTTCAAAAGAATGAATAAACCCTGTGAAAGACTCAAAATCCCAGGAAAATAATGAAAATCCATGGATGATGGACAGTTACCTCCGAAAAGCACTCCTTGAGAACAGGATTTGTCCGAGATGTGTGGATATAACAGGTTGCTTTGATTCTGTAAACCAAGTGACCCTATCAGTGTGATAGGTTGTTTGTAACTATCTCCAAATATGCCATTATGTATGTTTGGACCACAGATCACACTGAAGTGATCCTTCCAACCTCAGGTTTCTCTGCGTTGTTGCAAGACATCATCTGAGTTCTTAGAGCTGTTGTAAAAATGGTTTGGACTAAATTATGGGCACAGAAAGTCACGCTACTAGCAGATTTGAGGGAGGTGAAGAGGTGAGAGGTATTATGCCAAGTAACTGGTTAGCTGCTAAGGACAATAACCTCCTTACATCGATCATCTATAGCCATATGATCACAGTCTCTCAGGAGCCTAAAAAGCAAGGTACTTGTATACAAGCGTCTAAGAAATGAGAATGTCTAAGTTCTTTTAATTTTACAGATGTTATTTAAAATTAAAGAAAATATTATCTGGCTGAAATATATTTATTTTCTACTGTTTTGACTTTTAAAATGTTATGTCTTTCTGCTGGAAGTTTTTTTTTCCTCAGCAAACATCAGTTATTTTTAGCTTTGCACAAAACAGGAGAGAATGAAGAAATTAACTTAGCCCAACCACAAGTATCCTCAGCAAGCAAAAGAATATAAGAGGCATGCAACATATGTTATACCAGGCTTTCAATATTCAGGTTTTATATTTAACATTCTTCACCATTCAAGCCAGATAATGGGTTTTAGAATAGAATCTAAAATACAGATATCCAGAAGTTTGATCACATTTTTTTTCTGTTCAAAAATCCCAACAAAACAAAACCCTCAGTTAATGCCTAATACTGAATACAAGAAAAAGCCATCAGAAATGTTGCTGTTTGGAAAGTACAGATTTCCCACTGAAGAACAGAAATTCTGTTTGTGTCTTGGCAGCCTGCTTTGATGATGAACGCAGAACACAGTTCTGAAAATACATTGGTGAAAGGTCAGTCCTCTTCCATGCCTTTTTTGCCCCTGCTTGTCCATTGTAAGGAAAATTCAGGTCTAGACATTCCAGATGTCCTGCCTTTGAATAATACCAATGGTAAAGATGTTCCTCTCTTTCTAGGCCGGTTTTTGCTCAGGTTGTCATGCAATGGTTGTCCATGGTCTTACAGTTTTTGCATAAATCAGGCAGTGATTAACCCCACATCAGAACTGGAATGTATTAGGCATGTGTATTACAAATCCTTACCCAACTACAGAATCCCTCTGAAATCACTGGGACAAAATAAAGCACCTTTAATGAAGTAATAGTTTCAAAAACTCTCAACAAAGTGACTTGGTGCAATTAATTGCACCAGACCACTGGCAATGATATGAGTTTATTCAATCAATGAATACTCATTCAATAAAAAGGGTGCAACATGGGAGGTTTTTTTGTTAGAAGAATATCAGGTTTTAAAATAATTAAAGCTTTCTTTGAGACAAGTGGAATATTACTGAAACGGTTTATTTATTTTCCTTCCCCCTCCCCAAAGCATCTACTGTATTCATTCTGCAATGTCAGTGTCTGGAGATTGCTTGTGTGGATTCCCAATGTACAATCACAGTCTCCTTGGAGACAAAACTTTTATTTATTTATTTAAATTTCTTTCAGAAAGACTTGGATTCTAAGAGAAGTGCCAGAGGTACAAAATGATGACATCTTTAAGTGAGATAGTCTTGCAGCACTAACGAATAAATAAAATGCTTCATGTCTATCACTTCAACAAGGTGTCAGTTTACTAAATGGAGTTTTACTGCAGGTGTACATGAAGAGAACCTTTTCCTGTTGCAGTGTGAGATTGTGCGTATATATGAATATACGTGTACATATGTGTATATACATACCACATACAGAATAGTAGTACATAAGGATCATGGAAGATTACAGAGTTGACAATGTTATATTTCTGAGTAGGTTACTCAAAGAATGCAAAATCAGGTATGGAACTTTTTGTTGGTTTTTTTTTTTTTCTTTTCTTTTCTGAACAAGCTGTATCAAAACCCAGCACTTCTTCCAAGGGCTGGAGAGGGACACGGTGTGTACAGCCAGTGCAGTATCTTCGCTGATGGTACTAAATTAAAGGCTTTCTGGCTTCATGTCAGTGGATGTACGCAAAAATTACATCAGGAACCTCTCTCCCAAATGCCTAATGTGAAGTAAGGGGAATGTCTTGACTTGTGGGAATGCAGCCAAATAATGTGGTTTATTATTTCAGTTCCAGACAGACAAGGCAGATGAAGGCTTGGTTAAAGAATAGAGTGACTTAAGATAGGGATTAGAGTAGTAACTGGACTACTTGAGGAAATCTAGAATAGGAAAAACTGATGAAAAAGCATTGCTCTAAATTTTGTATCATAGATATTGAATGATGTAGTCTGTTACTTCTTAGTTGTCCTGTAACCCTCTGTCTCCTCTGCCACCTTCTTTTTTAATATATTTATGAAAATCCCCTTCACTACCAGTTCTTTATCTTACTATTGAAAAATAGTAAAATTGTTAGGAAAGTAACTTTATAGCAACCTTCAAGTGCACGGATCACATTTGAGTGACAGAAGATAAGCTGCACGCCCAATTTGTACAAACAATTAGCTTGGGCAAATACAGTAATTGCAAATCCCAGTTCTGACAGAACAATTTATTTTTTCCCCTCTGTGCAATCATGATGATTGTAAAAACAATTGTAGGGCTGCTTGTGACTTAAGGCAGGGACTGCTCGCTATTCTACACTTGTAGTCTTCCTAAAACTAGAGAGCCCCATTTTGGTTTGTCCCTTGCAGCTGCCATGATTAACATGATTAGATGGAATAATTCCGTAGCATTTCACTTAACAAACTATTGGTGCTTATGCAATCCTAATGTGCGATGTTGGACATCCTCACACCCCTAAAAATCCTCCAATGGTATAGTTAAATCTGTTGGAGATGTATTGTTAAAAGGAATGTGTGTTCTTGAAATTGATACAGAAGAACTTTTTTTAAAGTGAGTGAATATGGGGAGAACAGAGATTGGTTAGATATTCCACTTCCAAATGTTGACTTTTTAATGTTTCTTTTGAAATGGAAATCTAATGCTAGCAAGAGTTTTGTGGTTGAAAAAGTAAAGCTCTCCAATTTGTTGTGTATTTTGCTTCCAGAATGTGTCTAGCAGGAGCAGTACTGTAGTCATTACACTGCCGCAGCAATTCTTTGCAAATCCTACTTGCAAATATGAAAAAGGTCCTCCTTTTTTAATGCCTATCTTTGACCTCTCTTCTGCAAAGGTAGTTTCCTAGAACTAGTTTTCAGTCACGCCAAAAAAAAATTTCCATAAAGATGAACTGTTTCTCCTCTGATACAGAGCAATTTGGGATGGTACATGTCGATCTGACCCAGGCTGAGCAGACATCAAATTGAATTTCCTCCATAATGTGGAGGTCTCATCCACTTATTCTCCACCTCATACACACATATTCCCTTCTGAATAAAAGTGCTCAGATTTTCCAACAGAAAATAACCGTTCCCTATGTGTGAAAACATCAGGAATGTTTGGTGTTTTGCTTGAGGTCAGCTCAATAGCAACCAGAAATCTTGAAAGTTTTTGTGAAAGAGAATTTTCATCCCTTGGTAAATGGACACTTCTTGTGGACTGCTGTCACATGTGAAGGTGTATGTAATGTGGGCTTTCAGGGCATATTCTGACACCACAACTTGCAGCCATCTAAAAGGTAGCTGTCAGCTGATGTCAGTTACCTGAACTTCTTCCATCATCAATAATGGGAAATAGGTAATGCCATGCAGTGATTTACCCCATCCTGAGGTAGCTGTCTAAAATGGATAGAATAAATTGGTCTCTGGATCTCTTTTATTTGACTGCAGATGACACCTAGACAATTAGCTGTCATATCTAAAGGTAGGTGTGATGGATCACACTTTTACCCATTAGAATTTCTTTGTGTTTTTACAGACAGGGGTCTGAATAAGCAAATGGGATACTCAGGTTTGTTAGTCTCCTACCAATCTGCCACACAGTCTTGGGTAAACTTGTTCTAATGCATGTTCCACTATTTCATTCCTCACTTTCTTGTTTGTTTACTTTGTCCTACAAATGGGCTGGGGGGAAAAAAAATCCTTAATAAGTATAGTCAGGACTTGTTCTTCACAGTCACAGATTTTAAAGTGGAGAGGAACAGCAAAGTAATTAAGTGGGACTTATATAACTATGTCCATTTAAAAGGTTAGCAGCCAGCTACGGTAATCACCTGTGACTGTTCTGTTATCCAGAGAGAGAGAGACATGCAGCTTACGAAAGCAATGTGTGCCATCTATTGTATATACATTAAAACCTAGATGAAATGAGTCCTTAAAACCTTAAAAGAGAAAAATCTATCGAATTGCCAGATTTTTGATTCTAACACACGATTTTTTTTATTGCTACTGCTCATTTGAACTACTAAGGCTTTAGTTTTCATTTACTCTTTCTCCAATAGATTGAAGTCACCTTCAGGAACACAGGAGGTTAATAATAATTATGAAATTACAAGAACTTGAAGGTCTTTTATTTAGGACACAAGAGAGAACAAAATTAAAGTACCTTTTGCCTACTGAGCAAGAACATGTCTTCATTAAACTGAACAGAAGCTCTGAAGATGCGTTCAAGATAGACCGTATCCCTTGGGTCTGACAAAAGTAGAGAAAGAACAATTAGGATTAATGTGACTAATATGAATATGTCAGTAAGAACAGGCAATCTGCTACTGTCTCTGATACAAATGTGCAAAGCTTCTCCATCAATAAAATGCAGGCTCTGCAATGACACCATAAGGAATTTGTGTCCTTTGTCATGTCAGAGACTCCCAAGTTGACACAGCAGAAAAGTTCATCTGAGCACACTTTTGTTACGAGTACTTGCTGGCTCACAGAGAGTGAAACTAACATGCTGAGAGCACAAAGATGTCCCAGTGGGCTGACAAGAAGAATAAAATTATTTCCCACTGGAACTGAAAATGAACACAAACTTCATCACTGCCTGGTCCAAATGTAAAAGTCATTCCCTCCTCCTTACACAACAGGAATGTATTAAAAGCCACACTGATAACACCGTAGAAAATCCTGCAGAGCGACGGAAAGCATTTATATAGCTGAAAATAATAAGGAAAAGGCAGAAGGCAATGACAGTGAAGGGAGTAAGTCAGTCTGACAAGACTTAAAGCATACAAATGAATTTGGCAGAAGGAAATAAAAATATTTCAACTGTGGAGAAAGAGATGCACATGTAGCTGTCCCTTAGATGGTGGACATGCAGAGGATTGCTTTCTTTGGTTCTGTGTGAAGAATAACTGAGGTATATAGGGTCTGCTTAAATCTACATGGAGAAGGTTCAGCACTAGGAAAATCTCAGGCATCTACACTATTATCTTCACATTTGCTATGCAGCATTTGGGGGGAGGGGGGTGTGACTAAAAAGGTTCTGTTAAGAAGAGTAATTTTTTTTGTAGCCATGGTGGTCAAAGACTATAAATTATCAGAAGAGATATTGTATTTTTTGGAAAGCTTTATGGAATTCAGGAATGTTTTAAGTCTCCCAGAGATTTTTTTATATAAGTATGTTTGCATGGTGGCTGGCTGTTCTTCCTCTCTCTTATCTCTGCAACATTTTCAGACAAATAAATAGAATTACCAGTTCTCCTTACATAACTTGACACTCACTTTGGGATAAGTGATTCTTACATGTTTTTAGTCATGATCTTGGCCACTGAAGGAAAAGTACTCAGAGAAAGAAAATGGAATGAGAGCTGTTTTGGCCCAGATGATTAGCAGAAGTGTATCTCTCAGGGAAAAATTACATGGTCTGCATCTATCCTAGCAAAGTTGAGCACACTTGGGAAGAGTCCCTGCCACTGGAGCATAATCATTTATGTTAGTAAAGCATTAGAAGGTTTCCTGGCATGCTTTTGGCCCATTCCAACAAACTCCTTCCCTGAACAACTTCTGGACATAGTTTGGCAGCTGGAGCAGCCCAGGAGCCATTCCAGCAGGTAGTTTGAACACAGACATCCTGCTCTGGAGGATGAAACAGCTTGTTAGAAAAGATAAGAGATGTCCTGTACCAGTTGGCCTCATTTCTTGAAGATATCTCTGGATTTAATTTTCTGGTGTAGATGTAGCCATAGTGAAACTTGTTCCCACATGTAAGCACAGGAACAAGCCAAAATCTTGGCTTCCTTAGAGGAAGAAAGGCTCAAGATAATGTTACATTTGAGATGACTCTATTACTGCTTATTTTTGAACCTCAGAATCTGATTATAAAAAAAAAAAAAAAAAGGCATTTTGCATGCAGGTGATGCAGTTTTGCAGTTTTGTCATTATTTCTCTAAAATGGAAACTCATATCTGGAAGATAGCCTGGTTTGGAAGATATCATGGTGCACACAGATTTTACTTCCTTGGTGTTGAAGACATTCTACCGCCCAGCTTGTTACACCAGTAAGATAAAAACAACAGAAAGATCATACATGCTTTCTGAAAAAGATTGGAAATATAAATAAAATGTTTGTATTTCACTTAGTGAATTTAGTGGGCTTCACTTAGGTTAGTAAAGTGAAAATAACAGCCTGGAAAGGCAGATCACAATAAGACTAGATTGTATTCAGCAGTCCTGAGAAAACAGTCAAACAAATTTCCCAAAATAAATAACCAGTTCACTATATCAAGATCCCATGAGAGTAATTACTGCAGCTGACTTGTATTCTATAAAAAAACTTCTGCATCAAAATAATATCAGCAATATCAGATTCACCAGACAAAAGGAGCTCCAACAGTCGCTGTAATTTGAAAGTTTCTGTTTATAAGACATAAAATTGACTTCACCCCCTGCTAGCCTTCAATATTGACCACAGAGTGGTTAATATAAAGTGAATTAAAATGATAGAAAAATTTAGATTATTGAGGAGAAAATGTCTCAACAGAAACTAAACTGCCAATAGGTATATCTTTAGAAATGTTTGAACCATCAAGATAAAATAACATAGTCAAAGACCTGGAAGTATTCTGAGACGTATATTAGAGGATTATGATTTCTGAAGGAAATAGGCTTGGGGTATTATTTTGTTTATGGTCATCATCTTATCACTTAAAAATGTGTGGTGAAGGCAATGAAACTAATTTCAGGTTTTGTTGAAAGAGCATAAGAATTTCTTTATTACATATATTTCCATTGGAGTCACTTAAGAAGGAGGAAAGAGAATGAGGAGTTAAATATAAGAATCAATTGCTTTCTGGAGAATATGCCTGTCATGAAATAGGTATCAGTCATAATGCTGAACAACAGTCTAGACAACATTAGACAGGGAGAACAGGACATTGAATGGAACCTTGATGGAAACTGGAGGTCCAAGACACAAAACGAAATTATTGATATTGGTCTGTATTTTAACCATATCAATATATGTATTTGCATTAACCTGTTTAATAAATATCTCCAAGAAACCTTCAAAGTAACACCTTATTTCCCAGAGTGCACTTTTCTTATAATTTGTTGATATTGTATGATCCATGTCTACTTTTGGATGAAGGCGAGGAAATGCCATAAAATGTTTTGTAATGTACATTCTGTAGACGCTTACAAGAGCTTGAACCAGAGCTTGTTAGAGGTTTAAGTGTTAAGTAAAGACTAATTCAATGTACAGTCCACGCTAACTTTATTGGCAAAAAAATTTCAGGTGCTTCTCTTTGTAAGATCCATCAAAAGCCATGAGTGAAGCTATAGGTGCCTGTTGGTTGTTAGTCTCTGAAAACACTGTTGAAACATTTGGGGATTAGATGGATTGGCTCTTGTCCACTGCCCATATGAATTTGCAATTTTTTTATTACTGACAGGATGACCTTTGAAAATGTTTTCTTTGGGGAAAAAAACAAAACAAACCATACTTTATGTCTTGTGAACCCTCCCTGTGAACTCACAGGTACTGGAAGAGAAAAATGAGTGTTTTAAGTAACAACATAACGTGAATTGCCACCATTCTTGTCCCAGATAGAGAAAAAGAAAAAGTAGGACAAATACTGTTATTATTTTTGTTCCTAATATTTTGATCTACATAGCTCTTGATATTACCCTTGGGATACCATGATTAAAGACAACAAAACACTCTCAATTATTATTTATAAATTATTTAAGAAAGAAAGCAATTAAAAAAATAAAATGGAGTTGCAAGTAATCTGAAGTTTTTAATGTTCTCTTCATGAAGAGCTTTCAGTTGGGATGAGTCCTTTGAGACATTGTCTTCTGTTTCTTTCTTTTCTCAAAAACAAATTTAAAGCATAGTATTTTAATTTTTTATTTTATTTTATCTTTTCAGAACAGTAGGGATCAGTAAGAATATCATTATATCCTTGACAACTGAATGTATTACACAGATAGACAAAGAAAACTCTTGTGTTAGGGTATCTGAACACTTCTTAGTATATCATTAATATACAAGATTGTTTTTGAAAGGGTGAGCTGTGTGCACCAAGTCAATAAAACTAAGAATGCAGCTCACTTGTTCAGTCCAAAAAAAGTCTAGAACTTTTCATCAAAATGTCACTGTTCCTCTTCTAGCTTCCAAAATCAATGTATACAAATGAATGACAACACAACATTCACGAAGCACTGTGGTGGTGTATAGTCACTGATGCAGGTTCTATCCAGGTTGCACTTTCCAGCAGGTATTTATTGTAAAAGCATAGATAAAATGAAAGCTGTGTCTGTGTGGAATTACTGTCATCTAAATACAGCAGCAAAGATCAGTTTTTTCATCTTAACTTCTTATACCAAAGAGGACTATCACACACACATTTTTAGTTACTTTCACATCATTATAAGTTTTTTATTATTATTTTGGAGATGGTAAAGGCAGAGAAAAGCAAGGGTCAAGGTGAGCATGGGGTCAAGACTGCTGAGGCCAGAGTTTCACAAGTTACTGGAGAGTCCTCTCTGTGTGTGTGTATGTGTGTTTGTTAGGGATACATGCTCAGTTTCTCTTCTGGCTAGACAAAGGGCAGGGAATTGCAGCAGCCTGGCTTTATTGGGTAGGCATGCAAGGACTCCCCCGGTGCAAAAACTCCACTGGGTTTTGTCTCTGGAAAACTGGGAAGGAAAAATTCCCCAGGTCCTGAAGCATTCCAGAGCTGGAGCCCCTAAAAACACAGAAAGGTAAAGAATTTATTAGAGGTAAATTCAGATGCTGGTCTATAATCCAGTCTAAGAAAATCACACCTGCATGAAGTTCCTTAAAACCAAGATATTATCCCAGTATTTTCATCCCTTATAAGGTATACATTTTTCTTCATTTGAATTGGTAGTCACTGTTTAAATATAAGTATCTTTCATGAAAGATTCAAAACAACTTCATCTCATCTTTCTCAGTTTCCAATCCCAGTTGCTATATTTTGCAGCTAAACTATATGATTTATGCATATTCATTGATACAATCAAAGTTTCAGTTAACTGTCAAAACTGCAGCTTTTTAAAATGCTTTAACTATTTTGCATTGTTTTCTGTCATCTCACAAAAAAAGTCTCGAAACAGGAATTCTGAGAAGTACTGCATTAAAATGTATGTATAATTTGTATATAAAATTACTATATAAAGAATTTAGCCTAATAGGTCAAGATCTTGCTTATAAATGTAGTTTATAATAAAATCTGACAACTATGCATCCTCCTCACCAGAATGAAGCGGCACAGAATATTGTCTTCTTTTACATTTAATACAACGACATGGTAACCAGTGAGATTTAGCATTCTGGCTTCATGACCTGCGTATGCCTACTGCTGTCTATTATTGCATCTCTGAACCTTTCAGTGACCAAAGGATTTTTCTTTTGGTAATTTTGTTTGGTAGCTTTGCGCCTTGGCAACCATATAGAGTAAATCTAAAGTCTTCCACCTTCGCACTGTCTTAATTCAGCCACCAAAACTGAAACCGTGCTGAAAGAGTTAGTTCTTGGTCTCAGTGATCTCTCCATTGATGAAGATGTCACAAAAAGAAACTTCAGTGTGCTGCTTATCACCCTTCATGGGATTCCTGTTCCAGTGCATTTTAGTATAAGAGTATAACAATGATTCTATACAAATGTGTAAAGAAATCATCAAACAAAATGTATCAGAAACTAATAGTCTTTGAGGAGTCACAGCTACTGGTTATCCAGCATGACATTTTGACAGTTTACTCCTGCTTAGTACTATGTAGCTATTGTTAAGATGAGGCTGGCTATTATTTAAAACCGTTCAATAGTTATGGTGACATTAGGAAATTAATTTTGTTCATATCTGTTACCCTCTTGAATATTGCTGCTTTCTGACCAGATTGTCTATCAGCTTCAGCAGTTTCACAAACTCAACCAACAAGATGATTTTATCAGCAGAACTGAGAATTCACAAGATAATATTGAATTTCGAGAGTATGACAGTTCCCCTTACAGATTATCTGTCACCCAATCAACAGTAACTAAACAACAGCAGTGACAGGATGCAGACCTTGCCTAACTCATAGTCTATACTTTTATCTCAGGAAAATTTAATTTCCACTACTGAGTTTTATTAGCAGTAACATTGTTTTCCAAGTATCTCTGAGTTCTTTTATCAGATTTTAAAAGCTTGCTAGGCGCACTGCGCCAAGGACACAAAATGTACCAAACTGTTTTCTTAAATTCAGACATATAAACGAGCAGTCTTAAGATGAAGACCTAGTCAGTAGGGAATCAAGTTGCATTTTGTCCTTTGCCGCAGTATGCATTGCTGATTTGAGATGCTATCAAAGAATTAAATATTTTGCTTCCTTGAAAAATGCATCACAGTGGCATCTTTTTTTAATACATTTGCTCTTGAACATAAGAGTACCATTGTTCCTTTCAGTCAGCAGGTTACGTGTTAATGTGCTAGATGCTCTGAAATAAATAGTCTATCCAATTAAAGAACAGCAGTATTATCAGTATCTCAAAAGTAATACTGTAAACCTATAATTCCTTTCTCTAAATTCATTCGTTAACACTTTCTAAGCCACCGATAGGAGAAAACATAATAAAGTACTGTGATTTGCAAAGGAATAGTGAGCTGTATGACAGAATCTCATACTGAGGGTGTTTTTTGTGTCTTCCTTTCTTGCTGTTTCCTTTTCACTAGAATCACAGAATCACAGAATGTCAGGGGTTGGAAGGGACCTCAAAAGATCATCTAGTCCAACCCCCCTGCCAGAGCAGGACCACCTAGAGTAGGTCACACAGGAACACATCCAGGAAGGTTTTGAATGTCTCCAGACAGAAAATATATGACTATATCATAAAAATGTAATTTCAACATATATTTTTGCATACAGATAAGTATGGATAGCATCTGAATGGCTCAGAATGTAGCGTGGATGGGAATGTACCTGTGAGGATAGGAATGGCCATAAAATATGTCTGCATATGGAAAACTGAGACACAGAGACAAAGGACTTAGACGGCACAACACCAACACCGTAACAGCTAAAGTTTAGATGCTTGAAATTAAATCTAGAACCTGGAGTGAAGGGGTTTTCTGCAGTGTCTGAGGGGAACAAATCTCTCCAGAACAGTACTCTAAACTCACGTCACATTGGACACTCTGTTGAGGCTCAAATACAGACAAGAAACTCTGTGGTATGGGCTGTATATCAAACACATCCCCTGGGATTTAGGCACCTTATGTTGGGCTGCACAGGTTTCATAGCCTCAGAGCCTCTCCTGTAGCTCGGTATCTAAGTTTCTACTTCCAAATACTGAGGTAGTTTCTGTCTTTGGAGTGAAGTTTTAAGAATAGAGATATTTGCATTACTACTCCATATTATACAATAAACGCAAATTAGAGATTGTGCTTTAGCAAAATGTTTAATTGTAAAATGACATGCTCTATTATTCTGGCAGCCTAAGAGAAAACGAGAGTGAGAAAAAATTCAAATAGCTCTCTAGTTCAATACTTAGCGTTCTTGTTGAAAGCTATTTGATAAATATGCTGCAACTCCAAGGCTGAAAAGTGAGATACTAATTGACTGATATACTTAACTCTCAAATATTTTATTATTAATATGTCTAAAACATTCATACAAACCATCCCAAATATTGCAGGGGTTCATAGTCTTGATGAGGATATAAATTTTATTATTAGTCTACCAAATCTGATTAGGGTTTGGGTTTTTTTTCCAAATTCATCGTCTCCTTTTTCAAACTCTAAGATACATGGGACTTATGCACCAATTTGACGTTACGACTTAAACTCTGTGAACTGGATTATCTGGCATATATCTAAAGAGTCAATCAAACTAGAATAAATTCTACAATACTTGCAAAATTAGGCAAAACAAACATCAAGATTTTTTTTCCAGGTCAAATGTTGCAGTTGCAGTATTGTTCTTCTGATCTTGGTTACTTAATCATCTCTCAGTATCTGCTTCTGTGATATGGTCCTAAAAAGTCACGGGATTTGGACACATACTGGAAATGCATTTGCAACCAGTAAGTGATGAAATTTCTTTCACAATATGATACTTATTTCTCACTCATATTCCAACTTCGTTTACTCACATTCCAAATAAGGAAAATATAAAACAAGAGAAAAGAAAGCCAGATTTCAAGAGAAACCACAAAAGCTTCTGCAAAGAAGTAAGCTGAATTGTCAACCAAAAATTAATAGAAAAAGACAAGATGGTAACAAGTGCAAAGAAACCTGACAACCTAATTTGCACTTACGTTGAAGACTCCAGTACCTAGAACTTGATGTATAACATGGGCAAATTAATCAGTCTTCCTCTTAAAGTCTGGTGTTAAAATAGATTTGTAGTTGCTCAGCTTTTTATGTACAGGAATACTAGGATGCAGCTCATCAGAGCTGTGTAGGTACGTTATTCCCAATCTGCTGCTCTTTCACCACAGCTAAAAAAATGGGTAAGAACTCATTAATTTCTTTTCTATGCAGTGCCCAGGTAAAAACAAATGCACTCACCCATTCTGCACCTAAATATCACTAAAACTGCCTAAGCCCTAAATTCAGATCCCTAATATATTTTTCTTCCAAAGTTTTGTCTAATCTGCCCATGGGAGAGACCACAGTGGAGCAGGTACCCACTGCAGACCTTGGAGGACCCCACGATGGAGCAGACAGAAGTTCCTGAAGGAAATGTGTCTTGTGGAGAGCACACACTGAACAGATTTTTCTGAAGGACAGCAGTCCTTGGAGAGTCCATATCAGAGCAGAGGAAAACTGTTGAGAAAAAGACACAGCAGAAAGAAACCACTAGGTACCGACTGTAACCTCCCACTCCTCACACCCCTGGGTTGCTCAGTGCCAGACAGGAATCTGGAGTGAGCAAGTGAAGTTGAGTTTGGGAAAGGAGGAAGGAAAAGTGTTGTTTTAATGTTTTTGTTTCATGCTGCTCTAATTCATAATTAAATGATCATAATCAGATACTTATTTTCATTGGCAATAAACTAAATTAATTTTCCCCAAGTCAAGCTTGTTTTTCTCACGATGGTAACTAGAAAACAATCTCCCTACATTTATCTCAACCCACAAACTTTCTCATCCTGTTTTGTTCCCCTGCCTACTGAGGAGGGGGAGTGAGTAAGCCACCGGGTAGGGTCTGGTTGTAAGCCTAGGCTAACTCACCATGTGTGTCACACTAAGGCTGTTTTTCTCCATTATATCACTTTTTATTTATCTGTGTTGAATTTCATTTGACATTTTATTGCCTAGATACTCTGGCCTTTAAGGTCCTTCTGAAATTCTTCACAGTCTCCCCTTTTCCTAAGTGCCTCATATAACATTGGATCTTCATCATTCACATCATATTATCACCATACGATTCATCTTCCTTCTTTATGTGATTTCTTAATGTGTTAAACAGAATGAGTTCCAGGATGGACCCCTGCACAGCTGCTGTGATGACCATCCTGCATTGCAAGAAATGACCTTTCACTGTTATCCTTGAACTCCTGTCTTTTAACCAAAGATTAATATACATTAGGGTCTTCCCTCCTATCCTATGATACTCGATGTCCTTACAGCCTATGTGGAAAAATTTGTTAAAACTTCATAGGAAAGTAAAATAGTCGATGTAGTTCCTACCTCTTTAGCTTATATGGTTCTTGATCTCTTTAAACAATGCCTTCTACTGGAGCCATGACGGCCCATCTCAAAAAAAAAATAAAAAAAAAAATAAAAAAATTCCAAGTGTCTACTACTTCTATAATTTCTTAATGTTGCTATTAATTTTCCCGGGGAAGATTTTACGTTTAAAGGACTGTTAGTCCCTAAGCAGATCTGGAAACTTTCTAAGCACTGGTATCTCATCCCCATCTTTCTGTCTCCAAATACCGTAAAGTTTTAAGCGAGACATTATGTACTACTATGAGTAATGTCTTTATTTAATCTGTAAGTTCCTGTAGAACCCTACAGGTAACATAATCTGGTCCAGGTAATTTGTTAGTGTTCATCATGTCTATTTGTATTATAACCTCTTCCACAGCTGCTATCACAGGTACTCAATGCTACAATCATTAGGGCACTTCAACATAACCTGGGAATCCTATGCTGAGTTATGGTCCAGAAACATTTCCCCTGCCTCCCTGGGCACAATGCAGGAGATTTTTCTCAAAACACCACCATGAACTGGCACAAATACCGTTGTGGACAGACCTGTAGTTCCTCCTTTAATTCAGTATATTAGTGGTGTTCCTGGTTGTGGGATATCTGGCTTTCATTCCATCCTTTGCTGGTCAGGGTTAACAACCAAATATCAAATATTTCAATACCTGTGTTTTAGGTATTCAAGAAGAGACTCTTTTAAGCCTCCTGCTGAAACTGCTAGACTTTACAGAACAACTAAATATTCATTGGGCAAAAGACTCTATGATCTTAGTGATTAGGGTATTCATGCGGCAGGGGAGATGTGGGTTCCTGACATTCTAATGAATATTTACATAATTTTGTATGAAGTATTCACTGGAGCAGAAACAGCAAGTTGCCTAATCACTTACCTATAGAATCATAATTTTCTTGCCTTTCAGCTCAATTAATTTTTAATCGTGCCTCACAAAGAGGAATAGCCTCAAGAGGAGGAACTGTCTTCATAGACTGTCCGAGGATTTTGAGTGTTTACCTAATTTAGTTTCCAAAGTCTCTCAAAAAACTGAAAAGATTTAAACCTGTTGCTCACACTTTCTCAGGATACTGGACAAAGAGGGAACACTGCTATCATCACTACTTTTTTCCTCTGGTCATGATTTTTGGAAAAATTGTACTTTGTTAACGATTTTTGTGAGAAGGTTCAGCTTTTTGAATCACAACTGGAAGAGGCCATCGCAATCTCTGAAAAATTCTCTAGAAATCTGGTACAAATACTCTGCATTTCTGCATATCTCTGCCCATTTTATCCAGAAGATATTTTAGAATGTTTAGGAATCTGGGGAAACGGGAGCATCTCAAGATTTTTAAATGACAGCACTGCTCTAGGTGGAACATGGCAAATGCCTCTCTCTGGGCTTTGTGCTGCTCTGCTTGCTATTATGAGGTTACTTCCAGCAACAGGCAGCAAATGCAATGGAAAGGCTTACACAAAAAAGACGTTCACAATGAACAAAAGTGGCCTTGGAGTAGGAATATTATCAACTGTGTTTCCTTCAGAAAACTTCAGCATATTAACATTAGTCTGCAAAATGAAATTTTTCAACCAAATTCCTAGAAAATAAAGGTGAGGGGTAGTGGAGAAGGAAATGTCAAATTTCAACTTTTCAGTCCAATATAGGCTAGGACAAAGTTTAGAAAAGCTGTTGTCACCATCACAGCTCTCCTGTCCTCAGGATCATATGTCTAATATGCTCATGACAAAGGAGAAAAAAAATAAATGGATGCTATTATGTGTCTTTTATTTCTGAAATTCTGTAGTTCAGTCCTTCTGCATTACCTACACTGCCAAATTTGAATCCAAAGATTTGACTTGGGCCTATACCTTATCTGTATTTTTTTTTCACAAGAGGTGGTATATTTTTTTTTCATGGGGCAGGCTTTTCTCACACTGGTCATTCACCAATAATACCAAACCCAGAGTCCTGCTATGCTGTAAACATAAGCTGGACACTTGACTGCGATTTGAGATACTGGAATGAACTGAGTTAACGAAGCAGAGGGAATTCAGCAGCTGGACTACAGAAAGAAAATATGTTCTTGTGACTGTTAAAGTATTTATCATAGAATCACAGAATCCTAGAGTGGTTTGGGTAGGAAGGGACCTTAAAGATCATCTAGTTGCAACCAGGGGGGCCATGGGCAGTGACACCTTCCACTAGACCAGGTAGCTCAAAGCTTCATCCAACCTGGCCTTGAACACTTCAAGGAGGGGTCATCCAGAGCTTCTCTGGACAACCTGTCCCAGTGCTTCACCACCCTCACAGTGAAGAATTTCTTCCTAGGATATCGTCTAAATCTGCCTTCTTGCAGCTTAAAGCTTCTCATCCTATTACTACACTCCCTGCTAAAGAGTCCCTCCCCATCTTTCCTGTAGGTCTCCTTTAAGTACTGGAGGGGTGCTCATGTATATATTTATACTCATGTATTAATTGTCTTGTCTAGCAAATGCTGTTCACCTAGATGAGCTGTTATCTAGACACCTGTACCTGCTTATTGCAGTGATGTCTGGGCAGTGTCCTTCTCATAGGTGTCAAGATTATGAACTTGTGGTTTTATTACCATGATATGGCATTCAGCCTTACCTTTAATCACAGGAAAATTAATGTAATACACCCTAATATCTCTAGTACTTACTTCCATCTGCATCCTCTCACTGTCGAAACAGGGTGTCATCTGCCAAAGTAGGAAAGTAGTGGCACATATCCAGCAGTACAGAAACAGGACAGCAGCAGAAAACCTGTTTATCACTACAGACAGCATGTAGCTATTTTGCCCCTCAGGGTAAAACAACAGCACAAATGATTATTTCTGATAGGGAGAGGACTAGTGAGAATAGCAGGCTTACACAGACAAGATTTGGAGGGTCTTTCTCTTTTACTGTTACAAAAATGAGACACTTGGTTGGTCTTCTACTCTGACAGGTTCAATAAAGAGTTAATTCTCTTCAACAATGTTAAGCACAAGATAAAGTAGAAAGGAAAAAAAAAAAAACAAAAACACAACAAGAGGTTGCATCTGAGATTTTGTGAAGAGAAAGGTTCAGCAGCTGTAATTTGGTTTGCTCTGGGATTCATTTTTCCCTGTGAGACACTAAGCAAGGCATCTGACTCATGACTCGAAAGACCTCAACCCAAAAAACGAGATTCGTCCTGGTCTTTGGCCTGTAATTTCAAATTTTCAATCCTGAAAATTAATGGTCTGCCTCAGGCTACATTCCAGCACATTTTGTATTTTAAGTATAACTTTTCCATTTGTTCACTTACTTCTGAAACCAGCGAGCAGCCCAGCACCTGACTCATGCCTAAGCCTATGCAGGGTTTAGAAAGGAGGCTTTCTTCTGCCTGAGTTGCCCAAGGAACCCCATGTCACAACTATTGTAAGCCAACTTGCAAAAGGCACTTATCAGTCCCTGTGTGCCCCAGAAAAAGTAGTAATGGCTGAGTTTCCAGGGCAAACTCACTGACATGATGGGGATGCTTTCATGCAGCAGATTAACAACCAGCAGAACTTTGGAAGATCTGTGTTCAGTTCTCTGCTCTGCTTAACAGGACTTAACTCCCTGCTTCTTGTATTTTTGGCAAGTTGTTTAGCCAACAGATTCAAGGCTGCTTGGAGGGAGGTCAGGATGCATGAGCACTGCCAGATGAAAAACCTTGCAGTGTGCAGAGAAAGAATTCAGAATTCACTGGGCTGGAAAGAGAACATGAAAACAAGGATAGTTCTAGCAGGAAGGTTGAGGACGTCCTCTGGGAGGACAGGGAGGTTTCAGCTCCAGTTCCAAGGGCTGTTTATGTGTTTTCCCCAATTGTGAGGTCATGCATAATGTCCTAGCAGCAGCGATTTGAACCTCAGTATGTCTCTGCTCACAGTCACCAATGAGGGAATTAAAATGACCCTTGGGGCAGCCGGGGCAATCCTCCCTCTTAAAAGTTGTATCATCAGGCCCACTAATGTCTTCAGTTATTGAAATAAAGACCATCAGCACAAGTTATCTCCTCTACAGTTGTTGTCCCCCCCAACACATGCTCCCTTTAACCAAATCTTGGCAACAATATTATACATATTTATCATCTCCAGGCATTCTTTTTCCAAGTCACTCTAGCAGAATCTACAGAAGGTTCACAGAGAAGACACAGCTGGTATCTCAGCTGCCTGAATCCTAAATGGACTGAGCCAAAGACAAAGGAGCCTGCCAGCTCCCTGGAGCCAGAACTGCCTTCCTGTTCAGAATCAGATCTATGCAAATACCCTGGCACCGGTCTAAAAATACCTGGATTTATTCAGGAGAGGCACAGAGATGTAGAGGGCTCATACCTTGCTCTCTCATCTCATTGTAGTCCCCCTGTGTCACAGCCAAAGCCACACAGTTAAACCAGGGCTATGTTATTGCTCAGGCACAGGCTTACATTCTGACCAAAAAAAAAAAAATAAAATCTGAACAACCCAACAAAAATGCAGATGCTCTGTCAGACAGGAAGAATTTCACCATTTGTTTATTGCTTACAAGCATACTCTGAGTTTGTGACTGCAGTCTGTTGAGAGGGATCAATGAACTGATACAGGGTAGGCAACACGCTGTGCTTCTGTCTCCTGAGAGATAATCAATAGTGCCAGATAGAAATACTAAGACATGTACAGAAACTGAACTGCATCTCCTAGGAGATGAATGGCTTGCTTTATCTCTGGTCAGTCATAAATAATTTTAGTAAACAGACTGATAATTAGATTTAAATTATTAATTTTTGAGGGACATAAGGGATCAGACTGAAATATTCCTGTCCTTCTTTGGTAGTTTTGGTTAACTATCTGGGGAAAAACATGAAAACTGCTCCATAGGATGATACAAGGGGCTGTAGGTTACTTGCTGACTTGGACTATGTGTTTTGCATGTTGTAATTAATCTGCAGTTTTTTGTTCTTTTGCTGAATTTACAGGAAGTAGATTCTAAGGCTTCTGTCAGATAATAATGTTTATAATATTAAATCAAATTATAATGTTTCTTTTTGCCAAATAAATAAAGTTACGCTTAGCTTTCTTTATCTCCTGTTAGTAAACAGGCCACAGACCTGCATATTAGGAGTAAACAAGATTATGTCCCACTGACCAGTCTCTAGAAGAGATGTTCATGAGGAACAACACCTCTCCCTTGCTGATAGGATTCTAAGTGGAGAGGCTAATGGGCCACACAACAGGCAGCTCCCCAAAAATGCTTACACCCTGATAATGTAACTTAGGAACCTATTTCCAAGCTACAGGTCAAGAAAAAATCTCTGACCAAATGTCACAAGCTGCAGGTGGCTACAATTCCATGGGTGAAATTAATTAGTTGTACAAAAGTACCTTTGTAGTTCACTATCTAGCATTCACTGTGTCAAAATTCACTACAGGAGCCAATCTCTTAAGTATTCAAAACATGTCGAAATCAATGAATTCTTCATAAAGCACTATGACTGCACTAATTTTAGGGACTTGAGGGGGCCATTTCTTTTACAGAACACATAACTGGTCATTAGATCTGAAACTCATACTGAACACTCCCTCATCCAAGCAGAATGCCCTTATTGCTTGGATATAAATATACAATTCTGTGATCAACTTGGACATTAATTATTATCCTATAGCAGGCAGGGGAGGAGCTGTGACCAGAAGAGTGTTTCTAAACATCAGCATCTCCCAAAGCAACTCCTCAGGCAGTGAAATCTAGGTGTTGCCACAGATGTCCCTTCAAACTGACACTGAAAGCAGCTCTGTCACACATCTTCCAGCAGGTCTTTTTTTGCTGCCTGTCGCGAGTAAGGAGACCCCCCTCTTTCCGATGAATTGCATCTCTCTAATCTTTATTGCTATCATGACAGCATAGTGAGAGAGTCCATAAACTCCTCTCTACATGGCAAATGGCAGCTTTGCCTTTTCTGAACCTATCCGCTCTCTACAGTGCAACTTCAAATAAACAACAAATTAAGAAGGCACGTCTTTCATCTGGGTTCACCCAAAAGCATTGGCTCTTACCCTGAATAGAGTTTTCTGTGCCGTCACCAAAGTAGTATCATTTTTGCACCACAGGTTTTTGTTGTTCCCCTGGAGTGGACCTATTGAGGCAGCTTGCATAATCATCTGGATATTTTTGCTAGATACAACACAGAAACCAACATGCATTTCTGTAAGATGTATTGAAGAGTTTCCTGCTGTTCTATGAAGTAGTTCTATGAAGGCTTATTATTGCCAGAGCACCATAAGTGAATAGAAAGCCTTGCAAACACATACAGAGACATAGTGCCTGCTGAGAAAAATTTGCAGTGTAGCTCAGCTGACTGATAAGAAATCAGGTGTAAGAACTCACAATCTATACACCAGGCAAAACTCAACACTTCCTTTCTTCTTCTTTTCTTTTTTTAATGGCATATTACAGTTCTGCCCATCTTTTTTGTTTGTCGCCTCCTATTTTTTTTTTCTTTAAGAAGATGATGAAATCTGACAAGGAAGAGCACGCCATATATTTACATAAAGAAATAAAATCCATCTCTTCTTTTCTTCAATATTGTAGATTTCCTGACATTACTAGGGAAAAGGACTGTGAAAAGATACTAGGAAATGCAGTAGAATTTCCTAACCTTTCATTTTGAAAGCTCTACAGCATCATGCGCTGCACATACTGTATCATCTGTTCCTTTCTTGTTGTATATATAAGCTACTCAGATCTGTGAGGAGATGAAAACAATTTAAGAGAAAGAGAGTTGCAGAGCAACCTCCTAAATGCTGAGAGAGAAATGCAAGACTTCAGTTCTGATTAGAAAGGTTTGCTGGTTAATATCTGTGACTGATTGTCTCTGCTGTCAATGTATGTTTTAGCTTTAAGAAGAATCAAGTGATCCAGCTAAGCAATACAACTAGGGACAGTAACCTCACAGAAAAATGAAGCCTGCCTTTTTCAATCTTTCTGCTAACAAATTCTCTTACAGTGAAGTAAGTAGTTTCCTTAAAGTGAAGTTAACTAAAATGCATAGGGCATAAACTATGGAGCTATTTGGTTTATAGAGTAGAATCAATCTTCTTTTTTTTTTTTCAAGCATGGAGCTTAACCTATACTTACTGTTTGAAACTACCTATAGTCGTTTATACTTAAATATCTGAAAAATGAGGCCTCAGTGAGTAAGTGTGGGAGTTCAGGCTTGGCAGGTGAAGCCCCCAACTCGTACCCCAAATTCACATTGTTACTAGCCTATAACTTCAATTAATTCACTCACCTCTGAGAGAAATCTTGCAGCTTCACCCTACAAAAATTCATATGAGACTGTGCAAGGTCTGACAACAGGAACACTGATGTCTGCTGTACCCCATTGTAGTAACCCCGAAGTACCTAAGCCCGGGAATTTCATCTGTATTTCAGGCCCAGGAGGAGTACATTATCTGAGTACGTTATCTGAGCTGCCTCAGATAACACAGGGTGAACTTGCTCTAAAAGTGGCATCTCTAAAAGTAGAAACTGAAAGGCAATAATCACAGGCCTAGTAAAGCCCTATACTACTTTTCAGACCCAACCTATTGCCTCCATAGGCTGTGTACTCTCCATATAGACCCATCAACTCTCTTGGAGTCACTTTGGGCACCTCTAAGTGACTGTACGGTGTCAGTGTGCACTGTTGGCAGGCAGGAATTGTCATCCCATTTCCAGCTGGGTCAATGCCAGCTGATAAAGAAATTGGGAACTCG
Source organism: Leptosomus discolor (assembly GCF_034619465.1). Taxonomy (NCBI): domain Eukaryota; kingdom Metazoa; phylum Chordata; class Aves; order Leptosomiformes; family Leptosomidae; genus Leptosomus; species Leptosomus discolor. Next base: position 78,348,154 of record NC_141394.1, on the reverse strand, counting down.
GGGCAAGCACAAGAAATGTCAGTGGGATAGTGGCAGTGTAAACTGCTTCACTGGGAAACTCTTTTAAAAGTCTTTTTGGCTGTCCATGCGAACCTCTATTTATGGGAAACACTAGGAAGAGTTGTTAGGGCACCCACAGTCCTCCTTTGCTCTTTAAGCCATTTTGGTGTGAATAGCAGAAGGCTTATATTTTCAAGGATAGACGACCGCATTTTCTTCTCACACTGTTTTTCAGATATGTAATTATAGTTATTTCAATGAAGTAGTTCCTGACTGATTTCTGAGAAGATAAAAGAGAGAAGCCTTGCCAAATGGCAGGAACACTGAAAATTTTCAAGAAGTGTATTGTATTATTGCCTGATAGAAGAGACTGCTGAGTGCCCTTGTACAATTCTCATATTTTTTCAATTTTACAGAAAGGGATATCACACCTTTTTATAATGTTCTGATCAAAAATGCTCTTTAAGAGCTAAGTGGCATTGCTATGATATTACAAGTGGACCACATGCAGAAACAAATCCTACTCTCTTAAATCTAAGATATTGTATTCAGTCACTGTTTTTCCATCTCATCATAATATGTATATTGGATGGTTTGCTTATTACAACAGTGAAGCCATGCTGAGATTGTTTCCTGCAGAAATACCTCCCTGTTCAGAATACATCCAAGTTATTCAAAGATATTCAGGTAACTGTGTACCTGTTTGCTTTCTCTGTAGGAAGATCTTATCACTGTGGCACCTGAAATCTGGCCTTCCTCTGTATATTGCTACTTATGTCTGACTTCCTCCTTTCTATGCAGAGCTGAAGCTCCAAAATACTTTAAAGAGGCTGTTCTCATGGTTGTCATAGAATGAACAGAAAATGAACTTAAATTGGAAATCAGCTATTTGGAGAACAATATATTAACTTCACCCTCCAAGAAATTCAGAAAAATTAAATCATTTTTGGGCTGATCTGGATAAGCCAGAACTCCTTATTGGGGCATTCACTGACTCCAAAAAGCTTACAATAGCTATTTTAACAGGTGATTGCACAATGACAAATGTACACTGGCAACATCAGGAGCCTTAGCCTTTATCTTTATTTTGGTAGGTCAGCGGCAGCTGTAATATCCTTCAGTACTTCCACTTAACTGACCTAAATGGTACAACATGCTCTACACAGAGGAGGCGGCATCATGGAATATTTTGCTCTAGAATCAAAAATTGCAAAGACTGGATCTCTCCTCTCCATTATTAGATGTGTCATTCAAAGCATTTAATCAATTTCAAATTTGCTCCCATTAAAGCTTCAGCAGTTCTGTTGTTCCCGCCAAAAGACTGTAATATTTTTATTTTTTCCCCTTGATTTTCTCTCTCTTTCTCAGTTGCTGTGTTGTAACGTTGGAAACGGAATGATTTTATTCAGCGGCTGGATTAATGACCATGCATATAAAGAGGAGAAACAAAGTCTTCTCCCTAAATAAACAGGAAGATCTGAGGACCATCTGCACATTCAAATCCCAGGGAAGCACAACAGTAGCAAATGAAGGCTAATCTAATAAGAACAATATTGATTCTTGGATATTATTTCTATCATTATTAAATTAAAATTTGAGAAGAACTCTCTTAACATTTCCCTGAAGTACTAAAAAGAATGATCACATTACACTGGAACTCGAGCTTTAAAGAATTTGGAATTCAGCTAGAGCTGTTCCAGTGAGGGTATAAAAATCCATTTACTTCACATCCTCTTAAATCCTCTTAGTGCCTTAACAGATTAGTGTGTAAGGGGGAAGCAACAGTTTTTGTTTTAATTGAACTGGATGTTAGTTTTCTCATCTAGGTTTGATGAAGAGGTGAGTCCTCAGGATGGAGTGGTGAGAGGTTTCATTTAATTGTAGCCACTCCTCTTAATGGTTTGATAAGTGCAGGGAAGGACCCTTTAGTTTTATGAATGCTGCATTTTGCCACTCTCTGAAATGAAGCTTGGGGAACTATATTAACATTGGCTTTGTCATAGTGATTGGTTTAGTCTGGGGAGAATTTGTGTATGGATTAACAGAGTGGCTCAGTTTAGAGAAGGCTTGGAATACAGGTACTGTTGTCCCACCAGCATGGGGAAAACAAAAACATCGGAAAAGTGTAGCTGGAACACCTGGAAACGCTTATAAAACAAGTTGTGCCTATCTGTCTTTTGTTTCCCTTCATGCATCAAACATAAATCTCTGTGAATCTGAGGTTAGGGTTAACTGATGGATGTGGCCAACCAATAGAGTTTCACACTTGATCATGAAACACTCACAGGACATAAGTTTCAGTGCTCAGCCTTTGGTAATAATAGAGTACATTTCAATTCACGTTGTTCATCTCTATCTGTGCAGAGTCCAAGAAACATTATTGTATGTAATGATCAGATTGCTTCTTCTGTCCTTTATGGCTGTTCATAAAAAGCCATATTAAAAAAGGTATATTTGACTTATTTGAATATAAGTATATACACCAAAGACTTTGGATTCAATAGAATTAAAAAGTAATTTTTTCCCCCTTGTTTTCAAAAAACTAATTAAAAATTGACCCATACCAAAAGAAACAAAACAAAAATTACCAATATTTAGGAAAGTCTTTTTCCACAGAAATCCAATTCACTTCTTATTTCAACTGTAGCAGCCAGTAGTCTTTAGCTGACTACAGTTGACAACAGCATTTCTTATTTTCTGCTTACAGTTTCTCACCAATGTTTTCTGTTGCTTTCTTGGAATCTGTGAAGCCAGGGTTCAGATATACTTACTTACTTGGCTTATGGTGTGCGGCTTTCACATCTACCTACAGTAATGAAAAAGGTAGGTGTAAAACAATCTATTTTGACTTATTTTGTACGCTGTGAACAGAGATAGAAGTCATATCATGTAGCATGATTTAGACAGAAAACATGACTTTCAAATGGGTCAAGCTGCATGGGAAATTACCTCCTTTTCCACCCCTTAATAAAGTAATTTTATTTCTTCAGATTCGCTTCTAGAAGAAATGCAAAATAGTGATTACTTTGCTTTTCTGAATAATCTGAAATCCATGAAAAACAGAATAATTATGTCCCCCATAGTTGCATTTAGACTCAGTGTCTGCTTCTGGCATTACCTTGTCAAGAAATATGCAAGTACCTCATCTTATCAAGGTGCAGAGAGACATTTAAATCAATATTGTTATTTAGGACTTTTGGGAATTAAAGATAAAGTATATCTGTATATAGATAAGGACATTCAAATGTAGCCTTTTTGCTCCGATTGAAAGAGAAAAACAGGTACAATACAGAGGAAAGATGCATCTTGATTTATGAAAAAAAAAAACCCTACAATAAAAAAGAAAGGTAGCAGAAGCAGGAGAGTAAGCCCTCCTAACAGTTCAGGGAAGCCACAATAAAGTGTCAGCCCCCCAGAAACCAATTAATTGAAAATTGGGTGACCTTTAGATTCCCTGCAGATTGTTAAGAGGGTCTGGCTTACTGCCATGATTATGAGTCACTCCAGTCCTGTCGGTATAATTACTGTTACCACCAGGCAAATCATCTCAAACCTTTTACTGATCTCTTGCCTGAAACAATAATCCTCCAGCCGCCCACCAGCAGCAGATTTTGAGATGTGTATCACCAGCCTCCAGCTTTCATCTAAATTGGCTCTCTAGTTTGACATCTGACTGCAGCCTTCTCATCATCCCCTAGTGAACTGGTAATGATAGGTAATTTAAACCCCAACAAATAAATTACATTTAACCAGATGAAAACTCAGCATTGTCACGACTCAGAGAAATGAAGACTCAGCAGTTCTGTAGGGAGATGTTGGCTATGATGCCTTTTGCTCTAGGATAGTTGCTGTCCCAGTTGGGTGTCTATTTGGCAAGACTGAAGGACTAGCAAATTCATCCTCACAGGACCAGTGCACATTTCCACCGTTTGCCAGACAACCTTGCCTACAGGCAGAAATGCATAGTATCACTGGGTCCACTGCTGAACAAGATATATTGGTTCTGGGAACAGTTGCTGTTTCCAGAAATGGAAAACAACCTGTCTACACCACCAGATTTGAAAATAAAAAAAAATACAATAGCTGACTTGCCTCTCCAATTATTATTCAGTGGCCTAAACTGCCCCTGAATGTTCACCTAAATCATAAGCTCACTCAGCTGTATCTTGGGGATACAATTAGCACCGTAACTGCATAAAACTAAAACCAACAGTTAAGCTCTAACACTCGAATGTTTGTGGTAGACTTGAAACTTGTCCATTGCCTCTCAAATGCATCTTGTACAAACAAGAAAAGCAGTGAACGTGAGAGGTGTCTCATCCTTCCTCCTTCCTTATTTCTCCCATGAAAAATCTGCCAAAACCTGAGAATCTCCAAGGTGCCAGACTGCTTTACTTAATGGCTGTTATTAACTAGGGAGTTGTTTCAGGAGGCATAAGTGGCTACTTGAATAAAACACAATTAATACTGCTAATTTGTGTACTAGTTCCAAATTTGATATTATACCTGTTTTATGTCTGAATTATTACCAATCATATCCATTGGTGAAAAGGGAGAATAGTGGTCAGAAATACTCTGTGCACAGGATGGAAACTCATCTGTATCTCATACAGAGCAAAGGAACTGAGTTTCTATCCCATAGCATCAATGAGGTTTCAATTATCTCAATTTCAGCATGCTTCTGGCCATGGAGACTAAGGACTTAGTTTCTAATTTTGAGCATGCAAAATAATAATAATAATAGAAAAAATTGCCTCCCTTTAGGGTTTTGTGTATAAGAGGAAAAATCTTATTTATTAGAGACTTGGAGATAAATCTTAGTCTGTCAAACAGTGACTCATTACCCCAGGTTCTGGTAAACAAATCACAAAGCCAGCAAAACCTGACCATTTAGATTAATGAAAATGGTTTCATTTTTATTTTCAAACAGAAACAAATAAAATCAGAACAAACAAAGCTTGGGGTTTTTTTTTGTCTGTTTAGAGCCTCTTGAATTCAGAAACAAACCCAAAGCTCCCAAGGCTGAGGCATGTGCAATTTATTCTGCTTCTTCAACCACAGAGGGATCCTTTTTCTGCCTTCCAGCTTAAAAACCTTCTGGTCATGAGTCTCGGCACATCTTCTTCAGTTCACATTTTCTGGTTTTGCCTGAGGAACTAGAGCAGGGTGAAGTCATTTAGGGTTTGCAGTAGAGAACCAGGTAAATGAGTAGTTTCATTTGTTTTCTTATAAATTGGCAGCGACTTCAGGCACTTTAAAGCAGACAGCACAGTTACCCAATAGTCACTTCTGATATTCTGGTTGTACCTGGTTATTATTTATTTCTTTTCCTCCAGCAATGTCATCTACTTTATGTTGTACCTCAAAGTCACACTCATCCACAACTTTGAAGAAAGATTTAGTAGTTGCTTTGCTGGTTTTTTTTTTGGAGGGTGGGGGTGGATCACGTCCTCTGAATGGGATTCTCTTATTTATAGATGCACACACACATTCATGTACAACCACATCCATGCATATACACATTTAATTTCAAATAAGAAGTGAAAGTATAAATTGCTTGTATTAATATAATTTAAAAATAGACTACCTATTTATCCATGGCAAGCATCATCTGGAAATTACACAAAGAATAAAACAGGTATCTAAAATGAAATCTCTTTCTATACTAATTTTTACATTTCACTCTGAAGAAACTAAAGAAAAAAAGAACCATCTTGATATAGAGAAAAAGATATGCAACAGCAATAAAATTGTCAAAGACCGTGACTCTTTATTCAGTTATTCCCCTGAAAATAGTCAGGACAAATTTCCCAAGTGTGTAAACAATATATGACCAAGATCCAAAATGAGCATCTTGTACATACAGCGTCTATTTTGCTGTTGGATTTTTTCTGGTAGTGTGAACAATGCAAACGCTGCTGAATGGGACATGTTTTTCGGAAGCACGAACCAAATGAGCCGCATCAGCAAATGGATTACATGAAGGCAGTGGGGGAATTCATCTGCTCCTCTACCTGGTGATGTGGCCTAGAGAGCAAAAGCTGGTGAGGCAGGAATGTGTATGAACAGGACGCACAAAATTGTCTAAGGTTATAGCCCCCATACAGCTAGCCCTAATAGGGAAGACAACCATCACCCAGATTAAACAGAAATTAAAACAGGAAATTATGAAGACACTTTTGAAAAAATGAAGAGTCAATTTGAAAAGAGGAATTAATCACAAAGCAGCCTGCCCCAGCTTGTTCGGGTGCAGCATATAGGAACCCCACTTTAACATGCAGATGTGACCCCAAAGGGGCTTTCTTACTGTTTGGAAGTTTATAGATATTCATTAATATTCTAGGATTGTGGTATACCTGCTATATTGCCGGTACTGATGCCAGATGTATAATTTATTAGTTGCCTGTTAATTGTTTGTTATTAATCAATCAATAAACCACTTTGATCCTGATTTGTTTGAATTTATAGAAGTGAGTGTTTTTTTCCTGTGACCCTGATCCATAAAACAAGGAATCATGACACCTAAATTTTATTATTTAACTGGAACGCTAACTGATGCTCTCTCCCAGTAGTCAATGGGTCATCATGTTTCTTGGTGGTGATTTATGTCCCATACTGGCTGTGTGACCCCTACGACTACGGAAAGAGTCCAAAGAAACCAAACCTTTAGGAAAGTACCTAAAATCAGGTGGCTGAACCAGTGCTCGAGTGTATGTCTTAAGCTGGTCTTTTTCTGGGCTCGAGGAAGTTGTTGCCCTCTAACTGAGATCCACTACACTTAACTTAGAAAGGCCATCTGAAGACTGCTACAGGCAGTCTGCATTCGATGAACATCTCAGTTGTCAGAGGCTTTGATCAGAAGTTGAGAAAACCTGGGTTCCAAATCTACTTAACGGTGTTATTTTATGCAAAATACTACATTACCAAAACTCTGGAGTCCCCTACGGCTGACAGACACTTCTATTAACACCTATACAAATGAATTAAACAGTGCTTGGGATTACTCCTGACATTGGAACCTAACTGCATATGTTTAAATTGTCCATCTCTGGCACTGTTTTGGCCCATAAGCAGTTTGCTTGGAGACGTGCAGCTTGGGAGGAGTAAGACGATTTGTTAACATGCCCTATTGTGGGACAATAATCCCAGGTACATTTAATATCACAGCATGCCCATAACCTGCCTGCCCAATCTGAGCTATCATCTCCTTTGCAAGGAGTGATTGGCTCTCTGTTGGAGTATGCTAAAGGAAAGTTGGGCGTTGTTTTGCATCATGGAATACTATCAACCTACAAAAGTTAAGGCTCTACTGAATATATCAGTATTGTATAGCGAGGACTCAGTGTTCCAGGCTCTGCAGGTGCATACTCCATTATACCAGATCACCTTCATGACCAAGCTAATGCTTACTAAAGAAATAATGAGACTCAGAAAATTGTGGCTGTGCAGAGGCAAAGTAGTGAATCAGAAGTGATCACTGCTGTCAAATCCACCTGATAGGCAGATATTCTGCTCAGATGGAAAAAAGATACCTACTAGACACATCTGCTGAGACTAAGCAACTAAAATACAGCACTGTGACAGTAGAAACAAAGTAGTTAAGCAGGGGCTAACTCTTACTGATAATTCTACTCTGGTAAAGGCAATTTGTAACTATGAGTGATGAAGAAGATTTGGGGTTTTTTTGCTTAAAAGAGATCCTACAATAAGCTTGGCACTTTGCTGACATATAGGTAGAGTCATCCCTGCCTTGGCAGTTTCCCAAGAGACAGAAATATTAAGGGACCAGGAGAAGATAAGAAGTCAACCAGATACAAATCAGTGAGCCTGAAAACAGCATGGCAGCAGTGGGGCTTTTGAATTGAGAATTGAACCTGAAGATCCACAAGCCCCACAAAAAAGTCACCAGCATGTTTAGGACTAACTGGCAATTCTACTGACATTTCACTGACCCCCGCGTTAGGACCACAGATGATGAGAACTGAATGTGCACGGTGCCTAAACGGTCTCTTCTCTACTGGCAAATCAGCAGGGGGCCAAAAAGGAAATTTGCCGACTGCTTGCTATTCTCCGTGACTAAATCCAGGGCTTCTCATGCTGCCTCCCACTGTGAACATAAATTCATTTGAAAAACAAACAAACAGAAGAGGGAAAAATAGGCTTTTAATGTAAATTGCCTAATGCTAAGGAAACAAAGAGGCTAATAATAAGTGATAACAATACAGAGTCATGCCTTTGTCGAGAGAAATGAGAGTCTTATTTGGTATCATTCACAGTTACAAATTAAGACATTACAGGCATTTCCTTTTCTTTTGTGTGACTGTGGATTATTAATCTTCACTCTTTCATGTTCACTTTCAGGTCAGCAAATTCTTTCATCTTCTTTGAGTGTCATGTAATAAGGTCACCTACTGACTTTGAGCTTTTTGAAGGGTGTTGTCTTCATCTCTGCTTCTTCCCTCCACCTAAGTTCCTCCTCACAGTCCCCACATTTTAGGTCAAGAGTTAATGATTTATGATAAAATTGCTTTTCATTTAAGGAAGTGAAAATCCCACTGAGGTTTCTGGGAGGTTCATCCTTGTAACACAAAGCCTGTAACACAATTCCTACTGTGTACCTGAGAGATCCTGTTTGGTGAACAATCATCCTGCTAGTCACAAGACACAAAATGCACCTGTTTCACAAACATAAAAGTGAGCTTAGAGCGATCACCAAATTACAGCTGTTTAATGAGTTATCATTCATCAGCAGAGCTGTGGTAAATGATTGTGTGTACATGTATTCTTAGGCCAGGATATATGTGAGAAAATATATATTACTTCTTGTTTTAGGACACAAGACCAGCTCCAGAGCAGGTTACCATAGCTCAACTGAAGCAAAATAACTTACTGAATAGCAGTAATTAATGGTTACTATTAGTCTGGTCTAGACAGCTAAGGTGCTACAAAGATATACTTGAAGAACATGGGGATCCTCAAAGGAGTAGTAGGCAGTTGCGCATGGGAATTTGTAGAAGAGGTTCTGTGTTAGACATTGGGACAAGCACTATGTTAATATATTGAATCAATTTATTTCCTATGTTATGTACAGTATATCTGTATATTAATTTGATTATTTTCTATTGCTATGAATAAAAAGTAATGCTGAAAAATACAGGTCAAAAATAATAAATCATCCCACACTTTTCTGTGCAATGCCATATAAGTTAATGTATGGGAATTTCATTTAAGATGCATTGCCGAAAGGTAGAGTAAAATTTACGTTTGTAATCTCTGTTTTGCAACAACAGCAATACAGAAGCTTATTAACTGTTTTTGCTTGTTTGTCTATGAATAGATACATTAGAGTCTAAGTGCCCAGATAATCTGTTGGTCACACTCCACATGCATGAGAGAAATTTTTTCTGGCTTATGAAATAATCCTAGTTGTGATTTGTCTATAGTAGTGTTTTACTCAAAAAGCCAAAGGGCTGTTTCAGAGAACAGCATTCTCTCTTTCAAAGGTACCTCAATTCAAACACTTCATCTGAGTGTAAATAAGTCAGAAATGCATAAGAGTGATAAATTTCTGCCCCAAATCTGTTAAAAATTAAAAGTGCAGAAGAAAATAGATGAATCCCATCAGTAAGGCTACTGGCAGCAGACATGGCTTGTAAAGCGCTGAGGTTCTGGGGTCAGAGAAGTTCCTCTTGAAATGCATAGTGTTCTATGTACTATATTCAGGTCTTGGACAGTCAGACATTTTGAAGAAATCTTATATTCAAATGGACACCACCTTAAGAAGTACAAGCAGGAACACAAAGGAAATATAAAATTATAGTAGCCATACTAGCCCAGAAGACAAAGTATGTTTTTCAACATTGATATTTGGGGATACTAAATGAGTAACCAGTTTTTAATAAGAGCCCTAAGAAGTTTTCTTGATGACCAGTAAAGGCATCCCCAGCACTATTCACATCTTCAGTTTCTTTCAGTGCACTTCACTGCAGCCTTCAGTATCACCAAAGCCTCACCCTAATTGTCTCAAGCAGTTATTCTGTATGTAAATCCTAGCTTCTAACAGATGTCAGGTCATTTGATCTGCCACACTGACAAGGCTGGATATTATGGAGATATTTGAATTAATATAATTTGCCAGTTATGGGCAGTGTAACTCATCTTTATATTCCAAATTATTATTTACTATGCCAGTGTGTAAAGGAACCAGAAAGCACAAATACAAAGTGCTGTCACAAGTGCTCATCATCTAAATAATCAAAGCAGCTTTCAAGAAAGGAATAACACAGACAAGCTCAGGACAGAAAGACTAAGTTATGCCAGTAAATTAAATGGGGCCTGGATACAGGTTTGTGCACTTTCAGACAATCATTCAGTCTTTTTGCTGGCACACTCACAGGCAAGATTTTGGCTCATGACAGCAAACACATTTTTGGAAATTCGTGGGATAGAATGCAATTCTTGTATGCAGTATGGACATGCCACCCTAAAGGGATTTGGTTTTCTTGCTTTTGGAAAGAGAAAGAGGGTTTAGCCAAACAGGGATCAACTCAGCCATGAGTCCTGGCATCAGAACCAGGCAACATGTCTAATTCCTTGCCAAACAGCAAAGGCACAGCTACAAACTGTAGCCAAAACTGCAGAAAATTTTGAGACTGCTAAAAGGTCTTAGCTTTAGCTGTGCTTTGGCTTTCTTCTCTGTCCTGGAATCTTTATTACGATTTTTCTCTGCACGTTTTCCCTCAAAGCTACGTGAGGAAAGGAGGCACCATGAGGCCCTTGCTGTCCTCATGCTGGAGAGGAAGACAGGAAGACAAGAAATGTTCTGGGTCTTTATCTAGGTCTTGGATAGCTGATTATTGCAACTAATACGCAGTCTGAAATCAGATTAAATGGAATTAAAGAAATAGAGAAACTGAAAACTTTGGTAATACAATGACTTGGTAATAGAACTTTTGAAATAAAGGAGATCTGACCCTGAGGTGTGGCTGCTAGTATTCGTCATAGCTAAGGCAATGGCAAATGATAGATCCCTCAGGAAGGAAGAGAGTGCCTTCTTGAACGCAACTGGCACGTCACTCCTAGCCCGGGGAGCACTCACTGTCTCCATTGAGAGCGGCTGACTACACAAAAAGAAACACTTCTCAGCATTAAAATAGAGAAAAATAAGTCAGAGGTAGCCTGAGCGGAGAGCTGCCTTGCAGTGAAGAGGAGCTATTTCTGAAAGATTATGCTGTCAGTACTTTCTCAAGGTCCTGTTGACTTTGCATTTCTTTTCATAGATATTCTTATTCCTAAATGTACAAATAGGACATGGCTGAGTCCTTGTGCCTTTCACAAACAGGGGTTTAAAAGTATGTTAGCGATTCACTTTATCAAAATTTGGTTTTCTATTATGCAGTCCATGGTTTATAATTAAAATCCGTGTGTCAGGTAGGTAAACCTCTCAAAGGCCATAAAAAGTGCCTTGACTATAATGACCTACTATTTGCAACATTCACCTTTGAAATTCAAAGTTTGCTTTCTTTCCTTTAATGGAAACACTGACGGTGTATTTGAAGCTACTTCCAGATTAAACTTAAATAGCGAAGAAAGTATTAGTAGTCCAATTCCCTGAATAACAAGAGGAAGAAAGTAGGGCTATCTGACATTAATTTCCAACTTAACTGATTAAAAGAAATCTTGCGGATTTTGTGAGTTTCACTCTAAAATAAAACAGGACAATTTTAATGAGGCATCTCCTTCAGTAATAGCTATGCATTCAAAATATATTAAAGAAGGAAGTAGTTCTGTAACAAAATTAAATTAATTTCCATTTGAAAATTAAATTGAAATTAAATGAAGGATACCTTTCTCTTATAGCCTACCGAAACTTCAGTAGACTGACGTTTCCTGACTGATACAATTGCAAACATCTTCTTGGCATGCAACACTGGGATCATTAACACTTGAATCATCACTGAAATGCTATTTTGTAATATATAAATATTTAACTTCAGTCACACTGATGCCAGTGGCAAAACTGTGTCATTCCTGGCCAACATCTGTCACACTGTTAGGTAAGGGTCTCCTATAATGCAGATTTTGCAGCATTCTAATACAACCTTTTCTTGTGCTTCAGTGATCATATCAATAGACATCTTAATTTCTAGATCTCCTTCTTTTCATATTATGCCGTTATTGCTTGCCCTACATACTACAGTACGAAGAACACAACTCTTTTTTTTGTTTGTTTGTTTTTTTCCCAGATGCCTTTTCTCAGGGTTCAAAAACTGCGTTCTTTTCAGTCTTTCTTGCCAGTGATATTTCCTAGATTTCTAGAATAATTTTTGCTTCTCTTCACTGGCCTCCTTCCAGCTGTTCACAACTATTTTAAAGTATGTTGTGCAACACTGGGGAGAGCATTTCAGCTAAAGCAACTGAGTAGATTAGAGGGATTACTAAGATTACTACATATGGCTTGCAAGATACAATTTTTCCTTTTATCTGACCTAAATTTCTTTGGCTCTTATCCCTTCTTTTTCATTTTACAGATGGAAAACTCAGATACGGATAGATTATGTGAATCACCCCATTTCACATAGGAAATTCTGAGATCTGGAAACTGAGTACACATCTGCTAAGTCTGGAATTCAGCTCCCAGAGGAATTTTATATTGCATAAGCCATTTTCAGGGTTTCAGACATTATTGTTTCTTCCTAGCTCTCTTTGACTTTCCATAGTTTCACCGCTCTTTCTAGTCTTTTCACCACTGTCAACCATTTTCTCTGTATCTTGGCTTCAGCTCCAAAATCTTTCTTTTATTGGTATTAAAAATCTCAGAAGGATCCATTTCTCTCACTGGTTACCAGAACCTGACACAAAATGGCCTCACACATTACATGTTTGATCTCTTTCTTTAGCTTTTGCCTATCTTTGGTGTTATTCTAAACAGAGATTCTCCTTTTCGGATATTTGGGAAGTAGCTGCCAGGCATTGAAAGTTACTGCAAAGAGCAGAAGACATTTTTCCCATTTCAGTGCCACTATCTGCCATTGTACAGTCATAGGCTCTAGTGACATTATTTTTGCTTGACGTTGGCAAAAATAATTCAGGAAAGTTTCTTAGTTGCTGTCAACAAAAGGGAGCCTCTGATAAATAATTTGCAATACAACATGGTAGGCATGAAAGACAGAGTTAGTGATTGTTATTAATCAACTTATTGCACCTGCAAAAGCAAACAAACAACTGGACTAAATTTGAGTTATTTTTTCATCTTCAGAAATGCTTTCAGAACATTAACAAGTGATGAAATTTCGAAGTAAATAGATGTCTCGGTAAACTGTGAGGAAAAGATACTATGGAAAACAAGAAAAAATTGATAATAAGATTAGGACATAATAAAACTCCTTCAATTGGTAACATAGGACCAGCCCAGAATGAGAGATAGGGGAAATTTGATGAAATACAGGGGTCTCTTATCTGCTACTCCTGTTACGTAGGCCACAAGAGCAAAGCCCTGTCTATATAAACAGGCACGTGGCAGCATGATTAATGGCAAATCACTGATCAGAAACAATTGGTTTGAGAGAAGAAAGAGTCCTTCCCCCTGCTCTGAAGACTGATCTTCCAACATGCAGACAACTCAGCTCCTAATTCAATGGGTTTTTTTAATTGTGGAGTAGCTTTGAACCTATTAGTCTCATTTGTCTCCCTCCAGATTATTCTTATTCTAAGCATGTAGTATTGTTATTTCCAGTGTTTGGTTCCTTGCAAGACGGTATCTTAACTGACCGGGTTCTGATCTAAATGGGATTTTAGAAGAAGATACAGGAGAAAGAACAAAACGAAATATCCCAAGTATTTAGAGTTGGGTTTGTTTGGGTTTTTTTTTGGCAAATATTCATGAAAAAATATGAGTGCAAGCACTTTTAAAAAAATTAAATCTATTTTTTGATTTCAGTCATCATGATAATTAGAGGTTAGCCTTCTTTCCCTTTGTATTTTCCTGGCTGTAATCCATTTTACGACTCAGTTATGGCACGTGAAATGGATCATCTGCACCAGGATGGAGGCTGTGGTGATGAAGTGCCTTCCATTTTCCCCATAATGTTCTCATAGAAGACTGATGAATAAGATCCTCAGAAACAATTACATAGAAGGAGATCCATCAACAGTCAAGACTGACCTTTTTTTTTCCTCCCCAGAAGATTTTTCTGGGTCAGTTTGACTTAATTTCTAGAGTTTTGAGCATCTTCTCTTATGGAAACTTATTTATAGAGGCTCCAGTAAAGGCAAATTATTCAAGCCAGACAATTTTGAAGGCAGTATTTGACATGAATTAAAAAATGTCAAATTCCAGTTGATGAGTCCTTACATCTGTCTTCTTTTCACTGCTAAAGTGTGTAAATCCTTCTTATCTTACCAGAAAGGAGTTGCTTTCATTTTCTGTGACAAAAAAAAAAAAAAAAAAAAAAAAAAAAAAAAAAAAAAAAAAGAAGTTTGGAGACCTTTTCTTTTTTTTTTTTGGTGGAAGGAGAGTTTTAGGCTGCTTTATACCTCTGATAACCTGCAAACCTTACTTTTGAAAGCAGCTTGCTCTTCCAGAAGTACCTATGGTTTTGGCAGATTTCTTTCCGTGGCTTCAAATACAGTCCTGCCTGTCAGCCAAGAGTATCCAATTGTATTATAAGAAGTTGTTGTTGTTGTTGTTATTATTATTATCATTATTATTACATCCTTTTTTTCTCTCTCCTGCCCACAACACTTAAATAAGACCAGGATTTTCTTTAGTTTCAGTAGTACACGGAACAAGGAAATACCATATTGTGGTATTACTCTACTTGCACATGTGCCTCAAAGGAAGACAAATCCTAGTGAAATAAGTGCAATATGTTCTAATAATAACTCACATCAGTGTAACACACGTAAACAATGCTATGTCTGTATTTCTTAGATTTTTCAGGAAAAAAGAAAAACTATTAAACCCCACAACAATTGCCTCATGTGGAAGATACTTTGGCAGGCTGGCAGATGGAAGGTGAACATAATTAAAAGAAATGCAGTGGCATGATGTAAGGAAGTCAGCAGGGATTATTTTTCCTTTTCTTCAGCTCTGTAATGAATCTTTTTCTCTAGCACAAGCTAAATTGGAATTTCTTAGTTCATGTGTTTGGAACACTAACTGATGTTACAGGTAATGTGTTTTCCAGGTTTAGGGCTTCAGGTGATAGATCTAGAATACATAGAAAATTTTATTATAGCCCATATCTTCATGGAAGTGATTGAGAAATTAAGAATAAAGTTCTTCAACAGTTTCATTTTGCCTGGATTACAGGATGAGAACAGATTGTGTCCTTACTAATGATTTGTCTTTGGCCAAAACAATGATATTCTCTCCAAAATACTTGCCACTAGGAGTCAAGATTAATATTTTCTCTAGCTGCTTTAATGAACGTTTTCTTAGTATATGGCATATTGTGATGAAACTCAGTACAGCACTGCCAAGAGCACTTGTGACTTCAGGAAAATGACTCATTATCAACATTGTAAATATAAAAATGCATGTATAGACACAGATATATAAACACATGGCCTGTTTTGGAACTGCTTATCAACACAATAAAAAAAAAAAGTAGGGTGATCCCCGATAAAAATTAGAAACTGGTCAAATAATGAACAAATCTTATATTTTCTATGAAGTGTAAAAAAAATGTTGTACCTAGCGTCTGCAGAAAGCAAAGGTGCTATCCTTAATAGGTACAATGTACACATCCAGGTTTTTGCGGTACCAAGAACAGGTCAAGTCAATTAAACAGGGCTGTGGTTAATACCGTACTTGACTGACTCAATTAACCTTCATGGGTTTCCTGGTTACACAGCTGCAAAATAATAGCGAGACACAAGAACAAAGCTATTGCTACCGGCACCAGAGTTGAGATCAGTGATGCAGCTTTATGCCATGCATTCAGGGTTGCGGAGTTGGAAGGGGGTTGTGTCTTTTTCCAAGTGATATTAACTCTTGTCTTTCTGACACATGTCAAGGCGATTGCTTCTGTTACTAAAAGTACTTGGAGAAAGCAAAAGTAAGTGGTGGCAGCAGGTAACATTTTCCTCTGGAAGACCTTAAACTTTTTTGAAAAGAAGTCAATGGATAACCTTCTTTGTTTCAGACATGCAGAATGATATCTCAGCTACTTCTCCATATGGCCAATGAAAAAAGCCAGCACAAGCAAAGTGTTTTATTTGTCTATGTTGGGAGAAGAAGGTATTAAAATCCATTCTTTATTCCATTGTTTAACCTAAATGTGTATTTCAGAGATACAGGTCCACATGCCAGATCCCTAAAGTTAACTGCAGTGAATACCATCCAGTATCATGGGTAGACTTTCTCTCCATAAAAGTGTGAATTCCAGCTTCATTTAATGTGCATCTGTATCTCTGTGGTCTGACTGAGGCCATTTCTTTTGCTCCTTGTGGATGAAAAATTGGAACCTGATACTGTAAAGGAATAACAAGAAGGCCTCAAGAGGAGGACCAGAGTCTGCTGAGGTCGTGAGAGTTTAGAAATAGATCACTATGCTCCAACCTTGAAAAAGGCTAGAAATAAAATATGAGCAACTCCTAGATATTTCTGGAACTATTGTTTGTGTGGTATCTTCTCTCATTCAGACCCTTCAAAGAGTGTGTCCACGGATCAGTTTTAGTTTATATCTATACATGTGGGTTTACTCTCTCTACCATTTAACTGAAAAAGCGTATAATCGTTTAAGTTTTAGGTCTTTGTGTGGTGACGCAATTAAAACTCAAACCACAGTTTAGGTCACGGTGCAAGTTGGGCAAACTAATTACTAAATCCCCTTCCCATTACTCCCTCTGACAGGTCATTTAATAGAACTATCAGGTAAAGGATCCTTTTACAAGTAAGTAAAATTAATGAAGGAATACATCCCAGGATGAACACATCCCTGGACAAATTATAGAGTAACACATTTAGAACTTTTCTGTAGGGATTTTAAACTCATAATTGACTAAAGTTATTTAAATCTGACTAAATTTGAACATCAGCATTATGGATATTGGTTGTGGTATGGCTAGGACATGTGGTCTCACATGAAGGTGAATGATTTAGTGTTTGATTGCCAAGGAGCCAGCAAACAAAACCATGCTGAAGGAGAATGGGCACTGGTGGCACCATCTTTGGCTCGTATTAATTAACAAGACCAAAACCACTCTTTTGGAAACTAAGACAATTAAGGCAAGGTTTTTCACACAGGTATTCACTGGTGTCCTGAAGACTTGTGCCTCTGCAGCTTCCTTCCTTCCAAGTGAAATATGTTCATGTTCAGATATTTTTATGTAAAATGAATTGATGCATTTCACATGTTTTCATCAGGTTCAGAGAGGGAGATGTTAAATAAGAAGTGCCACAGCTCTCAGGAGAACTCTGTAGTAATTACAAAGTGTCACTGCCCCAATAATGCATCTGCAGTTAACCTTCTTTTGCCTAAGAGTGTCTCCATACCTGATTAAGTACCTCAAAACCCATGCCTAGGAAGAAAATACCTTCAGTGTCTTGTTTTATTTGCACAAAAATAGCTTAGTAGAAGGTACCCACAGATACACAATGGAGAACAAGAAGAGGATAAACACAGAAACAAGACTACTTTAGTGTACTCTTTTCATCAGCTAATTCCTTCTGAAAAGAGTATGTTGGTACAAATAGTGGGGTGGGACCCTGCTCCCACATAATGAGAAAACTGCAGTGCAGCATCTGTGAATTTGTGAAGGGGTTACGAGGAGAATAGAGGGATGAGCTCAGCTCATGTAAATAACTGATGAATTGAGCACACAGCTATTTGTGGCTCCTTCACAGTGCTTGATTTGTGATAGTGATCTTTCATCCAAGCATGGATGTTGTTCAGCCATGGCTGGTTAGTTCTGTAATTGACAAAATCCTGTGCTAAAAGCAATCTCTTATCTGTTCTTGCTGTCCTTTATTTGTTTTGATAGATATATAGACTGATGTTCTTTGGCTGTGTTCATTTATCTTTTATTTGTATACTGTGGTCTTCTTGGATTTGTACTCGTTCCGTTTAGGCATTGCCTTCCTTTAATACAATTAACATTTAATTTCAGAATTTCAAACATTTTGAACAGACCTGGGTTTTATTTTGTGGATTGCCAGTACATGTGCTTGCATTTCTTACATTCCCAATTCTTAGTTTTCACACCTACTCTAGTATGTACAGCCCTCAAAGCGACAACATGAAGACAGAAACGATTCTAAGCTTTTTTTAGACAAAACACATTACCATATTTTAAACCGCTTTTAATTTGAATTGATTAAATTGATCTTGCCTTAGAAATTGCTACTAATGCAATCTAGATGAGAAGTGAATTATCTCCTCTGAAATACTGTAACTCCTTTGAGTATTACTTTTCAATAAAAAACTTTTTTTTAAACAAGTTATTCCTGCAAATCCCGTAGGTGAATGAACTAGCCTTACTAGGCACAGCAAAATTGCTTTGTGACTCTTGTGGGCGTGAAAGAGGTGAGAAGTGAGAAAACAGTGCTATAAAAACTCCAGATCAAAGCTTCCCAGAGTTTTCCAAGTGACTACTGCCTTTGAGAAATAATAATAATGAAGTAAGAGACTCAGTTCTCTTACTTTATTCAAAAGAGTCAAAGGACAGACTCACTGATAAGCTTATACAAGATGTTTGGTTTATCTCGAGAGAAACTAATTGGCCTAGAATATATTTAGTCTGGGTCTTGTAAAAAGGTTCCTGACTACCAGAACATTGAGGCTTACGGAGTCTTCTGATGTGAATTGGGGGTGGAAGTGAGGGTGGAGCATCACTTAATTTTTTTTAACACAGACATCAATAAATTTCTGAATGGATTTTATGGTGGGATACTTCAACAATGGGTTGGACTTAATGGCCCAGGAACTCCCATGAGAAGCAGCAGAAAGAGCAGGGAGCACAAAGCTCTCTGACTGAGTCAGATGCTCATTTCTGGTTCCTCAGACATCAAAGGTGATGAGCTGCCTAATAAACACGTCTTTCTAGAGATTAAAGTGTTTCACTTATGAGCGGGTTCTAAGACTGGATTCCCTTACCTATGTTACATCTGCTTTGGATATTTTGTTTATGGTTGTACCGAAACTTGTCTTGTAATTCACTTACTTAATATCACCAAGCCTGACGTAGAGTCCTTCCACCCCCTGGCCTGGGTATTCAAAACTTCCAGGATGCTGAGGATGCAGCTACTTCTGTCTACCTTTTGGCTAAGACCCAAACCCAGCTGTGGGGCAGCTGCTGATATCTGCTATGCTCTGCCATAAGGACAATTACTTACTGCATCTTGACTTATACCTCCTGGTTTATAGCACACGTTTCAAGAAATATCAGTCACTCGTGTGTCTGTTACCATTTTCATTTGGGTCAGGACTGAGCTTCTGACGTGACTCTCAATCATTCCTACTTAATCCTATGCTGGATTGTCAGAGTGTACAACATATGAGCTTTCTATCAGATGGAAACAAACCAAAGAACTGCTTCAGAAGTGCACCTGACATGGTCCATCCAATAGTGGGCATTTTGTCCATGGATCAGACTACAGTCATTCCAAAGGACTTTCCTGAAATGATTGTCTGGATCCTCAATATTAAAATTCTTTCTATAGATGCTCTTGGGCTGCATTACTTGCTGGTACAGTTACATGTAGCACAAGCAGAAATATGAGCAGGCTGCACTGGGCTGGAAATTATCAAAAACCATGCGCTTCCAATGATGTCAATACCTATGCAGGAAATGATTTGAGATATGAACGGGCCAGACAATATTAGGACCTGTCTTATAAGTTTGACTGGACTCACAAAAACATATTTTTTAGTATCAGTCAGGTTCCCAAAAGGATACAATTGATTCTGAATGAAGATGTCTTTCCTTCTGTGTGCTTAATTATCAAATATAAAAGCTTTGCAGCTTGAATTAAATACTTGTCTGCTGTTGCCCATATATTTCAGTCTAATACTCTTTGGATACTCCTCTCATGCTTTTATATTGGCATGCATCAACTTCCAACAGTTCTTTCCAGACCCTAATATTCCTTAGCATAGTTTTATCCTAAACAAGTCAGTCCATGTTAGCAAAGTTGCTAAGGTACAGATATTTGTACAGTTGTTTTTCAGCTGTGAGATTGTAATTTATACTGCTGAGTTGGTGCCTAGCTTAACTGCACATTGCTTGAGGAGAATTAAGGCTTTCAGGAGAGTTTACAGCATCTATAGACAGAGCAGAAAGCTGCCAAAGGTACCCTATGGGAAATGGTCAGGCCAAGAGTATGTTTTAAATCTTGTTTCTGTCACTGCTATGTTTGTTGACTTGCAACCAAGAGTAAGACGCTTGTGTGAAAATAACAGTCACAGGCTTAATCTCTCATGTCTGTTAAATGCCTAACATCCTCTTTGGAGTGAGATAATGGGTCTGCCTATAAGGTGGCTGAAGGAGGATGTGGTAAAAGCATTATCCACTTTTTGCATACCAGTTCAATGATGGGGAAACCTGCCAAGGAATGTGTAGACCAGAACTCTGGGTGACAAAAGGGTTCAAAGCAACAGGAGTTACCAAAATAGTGACCTAATTCCCACGAACTGTCTGGGGCCTGGAAAGCGGTCATAGTTCAGAACAGCAGAGGCAGAGAAAAAATAATTTTATGTGAAATCTCCTTGAGAAATATATTCTCCTGGAATAAGGAAGATCATGGGATTTGGAACATTTCCCAACACTGTTTCAACATTGGTCTTGCAATTTCTTGGTGTGTAACTCAACAAATCTGGTAGAACTTGGTATTTATTCCTTCTGCTACAACCACCTCCTACCACTAATAAGCAGGTCTTGAAATATAATACTAGTGATTTTCTTTTACAAATACTTCAACAAACAGATGTTTGATGTAGTTTTCAGTTGAATATTGTTATATAGGTCTGACCAGTTACATCTGAAGATATTTACCAAGTATTTTGATGTCAGAAAAGAGAAGCAGAAAACAGAATAATAAAACAACAAAACCAAAACCGAAGAAACCTCCCAGATGTTAGGAATTTTATACTTTTAAAACAAATATTTGTCTGCATTTAACTGACAGTGTTTGATATAAGAATACAGTTCTTTTTGTGACTTCTGCCATTAATAATATCTTTGGTGAATTCCTGAAGTGAAAACAGTACAGGCTTCATGGGAAGAACAATTGCTCTTTGTAGATGAAGGTTAAACTACCAGTGTAGAATTGCTTCCTACATAATGGGAGAAGTGAAAGACTATAAAATATGCTTCCTGTCAACAAGACAGCTTTAAAGCTTCTTGGCTCTAAATGAATCCCTTGAATTGATAGTTTGGGAGCATGGCTTGTGCTTCATAGGACTCAGTTCAGTTATAAAACAAGCGGATCCCTCTTATTTATGCAGAAAAACTGGAGAATGCAATTTTTCAAAGCATTTCTAAATAAATGATGCCACACTTGTGATACAGTGATGCTCAATTTTCACATGCTAGTAAATACTTAACCTAAAAGAGCATCCTTGTTTGGGTTTGTTTATATTTTAGAGCAGGTGGAAGGAGAAAAAAACCCTCAGAACAGCAGACAAACTGTGATGTTTCAGGCCTGAATAGAAAAATTACAGGATTTTTTTTGACTTGCTATCATGTGCAATTAGCAGACTGACTTCTTTTACTTGCCAGCGTTTTTATTGATATTACTGGAGTGTCTTCTCATTTCCACTGATCATACTTTGTTGGTAGTTAGAAAACAGAAAAAAAAACCAAACAAAATAAAACTGTCTGTCACAAGGAAGTTTTAAATTAGAAGTTTCTCATAATTTGAATTAAAGTCATTTCTTCAAGAAACACAAGTATTTTTAAATGAGACTTTTAATTGAAACTAATCTGAAGTTGTTCTTGAATATTTTTGTCAGTTATTACTTATTGCCAGCCTGCTTTAATCTGGGGAAAAGTGTATCTGCATATCTAGCACCAGAGGATCTAATCCCTCAATTTTACATCTTCTGTGTCAGAGATTGCTGAAAACAAAATACAAGGCCTGTACTCACAGCTTGATCTGAAACCCAAGAAGTCCACTGGAATTAGTACTGATTTTGATTAGATAGTGGAGTCTCAGATCCTCACTTTCTGTCATCTTCTGCTTGTTGTAAACCTAGAAAACTATTATTTTTTATTATTATTAATTAGCTTATGTTACCAACACTGCTGAGTAGGTCCAATTTTAACTGAGAACCCTCCTACTAGACATGCATATTGTAAAAGACTGTGCTTGCCCTGAAGATTTTACTGCATGGACAGAAGTAATTAGCAGAACATGTGATGCATATATTATTGAGCTCATTTTTGGAAGACTGAGAGATCCAATTTATTGATGCAAGTGGCATGTTTTCCTTAAGGTAAGCCAAGGGGAAAAATTGTAATATTTGAGGCACAGACAAAATAAACGTTTACTAAACTAATCCCCCATGAATTTAGAGACATTACTATCACTGCTTCATTCTTTCTGAGGGTGGGTTGTCTTAACGAAGCCTGCCTTTGGGATATGTCTTTGCAAGAGCTGTGACTCAAAGAGCAGATTGTAGTTTTGTTCTCCCCATGTGTGCTGTGCTAAACATAATGAGGCTAAAGCTGTTAAGTCACATTGTGTAAGTCATAAATAACAAGAGTAATCAGGAGTGGATCGGCCCCAGTCTATATGGAGGTGGGGGCTTCACCTTACTAGTCCCAGATTTTAAAAAGAAACCAAACTCTTACAGTCTGCAACACTCTCTACTCAATAAATCCCACGATGCTCAATGTAACGGAAATTCTCCAGAGCCTAAACCACAGTGAAACTGAGTGTAGAAAGCATCCTTCAAATAAAGCTGGCTCATAAAACAGAATAATCAGGCAGCTGAGAAAACATCCTGCAATATGAGTTCATAGTGTTCTAGAGCTTGATGTTATAAAAAGATCTGTATCAGTGAATCCCTTCTTCCAGATAATTGGGGGGTTATAATACTGAACTATGCTCCAAAATAGAGGTAACATATAGTACTGCACTACACATTTCTCTGAAATAGGAGTTCTTGCTTGCTCACCCCTCTATAAGTTTTATTTTTCCTTTTGAGTGTGTCAGTATGTATTTTGTTGGCTTTACGGTTTCAAAGTTTTCAAGTTGCTTGTATTATTATGTAGGTCTCAAAAGAAATAAAATCAAAACAAAAAAACTTTACTGGTATTTAAAAGTGTTCATTAGTACATGCATAGAAAACGTTGTGATTTGATCCTTGTATTAAATTACTAGACTATGCCTACAGACTTCAGTGAAGTCGCTTCTCATTTAGCTCAAGGAAAGAGTCTCAAAATCAAGCCCAGTACATTTAATAGTTGATGCATAGCCTTTATTCATAGCAGAATATGAAAAGAAATCAAAACAAGTTCTGACAGAGAAAGCATGATGAAAGCAGTGCTGTGTACAGATATTTGCTGCCTTTAGCTATCACAGTGATTCCTTTCTTCTAGCCTGGACTGAAAACACACATGTTTGGCAGGCTTGTTCTGAATTTTTTGTTCTGTAAGTCCCAGCTGTGATTTCACTTTGGGTAATGAGATATAAAAAAATACAGATAGAGATATTAGATAGGCAGCATTTGGCAACAGATGAAACAAGGAAAGAGAATTCGCAAGCATGGCCCATATGTTGCTGCTGCCTTTGGTGTCCATGAGACAGCGAATGAGTCTCTTTACTGCTGCATCTGCACTATGAGCAAGGCAACGAGCTCACACTCAAGTTCAAACTTCACAAGCATGTGCAGTTCTGAGACTCAGAAAACTCAGGTCTGGCAACCAAGTAGCAAAATGCTGTTGTGGTTTGTTTGGGGGTTCATTGACAAAAAAACCCCAAACAAACCACAACAGCATTTTATCACATCCACCCTAGAAGGCCTCTCATATTGTCTGTTGAAAGGATGGATAGGATCCAAAAGATGCTCAGCCTGGGCTCCTTGTAGAGAGTGTGGACCCCTATATATATCAAGTAGAGAACAAACATGAATGCATAGAGCTACATCAGAGAATACACTGAACTTTCTGGCTTACCCCCGTAAAAGAGGCACAGAGATTGTATCTGTTCCTTCTTTCATCTGTGTTTTCTGTAATGTGCCTTCTACATCCACTTATTTACACAGTGTCTGGCAGAGCGAGCGTTTAATTGTAACTCTGGGCTTTGTGTTTCTGAATGATAACTACCTAAGTTGTATGGGCACAGGAGTTTCTTGAATTCCTTGTGTATCTTTTCAGGTAGAGAATGAAAAATAGTTTTGGAAACATTCTGTTGGAAACAATTTCTTATTGATTTATACGGGAATGCAGTTCTTTGCAGGAAATATAGGACATATTCACTTACCTTTAGCTTCTCTTTCCTTCGCCCTTCCCAGGAACTGAAGAATCTAATTATTTTGGGGTACCCTTGATATCATTAAAGAAGGTGTCCACAGGGCAGTTAAGTGTTGAATTGTCCTTCAGAAGCGACTTTCAGCTTTTGTCTTTTCAATGGCAAAAGAAAAGACACATAAAAAAAAAAAAACAAACCAAAACAGGTATGAATGAACAGCTAAGCAAATGAATTAATTTTACTAATACAAGATTCAAAGCTAACTGCAAAGAGAACTCTGTGGTGAGCTCACAACAACGTGGTAATTAAAAGAGTTTGGGAAAGCTTTTCTTTCCTCTAATACATGAAAGTTAACCATAATAGCAATTAGGCTTCTGTTGCAGTAAGACCAGTGATTTTTGTGATATATGGTGTTGACATTATGATTTCCTTAGATATCTAGACTCACTTGTGGCTCTTTGCAACCACCTTCATTTAGTGTTACACAGGTATTTGATTGGACCTGAGTCCTATGGAAATTCACACAGTAAATGTGGTGCACTCTCACAACAGTTGTCTGCACATGTGAATGAGTTCAAAACATTAAGGAATATTTTGCCATAATGACAGTTAAAAACATGATAACAACAACAACCCAAAAGGACAAGGATCTTCAGCTGTTTTTTCCTATTCCTATAGCAACATCTCCATATTAATTAATTTGATGGGCTGTCTAAGACTGAGGATAGAGGGTTTACTTCCTTTTATTTTAGAAAATGTACCAAATGGAAGAAGGAAATACGGTAATTACTGATACCTTAGTAGGTAAACATAGATCACCAATTTCCAAATGAGTTTCTTCATCCTTCCTTCTGACAGATAGCGACCACCTGCACAGCTCTTTTTAGCCTGGTATCACTCTGCAAAGAAGTCTTTATCTTCTTGTGAACAGTAGCACTGAGGATTGGTATGATCCATTTCTAGAGATGCCAAACTATTGGCATCTAAGTGTTTTGTACCTACCTGTAATCTCAGAAAATCATGTGATAATTTATATATAAAATTGCTACCTAATCTTCACTGCAGTCCAGTAAGGCAGGCAGGAATTATCATCCCAGCTGACAGGTAGGGTAACAAACACTGAAGAAAAGTGATGTGCACAGAATCTCCAACCCAGTCTGGGACAGAGTTACAACTCAAACTAATCCAGGTTGTTTTAAGCTACAAAATCTATTCAGAAGGCAATACTGACTGAACTAACAACCCAATGTCACAAAAGCTTGTCATTCCACACCATATCACTGCTGCAAGTTTGACAACAGTTCAGTATTGTTACCTATGATACAGCAACACTTGCATAACTCTGTACTTTGTTATAGAATTTTTAGTCATTATAAAGAAGAAATGTTTCTCTCCACTTTGTACTAGGTGGATTAAGGGACATTGAGAATAACAGGGTCACTAAGGTTAATTATGTTTTATATGTTTTCACTGAAGGCAATTTAATTTGGGGTTACCTAGAGGAAAGAAGAAAGGACAGCAATCAGTCATGCAGCATAGCTAAGATTATTCAGCTTTTTATTCTGAGTATTGAAAGCTCAGTTGGTCTGTGAGAAATCACATTTCTCTGTGACCCAAACGACATCATAAAGAAAACTATCAGGTTAGTTCCTATTGTAGAATAACTCTCACAAGGATAAAGGAGGACAAAATCCAGCAAAGCAGGAGGTTCCATTGTATTACCATTTCTGGTGTTGCTTTTGTCCAGATACGTTCAACAACATAAATATTGAAAAATGATATACAAGAAGAGAAGAGAAGAGAAGAGAAGAGAAGAGAAGAGAAGAGAAGAGAAGAGAAGAGAAGAGAAGAGAAGAGAAGAGAAGAGAAGAGAAGAGAAGAGAAGAGAATGGAGGAGGCATATATTATTTAAAACAGCTGAGGAAATGCAATTGTCTTTAAATTTAAAAAATTAAACAATGTCTTTTACCATGAGTGAATGCAAAGAAAAGATGCACACAGCCACCTTCCTCTGTGCTAAAGAGTTAACATTGTCAAAGTTAATTTTGTGCTTTTCAGATTGCAGGGATGTAAAGCCAGAGCTGGGAAGGACAGATAATTTTTATGCCAAATTAAGGATGACTCTAAAACCTAGTGACCTTTAAATGGGATGTGAAAATCAAGGATAATTGAGTGGCATGTCTGCTAATTATTTAAAGGAATTAATAATTCAGAAACAGACAACTATCTCTGACCTGGTCTACAACTTGAGGGGCATATATCCAATTTTGAGAATTCATCATCTGCCTTGTGACCTCTACTTGAGGTTTTCTAAGTTCAGCCTAAGATATATGGGATAAATTAGAGTACTGGAAAATACGGCAAAGGTCAACTTGTAATTGTTGTTCCTATAAGACAGAGAAGCTCAGAGCTGTCACTGCACCAGCAGACATTAAGTGATTTGAGACAGGAAAGATACTGCTTCAGCAGTGCATTGGAAGCACCCTGACCACAGAATGATGGAGCAGTTGGGCATCGCTGTGGGGGCAAAATAGTGCTAGCCCATTATTGCAGTTTGCTTGTTAACACTGGTCCAGATTTCTACCTACAGGTAGGTGCCAAATATGAGGAGGTGGCAGAGCTATGTTGGTGGGTGGGGATTCATCTGAGCAGATGTCAGTCTTGGTTGTATATATATATATACCTCTGAGTTTGACATCCAAGGCTTCTTTTATAAGCAATGCAGTGAAGGGCATAATTAACATGGTCATAATGTAGATGCAGAAATAGTTCAGATTAGTTAATCAAAACCAGTGCGAATTTATCTCTATAGGTGTAAAAAAACCTCAACAGGTGTAAAAAACCAGAGGGGATCAGTGGTTTGAAGATATTTAACTGTGGATGAGACAAATCTTACAGAAGTCACAGACCTTGCTAACACACATAGAGATCTTCCTGGAGCACGGAGAAAATATTCTGCAGACTACAGAAAAAATTAACTCCTCCCTGACTTTTTAATTTGAACCATAGCATTTTGCTTGTCTTCTATGTATTAGTGTGGGGATTTAATAAGATGGTTTGGGAATGTCAAAGAAAGTTCACTCTTTATTTTGACTAACCCTGAATAACATGTTATGCCTGGTTCTGTTTCAGTCCTCTTCGTGATCTAAGTATCCTTGGGAAAAGTCAGCCAAGATGTTACACACATACAAAAGAGTAGATATGAATTTCAAATTTTTTTTATGCCAATGATATTTAACACGTCTTAAAAGCTAGAAAGTTATTTTCTGAATGGGATATTCCTTGAAGAAAGATTTTCCAGATGTAGCCTTAGAGAGGTCTACCTAGCACAACGAATTAGTGTAGCTATGTAGGAAGATATTTAGGTTAATTAATGTTGGTATTTCTGCAAGGCTGTGCCCCATGTCATGTATACATGCCCTGGAGAAATGCTGATTTGGTGCGATTCAACTCACAGATGAAAGTTTCTAAATGTAGGTGCCTGTGTGTGAACCATATATCTAAGCTGTTACACTTGGTGGAGATCTAATCAATATAGTGGCATTTAAGGAAGTATTTTAGCTGATGTGGATGCTTCCATTTGAGCATCGGAATAGTTCCTGGACTGAGGAATATGGGCTGTAGTGAGAGTTTAGAGACTTAGATCACATGCGGACATATGCATTTTGACCACTACATTTAAGAGTCGGAACTGCATCTGTGATGTGCATATGCCCTAGTTTACCCATCTGGAAAAGCAGTCAACATAATTTCTTGTCCCTACAAACACACATGA
The DNA here is from genome assembly GCF_034619465.1 of Leptosomus discolor. Lineage (NCBI taxonomy): Eukaryota > Metazoa > Chordata > Aves > Leptosomiformes > Leptosomidae > Leptosomus > Leptosomus discolor. Next base: position 78,319,961 of record NC_141394.1, on the reverse strand, counting down.
AATGGATAAGAAGGACTGCTTATGTTCTCTAAGAAAAAGGCATCTATGTAACTGTAACACGCACTAATAACACACACAAAATCTCACTGTACCTTCATTAAAATTGCAACAACTTCTACTGGTCTAAATCTATCCACAGACAACATACGTGTGACACAAAATCCAAAGAATAAAATGATTGTGTGTCTCAACAGAACTTTTCATGCCTTTTAATGTGGTGGGTATCCCTGCGGGACCATGTGAAGCAACTCATGTGTTCCAGGAAGGTGGTAGGCTGCAGAGAAGCAACGCAGCATGAAGCGGTGTACAAAACTCAACATTATAATTTGATCCCTATACCCAAAGCACAAAAAATCAATATGCATACTGTATAGAAAAGTTATAAGTCTCTTTCATCTAATACTAGTAAACCTTTCTCTCTATAAAAGCAAAAGAACACACAACACCAAAGAGCTCTAATGAATAACTGCCGAGTGTGGATCTGTCTTTTGTTATCAGCTACTGTCACAGAGGACTGTAATTTTTTTCTCTCTCTCCAAGGCCCAGAAGTCATATTTCAGTTTCCAGTTTCTTTTATCTTTAAGCTTCCAAGTAGATATATTTGATTCATAAATTCATTCAGAATAGACTTTTGTTGGCTCATGCTTCAGCGGCAGTATGTGTTATTTGTTCAGCAGGAACAAATAGTTCTTGTAGGGTGAAATTCAGTAACTCTCCATAAGGACTTTACAGAACAATATTGAAGTTAGATTGAGGAATTGTTGGACCTGTGGTGGGATTAGTCTGCTTCTGCTCATATACAGCATTTTGTTGCTCTAAGTGCTACATGCATGCAGTAGATGTGAAACAGGCAAAACACTGAAGAGAAAAGAACTGGTGGAAATAAATCTGTTGTAATGAGATTCACAACTGTTGTATGACTATGCCACCAGGGACGTATTGCTGTGTTATTGCTGCCCTCTATCCTCTCTCTAATTTCGAACAAGAGATCAGGTTTTTTATAAATGGTAGGTTAGATTTGCTGATAAGTCTCTCTACTCTGTCCTGAACTAGTTCCAAAGACATTTTTATCAGTGAATTAAAATTATTAATGGCTATTGCGGGTGGAAGCAAGTACTAAGAGTAGGGCAAACAGGGAGTTGTCTTTTATTTGTTGCAGTATGCCCATACCATAGGCAACTCAGATAAAGGCATTTAAATGCCTTGTTCTTTGTGGCAGAGATGTCCCCAAAACTCCTATTCCCAAAATTTTGCTAAATCCCTGGGATATGCAGCTTGAGTGTGAGTTAAGCCATTCCATAGCAACACATCAACCATTCCTGGTTTTGGAATGACTGGAGCACACGTCCTTGGCAGACTGTTTTTACAGCTGATTAGTAGGAACTTCAGAGCTGTGCTGACTTCACCACTGAAGAAACATGGTTATGTTGTGGGAACAGATCTCTTAACTGAAATTTCCATTTTGCAAATAAGATTTTTTTTATCCATAACAGATATAGAGGATCATTTACCCCCTTTCCCCCTTAAAGACAGTCAGCAGAAACAAGGGGATTGCATACCTTAGCTTTTGCCAGTCACTTGCTCTCATTTTTCCTTTTTCTACCTTCCCACTTGCTTCCCATTTTGTTTCTTCTCTTTTTTTGCTGTTTTTCTTGGACATTAAGTACATTGATCTTAAAAGCATTATTGTGAGATAGACTTAATGCCCTGAAAGTGGTTTTATGTCTTATCAAAGATCTTTGTTTTCCCTTCCATAAAATATTAAGCATACTTTGATATGAGCACAGTGTTGTCTATTTGGTGAGAATTTTTGCCTAGGCAATAAAGAGGAAAACATTCCCTCAGTTCTCTTGATCTCTCCAGGATAGTTTCAAAACATGGAATATGACTGGGACTCAAAAAATGTATTATGAAATTTAGCATTTTTCCACTCTAAGCAAAAAACAAAACAATGACATCATTATATAGACATAACATGTGTTTTTAAAGGCCATAGGGATATATCTTCCTTTTGAATTTCTTTTACCTGGTCCTTCACATGCAACCAAGAAAGAATTATACCACATATTGCAACATGATATCAATGGTCCCCAGAGTAGGATGCTCCCTCCCTTTCTAATGCAATAGAGATATTTATGGTTGGACTAGATGTTCTTAGAGGTCTTTTCCAACCTTAATGATTCTATGATTCTAAATGAAACATTCATATTAAAGATTCAAGCAGATCATATAAGATGGACCTCACTGAAGTGAGCGTGTCTGAGCTATTCATTCAGATTCTGTAAACCAAGGAAGCTCTTGCTGCATTGGATACACTTGCTTCCCTTTGTTTCCCAGTCCAGAGATTCATAGCAGCAAAGGATAAAAAATGTCAACAGCCATTGCTTTAAATTGAAACTGAGATTTAGGACAATTGAGAGCTCGTTCCAAACTGCCAATATGCAAATTTTTTACTCTAGAAGCTATTCTTAAGCGGTTATCTCTTCAATGACAGGAAAAATAAGTTTGGTTTACATATTAGCAATGATGTAACTCTTATCATGAAAAATGTTGCTTTATTGCATTGAATTTCACTGATTGAGAACCACAGAGTCTCTCTGAATTTAGGGGATGTATATAGGGCTTGGGAAAACGTAGAGTCGTAGAACCATAGAATCACTAGGTTGGAATAGACCTGTAAGATCATCAAGTCCAACAGCTGACCTAATACCACCATGCCCACTAAACCATGTCTACAAGTGCCACATCTGTATGTCTTTTGAACATTTCCAGGGATGGTGACTCCACCACCTCCCTGGGCAGCCTATTCCAACATTTGACTACTCTTTCAGCGAAAAAATTTTGCCTAAAGTCCAATCTATACAACATCTATTGATAAGTCTATTGCTGCAGCATTACTGAAAGGTTATGTTTTATTTAGTAATTTGAATTTTTAGTATCAGTGAACAGAGAACTTTTTATTTTTTAAAGTTATTCTGAATGTAGTTGTATTTGAGCAACCTCTGGAGAAGTAATGGCTGAGGAAGGCAATCCTTAAAGTACTTCATATTTCAGGTAATGAAATGTGTTCCAGTATTAAAATTGTCACAATTATAATTAACATGATAAAATATTTTAATGAAAGGGAAAAAAATTAATAGCTGTGCTACAAAATACTGCTGCAACAAGATGATTATTGCTGATACTGTCAAGGATTTGTTTTATAATAGTGATCTGTATGTCTTCTTTCATTAGCACAAAATAAATAGTGGTTTAAAATGACAGATGCCCTCCAAAAGTGTTTCATATAAGACAGCATCAAGCTAAAAGGAATAAATTTGATTTTTGCCTAATTTCTTGAAGCAGGCTGAAAAAGGGGTTGACTAGTAGACTTAAAGCCCTGGGGACAAACCCTTAGAGGTCTGTTTCAAAATGTGGCTTTTGCACAGACTTTCCATGTAACATGGAATGAGGACTTTCCTGAATGGTGGAAATCATCTTCAAATGATCTGAATCTTCAATAAGAGAATAATTATTGCAACAAAATGCATGTAACAACAGTGTTGGGTGCTTGGGCCAGGAGAGCTATGAGATCTTGAAATAAGAGTACACTGAATACATTTTATCTGGCCAGATTAGGCACAGGTCTAAATGAGTACATCCTGTGCTGCACTTAAAGTAAACAGAGGGAAACAGGTCCTCTTAGGGTGCAAATCATCCTTCCCCAAAACAGATGTTTATAACAGCACTCCAAAAATCTCTTTTCAAAAAGAAAACCCTTGAGTGACAAGTTCAAATGTAAATGTGCGTGTTTATGCTTTTTGGTCAGGTGAGTGCTATTCCAAACAGCAGCTGCAGGCCTGTGCCACTGGACAAGTTGAAAAATGTTTTGAATTCTGGGATCATTCTCATCCCTCCCAAGTCAATGGCACAGCAGAAAAATGCAAGGGCCCTTTCACTCTCGGTGGCTTTGGATCAGGTCTTCTTTAGAATGAGTCAGCTAGTCTTGAGGCAGCTCTGATCCTTACATTATTAAAACATGATGATACAGCTTTTAAGTGTAAAGCCTATGAAAGATTGCATACAAGCGTTGTGCAGCTAAGCAGCTTGCTGGAAGCTAAAGGTGCAATTTTTGGTAGATGAATACAAAAAATAAGCATCATACTGCAAATTATCCACAAAAAATCTGGTGTAAATTTTGATATAAGTAGATTTTCGCAATAATCATTATAAAAATGTATCTTCTATAGCTGAGACTTTACCATGTGTACTGAAAACAGACTTTTCCTTTCTTTATAAAAACCTGAAAACATCTCTGAAATTCAACAAAAACAGTTGAAAGTCTAAATTGAACTGCAGAGCTAGAAACAGTCATAAACAACTGCATTTTAACAGTAAATGTAAATTAAGTTGGGACAAATCATGAATGTGTTCAGATTAAAAAAAAAAAAAGATTGAAAAATTTGTGGATAAAAAAAGACAATATATTAATCAAAACAAAAAGTAAAAAGACCTACAGTAGCAGACTAGAGAACGTGATCTGGAGCGAAAAATGAGAGGGATATCATCTAGGTCATAATATTAATCTAGATAATGGAGAATTTAAAATGTTAAAAAAGGAACCTTGAATGTGATCTATACTTAATTTGAAACCATCGAAGCAAGTGAAGTGCATGGGTAATGTAGCAGTAATGATGTCTGGAATGTGCAAAGACACTAATTGCAGTATTCTTTGCTAATTAAAGAACCTATAATTATAGCACAAGGATGTTGAAAACTATCTTGTTACAGCACTAAGACAATGTCATGTAAATTACTTCTTCTATGCACACAAAGGTGGAGCTTCGTTTCCACGTGCACTAATCATGGATGTCAGGCCCTTTGCTAATTAAATAAACAGACATATACGCCGGTGATCAAATGAATTTATACAGAGGAAGACAGGAACAGATTTTGTGGCTTCTCCATTCCCTCATGATTGTTATGCCATTCGAGCTGAAAGAGCAACCTTGTTGGCCCTGACTCACAGACACGCCTGTAGGTTTTTTCCCCTTGTATGTATAACACACGTTTGTACCTGAATTGCTGTAGAAAAAGGGTCAGGAAATCATACCAGACCCTGCAAAATTTCATATGTTCCTCACTGTTTATTTCTCAAGTCCCTTTTCTCATAGTGATTCCATGTCGCTGTTGTCACTTTCAACTGCTTCCTCCTGTGTTGATGGAATTAAATCGGCATAATGTACTTTTTTATTCATTGCTAATATCAGCAGAATCATCCAAAAAACCTAAGTTTGAGAAAAAAAAGTTTTCATTACTACTTTCAAATGAGGCTCTGTGTTTAGATTACTATATTGAACCTATGTGATTGACACAGGATGTGCTCAAATGCCTTATAATTAGTTGATGGAGGCCAGGTGACATAAAGGTCACTTGGGGGACATAGCATTAATGTCATTCCCTTCCTTGGACTGATTGACAAACAATTATCTCCATGCTAGGATTTAATTGGATTGATATCTAGTGTTCTAGCACTGACAGCTGCCCCCAGGATGAATATTTTTTTATATATGCAATTACATGCCATCATGAGATTGTTGGTGATTAATGTCAGCCCTTCAGAACTGTCACACAGAAAAGGAAATAAAGGCAGAAACTAGTGTTCAGGCCTGAAAAGATAATGATGACCCTGGAGCCTTCAATGTGGCTTTTTGATAAAGGCAGAGTTGCTTGAACTACCTCAGAGCAATGGTGTGGTAGATTTAAAAGAAACCTGTTATTCAGAGGTTGATTAGGTTTCAATTTGTTATATTAGTAACTCAGTAGGAAACACCTAACTCCTTTTGAAAAAGGTGTCAGATGAACTAAAGAGAAGTAAATGAGAACTTAATTGGACATGAGAGTCACTTAGAAGCTCAGCAATGAAAGAAAGGTAGTCTTATCTAGCAAGAGAAATGCCTTATATCTCCAGAGTTTGTGTCAGAGAAATTGTAGCAATGGTGGGTATCATTAATTAATTTGTGCAATCACAGTGCAGTGAGCAGTTGACTAACTTGGTTAGGAGTGTAATCTGTGTCACAGGTCAATCAAAGTCAATCTTTTAAAAGAATCAACCTAGAGTCTTAATTTTAGAAAAATCTCAGTGATCACCCCCTGGATGCGGTATCCTGAGAAACATCTGCTCATGTGATCCTTACAGGTCAAGCTTGTTTGGTTTGTACTTCCGTTGGCTGGAGAAGAACGTAGTTTGTCTTTTGCTTTGGTATCTGGCACTTACTGAGGGCAGGCTCTCCCTTTGCTGTCATTGGAAAGAGAGGATATGTCCCAATACACTGATGTGCACACCACTTCCAGGAGTTGCCCTCTCGCCCTATACCATTCACTTTTTTCTCTTCTGTGGGAGGTAGCAGGTCCCTAACATGTTTTTTGCAGATTCAGGAAAATATATGTAGCTGTATGGATTAAATTTACTGCTGGCATCGCTATTTTCCCCTCCTCTAGAGAAAAGAAAGTTGTAAGTATTCCATAAATCAGATACAGTCTTCCAGTTATCAAATAAGCATAGAGTGTTAAAGTCTTCTACTATCATGTTCCACATTTCCACTTCAGTTCTTTGAGCCTGTGTCCATGCAACTGTTCATTCTTTCTTCCCGTAATAATTTAAACATATGGAACTACGTGTGTTCTTCACTGTATTCTCTAACCTTTCGATTTATTCTCAAGTCTCTTCTCTTGGTTCTTTCAGTTTTTCAGTATTTTTTCAGCTGTTGACTGAAGATTGAAAACCAGAATTCTAGAAACATTCTTGTTAGGAGTAGCAGAGGTAGTATCATGTCTCTCTTCTCCATTGACTCTTCTTTGTAAATCCAAAGTTATGTTAACCCATTTGATTACTGGAAGTTTATATTCAGCTGATGATTTGAAATGATCCTTAACACTTTTTTTGGAATTAATTTTCTCAGAGACAAATTTACTTATCCTGTAGCAATAGCTAACAACCATGTAACATTTGGCCTTACATTTCGCTATATTAAAATGTGTTTACTTACCCACTGATGCAAATATCTCTGTAGAAATGACCTGTCTCTTCACTATGTATCATTTCACCGAAATCTCTACTATCAGAGTTCAAAATCTACTCAATCATCATGGACTTCTAGACTTAAATCATTGGCCTAGGTCCCTGGTAATGGTACAATGTATTGGCAAGAACTGGCATATTTGTAACCAAATGAAATGTCCACCCGCTATGGATAAGTCCTATTTCACACTCACTTATGAAACCTGAGGGTTAATTAATTTTCTATTTTTTTTATTTATACTTTAGCTGTATGTTTCAAAGTTAAATGTCTAATTGCAGTCTACTACAGTGCTGACACTTCCTTCATCAGCCAAATTTTATCATTTGTTTGTCAAGATACCAATTTAGCTTGATGACCTTTTTTCAATGTTGATTGATGTTAATTATTTTACCTTTCTTTAACTTTTTATTAATTGAACCTCTTGACAGCTGCTCCATTATTTTGCCCAGGATCAGTATCAGACTAGCAACAATATAATTACCTGAGTCCTTTATTCCTTTTTAAAATGTTTGTACGTTCAGTTCTTTCTAGTCTACAACTCCAACCCCATGATAAGACAAAGACCTATCTCCTAGTAATGTTCTTTTTTGTCATTATTTGGTGTCAGAAATATACTGAAGATCATGTCACTAACAAAATATGTGGATAAAGTTATACTGAAAAAAGAGAGATTTTTCTGAGTTAGAGTAAGCCCTGTACTTTTTACAAAAGTGAAACAAAGCAAACTGTACGTTCAATGATACTGGTTTCTGTTACATCAAGCCGGATCATACAGAAGACAGCAAATTTTTATCAACACTCAAGAAATTTCAAGATTTCTGTTATGCTAAGATGTCCAATGAATCATTGTACAACGCAAACAATGAACAAATAACAACTGAAGAGGTAGGTGATGAAAACCACTCAGAAACAAACAATTAAACTGAATTATGGTCCAATTAAATGTTCAAATTCTTACAAATCACAAATACATTTAAAAAGAGAAAAATACCGTTTGTGCACCCTTTTCAAACGAAGAAAAACCAAAAGTGTTTCAAATAAATTTATAATGAGCTGTTTGCCCAACACTAATCAAACTCGCCATGAGTAAACATTTATGGTAGTCATTAAGCACTCTGAGACAAGAAAGGTGATGGAAATACGCCTCATCGATTGTATTCTAATCAATCATCATTGTGTGAACAATCCTATTGGCGTAACATAACAGCTGGTGTTATCTGTCTTCTTGAGCATCTTGAAGGTACCAGCCTTCACTAGAATGACAGGAGTGAGTTTTGCCTCCTTTTAGGTTTGGAGCTGGACAACTATTGGTATGAATAGGTCTCTGAAATACACAAAGTACCTCAGGCTGTTGATGGTATTGAGGGTATAACCTGATGTGCTGCAGAGAGAAAATTGCTTTCAGTGCTATATAACTTACTTTTATTTCTTTATGTATAAGAAGCCAAGGACAGTCACATTTTTAATGTGTTCAAAAAGTTTACTGTACACTGTAACTCCTAGGAATTAGCATACCTAAATCATGTAACAGGTGTCCTGGAAATTTTTCAGACATCATTTAATCTTCAACACATCTATTCAGCATTCTGTTGTCCCATATTAGAGCAAGAGACCCAATATTCTGTGATAAAAGTAGACAAAACTTAGAAGACAAACTGTCTTACTACCATTTGAAACCACACTGTGGTTCAGATTCTTATTTCTAAGGAAAAGATGTCGCTTCAAATTTAAAATTAGTTAGCATTTTTATTTTATATTTTTGTTGCTTTTTAAATTTGCTTTCTAGAATGAGATAGACACAGCAAATACAAGAATCATAATCTGCAGGTAACAATCTCATTATTTATTAATTATACTTGTGAAGATATTCAGTATAATATATACATAGTGGCCAAGCAATTTGGTTACACAATTACTTATTTATGGTGTTAGCATAGCTGGTCCATAAGTACGCACTATTATGGTTTCCATTCGTAATACCTCGTCACTAGGAAAATACATCACTATGTAGACAACACTGTGTGTAACTAGTTTGACCGCAATCCGCAGGTTTCTTACACTGTATCTATATCAGCCATAGACTAACTGCAGACTGAGATGTGGAAGTAGAGAAGCGAGAGGAAAGAAATGCGAGGCAAAGACACCAGCTTTGCCTCTCCTGTCCAAAAGTACTTGTAGCAGGAGTCACACTGTGCTGTGCCTGGCTGGATAGAAAAGCACGTGATGCTTCAGGCACAGGAGAAGAAATAGCACGGCAGCTTTCTTGCTGTCTAGCCTGGACTATAATTGCATACGGTACTATATGAGTGGCTGTGGTGGACCTCATTACCCCACTGTGGGAAAAGTAACTGGAGTGTACCTTTCTCTTCAGCTTGGTATTAATTTTAATATATAATCAATTTTTTTCCTTTCCACCTAGATTTACCTCTAGATATATGTACCCACTGTGAAGGGAATCAATGGGAACTGTATTTTTATAGTTGGAGACAAGACAGAAGCGCTGCCTTTTACTTGGAGATGTTTCGAGAGTCTGAGATTGTTTCTGCATAACTTAACCCTGAAGTTATTTACAGTTTGTATGGGTAAGGCAAGAAGTCAGAGAATCACAGTACTTTCCAGAAAATACAGACATTCAAACAGATCTCCCTGGTTTGCACCATCAAAAAAATCCGTCCTGCTAGTAATGTTATCTTTGTGCATAAAGTACCTGGTTTTCCTTGAATATTTATAATGACACAAGATGTTCTCATCCGTTTTTAGATGTTGGAAAAAAATAAATCCCTCAAAGGGAAAAGTAAGAATTATGAACTCCAGTTGTGTAATTATACATAATCACTTTGACTCCAAGTTAGGTACACTGATTCACACTGGCTCGAGACCTATCCAAATTTTCATGTTAACTTGTCTAACACAGACCCTGAAGACTTTTTGTAGCATTTGCCAGTATTTCAAGGTGTTTGCATGAATTTTAATGCTTATTAAAATTAGGCATTAATAATAATAGCTAGAGCTAGCTACACTATGGGAGATAGCTTTGATACTTTTAATCCACAATTCTACTAATATACAAGTCACTTCAAGTTATGTCTTCTTAGTCAACGTTTTGCGTGTTCTTAACAGTATAATGCCATTTGTATTGACAATGCATATCTGAGGCTTTCTGTCGTCTTTATATTGTACATCTTCCACTCACTGCTCACTTATTTCTCATAATTTGCTTTCAAATTATGTGTGCAAGAGGAAAGCATGAACTCTTCACACTGGTAAAACATATATATCTTTATATATATATACAGTATAAAGTATGATATAAGAAAAAAACTATATATTCTCACAGGATAACTTTACACCTTAGCACTAGTTTTTCACATATTTATTCTTAATATATGTAGCAGCCATTCTTTTCTTTCTGCTTCAATTGTTCTCAGGTTGGTTCCGCATTTTCCCCTCCCAGCCCTGTTGCAAAGTTCCTGTTGCAAAGGAAGAGCAACCTGCTGCTTGAACACTTCCTCCTCAAAACAACTGACGAAAACCTAATGTTAGACTAGCTAAAGAAATAATACAAAATAAATACCAGTTCATCCCAGAATATGTTCCTTTTTTCTCCTGCAAAAAAGATTTAAAAGCTCTTAGGTATCTGTGGCATCAGTAAATAACATGAATTATGACATGGAATTCATAAAATGGAGGAAACTCCTTGTTTTCCTGATTAACAATGTTTGAGTAGCCTTCTTCTTACATAGGAGGATAAGCTTTACTAACCTGCTCTCAGTGACTCAAATCCATACCTCTATGCCCTACGGAAAGGTTTGGTCGCTGTTCTTTTTTTCTGTGTCCTGTAAGTTTACTTCTACTGACAGTGAAAATGTCTAATGTATGGCAGCAGACAATACGTGGCACGCTGAAACAATGTGCTCAGCCTACAGTGTGCTCCTGAGAGGTCCTCAGAAAAAAAAAGTATAACCAGAAATGGACTGAACAAATCGTTATGCACTGCCTGTGTACACTGTCCGTTAGTATTAGCCAGGAGCATGAGGTGGCAGGGGAAGGGCCATCATTTGAGTAGCCAGTCTGAACATGGGAACCTTAATTGCCCAAAACCAGTGCAGCACGTTGTACTGGCTGTACATGGCAAGGTTTTGATAGAGGGAGGGTCTCTGTGAGAAAAGGTCAGGGGCTGCCTTCTTGACACATGAGCTTTTTCATTTTATTTTCTCCCCTGTCCTGTTGAATAGGGAGAATGAGGCCGGGTGGGTGTGTGGCAGCTGGCCAAAGTTAACCACACAAGTTAAGCTATGTAGCAGATGAAAAGCTGTTTAATTTTTCTTGGAATTTCAGTTATGTGATGTTTTAGTACTCATTCAGAAAAAGAGCACCTCCTCTTCACTTTCAAAAATGAAAGCATGACTCCAACAAGGAAAATAATGCTAATGGCACAATTCTGGTGGATGGGATGGGAAGACACCCACTCAAGAATCAAGAGGTCTCTGAATTTGGATTAGGCAAAAGCTATTTTGAGTTTGGATTTTCTTCTTATCAGATGATGTTCAATACTGAATCAAGTACCTCTATTTCTTCTTCAGTTTTATGTCTTTATCTGTAGATATTGACCCCAAGGCTAGTTCCTCAATGTTGATTTAATTTTCAAATGATTTCAAGATAATCAACAAACAAGATCAGCTATTGTGCCCATCTCTCCATTTTCCAAATCTTTCCAATCTTTGTTTCGTAAATGGAAATCTTTCTGTTCCCAGTATCTGAAACATTGTTCAAAATGTGCTCTCTTCAGTTCTTGACTGCTGGTATTTCAAGCCAGAGACCAGATCTCAAAAGACATAACCATAGCATACATATTTGCAACAATATATAAAAGTTTGATTTACAGATAGGCTGGTCTTACAGGTTAAGAACTTTAACTCATTCACATCAAGGTAATGTCACTGACTTCACTGCAAGCATTTTAATACATACCACAGATCATTTCTCTTAGACTTGATCCTGAAGTTGTCCACAGCTTCAGGTGTAATATACTGGTAAAGACTAGTGAACTACAAGATGTCAACTACTCTGCACTTGTCACTGGAGAGAGACGAAAACTGCCTGACTCAGGAATTGGTTTTGCTTAAATATCATCTAGTTCTTCAGGATAATATATAGGTACACACACACAATTTCATTACTCTTTGCCTCCTCGGTTGCCTCTGAGTGAAGTGTATACTTTGAAAAAGCTACAATGAGCAATATAGATAGCTTTTGTACTTGAATGAGGTATGTTACAGTTGCACCCAACTTCAACAGCAATACCTGTTAGGCTGAGATTGTCGCCTTTTCTATGGACTAAGGTTATAAGTTTTCTTTTCCCTAAAAGCAATTGATTGAGAAATACAAATAAATAGCATAAAATTAACAAAGTAAGGATGATAATGCACTGACTTTTTGTGGATTTCTCTGTGATCAATCACATTGTCAAAATAATATTTCTCAGTACATCTATATGGAAAGAGAATATAAATGCTACACTGTCCAAACACTGGTGAAGCTGATTTAATGACTAAGGCACTCAAACATAAAAACTAAAGGTGACCTCAAAATATAGAATGTTAATCTGATAAACTCCTTCATTTTCTTCCTCTTCCATTGTTAACAGAAGGCAGCACTGAAAAATAAAATCTATTTGATTGTTCTCTAGCTTTACTTAGGCTGTAAATTATGTGCCTGAAGATATTTATTACTTACTGGATTAACTTGACTGTGAATAAGAAAAGAGTTGGTTTTTCTTTGGCAAAAGGAATTAAAATCAAACTTTAAAAAGATTATAGAGCTGCAAGGTGCAGTGTATTGGGTATTTTGCTGAGACTCTGAAGAAATTCATGGCTATCTCTCATGAAGCATTCCAGAAGAACTAACTTGTAGCTGTGATTGCAAATATACATGAAAGTAGGAAATAAAAATAGCACTGACATTTCAAGCATGAGTTCTACTTCAGAGAGGAGCTGGGAAGGAAAAAAGTAAAGCAAATAAAAGTCAGGATTTGTATATATTTATTTTTCAGCTGGTATGTTTTTACATTAAAATATGACAGCTATAATTACACTTAGTTCTTACAGGATGAGATCTAGATTTTGTCTGAGCTACTGTAAAGGTGGAATGAGCCTTTGGAACAGACGGAAGTTTGTTAATGATGAGTCAAAAGCTGGATGATATCCCAAAGGAACTAAGAACTCATGTGAACTTTCTATTTCAAGTGTAAACTGCAATATTTCGATGTTGGTATTCCTAAAGAGAGAAAAAACACCCAACCCAGCAATTACCAGTTTATCTATAATTAAAAGCAGGAAGTTCTTAAATGGATTTTATCTTGGGAGAGGATAACTGAAGAATAAAGATAAATAAATAACACATAAATAATAAAAAGAAATCTCTGTGATGTAGTGAACATATTGAATGTGTTTATCTTAACCTCATATAGGGCTAGTGACCTTGAATAAAACAGCATGCTAAAGCACTTACTGATTTAATCTGTCATTGGATTAAATTTGAATAGTCTCCTTCAGTAGATTCTACAAATAAGGCGAATTTAATTTTATTGTTTCTTTTTTTGTTGTTTTCCTTTTATTTGCCTCCATTATCCACATTCAAAACCCAGAATCATTTGGCTTACCTAGAAGTCTCTGTCTTGAAGCCAGGTTACTGATGAATTGAAGTCCTATTTGTGTATTGCTCCACCTGCCATTCACAGTGTCATGCAAGACTGAGATGGAAACTACCTCTTAGATCATCCAGTCCATCTGGAAGTGCTTCAGGCTTCCTACAAGATGATTATTCATCACATTGAAGTCTTCATGCAGGGGTCAGAAAATAACAGAACTATGGCATAAAATACAGATCAAATGATGAACAACCCAGAAAATTATTCCTAGCATTTCTTCACCAATAATAACGAAATGTATATTTGCTATTTCTCTTTATATTTCGTGTTTACTAGGACAGACTGTTAAAAGCAAGTAGATTGAAATACTAGTGGAAAGTGAAGTATCCATTTTAAATCTGAATTGAGGTTTTATATCAGGTACTTGGTTCCTAGAGGCTTGTTAATCAAAACGGAAGATACTAAAATCTATTACTGTCTGCTTCCATTAAGCTCATCAATGTAGGTGAAATTGAGTGTCAGTGATTTCAAATTTAGATCCTTTAGTCTTCCTGTAGGCACAGAAATGAGAATGTTTTCTGGCTGCTTATTTCACTGTTCAGGCCAGACCAGCTGAAGAAGATAAAGCTATTCCTCAGGTAGCTTACTAGCTAGTGGATTGAGATAACCAAGTCCCAGTATCACAAGTCTGAAAACCATAAAATAGCTTCAGGCCATAAGATATTCAACATAATATCAGTGGGGTAGGTTTTACTCGCTTTTTATTTTTCTTTATAGGGCTATATATTTTCATTTTTTCCCTCCACAGCTGGAAAAAAATCTGCAATTCATGTACCAAAAAGGTACATGAATTCAAGAACCTCTTGTATTTGTATTCCTCTATCTACTATCACAGACTTTAACAACACTACATCTAAATTATAAGGAGTATTTCTAATACTCTGAGTCTCATGGTAAAATGGTAGAATCTGAGCTACAGTCGTGGGAATGGTTTAGTAGTGGAATGAGGGGGCAGAAAGGGAACATAAGAAAATTGTAGCTCCTAGACATCAAAGACACTGCTCTTTGTTAAAGGAGGTTGAGTGAACATAAAGATACCCTGAGTAACACAGCCTGATGCAGGAGCAGCGAGTTAACTCTCATCAATCCAGCTCTGGAACAAGAAGTAATATATTTGTGTTAGTGTGGTGCCAAAGACAAACTAATTATCCCTGCTGAAGGGGAAGATTTATTAGCTCAAGCAGAGCAATGTTTCTGTGATTATACTGGTTTTAGGACAAAAAAACATAAGAATGGCAGTATTTGGCCATAGCAAATCCCACTTAGCTCAGCACCCTGCCTCCAACAGAGACCAATACAATAGCAGATGTCCAGAAACAATATAAGAACAATATTCTTAGCATGTGGTCCTAGACACCAGCTAACTGTGGCTCAGGGGCTTTGCAAGCCATGGGTTAAATCTTCATTTTTCAGATCTCAGATTGCACCTAGCTGTGAGCACAGCCATATATCCAAAGGTAAGCTGAGGATCTCACCAAACGAGTGCATGACACATATACGTCTGTAATGTCTCAACTGCAATCAAACAGGAAACACCAAGACTATTTAAAATGCTTACTAAATTCACAAATTATCATAGCTAAATTTTACTAAATGTAAACAGTTCTCCAAAAATTATCCATAAATTAAAATGTCTGTGTAAAACGTGGCTTGACTTAGAAGGAACTATTTAGATTAATAAGCTATACCGAAAAAGCTTGTTTATGTTTCTAATTGTATAATATAAATTAATCAGAGGTGACTGTTTTCTGAATTACTACAAGCACAATTCCATGTGACTTAGTTCAATTAAAATGAATAAATCAGTTAATTGTTCCTTTATTTTCTTTTTTTTTTTCCCCTTTGTTTTCTTTCAGCTAAAGTTAGACACTAACCTTCTTGCTTGGGGTCAAAATGCATTAGTGGCACTACCACAAAACCCTCTGACGCTGAGATGAAGGCATGAATCTGGCTGTCTTCGAGCTCTGTGATATTTTGAGTGGCAAACAGACAGAAACACTAACAACAGAGGATGACAAAGCAGACTAGCTATAAATTTTATATTGACCATGAAATAAAATTAAGTATGGTTTAATCCTAAATAAACATGTTTACTAAGCATATATAAGGACCCACAGGATAGCTACCCTCAAATGTTGTCTCCAGGGTAGACTGTTAATCCCCACAGCTAAACTGGCCAGGCTATTTGGCAAAGTGTATCTACTAAAGATAGAGTCACTAAATACACATATACTGGTAAATAAAGTGGCTCAAGGAATGACCAGTAATCGTCCAGACTCTTCAGTTCTCAGTTTACAACCTGTTTACAGCAAGTAGCAACTAACAGGCAATATTGGCAAATGGTGTGAGTGGAAGCAAATACTAAAAACTGTTCATAATAGGCAACCGGGATATGGTCCTCATATTTTGAGGGGAAGAGGGAAGATTGAAACATGTGGATATGAATCGTTCCATGCCTTTTGGCCCCTGGATTAAAAACAGGTCCTGACCAGTTCTATTTGTACCACGGTTGCAGACAGTTCTGCAATTTTTGCTTGTTTGCTTGCTTTTGTTTTTTTGTTTTCTGCCAAATTTTTGTACCACTTGTTCAAATAACCCAAGGCAATTTGATAGAACTTCTTTGTAAGCACAACTGTGCCTAAAAAAGGTTTTTCTGGCACAAAAGTCAAATTGTGATGTGACTTTGTCATGCTCTGAAATGGCAAATCTTTGCTAGCAAATCTTTTTTAATATAGATGTGGCGATTAGTGTTCTGATTAGGTTCTAGTAGCTATTGAAAAACAGTACAGTGAGCACTTTTAAAGATTCTGTAGACTAGTTAAAGGGCTATTACATTATTTTTGTATACAGCAATTACAAAATACTGACACTGTCCTCTAAATAGACAACTGTAAATTGTCATAGTTTATTGTGTGCTCATACAAAGTCAACAACTGTAGAATCATAATTAAATCTGGCAACTTGGAAATTCTGGAGAATCAAAGATCTCTGGGAAAATTAGGATGGTTTATAATCTGTGGAATTTTATTGCAGGACAATCTCTCATGTTGGAAAATGTGAACATTATTATTTTGTAGCTGTTCTCTGCTTTTTTCCTGGACAGGAAATAACCAGAACAAAGTATCCTTTCACCATATCTCTGTCAGAGGCAAGTGTCTTTAAAAAAAAAAAAAAAGGAAAGCAAAACAAAACTCCACAATTACATAGCTGAACATATAACTGACAGAATAATCACCTCTGCAAAGAATCTTAGTCTTGATGAAAATCAGTAAAAGTTTTTTTCCATAGGCATTAAAACATCTTTATTGGCTAAATCTGGGTCTTGGTCACATTGTCATAAATCTGGAAAAAAAAATAATGAAAATGTGTGAAGTTGATGGGAAATGGTAAAATTGAGACTGTATTTTTAAGAAAATTGATTCTTTCTGGTAATTAGCAATATGAAGCACAATATGTATAAACATGTAATTTCAGTCCACTTGAAAGGGAAATGCCATTATTTTACATGAGATTTGTAGAGAATTGGGTTTTGCAACACAGTTCACTTATATCTCTGCAGATAAACTCAGGTGAGCATCTGAATCTGTGAGTACATGATCCATGGCTCACCCATCTTCCGATAAAGCTGTTGCCTCCTGAACAGGCTGCAGATTACCTCTTTGAGTTTGTCTGGCAAGACCTAAATGATTTAGCAGCTTGCTAAGGCATCGGGGGGCTGAGATGCACACAGATTTAGGTGTCAAGCAGACATATCTAATGACCTATTTCCAGTCTTACTGTCTGTGTGGACAGCATGAGCAGTCTTGAGGAGGTTGCGATGGTAGGTCTCAAGGTGCAGCATAGACATATGAGTTGATGATATCTATAGTGGCTGCTCTGCTGTATCAAAGATAAGGTATTGCTATTCTAAATTAACTCACTGGTGAAGATAAAGACATTTGGAGAATTCCAGAGTGCAAGGTGTCTTGGACATACGCCTAAAAAAGGGCCACAGCGTTAAAACTGCGGGATGTGAATTTGACCAGAGAATGAAAGAGCGGTAACAGCTGAATTCAGTTAGGACAGACCTGGTTTAACATATTTTCTGAACATTCAGACAGAAAATTAATCTTGTACTCTCTTACTCCTGGTCATGGCCATTTATCAAACACAGTTAAGAATTTTATCCCATTTACACAGTACTCCTGTACCAGATCAGGCTATTTAAACTAATTTATCACAATTATCTCACATATTCTAGTCATTCACCTAACTTCTGCCTTTCTAATACAGTGAATAAGGAAGAGAGATCTGTAGTTTGCTCACAAGAGGTCTACCAGTGAGGGGAAATGATCATAGGTCTTCCATATCCAGTACAGGTTCTTTCTACATGACCATGGACATTTCCAAAGAAATTACACAACTGAAGTATGACTTCTTTTTGTAAGACACAAATTTGTACTATATTTCCAGACTACTTTGCAAGTGCTTTATCAGTGTACAGGAGGAAATTTACTCCAGTATTTTCTATATAAAATATGACAAGTGCTAATAAGCTTGTCTGTTCACAACATTTTATGTTACTTAGATTTAATCTAGAAAATATACCAAACCGACACTTTGATGGGAAAATTATTTGTACTAACAGATGGTGGTATGGTTTCTGTTGCTTTCTCCCCTTCTTTTGGGCTCTGTATTGAGCATGACAGACATTTCAAGGCCAAAACCCCAAAGGTTTCACAAGTTTATATGAAATAATAACATGAAATAGAATTAAGCAGGACCCAAATCTGCTGTCAGTGGCCTAATTCCCTTTGACTAAGCAGAGCCCTCATCTGGAAGGTGGCCAGTGAAACAGCAGCAGTATAAATATATTCCTGTAACAAGTAAGATTGGTTTTCTGTGAACATCTTGTGGAGTTTCAGAGCAGATTTGGGCAGGTGTTACTTCCCCATTAACTTCTGGGCCGAATTCCACAGCAAAATAATTGCAAGGGCAATTTCCTCCTTCCCTGCACTGCCGCTGCGTTTGGCCTAATACCCTCCATGGGAGCTGCACCTTCCTTGTCCAAATTTAAATCTGGCCTTGGCCTTGCTGTGAGATTTGTACCGTCTGCATCTGCATGGACTCCTTTGAACGTCACTGTGGCTGTACCAGGGCTGCCTGCATCCTCAAGGTTTTCGAAATTCCTTCCTGAGCCCTGGGCAACACCCCTGAAGTTAAAAGGTTGTATCAGGGATGGATTTCCTTTCCTCCTCTTCCCACAATGCCCCCACAGCATAGTGATGTCAGGAAAAAAAGTAGTTTTCATTTAGCTATTGTATATTTGTGCTTCTGCCAGTCTTAGGTAGTATTTCCTTTCCATATTTAAAGATGTAATCTATTTAATTTTCAAAATCTCTTGTTGTGTAGAGTATGTAGCAATAGATAAATTCTTCGGTTTTGCCTAATCTGAATTGGATCTGTCACATCAGGAGAGCCACAGTTTACTGCTTTTTTGAAAAGTGAATTTTTGTCTTTGGAGATGCATAAAGTAATAAAAAAAATGGGTATGAATGAAGAATGGCAAAGTGCCTGGTCTGATTAAGACCAACCAACTGCACAGAAATTGCCCTGGCAAAGCACATCCAAGAGGTTTACAATTCAGTGAAGCTAGGGAATATAAAAGCTTTTAACACTCTATAACGCAGTGGAAAGCAATCAGTCTTTGTCAGTACAGAAACACTTATTTAAGTAACCAGAATATTTAAACGAAGAGGGTTCTTTGCTCCTTTTTTATTTAAAGAATATTTAAATAATTAAATAATTCTTTGATAATCATCTTCTTGCTAAATAGTGTGCCTTAACTGGAAACAAAGCTGATTGATAGAAAATACAAGAGCAATATACAAGTGAATATAAGATGGGGAAAAAAAAGAATTAAATTCATTGTGAGATGTGTATGGCTCATGATATCAAAACAGGGTTTCACACAGTCCTTTGATAATAATGGTTTTCTACAGATCTTTTTAATTTCTTCTCTCTACATGTCTGTACAGAGGTAACTATTATTTTCCATCTTGCCTTTCCAGAAATTGTCTCTTTAAATTTGTAAAGATCAGACAACTGTGGCTTAAAACCTGATATTTTTAAATTAATTGTACTTATATATTTTTCTTTTTCTCACTGGTGAATTTTCTTCTGTCATTTCCATTCCCATGGGGTCTGGTTGCTTTGCTAGTTCTGATTTTGTTTTTTGCCTTTCAGGATTAAAATTTCACGCTGTTTAGTGTTTGCTCTTATCTCAGCAGTCTACAGATTTCCCATGCTGTGGACAGGAAGGCTGTGAAAGAATGGGTGGATAACATTACTTTACAAGAAGCATTTAACGGACAGTCATGTTGACTCTCCGAGAGCCTGATCCATCCATGGTGCTTTTTTGTCAGCAAGAATTTCTCTGTAGGTCTCGGTTAGCTTTATATCACAGCCGAAGCCCACGCAATGATTTCTAAAATCATGAGTACAGATAGACGTAAACTCTTTATGACAGTTTAACAAGTCACTTCAAACATACTGAATGAAAGTTGAGGTCAGATCGAAACAAAACAAAACAAAACCAAATCCTGCTATCTAATAGTAATAGTATTCGGTCCTTTTGGTCTTCAAAATGCTGTGTGCCGATTGGCTGATATTTTTCAAAATACTCACATGAGATAACAAAATAGTGCTCGTGTGGAGGTACGGGTACCTGAGAGGGGAAATGACTACTGGTGGGTCAGTGGCAGAGCAAAAATTTCAGACTTTCCTGGTTACTTTAAACCATACTGCTTCAGCAAGTTATTTTTAGCATTCAAACTGAATTACAAAGGAAGAACTTTTGGCACTAAACAGTAATTTAAGAGAGTAAAATAAAGGGGTTTCTGCATTCCAGAGAGACTGCACACTACACAAAACAGACAATGGGGAGGTCATTTTAATTTGCCAATTAGAGCTAATGATTTCACTGTCTGTAAAAAGAGAAATCCTAAGACCTAATGGAGAAAAAACTAAACAGATTAGTGTGAAGAAAACAGTTTGTGAGGAAGCAGACTTATCTCTTTCCATCGATCCTATAGTGCAATTTGCTAACTTGATTCTCTGTGAAGCTTTGTTGTCTTCCAAGGCCTGAATATGCACGCTGCCTATGCAAACTTTTTAGAAAAGTTGTCTGCAATTAGGTGGTGTTATCTTGCCGACGAAAGCTCACTACTTATTTTGAGTCCTTGGATTTTCCAGACGCTGGTGATCAGATTTATAACTTCTTATTTATCATTTGACAAATTGTTCCCTAAATCAGTTTAGAAAGACAAATACTTGCTACTCATGGAAAAAGCCTGTCAAGCACCAAGTGGAAGAATTGCTCAAAACTGTAGGGGAGTCTGCTGTATTAGATCAGTCAAAAAACATGTGGCAAAAACTGTAAAGTTCTTTCAGTCTTTAAGGTGTCATTGGGAGCTCTTGAAAGAAGGACCAAACCACATCTGTGCTGGAGGTCAAGGCTACGTTTGCAGATCTGAGTACACGAGGACAGTGGAATCCCTGCTTCTTGCATGGCACTACACTTCTCCCCTGTTGTTTGGCTCCCTGACGTCACACTTGACTTTAAGTAACTGGAGTCAGGTGGGAGACTGCAAACAGTGTCAGTACAAGGAATTAAGTTCAGATGTTGTCAAGGAGCATCAGTATTGATCATGGACCTGAACATGGAAAGATAAATACTAATGAGTACGTAAGACCATCTATTTATTTACTCCCAGCCATTGAATGGGATGTAGTCAATGCTGCTGCATAGAAAATACCAGAAAATCTTACAGACTTAACCAAGCTACACTCTTTTCTCTATTCAATTTGTAAAGCATCCTGCACCAAAGAAATTATTTTATGGCCATGTAGTGAGTCAAATGAGAAACTGATCTGTTGTAAGCTTACCCCATCCCTTATACCCCAAGAGTAATTAATTTTCAGCATCCATCTCCAGCTTTTCCTCAAGCTGTACAGTTTTTCTTGTTGGCACAAAACTAGGGTGGAGTGGTGTGAAAGAGCACCTATTAAATGAATATATAGGAAGAAGTACAGTTTGGAGAGTATCCTTTCAACACCTCCTGATACTTAGATAAGTTAAAGTGATTGGGAATTCACAACTTCAGACTCCCCACGTACCATACAGGTACTGTGTTGTTTATAGGAACCCTGTCAAGAAGTGTTATCGTATTTACTGGTATGTGTCCAGCAACACAGGACGTATGGATGTCCCCTACCTCCAAAAGCTTGCAGTGTTTTCAAACTTTGGGGAAAACCTTTAGTAAGGAACAGAGGAGTCCAAATATACCAAGGCAACAGTAAATGTTGATTTTTTTTTGTTCAGTTTAAAAAGGAAAAAGACAAAGTTCTTTCACAAAATTCTAGGGTTGAGTTATCATTTTACTGAATAGCTAGCTTTCAGGAATTAAAAATACCTAATGATTTCACTTAGTAATTTGGTTTGCATTTTGATAATGTGCTTAATAAAGTTGGCTTTAAAAGCAGAAGAAAAATAAAACATCTGTAAAAAGTGAGGGTTTTCTGTGAAAGATTTTGTCATATAAAAAATTCTATTACTTATAGAATTTAACCAATCAATAAATAAAAGTAAACAGTAAATAATAATATGATAACAAATTTAACTGAAATAGAGAGTTAGTGAACAATAATAAAAATGTATTTTATCAAGAATGTAGAAGAAAACTCTTAAATTATATTTCTGATGAACTGAGAAATAGTGATATTGAATTCTGTCTGCAAATGTTTCCCTTGGAGATCCCTTATGAGTTATACTTTCAGAATCAGAACTCCTGCAGCTGAACTTCTGACAAAATCGTAATTGTATTTAGGATTGCCACAACCGCACTTTGTGTTGAGCAGCTTTGCTCAGGAAAATACTGAGACAGAAGCAATGTTTAGACTCTGATTACTACTCAGTACTTAGGTACTGAGCTTTGAGACATGAAAAAAAACCCAACCAACCAAACAAGCATATAGCTATTCAGATTGCTGTCCCTCTAATCCATCATCCTGTTTCCAATGGTGGTAAACACCAGAGTCTTCTGAAAGATATGTAAGAAGTTCTTACACTACCAAAGACAGAATAACCAATCATTGCGAAAGTTTCACATTAACTGTTCTCAGTAGTTGCCTCTTGCTCTGAAACTAAATGTGTAATTGCATTTAGAAAGCTTGTTTGTTTGTTTTAAACTTAGTGCAACAATATCTGCTGCTACTTTGGATAGTCTCATGGAATGTTAGAGATGTCCCTGCCTCCCAGGGTGGAGTCTGGGTATTGAAAATATGATTATTTCCTAAGCAAAGTAATGAAGTGCTGGCACAAATAATTAAATAGCTGCAGAACTGTCAGCTTTGTGGCATTCATGATCAGCTTGAATAACTATTTTAATAACCTCTCTTCAGCTATTTAGCTACAGACATGGAGTAAGAGTAACATTAATGGTGTTAGCCTTTTTTCTTAACATCAAGAAACAAGCACAGGGAAAGGTTATGATCAGCATTATGTTATACTATTTTATATCAATTAGAATTTAAGGATCTCATCTGTGTTTCTGTCTTACTAATACCATGCGTTACTTCTGGGCTTATAAAGTGTGGGTTTTTTTAACTTATAAAAATCTATGTAATGGATCTATTGTCAGAAGGCTGATACAACTTTTGAGAATAAGAGAGATTATAAAAGAATCACCACAGAGAAAAAAAAGTCAGAGGAAGAAGAGGAAAGGGATGGAAAAATCATGAAAGTATCGTAGGATAGAACTAAGCAATGAGTTATTGGATTTCTGTTTTCTAGAAGCCTTTGGCCTTTGCTGTTCACCAGGTACCTTGAGGAAATATTGGTCTGAATTGTTGCTAATCTACCTTCATTTTACTGTTAGCATTGATGTCTCCCTTAAGAGATACTAGAGGAAGAAGAGGTATGGCTGATATTAGTGTTTATGAACATAAAATTACCTTTCCATGATCAGACCCAGCTTACCTCACCAAGTTTGTATGCTGTCCATAAGAAGTGCATTTGCCCCGTTGCCTGACTGAAATATGGATTTTATATCCAAATAAATTACAGCAATAGCTATTCATAAAAATGAAGTATATTTTTATTATTGATCTGTTTCTTGGAGGGATGGCAAAAACAGTGCTGCATGCTATTTGTTTCTGCTGTTTGCTATGTGATGTACAATGTCATTTCTGCTTCTTTATTTCATTTGTTTTAAACTCACAGAGCTTTAAATCATGTGAACTTTAAATATTTCATTTTAAAGTAACATATAGAGGACTGCAAAACCAAAGAACTCTACCATTCTTTTTTTCTCTAACATGACAAATTGTTTTTATCTCATTTTATGTAGAAAACATTATTGTCAAGAGAAAGACTAGACTAGGTAGGCACTCCTGCAAAATATTCAGCAATTCACCATAATTATGGTGCGGAGTTCCCAAACAGTGCAATAAGGCTATGGTGAAATATAAAGGTTGAGTAGGAGTTTCTAGTTGTCAGAAATACAAAAGATGTATTATAAGGATCTAAGTTTTTTCCAGTATAGATTTGATGTCTTAAAATTCTGACAATTCAGAACCCCTTGATCTCAAAAATGCTTAACCAGTTAAATCAGTTGATAAATGAGCACCTATGAATCTAACAATTTCTTTTGATAAACAGATGAATTATCTATGCTTTAAGATGGGCCAACCAGATCAGACCTCACAAAATATATGCATATTCTAACTCATTTAATGCAGCAGCACAGGGATATTATATATTTTGGATAGGGGAGGCCAGGAGTTCCTTCTCTGCTTGTGCACAAACACTGAAAGGAACGTTTCCCTTTCCAAGTGATTGTTCTTACTATTGGCCTAGAATATTTATGATGCTTTCTATACCTGATGTAACTCAAGCTCTCTTGTGTAGCTCTTGGACTATGGCATTAACAGAGAAATCTGTTTACAGAATCAAGAGCTTAGTTCCTGCTATTACTGCCAAGCACGGTCAGCTTTTATTATCTCAGTAGCAAAATATAGCACTTGCTACTTGGATGAACCTCTCTGTACTTGGAAAGTCTGATTGCTGATCCAGTTTTGCTGTAACAATATACTTGCACTCTAAAAGACCTTAAAATATGATACAGTTTAATCGGAGATACTGATTCAACGTGCACAGAAACTAATGAGTGCTTTAGCACTGATTTTGTTGATCATAGGAACAGGCCTTTTGAGTTAGGACTGATGGGTATGAAACAACGTTTACTTGTCATTGCTTGGACATGTTGCTGATTTAACAGATCTCCAGGGAAAGCAGCACAGTGAGCAATCGGCAGAGTTTCATATGAAACCTGGATTACAGAAAACAGTGCTGTTTTCCTTTGATTATTGAATTTGCAGCTCCACTATGTGTGTTTATTTATGTCTGTGTAGCAAATCAACTGTTGATAAAATAACCACTAAAGCTAGAGAAATGAGAATAAAGCAAATTCCTCACAGAAAAAGTACATAAGATGCTTAGAAAACACTGTGGGCTAAGAATAAAGTTTCAGATGAGAGATATGTATTTATCATATCAAAAAAACAGATGGAACAAGAGAATGCATGCAAAATCCCTTATGAAATTCATCTATTTGCTGCAATATATTTCCTAGTGCCATATACCACCAAAATAAACAGTTTTCCTACAAGATAACTTGGAAATTAGGGTGAACAGCAAGACATTAAAACCTGCAGATGAGAAAAGAAATTACTCATGGTAATTAAATCCAAAGAAGACAAAGAAGAAATCTGGAAGTATCTTCTCCAATATCTGTTTCTCAATATTAAATGAAGTTTGATGGTGACAAGCATAAGTTACGTAAGGTGAAAAAGGAGGGACAGTGGCAGAGGACCTCATGACGTTAACTGTATTCATTTAAGAGAGATACCTGGGCACCACTAGAGGCAGTTCACTGTTCAATGGATATTGGAACGTTAAATACATGACAAGCAGGACAGAAAATAATATGACATAATTATAATGCATTATGCAGATCAAGTGGTCCAGCCTCTTCTGAGCTACTACGCACACTCCTAGCCACCCTTTCAAAAAAAAGCCAGAGGGTTAGAAGGCACCTATCAAACGGCAATGAAAATTAATATGGTCATAGAAATCTTCTCATGAAAAGGAAGTGTAAACTTGACAGTAGTTACCTTTGCAAGCAGTTTAGCAATTGGGAACTTAATCAAAATGTTTGTGATTGGGAAATGGCGATGAACTTCCATAATACAATAGCAAAGAGATAACCAGTGAATTTCAAAAGTGGCAGGTTTGAGATTGATGAAAAGAAGGAACGTTTCACACAAGACACCAATAAATGGTAAATCTAATTGCCCTACACTGCAGTGAAGGAAAATACTTAGAGAGATTCAGGAAGGAGTTGCATTTCTGTATTGTTAGAAAAAACATTTAGCATAATTTTGCTTATCCCAAGCAAAAAAATACCACTGGAGTAGAATAATAACCTCGTGCTTGGTGCCATGAATCAGTCTTTTACTGATTTTACAGAGCAGTCCGAGACCAGCAGAGGGATTACTCCACACCTGCTTTCTCAGGGGGCTTCATGAAACGTGTAGTGCTGCGCAAGTGATGTAGTGTACTGGATTATATGCTTATTGGTTCAGATCCAGTTAGAGGGTGCTGAGGCTTCAAAAGAGAAGAAATAACAATGAAATCCTGAAGCCAAATGTTTCAGGGTGCTTTAATAAAGGCTGATTTAAGGCCATGGTGTTGAGATTCCTTAGCATAATATTTATTTATTGCCTCATCACTGCAGTGGGAAGGATTTGAATGATGTCAATGATTGCAGCCCATCACTTGCATTCATCTGATGTTTTGCTGTCCAGGTGCCAGAAAGCTCCTTCCTATGCATCCATTCCATCTGTGCGCTTCTTTTGAAACACCCAATTGTTTCTTTCTCAAAATTACCTGTAAATGAAATACTGCTACAGACTGTCTCCATTTTGAGAAGATCTTATTGCAAATATTTCAGATTAACAAAGAGGAAATGAAGCTAACTAAACATTTTTGGAGAGTCTTTCAAAACAGTACGTAGAACAGGAACTCACTGTCTTAACATACTCTGCTGCTTTTTGTCTTCCTGGCAGTAGTACTACTGATCAGATGTTAGTGCACTCGGTGAATTTTGCTGGTTGAAAAACTGAAGAATATATTGCATATGTCCCATGGTGATTCTTTACACATTTCCACCCTCCAAAAGTTAACATAGAGGTTTCAGATCCTGGTTTATAGCTTTTTTTCTCCTAAGCCTGATCTTATGGTACTCACTGGTATTGTATTTTAATGACCTACTGGGAATAGCAGACAACTCATACTAAAAAAAAAAAAAAAAAAGAACAAACGGTAAAATACATAACACGATGAATGGAGCTTGAACCTGTATCTTACCCCCAAAATTATTAAACTGCCTGTGTCATTGTATAGACTCCTAGTTGTTAGATACTTGCAGAATATTCCACAACCTTTTTATATTGAACATTTACTCATTTTGCCATTCATTTATTCATGTTTTGCCAGATTTATTTGATTATGCACTGAATATAGTGAAGATATCCTCTCAGGAGGAACCTACTAACACTGTATTATTTCCTAGTGACAGTGTTTTTTCTTGTTGTGATGAACTGCTGCTTTCTGAGAGAACAGAGAGACAACTATAAAAAAAGTATTTTGTTTTTCAAAACTCATTTTTATTCTTTGTTGTTAGTATTTTTTATTAAACTGTTATTGAAATAAAATTATTCTTTGAACTTTTGGGTTGAGCAAAAGACTGCTTTTTGATAAAGACAGGGAAGTCGTAACCACCATAACTAACATTAAATAAAATTATTACTTAAAAAATAATATATTTTCCATAAAAAGATGAAAGATGTTTGTGACACTGAATATCTCAGCAGAAACTGTGCTTCCTGTAGAAAAAATATTGTTTAAATGAAAATAATTTTCCTAGAAAGTATCTGGGTCCATACTTCTAAATTAATCAGAAAACACTTTTTTCTTCTGTACTTACAGTATTTTACACTACATATCTAGAAAGAGAGGAGAGTTTTAACCCTTGCAAACACTAGCAAATGGTGATAACAATCTGTTTATATTTGAGAAGGAATTAATGTGCTTAATAGAGTCACTAAAAATATGGCTACATTTAGAGATGCCTATGTCTTGTTTAAGCTCTGCTCCTTCCCTTTACCATTGGCAGAGGAGTTAAGCCTGTGTGGAAGTTCTCCAGTTTCATCATGACCCCCCACTAATTAATATACCCTGCAGAAGAGAATGGGAACCCAGACTGAAACCTGGCAGTGCAATGGTGTGTTACTACAACTAATGTCTAGAGCTGACTTGAGTCTGTTCAAGACAGAGAGGAATTGAAAAATTTCACAAGCACCTATTTAAACTTACCTTGTAAAACAGATAAGGGTAAGAAAATAAAAGATCATCAGGAAAACCCAACTGTCAGACTAACCCAGAGAATAGTCTTGTGAGGGCTTGGATCCACTGTCAAAGTATTGCACATCACTCGAGGCACCTTAACTGTCTGTGCATGTTTTCAGCTTGTAGCTAATGTGAGATAATTGGACTAAAGCTAAATTGAATTAGCTTGTGATAGTCTGACTAATAGGACACACATGGACAGTCATTGTGGCTCACCTAGCCTAGTAACTGGTTAAGCTGAGATAATTTGTTCATCTTTGTGAGCCTTGGGAAGAATGTCAACCTTGGTGACCCTTCAAACTAGACAAGGCTTAAATGTATTCTATGACCAATCCTGCACTTTCAGAGTAATGGACTGGATGATTCAATTTGACTTTTTCATTTCTTGACTGTTATGATTTTCTGAGAACGGCTTCCCTCTAGCCACCTTCCTAAATCAGCGTGAGAGTATAGTCCTAGGCAATATCTCAGAAGGATTTTACAGCCTACGCTCAAGCAACTTGAGCAAGTGCCTTTTCTGTCATAATAGCCAAATACTGTGGTGTCCAAAGACTTTTATGCCTCATTGGCAGATCTGATATACAGAGGGGACTCAAAATTAAAGAGAAAGATTGGAAGCCTGAGGCTTAGCAATACAGCTTACATCTGTGATGGGTCTGGGTTGAACCACTTATTGTGAGCAGAAGTGCTGAAATCCATACTTATTTAGGACAAGTATCCCTTTTTAAGAAAATAAAGTGCTTATTGCTGGAAAAAACTCAGAAGCCTGCCACAGGTCCCATAGCTTTTGGATTTACTTATGTGCAGCAGTCTGCACACGGGCAGTCTTTCAGCAATAAGTTCTCTCAGAAGTTTCTCAGGGGCTGGCAGAGTGCATCACAGCCTATTACTGTCACCTGCTGGAATGCCAGAGCAGAAAGATTTCCTAAGTCAAAAGGTCAAATCACTTGTTATGGCAGGAAAATGTGTTGTACGGCCATGGCTTTTCAAAACTTCAACTTGAAAAATAGGTTAAAGCTTTTCTTCTTGCTATTCTGACTCTGTTTCTAGATATTATTTCTTCCAAAGATTGGATGTCATCATTTTGGTTACATTTTCCATGTAACTTACTTTATCCATGACTAGCTTGTCTTCCTTTCCTGGTACTGTTATTTCGTATTCCAAAAGATAACTTTGTAGGGTGCATCTGGAGATATATGCGCTTTTAAACATCCTGCTTAATAGGGTATTAAATTAGTTACAGGGTAAGAAGCCCAAAGAGTTTGCTTTGCTAATGAGGAGACAATATAAATGTTAAGCACCATGTACAAAACTGTTTTCTGTCGTCTTGTTTTTCTTATTATGGCTAGTAATCTCTTTAGAGTTGTAGACTCAAAATTTTTCTACCAGTAATACAGTCATTAAAAGAGAGTAAGGAACATCAAAGGGAAAGAGGCACTGCTACTTCAGTAATGCGGGAAAAATGCTGGTGAAAAACAAAAGCAAATCTCTGTTTTGAAACATTGCCAGCTGACAGGGCAAAACTATGGAGTATGAATTCAATCTGATTTATAGGATAGGAACTGTTTTACCTAAAGTTATCAGACTAACAGGATGGTATCTGGTCCTCCTTGAAACAAGAGAGGAAGGCATCTCCAAAAACGATCCCAACTGGCTTAGACATCTACCTTAGCATTGGATAAATCTCCCCCTGGAGGTGTTTTTCTCTCTTAAATGAAAAGCAGGGAGCCTAGGTCTCCTTTTGACTAGACACTTAAGATTTGGAAAGCTAGAACTGCAGCAAAGTCCAACTGAAAGATTTAATACTTTTCTGCCTTCTCATCTGTCAATTTTTGGATCTTAAATGGCTTGGATTGGTGTCCCCAGCTCCCAGTTTCCCTGGGAATGTTACTGTATTAACAGACTAGCTTAGATCCTGCAAGATTATTTCTATTTTCCACTGAGTCCCTTCTTACATAATATATTATCATACTGGGAGCATGTGTGGAAATTATCATCCTGTGCTTTTTGCCTGAGAGCACTGCAAGGGAATTTATGCCATTGCTCAAAGTTCTACTGAAAAAAAATTCTTTTTATATTGCAGACAACTTATCAAGAGGAAACCCCCGAGTAAGACTTTTATAGCCCTCTACTGGAGACTTGCCACTAATCAGCTCTAGCATTACAGTCCTATGCCAGCCCCATTCTGATCTTTTTTTTTTTTTCTTTTCTAATTTTATCTATATCAAAGAAAAGAAAAAACCTGTGATGGATTGCAGTGGAGAAATAAAGGTTTCACTTTAATTATTCATAATGTAATTTCACAGAAATTATATCATGTGTTTGCTCCATTTTTTACTGCTTTTAACATGATGAAAATGGAGACAGGGATATTCTAGGTGCATGTGCTGGTGGTGTCTCTGAGGACAGGAGAGGACTGAGAAGGGTTAGCTGAATCTGTATTCCTGGAAACGATTGTTTCGTTACTTGAATGAGTTACATTAAGCTGAGCTGAAGTGATTCTCCATCTGTTTCTGTCCATTTATTGAACTGGTTCCATTGGACAGTTAAATAAATAAGAGCTCTCTGTAGTCAGTGCAGGAAACTCAAGGAAGTCGGAGTCTGAAAGTGCTGAGGAAGCTGCAGCCTCTCCTGCTTCAGTCAGACAAAGGCAGATTTGATAGGCAAAGCACAAGGTTTATAGTCTCGATATGTAAGCTCTACTTTCAGCAGTACCTCAGATGTTATGCGGCTTCAGGCACCATGTAACTGCTCTGGGCCTTCTAACTACAGGTCTAAACAGGAATTGTAAAGATGATGATTGGTTTCCATCTCACAGTATTTATCTGATTTAGTTAAGATTTTTCCCTTTGGCTCATTTGGTGGTTTCAAAAGTCTTCAGATCAAGAGGTCCTTCTCAACTTTCCAAAATTTGCATGTGTCACGTTATCTCAGTAAAATAAACCAGACATTTTCGTATCAACACTGTCCAAACAAATATGTGAGTACATTGTAGAGCTGCACATCTCAACAGGAATGACAAAGCTGTGTTACAGAGCTGCTGTGACTGCCAGAGGCTCTAAACGGTCAAGTAGAGAACTGGATGTATATTATTGACCCACGCCTTTTCAGATGATGAAATAAGTTGTGTGGTCAGCATCTATATTTTTCATACTGGCTCTTTTACATTGACAGCAACAGAGAAAGCCAGGGTTATTTCATCTATCTCTGAGCTGCTAAGATGTACTCCACCATCAGCACAGAAATATATTGGTGTAGTACTGTGTCTGGACCAATATGAGCCGCATGTTTTTGCCACTATTTGACTACTGTTCTGGAACGGGTTTGTAGCAGAGGCACACCTGTCATGGTCCTGTCTACTTCCATTCTTACAGGATAAGTCCTTACCCAGTTCGAGTGCTTCACTAGAAACATTGCTGGGCAGATCTTATTTTCTTTGCAGTGTCAATTCCTTCCTTTAAAGTCCCAGTCAACATCCTCAAAAGTGTGCTAGCGCATGTCTTAAGGTGGAGAAACTCAGAAGATAAAAATATTCTGGCTCTTCCAAAGGATTGACTGCATGAAAAAAGACAAACAATGAGTATACAGAGCTAGTAAGTACAAGTCTAATGGCAGATTCTCAGCTGGATTCAATATTGGCATAGTTAAGGGGACAAAAACTAAGTTGAATAGACCCAGGCTGTGCAAGAGTAGGACGACAGATGGAGTGCCATTGCAGTTAGTGCCAAGCCTAATCTCGTTCACATTTTGTATTGACGAGGTGACCAAGAGGAAGGAACATTAAAAAAGGTGTACAAAAGAAAAAGCGACACCAGACTAGGAGCATTGATCAATACTAACAAGGCAAGAAACTGGATCAAAGTGGACCTTGAAAAATTGCACCAGTTTTTTCTAAATGACTGCTGAAGTCTTTTGTGGGAATAGAAAAGGACATATAAACCCTGGAGAGCTAGGAAACCTAGTTAGTGTTAGGACTTTTAAAGTGCAGACTGAAAGCTTCCAAATACCAG
The DNA here is from genome assembly GCF_034619465.1 of Leptosomus discolor. Lineage (NCBI taxonomy): Eukaryota > Metazoa > Chordata > Aves > Leptosomiformes > Leptosomidae > Leptosomus > Leptosomus discolor. Next base: position 78,287,672 of record NC_141394.1, on the reverse strand, counting down.
TCGTATAAATGATGTCAATGAAACATATCTGTGCGATGATGCATCACAGCTTAAAAATCATTGTAATGAATGGATGTCAGCAGAGAGGAAAACAAGTGAGAGGATGAAATATGTAGAGAAACAGCACAAACTGAGGATATCAGGTGAGAGAAATGTTGAATGGGAAACCAGGATCTGTAAGCTTTGGTATTGATTCCCTGGTGGACTTTGGATTTCTCCTTTCTTGAACCACAGTACTTAATCATTTGTCTTGCCTTAATTAGTCCTTTCAAAGAGCTTTATAGATAGAAAAAGCCGAACAAAACTCCCAGTATAGCTAGTAACAGGTAGAAATTAAAAATGGCTGAGCAATACAAACTGAAGTGAAATAAACACAAAATCAGTCTGAGAAGTTGGCATGGAAATTTTCAGTGCACATAGTTTCAATTTGGGCCTATAATTGCAGCCAGTGTTAGTTTTGGTGATTTTCCTGTTGTTTGCTCCTGCTTTCAAAAGAAAAACAAAAAACAGGTAAGGACCACCTGCATATTTTATATTCAGCTAAGGCTGTCTGGAGGATAATTTCATATTGCAACAGCTTTCCAGACATAGATGTTTATATTCAATCTGCACTGGAATAAAACCTAATGTTCTGCTTCATTTTTGCAAAATTAATTTGGTCTTGAACATTTGGTTTTCGATCAGAACGGTTAAGTTCAAATCTGTGAGTAAAGGGTGAAATGTATATCATAACAGAAATATTTTTTGTGGGGCAATGTTGAAACAACAGTCTTGAAAGAGATTTCTTGGGACGCCCACATTTTGTGCTATCACAGTCAATGGGTTGCATAACATCATTCAGAGCAGCACAAAGCTCTATCTTCAAAGCAAGCTATTCCAGACTGTGAATTTTGTAATCATTGCGCTAATATTTTGAAAGATCCTTCTAATTTCCAACCTGTCCTATTTACTAGCTAATTTAATCTATTTATGTTTTTCTCTTTATTTACCTTTAGATTTCCTGCCCTTATATTTTCTCATCGAGGGTAGTACCTCTTTCTCTTTGCTTTGTCAGCCAGGATCTTATTTATAGTCTCATCTTGTAAAATAAAATGTCCAGATTTACAAGAAGTCACAAAAATTACTTACAAATGAAGCATTTGGATTCAGGGGGTGAATTTGGAGGTCCCAAAACTCATGGTTTTCAGGGTTCAGCGTTTTTTGTCTTTGTCCATAACTAAAATACTAAGAAACATCTTTCCTTCCTCTCCTACACCAGGAAAATCTGAGCTATTCATGTAGCTATAGGACTGGAGGACCCAGGTTGCACATAAAAAGGACAAATAACAGAAATGTCAGATACCACACTGACAGCCTGACGTAAAGACAGCTGCAGTCAATGAAGACTCCCTTGATTTGCACTGGCTTTGAATCTAACACATGCATGCCATTGTGTTTAAAGTTACCATTCATGCAGTTATATATTTCCTTAGACACTTGACTGCGTAAAGGCAGAGCAAAATAAATCCATTTGTTGCCTATGGCTGGATCAAAAATGCCATATCCCACGACACAAAGCAGTGAGCCAACAGGAACAGAAGCTCATAGAGCTGCTTAAAAGACTGTGTGGGATATTTTAATGGACCTGAGCTTTTGCCAATACCAATGTGTCTCTGCACTGCTCTCTAGTTGTATGCTCCATATCTAGTCAATATTCCCTTTTTTAAAATTTTTATCACTTCTTCCCTTCTCTCACTCTTTGGACTCACTTTGCTTCTAGATGTGGGAGTTTTATATGCAAGCGTCTGCACTTTACCCCTTGGATGTCTGGCAAACTCCAGTTTTGCCTTGTGATGGAGACAAAACTCTGTGTGTATTAAGCAGAGGTGAGAAGTAAATAACTGCTTAGCAATGTTGTGACATCTTTCCAGAGATTATATCTATTTAGGGAAATGGGAGGGTGCTTTCTTACCCAAAGAAGACATGCTCATCTCGAAATATAATAATAACAATATAATAACCCCCTATGATATGCCCCTTTATAAACCTCAAGTAAAATGCTGTTCAGTTTTTACTGATATACTAGTTAAAAAATGCTTGTTCTGTTGCAGCATCCTTTTGTTTATCGTTGTTCTCTCCCCAATAATTTTTGTATGTGCCTGTGAATTTTGACAATCTTTGAGATGAAATTTCTGAGATGTCAGAAAGGCATTACATTTGCATATATGTTGGTACATAGACAAGTAGAGGGCAGAAAATAAAGTGAGAAGAAAACCTTCAGCATAAATTCTACATTATTATTAAGCACAAGAAAACCTGAGAAAAGTTAGAATTAAAAAAAAAGGAAAGAGAAAAAAAAAAGTGTACTTTATGAAACAGGAGATAATCTAACTTTGATATGTGAAAAAAGTAGAAAATCAGACTTCCTGAATTTTTTCACACATGGTACTTTTGGTTTGTCCTCATTTTAACTTCCCTTTTTTGGTTGAAGTTAAACTGGCCAAGGAAACTGAGCACACATAGGAAAAGATCTATGGCAAGACATAGCCACTCAAGTCTGATCTAGTAACTAGAATGTAATTAGTCATTACTGGAGAAGCCTGTATCTGAAAATACCCTGTAATAAAGCTAGAATTAGTCTGGGACTGTCTCTTGTGTTAAATGACAAAAGTTAAAACAAAGGGAACTTACTAAACATCTCAAAATGCATTGCTGTACAAGCAAAAGTTATTGTGCATTCATTATTCATCTTCTCACTCTTCATTATTTTAACTTCTCTACATCAGCTTCATTTAGGCACTACTAATAAAGGATGACAGATAAAGAATACATCAAATAAATGGCGATTTCAGTTGAGAGTTAATGAAGTACTTAACATGTTACCTAAAGCTGTGAAACTTGCTCACATTTCCGATCTTTCGTTCAATATTCTGTTATGCCATAGCAATCTCTGATTTACAGATTACATTTGTCCTGTGTACAACCTACAGGAGGGAAAATATCAATTGTCAACTTCATATTAATGAAGTAATTAATTTATCTTGACAACATTTGTCCACCAGAAAAATCCAAACAAATTATAATAATATGAAAATAACTTTTTGTGCATTTGGAAGCTAAACTTCATACCTTTGCTTCAATAATAGGTATTTTTCTGCATTAAAGATCAAATCCCATTTGTTCTCTAGTGATCTCACTGGGAGTCAACAAGATTAAGAGTCAGTAAGAGAGAGAGACTTAAGCCTCAGTTCTCTGGATCTTGTGTGCAGTTTCATATTCCAGGCTGGAAGAGTCTCTAAGGTTTTACTTCTGGGAAGGCTCATCCACAGCAATGATTAACACAACTGGTAGCAGCTGCAGTCTTACGTTTGTGGGATGTCAAGTCAACCAGGAACTGTGCAGACTGCCCTCTATGCTTTTCTATTGAGATCAGAGGCATAGGGCAGCCAGGATAAAAACTTACCCTGGCAAACTTTCTGGGAAAGAAGGTATAAATTGGCTGATATGGAAAGCTGTTAAGGACAGTGTCTCTACACTCAGCATGTGGATGTTAACATAAGCCAAAATCCACAGAAATCATCTACTGCTCGAAATGTTGCTAAATACTAGCTGTCTTTAAATGATTGATCTGATGAAAAGTAACCTGATGCCTACCTAATAAGTTACTTTCACGTGAGTTTCTTGCAAAGATACAGAGCAATGCAAAGTGGATATGCAAATATGAAGTCACAATGTTGTAATCAGATACTTAGGATGGAAAAGTGCTTCAAATTCAATTTGAAGAGACCACCACAGTATTTCTCTATTGTAACTGAATCACGTTGAGAGCCAGGTTCTTAATGAGCAAGCCAAATGGAATTTGCCCAGATACAGTTTTCTCCCACATTTGCCTGCTGAATTCATCAAAATTTCCATGCAGCTCTTGCCAAAGGTGCGTATCGCCCTCATGAATACAACCACCACACTCTTATTGTGGTGGAGTTAATCCTTGAATTCCTTTCCACGCTATATTTTCTAGAATTCTTATCTGGCACTGAACACAAGAGTGACCTCCCAATTACTTCATCTCTGTATTTCCTCTGCTGGTGAGTTTTGTTTAGATCAATTGTTGCTATGAGTCTTATTGCAAAAGTATCCCCTGGCTTTCTATGGCCAGTTCCTTGCCGTTATTCTTTATTTTTTGGTCACGCTAAAACATTTGAAATTTCATCTTAATTGATGCTTTCCATATTACCTCAATCTAACTGTTTGGGTAAAGTCTTGTTCTAAAAGTACTAAGAAAAAAAAGTGACAATTCCAGTCCCTTTCAAAGAATAGGGATATTTATGGTGAGAGTTACCATCTTTTATTAAACCAGCTGGTATAAACAGAAGAAGCAGATGAGATCGGAGACACATAGGTCCTTCCTCATTTCTGCAGTTTCTCTTCTATGCAGTGCTGAAAAATTCTCAGAAGGTTTCTAAACATTTTATAGTAATTAATGAATAAGTAATAAGTTAGTTTATGAATCATATTGCTGTGCAGTACTGTTGGCTTACATTACTGTATCAAAATTTGGTCTGAATTTTAAAAAATAAGTATATTGCATGTTTTGTACAATGAATATATGTGAGGGTCAAATGGGACCCAAGTGTGTCATTATTAATAGGAAGTAGAAATGGTACTGAAAACTATGTGATTTGTTAACGTAATCTAGAAAGAGAATGGCACGATTTTGACAGGACCAGAAAAGAACATCTCAATGGGAAAAAACTGCAACTTTACTGAGTAGTGAGAGTCCTGTTATAGAGGAATATTTACCTATGCTATGTCATGAAGACAAATTTTACAAAATACACATATTTATACACTTTTTACAGTCTTATAGTGCCTGGTATAATGTTTATAAATAGCAGTTACTTTTTAACAATAGATGAAGCTACAATTCTGACCATTTGAAGGAGAACTAATCTCACCAAAATTCGAGAAATATAATGTAGGTTGTATTGATGTAACGTTGTGAAAAGACTAGAGTAAGAATTGGAGTTAATTCATTTCAGTTTTAACAAAAACAGCGCTGAAAACTAAGGACTATTGTTTCCAAAGCACTGGATAGTATGGTATCTAAGAGACTGTGTCTTCCCTAAAACAGCACACTGTGTTATACAGCTCTGTAAATTTTCCTAGGTCATTAACCAAATCTAAATTAAAGGACAAAGCAAACACTGTAGAGCATTTCTTCCCTGCTGCTGATTTAATGCCCTTTCATCCCAAAATCTCCTCATCGAGACCAGGGGAGAAAGCTAGCTGTCACTGAGCAATGGTATGGGTAACATCCTGACTCTCTGAAACCGATGGGACTTTTTTTCATGTAATTCACCTCGTGGGCTCAGCATGCTTTCCCTCTCCTCTTTGCTGAGTTATTAAAAGATAAAGAAGAGCAGCTGCTGCAGTAGACATAAAAATTGACAAACTTAACAATAGGTGATGCCACCTGTGCCTGCCTAATTTAATCACAGCCCAAACAATCTGCCGTCCATTTACAGTGGAGATAACGTTCAAGAGCATCTGAAAGTGAGTCAGAGTAGGGGGGCAAGGAAGCAGCATGGGAGCAGTTTGCTCAAACACCCTCTCGGCTACAAAGAAAGTTCATAGAATATGGTTAGTGGACATGAAAAACTCTTCCCCTGCTTTTATGTAGTAAGGGGAAAAAATCTGGTAAGCAGCTAACGAACACCGTATCGAGCACTTACATGCCAGATGGATTCAGCTGTACAGTATTATATCAGCTACTGCTGATCCATCTGTAGTGAATGCTCCTTGCCAGTTGCTTGGCTTAGTGAGTGTTTGGGAGGACATGCCAAGGGACGAAGTAGTCTGTTTGTTGTACAGGCATAAGTGTCTCTTCTGCTGATCTCTCATTGCCTCGCCTACAATAGTCTCCACTTCTTTTATATAATTATGTTAGTATAACTCTGGATGTCACCACAGTTAATCATTGTGATTCTGTACGAAGACTGTGCTTCCAAAATTCCAAATACCCACTTCACATGCCCTTAAGTTTACAATTTTACGAGCTTTATCATTAAATATTCAGTTTAGCTCTGATAAAAATCTGCGTGGCCAGAAGAGAAAACTGAGAAAATCTGAGTCTCTTAAAGTAGTTAACTTCTTATGGTAGAAAGGCAGCTGGACTGTGAGTCACTCTTAAGTTCTAAGATGAGTTGGTGTGACTTGCTGCTATGAATGGTGGGTCTTATTCTTAGGTAAAGCTCTCTGCCATCTCCAAACCAAGACAGTTCACAGATAAGAAACCGACCTCAGTGAGCAGGCGTATGTGTGTCCATCTTCTGAAAATGTTACGTCAGTGTGGAGTGTGTTGATAAATGTTTTAGCGGTCATTAAAAAAGTCTCACACACAACAGCAAATTCAACTTTTTGTGATAACCCCATTTATCTAATATAGACCCTGCTGCATCCTCATTAGTAATACAACATCAACACTTACTCGTGTCTTTATCACACAAATGGAAGAACAAGGGCTATATACCAATTTTCACACTATCCAGCTCTATCCAGGACTTGTCCCTTCGATACTACTGAAGCCAGCAGATCTTCTTGACAAAAACAAAACAGGCTTTAAAACATCAACAACAGCTCTGTTTTTTTAATTCTTCTTTTCCTCCCCATTTATCTCAAATATACCTACTTTTTTTCTGAACTTTTCCCTCATATTCTGTCCTTTTTTTCTCCATGTCATTATACTAACCCCCTCCCACTAGTAAGGGAGGACTTGCCCTGAGCTTTCACCCTTAAAGTCTAAAGGAAATCAAAATTATGTTATTCATATTTGTGTTACTCAGGTAAATTTGGCATTTAAAGGTGCAAAATTATAATTCAAATTCTGAAAGCAATTAAATTCTGCAAGATTTCATAAGGAAAATATGCTAACCTATAGTCTTCCTGAATAACAGCAGTATACTATATAATAGGTAATTAAATGTGAGCAGAGAATATATTCCCTGCAACAGTCTAGGCTAAGAACATCCAACCCCTTTAGACAACATTTAAAGAACGACCAAAGCACACACAATCTTGCTGAAATCTGAAAGGCTTCAAGAAACTACTCAATATGGTGTGAGCTGTAGGATGTTGGCTGAAAGGTATGTGAAGGGAGCTCTAAGATGCTGGGAGTTTTTAGGATACATATGCTTCAGAGTAGCTCCTTTAACTATTACAAACTTTATTAATTCCTTTTATTGTTCTACATTAAAGTATTATTTGTTAACCTTACAAAAAATACATATTTATTTTATTTTGTTCTTTTGATAGACAAAAATGAGACACAGATTGGAGTCTGCTAATGACTAAGACATCCAAATTCAGCTGTCTACATGCACAGAAAGATTGTCTTCTAGTCAAGAGCAACGCAGCCAAGGCAGTCAACTGAATCTGGAGAATGACTCGTCACCCTAATTAGACACAACAGTCTTCAGTTGCCTAAAGATGTAGTTCTACTGCCATTTGAGGTGCCCTGGATTATCTGAGAAACCACACAGGACTTAGCAAACACAACAAGGGATCTACGGGATCAGCAACAGGAGACCAAGAGGTTATCTATCTTGACACACAAAACACTTTGACATCAACGTAACAGCCTTTCAACAACAAATACAGGGTTTTTTTTAAAAAAAAAATCTTAAAACAAGCTTATGGAGCCAGGGAACGAACTGTGTTTCTGGCTTCCTGTTGCCTATTTGAAACTACTAATTCAGTTAAATAAGTTTGTCAATTTTAGATTATTTTCTAAGTACTTTAAGTTTTTTTTTTCTCAGAGATAGAGGTCTTTTAGCATTATTTGTGAAATGTCAATTCTGGATGAGAGGGAATTTTGTGACTTTCAGCAGCTATTAGAACTTTCTCTTGAAAAATTAAACCATATTCAAGCAAAAGTGAATAGGAAGAAAGAGAAATGAAGTAGACAGCTCTGAAATAGCTACTTTTTTGGAACAGTATTGTTTAATACCTTTTCAGACCTTAGGACATCAGTACTGTCAATATGTGGCTGTTTTCGGGCTTTGCTTGCTGTTCAGTTCTGGATAACTAATTATTATTTGTGGATAGATGTGGTCAGAATACCCATTCATTTTTTTAATAATGGAAAAATATTTTGTCAAACAACTCAATATTACAACAAATTTTAGAATGAAATGTGGGCAACTAAAACATTAGATGTTACAAAAATTAATTCTTAATTAATTAATGTTACTAAAATATTAATCTTTACTAGGTAAAAGAAATTATTATATTTTACATACAAATTATTTAACTGAAAATCTCTTACTAAAAATATTTGAGGAAAAATATCTCAGCCAAGTCTTTTTTTACTTGTCTTACAAAATATCTTCCTATTTAAACAAAGGTTGAAGGCTTTTGTTGGGAGTTTTTTGGATGTAGGTGGTTTTCATTCCCCCCCCCCCCGTGAACAATGTCTTAACATATAGAAAAATAAAGGGAATTTGTTTCTCCCAGAAAACGTAGTTAATCTGGAACATATTCTGTTATCATTTTTTTTACATAACGGTCAAAAAAACACTCTTATCTACTCTATCCTACTTTTATTTGGTGTGGAACTTGTCTAAAATTGATCCCACAGAGTTATTGGGAGTTTTGTCATTTCTTCATTGTGACCAGAATTATGCAACTCTGACTAGATAGAAAAAATGTTGATTAATAACTAATAAACAGTTATTTTTAAGAGACTCAGTTTTAGTAAGTTTTGGTGTAAATAGTTAAGGAATACACTTTTTTCTCAAATGCATTTCTGGAAATGTTTGGTGTTTCAGTTTTTGTTTACACGGTTTTTGCATTTTTTTTTCGTGATTGCTTTTTCTTATAATTTAAACTCCATGTGCTGCATTGGATCAAAACTTAAATCAGGCTTTCAGCTCTGACATGTATGTCATGAGGTTATGATGTTACAGAGCGGTAAACAAAATAATTTTCAGAATACTCTATGATCAATATTAACTGTAGCTCTTCAGAGCTTACAGAATCTTATGAAACCAGTCACAGATTTTTTCACTGTTTTTAATGAAACTGTATCTGACCCAGACAGGAAAATTTATCAGTATGTTTTTGAATGATTTTTTGAAACTAGTCACATTTAAAAGCTAAAACTCATGAAGATTATTCTCAGTAAACTTAAAAAGGTAAGGCAAAATGTACATGACCTTGATTAATCTATAAATAGTATTCTACTTTTCTACACTATTTCAATATTTCCTATTAATGATCTGGTCATAAAGAGTTGTATAATTAGTAAAATTATTCTAAGATACAGGTTATGTTACAAAAGAATCGTTCGTCTTTGAAACTTCTCTTTCAGTATTTCAGTTACTCCTGCTGGCCCAGAAGTGTATTCCTAATGAATGAATAAACTAATTGAAGCAACTTCTTAATTAATTTCATACTGTCTTTCTTCAGGGGATACGACTGTAAATGGACAGAAAAAGAAAGAATCACTAAAGTTAGACTTCAAAGGCCATTTACATCCCCTTGTGTATTTTTATGCTAATATCTCTTTTGTTTCTTTTTTTCTTTTTCCACTGAAAGCTAAGAACCATAAACTAAAACTTCTAAAAATCTTAACAGGGAAATATGTCAAAACATCAAAAAACCTTGAAAAGTTTTCTGAAATTGAAAAAGCCTGTAACAAAAATTAAAGCTTCACTTTCTTTAAAACGGCACAGTACCATTTAGTGATATCAACAGACGTATGTACGGAAAGGATGGTTCATGTATGCTCTTTATATATATATATATGTGCCTGTATATGTCTATATTCTATAACATTGAATGGGACTGGGTCAATCAAATAAGTCTAGGAAATCTTAAGAGAACCAGTTCAGGAGAAAGGAAGGACTTACGCACAAGGTCAGATATTAAACGAGTTTTCTTACAGTTTTTAATTTGCACGTGATGATGATAGCCTGGAGCTTAGTGAGGCTTCTTGTACACTTTATTCTGTAAATATGCATTTGAGGGAAGGAAATCTAAAACAATCTATAAGTCAACAACCCATTCATTCACTATTGTTACAAGCAATAGGGAGGGGAAAGAAAAAGGAGTGGAATATTTGCCTTTTTGCACTGCGACTATTTTTCAGGCTACATTTTATTAAGTCTATTATATCTCAAGAAAAGTAAAAAGACCTGAAAATGGAAAAAAAAGAAAAATAACACTTACAGAATGCAAATTTTCAGACTTTTCCTGTATGCTTTTGTCAATTAGAAAAAAATTAAAATCATATTCTGTAGTCCTGTTCTGGCTTAAACTGAAATGTCTTTTTGGTTTTGACTATGAAATCAAATTAAAATACCACATCAGCACATTACCTGGATTTTTATTCTGTTTGATCATAAGCAGTTCTTGGATGTCAGGCCATTAACTTCAGGAGCTGATTTTTTGCCAAGCAATGATATTTTTGAAATTGCTATGGAACAAAAAACGGGAGACAAGTTTTGGGTTATAACCCCTGGTACGCTATTTGTCCTAACCTACTCGTCCACCCACTCAGAACAGTTGTCTCCATGAAGATTTTTTTCACAGAGCAACAGCTTTATGGTTCTTCTTCAAGTGCATATCAATTTAATATATGTATCTCATGTATCTGGAATTCATGTGTGTGGCATAGGGAGGAGAAAGGTATGTGTGGTCCAGGTTGTTCAAACCTCAGATGCTTGCTTTTTGTTCAGGATATAGTACCTCTGGCCTTAACTTCCAAGTCAGTCACAGATAGTAGTTACAGAGTAGAATCATAGAATTGTAGAATAGTTTGGGTTGGAAGGGACTTTTTGAGGGCATCTAGTCCAACCCCTCTACAGTAAGCAGGGACATCTTTAGCTACATCAGGTTCTCAGAGCCCTGTCCAACCCCACCTTGCATGTTTCCAGGGATGGGGCTTCTACCACTTCTTTGGGCAGTCTGTGCCGGTGTTTCACCACCCTCATTGTAACAAATTTCTTCCTTATACTTAGTTTAAATCTACTCTCCTCTACTTTAAAACCATCACCCCTTGTCCTATTGCAGCAGGTCCTGCTAGAAAGATTGCCTCTACCTTTCCTGCAGCCCCCTTTCAGCACTGGAAGGCCACTCTAAGGTCTCCCTGGAGCCTTCTCTTCTCCAGGCTGAACAACCTCGACTATCTCAGCCTGTCCTCACAGGGGAGGTGCTTCAGCCCCCGATCATCTTCATGACCCTCATCTGGACCCATTTGAGCAGGTCCATGTCTTTCTTCTGCTGAGAGTAGGAGCAAGGGAAAATCCTTAAATCCTTCCTAAGCATATTTATCATTAATTTAGCTTGGAAGACTACAGTACACATGATGACATGGGCTAAAAGGAGAGAGATTAGTTTTCATTTCATGTTGAAGACACACTGAAATTCGGATTAATTTTTTTCAATGTTCAAGTAATATACAATCTGTGCAGATACCCTGATTAAGTGTAGCAGTAAACTGGGACTGAAAAACCTTTTTTGCACAATCCAGCTGCTGGCATATTACACAGGGTAATTAGAAAAATAACAGAAAATTCACAATTATTTTCTTCTTCTCTCAGATGCTGTCTGGAAGCAGAGTTAATTGTTATTCTTTCTCCAGGGTAATTGTCAGGTCCTAATTCCATACTGTAGTTGCTACTCCCTGAGATAATGGAAACAAACAAGTACCAGAATACATAGAAATTTGTATTTGTCAAGTGTTCATAGGCATTTCACCTAGTGTCTGCTGGGGACAGAGAGATGGGGGAAGAGGCTGTTGTTAACCTAATTTTCTCTGCTGATGGATTGCAAGCATGTGTTTTAAAAATTGTTGTCAAGCATTCAGTACTCACACTTCTATTATATAGCTGCTAAGAGGCCTTTCAGCTCTTGTATGTATTTCACTAGCTACTGTCAGTTTATCCCATTAGCCTGGTCGAGGGTCTGCAGGATGCCAGATCAGAGAGTTCCCTGCAGTCCATTAAGTCCTTAAAATTCAAGAGTCTCTCCAAAAATCCTCATAGGTATGTTTGCTCATGTAGGAGAAAGCAACAATTTTTTTTTCTGAATGGTGTTCTGGTTTAATCCCACTTAACTTCAAGCTCATAAACTGATCATCTAACTGCTCTTGTCTTTCTTGGTAGGCAATGAAAGGAGAAAAACAATCCTTAGGAAAAAACTGTCTTGTTAACTGTAATATGTCTTTCTCTGTCTCTCCTTATAACTTTATGTAACCTTGCACTAGAAGTTTAAATTACAGAGTGGCTGGGACATCGAATTTTCCGGGATGAAGAATTTTTTAAATTTTTTTTTTTCTGTTCTTAATCTTTAAAGAACCCTAATTACCATTTCCATGGTCTACTAAAATACTTTTGCTTTGTGTAATCTTCACTACCTAATGTTCTAAGCTATACAAAAATGCACAGTACATATATGTATGCATAACCACACAAATTTCCAGTCAGCTCTAGTTATAATGACCATCATCTTTTAACCCAAAAAACAGTTTTAATAATTTGAGCATGGGGTGCTTTTCCTTGTTATTTTCAACTCAGATCATAATTTTTCCAATAGCTTCAGGTATTTTCCTAGCTGTGTCTCTTTGAAGATCTACTGAAAGCGATTTATGGGTTAGAAAAGAGTTTCCAAGCTCAGATTTATGATTTGCATTAGGTAGTAATCATTAAAATAATGATTCTGTGCAAATAATTTTCCAAAAAATTACTTTCTGTTTGTTTGTCCTGATTCTCCTCTGTAATACATATTCCTACTGTATTTCTCTCTTGAACTGTTTGTTGCTGTTTTTCAATGATAAATTCCTCAGATCTTTCAATAACCCTTAAAGATACTGTGTATTTCATTATTTCATGATCTATTTGGTTAAGTTTTTCGCAGACTTTATTTTTAGCAGTTTTTTGGGTTTCTTTCTTTTTTATTAATTTTTTACTCCCTTTTTACATCAGAAAATTCTCTGGTGAAAATACATTAGGAAATAAAAGGTTTCTATCAACAAACCTGTTCATTTTTTTTTTGCTTTTTCATTAATTTTCCAGCTGCAATTTGAAACACATGGTATATGTAAAGACTGATATTTTAACACTTACAAATGCATTCGCTTTGTAGATTAATTTTTTACTCGTTTAGAACACTTAATGACAGCTATGGTGATTGTACTTTGCAAACTTGTGGCACGCTTTTACTTGGAAATCTTGAAGTACTTTATGGACATGACTGAACATCCTTATTTTCTTTTCTAAAGCAGGAAAAGGAAATCTTCTACGATTTGACAGAAGACATATGGAGAGACCTTGCCTCTCTCCATAGACCCAAAGAGGAGTCTAGAAGGCTAGCACTGGCAAAATGCCTCATTTTTTGGACAGCTAATGTTGGGTGGGATAACTCCCACTCTGAATGATGGGAAACTGGTTACAATATGCCACTGGGTACTGAATCACAGACTCACACTTCATTAACTTCTTTTTCTTATTTATCTTTTCATTCTGTCAATCAATCTCTAACATTGCACAGTAAAATTTACAGCTGAGGAACTCAGAACTTCTTATTATTACTACTTTAGAGCCAAACTTGTCTTCGATCATCTCGTTCATTCAGAGAGACTGCAGATAATTCACCAGTTGCGAATGTTGTGCTTCCATCCTGGCTATCCTAAACTAAGCTAAAACTACAATTACTTTTTTTTTTTTTTTGGCAAAATTTTGATTATGTTACCTATCTGTGTAAAAACCCTACAAATGTACAAGGTCTGCTTACAGCTGTATTGTCATGCTCTGGATAGTGTAGGTGCCCTCTGGAGAGAACAACAAGGAAATAACTAGTGAAAGCTCATAAACCAGCTACAGTGATTTTACTCATCCTTGTACACGCCGTCCACAGTTTCTTCTGTTCAGAGCCTTTTTACTCATCCTGAATCCCTTCTCCATCCTGACATGAGGGAATGATGTCTTCTCCAGACAAATTCCATTCTTTTGATGCTTTCAGTGAACTTAGGTCCATTTCTCATTTTTTCCTTACGTTTAATTCTGCTTTTCTATTCCATACACAGTTATTCTGCAGTTTTATAGCTAATACTTAAAGCACAACGCCTGCTGGATCTCATGATGCATTCAATAATTGAGGTAATAGCATACACTAAAGGAAATTCAATCTAAAATTTGGCACAGTATTGTGACCACCTAGTACAGATTTTGTGGAGCTGATGGAGGAGGAGAAAGGAGAGTAAAGGAGGAATTAGCACTTCTCACATCCTTGTGCCTTGTTTAAAACCAATCTTTCCTCCTGTCCAGCTCTGCCACTTGAAACTTTCCCAATATCCATGTCACATTCATTAGCTCTTCTCTGGCCTCAGCAAAACCACAGAGAATCAGGAACCTTAGACACCAGCTGTGAGGTGACCACCATTTTCTGCTTGCAATTTCCAGCTGTGACCTCGCACTTGTGCAGGGTTCAAAATAAAGAAATGTTCTCCCCAATCTGATAGGTGCTTTCACCAGCTTACACTGAGGCTATGTGTATTTTATTTCTCATAGAAATACAAGTTGAATAGAAAATGCTGTCTTTTCATGGATTGCAGGAAGAGGTCCAAAATGGTGACTAACTGTCTTACAATAATATTTTGAGCTGAGCTGAAGATAAGCATCTTTTAGATCTGACTATAATTTTGCATTCAAGTGTACATATGTTCTTCCATAACAGATCAAACAATCCTTGACCATTTTTTGTAGCATCATAACTTATATGGGGACCTTAATTCTCATAACTTATGACAAGTAAGATATAATTAGCTCTGAGCAACGAATGGTTGATTAAAAAAAAACCCAGTGTAATCTTGGTATTGTAGCAGTTATAAAACAGTTTATTCTATGATTTTTCACCTGACATTCTCGTATTTGAATGACATGATTTGCCACTAATGAAGTGGAAATTATCCCTTTTTTTTTTTTTTTGGTTTACAGATTTCCTCTATCTACAGCAGACTGTGCTAACAAACCTTAGAGACCATTGCATTGTGTAAGGTGTCCAGCTTTCCAGCTTAGATGATTATTTTTACAGATATGTAACATGTCAGAAGATGATATTTTGTCTGTATAAACACAGGATTTGCCTCAAGTGTAAATTTTTGAATCCTCATTTGTATGACTGAAGGGAACAGCAGAGAGGTTATGCTGATTGAGAGGGTAAGAGAGTAGAAGTCATGGAGGTGATGTGTTGGTGTGAGGTCAATGAGAGAACTGTACTGGTTAGGGATGATTGTCAACACTAAAGGTTGACTGAGACACATAGACTGAAGACAAAATAGGAAGGAAAGTTGCTATTATCAGCACAAAATACTTCAGAGGAACCAGTTAAGGTATCCTTTCTCTATGAAGTTTCTTTATAGCTCTTAGCAGTCAAATGAAGGGCTTGGACATGTAATAAGCTGGTAGACTGACTTATGAAAAAAAGCCGTGTTACTTCCCTGAGTTGTTTAGATTCTACAGTCATGCAAAAATCAGCAAGTGTTAGGACAAGGTTTAGTGAACTCCATAGAATTTTCTCAGGCAGATTTCCACTTTTGCTCAGTATTACGTGCAATGTTCTCTACTGGCCACTGCATACTCTATAAGCCCATTGTGTCACAAAAATATTTTAGATTTGTCTGCAGATGTTCTGTTTTCCCTACTCAAAAAAGTAGCCTTACTTAGCTGAAACACTATTTATGAAAAAAAAAGCAAATGGCATTAAGGGTGTTCTCTACATGAGCCATGACTCTTAAGACTTCAGATCTTCAACACATAAATTTTAATTGGCTTATGTTGTTTTGTGTTACCAAGAACTTTCTGCAGATATGGCGATCAATATTTTTCTTAACTCTGGACTCTGGACAAATGTAAATGCATTATTTGAACACAGTGTTTAGAATCCAAAACACAAACAAATAAAATGCTGCCACAAAACTTTAAAAGAGCCAGATCAGTACAAATCTTTTTATTGTATGGAAGTCCTTTTTGTTATTTCTTTTACCTATATGCTGCCTGAAATACGCCAGAGAAAACAGGACTATGAAAAAATATAATGACAAAAAAGATAATGTTAAATGATATGGTAAAATAAATGATAAATTGTAAAAAAGATAACAAGTCAATGATAAAATACAACTTTTTTTTTTTTTTTTTTTAACTACAGTGTTAAGAAAAATTAGCAGAGTTCCATAAGAAAATACACAAATTGACATTTCCAAAGGGAAAATGTTTAAAAGGATTAGATGTTCATGCTCACAGGTGAATTAACTGCTATGAATAGAAAATGTCAGCTGTGTTCCAAGTCTGTAATACCAAGAATATTGAACAATACATATTCTCCCTTAACACAGAAAGAAACATGAAAGCATCAATTTTAGCAAGAACTTAAACAGCAAACCGCTCAGAGAGTAATTAGTTATAGAAAGAGGATCATCCAAGCACTCCCTCTATATCTTTCAAGGAAAGATGAGAGAAGAGTTTTCATAGGCTACGTCCAATTGAAAAAACAACCTCTTTGGGAAGCAGGGAAGTCTACTACATTTTATCAGTCTATACAGACAAAAGTAGATGCAGATAATATTCCAGCAAGTTCCCAGGGAAGGAAACTTTGGAGAAAAACACTCGTTAATTTCTCCTAGGCTTCACTGGTTAAGTTCTTCAATGTATGAGGTTTTCTGGAGAAGGAAGCACAAAGAAGGTACATTCAGGGACGGGCAGAGAGGTAAGGCACTAAGAAAAATCAGAATTCACAGCTAAAGGAAGCAAGATACATACCCTACCAAATCCTGACATCACTTCCTTTTGGAGTTAGTGTGAAGATTACTACATATGTCTTTTCTGCCTTCCCTGCTAAGCACAACTGCAAGGTGAGAGTCTTAGAGCTTTGGAGAAAAGGTTGATTTCCAGAGATTTTTCTGCAGATCCAACAACTCTGAGAATGAATCATCTGACCCACTCTGTAAAATTTTATGAGGAGAACATCATCAACAATTTTTCCATATGTAATATACTAATAGATAATTCAGGCTCAAATGTCCCATTCTTCTGAAAGAGGTTTAGACCAAAAAATAGTAGCCATGGAATATCCTAGTTAGACTTTGGCTGTTGACTCTATAAAGTATACTCTTTGATTAGCCATATATATACTCTGCTCATTCTTCTGATAACTAGATCTTGAATCTGGTTCTGTTATCATCTGTGGTGTTTCTACACTGATTTATAGACTACATTGTTTTGATGCAGTCAGTGGAGCTTATGAAGAAAGGGTATATAGAAATGAAATACTGCTATTTCAGTCTGAAAAAAGATGCATGAAACTTAAAAAAGAAATTGTGATCTTTCTTTTTTAGCTTGTTTTCTGGTTTCTTGACCTCTAAAGGAACACATTTTTAAGCTTTTCTTTGAACTGCGTAATTACACGATTCCAGAAACTATGGCTTTTAATTATCAGAATCACAATGAAAATCACAAAACACAGCAACCTTAAAAATAGATGCACCTTCCCTCCACAAATTTGTGTGGTTCAGTGGAGGTTGGAAGGGAAGAAATGAGTTTTCATTTCACCCAAGTAAACAGCTTAACAACTTGTGAAAATAAGCTGAAGCTGGTGAAGAATGCATGAAATGAACATTTCCAGAACACAAAAGATAGAGAGAATTTTTGTATTATAACAGCTGCTGTATATCACAGGATATAAGATATTTTGTCCCAGCAGGCAGCAGTCGATTATGTAAGGCACTCAAGGTGACAAGAGTGGTAATAATGCCTCTCATGACAAATTAGCAACTGGAATACTATGTCAGCTGGTCTGCAATGCTAACGCTGCGGAAGTTGAAGTACAAATATACATCACATACATGAGATATACCATTAGTGTTGCTTTCAATGATTTCCCTATGTGAATCACAGAAGTCCCTCTGACAGCTCTGTATGCAGTCCAGTTGAATACAGAAACAGAAAAATAATCAGTGGAATAGATTCTTGAAATTCCATTTTACCCCTTAATGACACAAATTCAATGAGAGGAAACTGGGCTAAGGTTTCTGGAGTGAATAGAGTGAGCCCCTTCAAGGCAGTAAGAAGTGAACCGTTAGAAATGGGTGGTGTCTGTACATAAATACGACCTCATTTCTATTTCATAAGATGTAGAAAACAACCACAGAATGGTTTGGGACAGAAGGGACATTCAAAGATCACCTAGCCCAACCCTCACTCTATATCAGGTTGCTCAAAGCCCCGTCCAACCTGGCCTTGAACACTAACAGGGAGGGGGCAGCCACAACTTCTCTGGGCAACCTGTTCCCGTGTCTCAAGCATATCAACTGTGCAGCTTGGTGTCATCTGAAAACTTGCTGAGCGTGCACTCTGTCCTACTGTTTGGGGTTTACAGGGCCTGCAGGACACCACTTATTACTGATCTCCATTTGGACATTGAGCTTTTGACTGTAACTCTTTGGACACAGCCACTCAGCCAATCCCTTATCCACCTCACATCTGTATCTCTCCAATGTAGTGCAAGAATTTTGGAGGGACTGTGTCAAAGGCCTTACAGTAGTCAAGGCAGATGACATCAGCTGCTCTTCCCTTATCCACCATTGCAATCACTCCATCACAGAAGTTCACTGGATTAGTCAGGCATGGCTTATGCTTTGTGAAACCACATTGGTTGTCACACTGTCATCCATATGCCTTGACTTATCTTCCAGGACGATCTGTTCCATGATCTTACCAGGCACAGAGGTGAGGCTGACTGGTCAATAGTTCCCAGGGTGCTTCTTTTTTCATGTTTTAAAAATGGGTGTGATATTTCCCTTTTTCTAGTAGCTGAAGACTTTGCCTGACTGCCATGATGTAGTGACTACATCTGCCAGCTCCTTCAGGACCCTGGGACTCATCTCATCTGGTCCCATGGACTTATATATGTTCAGGTTCCTCAGATGGTCTTGAACCTGATCTTCTCCTGTGATAGGAAGGACTTCATTCCTCCAGTCCCTGCATTGATATTCAGGGACTTGAGAGATATAGGAAGAGGAACTGCCACTGAAAACTGAGGCAAAAAAGTTAAGTACTTCAGTCTTCTCCATGTCAGTGGTCACCAGATCCCCTGTCTCATTTATCGGGAGGTGGGGCTACAACTTATTTTGTCTTCATTTTCTGACTAGTTTACCTGTTAGGCATGTAGCTCTACTTTGGGGTGTAGACTGTAAGTGTTTGACCAAATACGTCACTACATCGGAAAATAATTTAGGTTTCTGGTTTGCTCCCAAATCCTAATTCCTTGACCTTTCATTCACTGCATGTTACCTCATCTGATTTCGAGCAAATCAGTTAATTTACTCTGCTAATAAGTATGTCTACTCTTGATGATAGCTGCAATTGTAGAATCTGAATTATTTTAAGGGACCTCAGGAGTTCATTAATCCAACTTGCTGCTCAAGAAGTTCTAACTCCAAGTTGGATAATTTAATCAGGACCTTATTTAGTAGAAGTCTAAAAATCTCTATGGATGGAGATTTCGCATCACTCACTTTAGGCAACTTGTTGCCATTCTCAGCTGCTGTCGCTGAGAATAATTTGCTCCTAAATCCAGTAAGCGTGTCCCTTATTGCAGCTTGTGATTGTTGGTTCTCGCTTCTCTGTTGTGCTGAGAGGAGCCTGGATCTACCTTCTCTAGACATCCTCAATATTGGAACACAGTAGTTAGATTGCCCTTCAGCATTTTCAATGCTGAAACCTGGGTCCCTAAGCTGCCCTTTGTATGCCATGTGCTCTGCTCCTCTTTCCATCCTAGTGACAATCTGCTGGATTTACTCCAGTTTGCAACTTTTACTTCTGTACTGGGGCAGCCCAGGTAGACACAGCACACCAAATGCACACTTGCAAGTAGTAAATATAGAGAAAAACCCCACCTCCCTCTAGTACTGGCCGTGCTTTTGCTAATGTAGCCCACAATGTGGTTGGCCTTAATGACAGCAGGGGCACACAGCCAGCTTGGTCAACCTTTCAACTAGGACCTTCAAGCCCTCTTCTGCAAAGCTGTTCCGTGGTTAGATAGTTCCCAGTCTGAATCTGCATTGGATGATGTCAGTCTCAGACTTTTCCCTTTTTAAAATGAACTTCATGATGTTCCCCTCTGCCTATTCCTCAGGTTCAATGAGGTTCCTCTGACTGTTTTCCTTAGACTGTCACTGGACTGCTTGGTATTCTTGATTTTCATGACAGCTACTTGAATAAGAGAGGGGAGGGTAAAAATATGTTCTGTGTTTCCTACTCTGCAAAATATTAAGGAAAATAGAGGTTTTGAAAAGAGGAAAGGAAATCACTGTCAGGGTACAGTGAAGGCTGGGGGCTCTCTGGGGGCAGGGCACTGGGGGCTTCAGGGTCTCCTTGGGCCATTAGGGTAGCCAGGGTCCGTCCCACTGCCCCTAGTGAGAGAGCAGGGCATGCTTCAGAGGAGAGGATACATTTCTGTACCAATTCCAAAATCTCACAGCTGGCAATTTTGCCTAGGAGACAATGGGAACCAAGCCCTATACACTGTCTTAATATAAGTATCATTATTATTCCAAAGGATAATGAGTAATTACTGTATTGCTGTTTTATCATATAAAGCAACTCACACTAAGTGGTATGATAGACACAGCGATATAATTTAGCTTACAATAGAACATAACACATTCAGATCCAGATGGTCACTGATAAAGAGAAGCTTTTAAATACACCCAGTAAAAGCCCAGCCTCACCTACATGAAGATGTGCTTTAAGCACCTGACGTCCAAACTCTGATGGAGCAATGGAAAGAGGAACAAAACACTGTGAACAACCTTATCATTTGTCATTAGCAGCAAGAAACTAATAGGCAGAACCCTGCTATAGCATATCATGGAATAATAGAATCACAGAATCATCGAATCACAGGATCACAGAATCATAGAATAGTTTGGGTTGGAAGGGGCCTTTAAAGGTCATCTATATCCTACAGTGATTGCAATTCTCGTGGTGGGACTTATTAGCTGCAAAAAAAAAGTTTGTTGCCCTTAGAGACAGCTAATCAAAAATGTACCACCAATAAACATAGGGGTCCTAATGATAATATATAATCAGCCTATGGTTATAAAGAACATTTTTGCAGTTCATGTATGGTGCTAAATGGAAAATAGAAAGTAAAGACTGAAACAGAGGTACTATTTCAGAAAAAAAAAAAAAACTACAAAAGTTATGCTGTCTCTGTTCATGTTGCTTTTAAGCATTAGCAGTGATATCCTTTGCTGTGAAGTCATATAGACGATCAGCAGCTATTTAGAAAGCAAACTCAGAAGCTGTAAGCATTCTTTAATTCCGCCTAAATATTATTTCAGCAATTTCCAGTTGTTAAAGATATAAACTAATGTTCCTTTCACTTGTGAACAGCTAGAAAAATACCATGATAGATTACACAAGTTATAGGAAAAAGCATAATTATTCTGGCTTTGGTGTTACAGTGGTTCGAATAGCAAGCTATCATCAGTATTTTTACCCATGGAGTCTGAAGGCACATAAATATTAAAACGTAATTTGAAAGTTTTGGCCAGGTCCCAGAACAGTATTGTTTATGCAGTGTTTGACAGTGCTATTCAAATAAATCAAGTAACAAATGTGTCATGATTACTGTTAAAGCGGAAACTGCAGCACTAACAACTATTAAGATAAATGATACCACGGGTGGAAAATATGAAAATATTTTACGGGTGCTCTGTCTCTGTGTGTATGGGTGTGCACACATGCACAATCAGCTGTGTCTCAGGAAAATTAGAACTGCATTCAGGGGTGAATATTGCAAACATCCAGCTCTAAACAACCAGCAACGACAGCATATTCACTTGCTGTGCATGGCACAAAATGGACTTCTGCTTTGATTTTTCACTAAATCTTTGCTGAGTTTTGGGTAAGCTTGCAATTTTTTTAATGTGTTTTTTTTTTCCCTTAGAGACAGAAACTTTTTTGGCATCAATCAAAGAAATACAAGGACTTAATTCTTTGCCTACAGTCAGCTGACTGTTTCTTTTTGTAGCAGCATGTTGTTGAGGGATATTAAATTGTAATCAGAAGCAGAGTATAAGCTCCAGCAAAAAGAAGGCTAGAATTAGAGGTTTAGTGAGGCACTCATCACATTTTAGGCTCCATCTCCACAATGTGGACTTCTACAGCTGAGCTATTCAGTTCTCTGTATTGTCATGTGAGAGAAACAGGCATTTTCAGAGTAGTCAGCTGACCTATTTGAGATTTTTAAATTTAGTCGACATCACTGTGACATACACACTGAGCGTCACTGAGTATCTGTAAGCAATGTTTGCAGCGATGTCACATAGACCTACATATAAAGTCTGGACCATTGTGTGTTCTGTGTGACTATATGAAGCCAACAGGACATAGAAACCTCTTTGTCCTGTTAGCCATACAAGGAGCTCAGAAATGTCCAGTTAGTTGTCCTCACCTTCTACTGTTAGTAGGAGCATGTTTGAACCAAGCTAGTCATAAATTAATGCAGATTTCAACTAATGAGCATCCCTTAAGTACAGGAGGCAAGTATGAGATGACATGTTATGTAAGTCTGGCATGTATAAACATAGAAAGCTGATGTGTGTCATAGACCAAGGTAAACACAAAAAAGGTTTTTACTGTTTGTGGTAAAAGACGTCAAGCTTTGTATTGAGCAGACAATGCAGGGTCTCAGAACTTATCTGAGCTCACCTAGGCTTGCCCTGAATTGGGGCTGTTTCTCTGTAGTAACAATTATCTAGCCATAAGGTGATGAATGAGATACTGTGTTCCATTTTAGCTTTGGTTTGTAATGATAACAAGTACATGTAACATTAAAAAACTGAGCATAACACCAGGGGCAGTATAGATGAAGAAGGTCTTTGTGCAACAATTTTAACTATATTACTAATTAGGCTTTCCTGTAATTATGTATGTAATTACATGATTCGGATTAAATAGACTGTTAAAACTTTAATTGGACTAACAATAAATTCATAGCTCCAATCTGCATGGCCTGCTCTATTTTGGCCATAGCAAGACTGTTAATATAATAGGATACTAATGAGCTTAGATAATTAGACATCAGCAGCAGGTTTAAAAGTGATTGCAACTTAGCTTGGTCTATCTCTACTTGCAGCTTCGAAAGTAATAATGAGAATAGCATCCCCATCAGAAAATTGATTACTGTATATGAAGTCCGTTCGCAAATTCTGTCACTAGGACATCATGGATTAAACAGTGCTCTATGAGCTTCTCACTGACCTATAGTCCTAGTAAAGCCCCTTTGGTCAAAAAGGTGAGAGTTATGGTTTCAAAATGATTTTGTTTGAGATCGAGGTCCTGGCTGGTCTTCTAATTGTCATTAGAAGACTGCAGGTGACAGTCTGAGTATGCTGTCGGAATAACATTACCCTTGTACCTTCAGAAGAAATTTTGGTTAAAGACGTGTATTACTAAAGGAAGACAGGACAAATGAATGCACAGGTCATCCTCAGTGTTGCTACTTGTTCCCATGGATCTACTCAAGAAGAAGAAAAGTCATAATCACTCTTAGTGGAATTACCACACACTTCATCAGCTGAGCTCAAACAAACCAGAAACAAACCAGTAGAGTATGCTAATAAAAAAAATGTAAAGGGGAGGGAAAACTCATATAACCTTTCTGAAGAGTTTGAATACTATGCATGTAAACAAAACGGCAGTACAACTTTACAGCTAAATGCACCTATTAAGATTTTAATTAAAGTTGATGGAGCATGTACAGAAAAAGTGAAAGAAAATTAGGACACCAAGGAGTGTTCAAAAACTTAAGCAGGCATTTGAGACCAGATGGAAGACTGGAGAAGGCCAGGGCCGATAGTCCTGACAGTCCAGCAGAAATAGGTGAAAGCGGATATTTGGCCAGCTTAGAAAACTCATTTGCCAAATTAGGACTTCTGTATGGGAGGGAAGTCAAATTGAACGGTGGTGTATGATGCCATGGGCCTTAACATGAATTTCCTCTGCACTGTGTGCTGGGTAAGCCTGGAAAGGCTGTCTGTGATCTCTGCACGCTTTAGCTAAAGTGATGTTATATTCCATTTTAGACATGTAATCCATTTCATCTTGAAATGCTTTCAAGACTTGATCATAATACAAAAGATGCAATTCGGAATTTCCATTCTGTTAACAATTATTATCTCTTTATTTTTTCTGTAGGCATGCTACCAAAAGAAGAACATGATATGTTTGGAACTTATGTAAAAATATACAAACATATATATGAACACATTTATTTCCTAGCAGTTCTTTATGTGAAAAAAGCCAGTGATTAAGTAAATCGGAATAAATGGCTCCTTGGTATGCATGTGAGTGAAAAACTGAGTATTATGACAAAATTTCCCTTTTAATGTAGCTTAAAATAATCCTATAGATAAGAAAACATTTAATTAAGGTGATGGAAACAAATGTGGAATAGATCAAATAAGCATCTTGTACAACTAATACAGTTTGTCTGATATTCATGTTGTGTTCCTGAGCCACTAATAAAACCAAAGAAGAGGAAAAGACTGATTTTAAACAGGATCATGTAATTTTTGATCTCTGGAATCAATTGGTCAGGCCACTTCAAAACGGTCACTTGTATTTTAGAGTAATGATCATTCAGAATACTTTAAAGGCAGGTAGGTAATTTAGTGTTTATAGGCAGTTTAGATCGTGGTCTCCATTTTATAGCTCCCTGTCCCTGTCAGGGGACTGATTGTTGTTCACTGTAGCTGACCATAGAAATTTAGTATCGCTATAAATTTTCAACTAGTTAATCAGCACAAACGTGTAGGAAGAAGGAAATTCATACACCGACTGCTTCATTATGAAATGAAAAATTATTTTTCATCTTGGCTGATTGCTTATTTTATATGTATGCATACTCAAAATAGAAAATCAGACATAACATTGTGTCATCTTCTCTGCTTAACTTCTCGTGAACTGTTTTCATTTTTTTAGCTACATCATAATTAAAATCAGTATAATATTTTCCTTTATATCTATTCAACTTCAATTTTCTGCTCCTTTAAATGGATTTTTCTTCCTCAGACTCATGAAGCAACATAGGAGAATTCTTTGTAATTCTTATCCAATTTTCTTTTCCTCAAAGGTTCATGTCAAAGTATTATAACTTCTTGCCTTCCTATTTTTGCTGTTTTGACACAACACAGAATTTAAATCTGCACTTTCATTTCTTACCAACAGACATCATTAGACTAAAGAGACATTCTTCAGTTTGAGTCTGCTGAGTGCTTTCAGGGGAAGCCCATAATTTTTTAATCTTTTTTTGTTTATTTGTTTTGTTTTAAATATATAGGCGGTTATGTGTTCACTTGTCTATGAAGAGAAAACTATACTGTCTTTTGCTAATGGACCTCTGTGAAATACAGTAGCCCTAAATATCCCTAAAGAAAGGAGAAGTGATTTTCAGGTCACTTACAGCTTGGAGAAAAACAGAATTTTCTCATTTGTGAAAAAAAAAAATGCAGTGTTTTATGTACCTTCTAATGCCTGCTGTTACAAAGCCAGAAACACGTGCATGAAAACTTTTTGTGCACAGATATAAAATGTGCTTTCCTGAATTATTAATTCACGTATCCATGAACTGCTGTGGTTTGATCATGCAAATACTTATGGAGAGGCACACCAAAAGGGACATGACCAATAAAATGACATTACAGAATGGTACTTAACCAAACAGCAGTCGGTATGCACTGAGAATATTTCAGACCTATTGCACTAAGGCACCAATAATAAACCTTTTTTTTATATATAACTCTTCCTTTGCTCTCACTTTTTGTGAATTAGAAGTCTCCTCTGTAAGTTACTGAAAATAGCCCTTCTTTCTCATTGTGCACTTCTGTTATCAACCTGATAACAGAAGTTCACAAAATCAGCTATTATATATTTTAGATCCCAATATGGAGGCATAATTCAGACCAGAGTCATCCTGTGCTGAACACATTCACATAGATAAAGAAGATTAGTTATCCAATTAGCTCACACAAAGGACCATATATAGATGAATCATATCTATTTGCATCTGCTGACCATAAAGGGAGTCTAGCGTGACCAGCTCAGACATAAACATCTGCAGCTGATCAGAAGAATCCTCCCAAGACCTGGGAGGACTCTGAACTATAATTCTTAAATTCCCCTTTCAGATATTTCCTGGTACCACAGACACTGAGTTTTCACTTACAAAGCCAATGAGGTGCCTAAAACTTTCTTACAAAGCTCCAGAAAATGTGTGTTTGGTCTGGTCATATCCATCCTAATCACAACCAAAAAATCAATCTCCACTTATGACCTCTGGAGGACCCGTTAGACATTATGAACACACTTAGGAAACACTCCCCAGTTCAATTTCGCATGCAGTGGGAGTTGCCACTGTGTCTCAGAAACACAGCTGGCAGAGGTGCTTCTTTTTCTAGTGGGTATGTGCAATTCCCTTCTGGCAAACAGGAAGATTTAGTTTCAGTCCCACTTCTATCCAAAATGTGTGACTAATCCCAAGTATTTTATTTTAACAAATATGATGAAACTGAGCTGATGGCTTTTCTGAGGCAGAGAAGACTTTTTACGCCTTACCTCCACTCGGTGACTAGGAAGATCCTTAGGGTCACAGAGAAACAAGACTGTCCACTTGGAAGGGTTGGATCTTGGAAATTGCTCCAACGACTCTCAGTTGTGCATACACTGAGAGTCAAATGTACTCTAGCATAGTCCTGCATATCCTGGTCTACCAGTTAGCTAGATTAAGGAACACATTGAAACATACAGCACTTTTCCTCTGCATGAGGCCGGAACATGTGCCCAAGGAGTGGATAAGAGTTTAATTCTTCATTTCCAGTGCTGTTGAAATTTTTTATCTTTGGATTTACACAGGCACAGTGTGGGAGATAGACAATCGGATGTGCCCAACTGCTTAAGTAGGTAAACTCATGATCAGTTGCAACTTCAATACATAACGTTTAACTGTGTTTCAAGGGGGACATTTTATGTAATTTAAATTGCAGGAAGAAGTTAGCTTTCTTCAGCTTCTCAGTCTGACCAGTAAGTGGTCATGGAGCCTGTAAGAAAGACAAGTACTCACCTTAAACAAGACTTTGCATCATGGAGTAAAATTCTTTGCCTGACTGTTTCGATAACTTTGAATATCAGTGTAAAAATTTTGCTGTAATCTATAGAATCTTTTGTCTGGTAGTAAATAAAAGATTTCTCCATCAAAACACCCCACAAATCAAACAAACTAACAACCAAAACAGAAAACACAAACAAACCTTACCTTTTCTTTTTGGCAGAATAAATAATTTGGGAATACATAACCTGTAACAGAGCCTACTGGGCTTGTATCAGCTGCATATGCATTCCTTATCTTATATAGATAGCTTTGTTCAGTTTATGCAAAAAAGATGAAGTTGATCTCTTGCAGCTGACAAACAGTCATTACATGAAATGTTACTGACAGGAAAATGGTAAAGACAATAATGTAGCTTGCCAATATTGCAAAGTCGGAAGACCAGGGTCTGAAAACCTTGTGTTGAAGGTTAACATCATGCCTTAATGAAAATTTTTTGAAGTTCATGACTAAGAAGTCCAGATGGTAAAGCAACAGCTCAGGTGAAGGAATGAGCCCACCTCGTATCCCATAATAAGCCCAATGTATAATTTAAAATGGCACACAAATGAGTTTCCATTTCCAGCTCCCTCATAATTCTACATAATTAAAGGTTTGTTAATGTATAAAAGCTATTAAATGCAATGCTGAAATCCTCAGAGAGTCATCTTTTTACTATGGTATTTGAAAATATCTGTGGTATATTGTATGTGGTTTTGTAAATGATATACATTTTTCATAGCTGCTTTCATTAGCAATTTTCTTCTTCTAATAGCTGTAGAATTAAACCATAATGAGATATTTAGGCTTATGTATATTCATGGAGAAGTAGTTATAACAAAACAAACTATAATTAACTATGACCCAAAAAAAACCAGTTTATACACCAATTTTTGTTTTTCACAGTCCTTATTTTTTCCTGCAGAGAATAATATTAACAAAAAGTATTGAATATGGACTTTCAAATCCACATGAGGTCTTTGTGGTTGTAGGTTTGTTTTCAGCATGGTTTATACTAACTTTGGCTAGAGTAGTATCTAGGATTTGGATTTGTGTGCTATTTCAGAGATCTCACCACAAATGAGAGGGCACATTATAGTCTAGTCCAAATATATACAGTAGAAAAACTCCAGGTGGCTTGTATGGTGTTTCACTTACTTACCCATGGTGCAAAATTAGCTTCTTCAGTATCTCTTCTAGCATACTGAATTTAAAATAGTATCTACTAAATTTTACAGCATTCTCTCGTGATAGTATTTTGTGGCCTACCAGCTCTTGTAACCTCCAGATTGGTAGAAAATGGGACACTTCATGTTTCCACTCTTTCCCAATGCACTGTGGAGAGGCATAAGCTCAGCATATAAATGAGAATTCATGACCTCCTGCTCTTCTGCATGTAAAATATTGAGCTCATTGAATTCAGGAGAATTTTGTCATTGACTTCAGAACTTCCATCGATTTCTGTGGTGCCAGGATCAGGATTTAATCTTCTCTTCTTTTTGTAGCTGCATCTGAGTTTGTAGATGCAACCTTGATTTTCAAATTCATTTTCATATCAAATCAATATTCATGGATTTTCAACATTAGCAGGACAAACTAACAATGTGAGTAAATAATTTAATTTATTCCTTGGCATTTGTATTGTCATGGGGTTTTAATATTTTTTTAAATTTTGAAATAACTATTTCAGAATACTTGATTTATGGATTTATTTCTAATATTCAGTGTGGCAATAATAATAATAATAATTATTATTATTATTATCAGAATAATAATTCTCAGTAATAATTTACTCTTTCTGTTTGATTGTTCATGGAATGTATGGATTTCCTAAGTGTGCTGTGCAGCCAGATATGAAAGCGATATATAAGGCCTTTTACTCCCTGAAGAGGCAGCCAGCAAAGTGTTTGCATGGAAATGGTTGAAGCATGCAAGTAGCCCTGTCTGAGAAGCAAATGAGTAAAGAAAATGTGTGAACCTGACAGAGTCATATTCTAGCATTGAATCTATAAATAGATTCACAGATAATTCTTCAAATTACATCCTCTGTTTTCATGATAGAGGTAGGTTCTCCAACCAGTGCAGGAACCTAGGTTAGCATTAACTTTTATCAGGGAAGAGGAGGTGTTAGTTTTGACCAAGGTGAGTTTTTGGGAAAGTAAGAATGGGGTTTTTTTGTTGTTATCTTTGCCTCGTACTGTCTTAGTGTGACTGTGGAATTACAGCACAGGTCTCCATGGCCACACACCTTATTACTTATTCCAACTCAACTCCCACACAGAATAATGTACTTAGCCAGCACAAGCAGGGAGAGAACAAAGCTTCCCACAGCTTAGTCTGAATTCCTACCCTCTTGAAAATTCATATGAGGATCTTACACTCTTCATAGGAGAACTCTTCTTTGTCTAATGCGAAACTCGTAAGCACAATAGAGACTGTGGACATCAAAGATTAACATAAGGTTGTAAACATGAGAGGTGATTAAGTTTTCTAAGTGTATCTTTATTGAGATTACCAGAATGCTATTTCTGAAGTATATTTACTAGCAAGAAAGTTGGGCAAAAATAACAACAAGACATATGGCAGAGGTACCATGAGAGGCATAGAGGCACCATGAGAGGCATAGAGGCATGGAGAAAGGGAGTAGACAGTAATTGTTCACTGAGTTTTCTGAAACAACAACAAGGGCATCAAATAAAAGTTGGAGGTGGGAAGTTCAGACCAGATGAGAGAAGTCACTGTCTTCATTCTATTGTATCTAAAGCTGTGGAACTTGCTGCTGCTACTTTTTATGGATGCTTACAGGGTCTTAAAAATGCATTGAATATTTTTGTACAAATGCAGCCCTTTCAAAGTTTTAAAATGAAACTACATTTTACCTCAGCACTGAATATTGGGGTGCATGGATGGGGTTATGGCTGCTCTTCTATTCTCATATTTTCAGATGCTTGTAAACACTGCACACATGCTGAAGAAGATAATTGAGGACAAAAGGTTTTGTTTTGGTTCATTACTGCTTTCTGAGATATGTCTAGGTTGTGATTTTCAGAAATAAAGGATGAATTAAAATCTAGCTGACTTTGAGTCTTACATATATGAGTCAAAATGAGGTCCTACACTGCATAATAATGTATTGAGGTTGGATTTTGTTTGCTTCAGGGTTAGTTGGTATTTTTTTTCTTAACGATAGGCAGTTTGGCCAAAAATTTTTAGTCAAAACTGTTTTTGAACACAGGGTGAAAAAATGGGATTTTCAGGGATTTTTACATCTATCATTTTTTAAAAGTGAGACTGGAAATTTATTGCCTTCATCACAGTGAAAACTACGGTATTCTGGTCCTCAAATTCCTCTCTGATATCCCACAAAACTTTCAGGGAGCCTGAGATGTGAACTTTCACTTCTATAGCCAAGGGCCCTCAGGCTGACTTCTGTTATCATGCATTATAGACCTCTGGCTGTCATGATAAATCATTTCCATGAACTTAGAGGTGAGACTGTGGTGAACTTTGGGATTCTCACTGAGAGTCTTGTTTAGAAGAAGTTGCTTTATGGAGTACCTGCATTGCAATTGCTTAGTTTAGCTTGGTGGTTTCTGAAGAGAAATAGTTGGATCTCAGCTGAGATTTGTCCAAAGTGATATATTTCCTGTGGGTGTTTTTCATTGGAAAATTTTCTTTCTTTTTTTTTTTTTTTTTTCCATCATATTCAGAAAAAAAGAAAGCAAATTCCAGTAAGGTGAAGGTAAACCTTAGATCGCAGATAGTCTTGCTTCTGATTTTATGGAACTGTCCTTTAAAATGTAGAGGTTTCATGCACACAACATTATTCCCTAAAACACTGGGTGTAGTCACAATAATATCACGTCCTACTGCATTTAATTCAGTAGACAGAGTAGAGCAGAGACAGAAATTATTACTGGCTCCTTTAGCCAACTTTCTGCTATTGTGAGGGGATGATTTTTTCGTCTTTCTCATTCCTAATATCAATACCTTAAGAATATGACGTTTATTTAAGGTGAAAGCAATATCAGGAGCCCACAAACCCAAAACAATATGTGAAATCAAATGTGATAAATTGCAATGAAAAGGCTACGTCAGTAGTCTCTAACTGAGGAAAATTGAGTTCTCGGAAAAGACGCTGCAAATAAGTTCTCTCTCTTGCACAAACCTGAAAAGCTAGAAGAAAGGATCACATCTAAAAAATACATGTGCACAGAACAATGCAGATGAGTTAATTTGAAATTAACAGGCAAATGATCCCCATAAAATGTAGCGTGGCACATATATAAGTATTTACATTATATATGGAATAATGTATGTACGCATTTTTTGTATAAAATTATCTATTCAAGGTTGACAGTGAGGTTTAGAATGAAAATTTTCAGTGGTATTTTTTAATTAAGCCAGAATTACCCTCTCCATCTAATGCTGTTGGTTATCTTTTCCTTTGAAAGAGTCCTTCATAGCAAATATTTTAAGCAAATGATTATTTGGTCAAATAGTAATAACTTACATGAATGCTATTCAATCAATAGTAAATAAGCCACCAGTTTTCACAGAGATGATATTCATAATCTTTTTCTTTATCTATGATTTAAACTGACTGCTATCTGTGAATGAAATGGCATGCTTATTTACAGAGAAATCATTCTTGACCTTAGAAACATGGTGGTAAAAATTACATTTTAAATCTGTGAAACATTTTCATAGCATTTTTTTATCAAAAGGTTGATGCTATAACAGCTTATATATTGCAGTTTAAGAGCCAGGATTCAGCAGGAATCTACTAGAAAGAATAAGAATAATTTTTCCTTTAGAAGAAGAATCATGTAGCAAAGTCGGTTTTATTTTTTCCACAGAGTATTTAAATAAATGTTAGCCAGCTGGCAGATCACATCTTTCCAGAAACACCAGAATATCTATTGATATCAATAGCTTTTAGTGCAATAAACCAGCTTTCCTCTTCTAACTTCCACATGAAGCAGAATAACATTTAGTTTCTGAATTATCATCAATGATTATTATCAATGTGAGTGACTTTGGAGGATGCACCTGGAGTTTTAGACTTTCCAGCACTGGACTGACTCCAGTGGAGGGTCACTAAGATCTTAAGGGAATTCCACAACATGACACGTAAGGGAAAGTATGCTTTTTTTCCTCAGCTTGAGGAAGAAAATAGAGGGTTAAGGAAAGGCTCTAATTGCTACCTTGCTTTATCTACAGTGAATTTGAGAGAGGTGGGAAACAGGCTTTTCCCAGAGGTGTGCAGCAAAAAGCTGCAGTAAGGGAGATTCTGACTGGGTATAAGAGAAAAAAAAAATCTGAAGAAAGTTGTTACAGTTGAGGCCTGGTACAATTGAGGTTACCTGGTAAAGTGGTTGAATCACCATCTGCATAATTTTTCAGAACTTCATTGGGCAAAGCTTTAAGGTACCTTATCTAATTTTGAAGTTAGGGTTTCAGCAGGGATCAAACTCGCTGATATCCAGAGATCCCTTCCAACCTAAGTTATACTATGATTCTGAGCAGTATACCATGCAGCTTTTAAATTTTAGTACAGATATTCAATCATAGTTCATATTCCCTTCCATAAGACATATCTACTACTTGACGTGTGAGAAAAAGTCTCTGCAAACATGTTTTGAGTTTGCATTTTACGGCAAATTTCACTTTATTTTAGTATGCATGAACATCTTTCTCTGCAAATTTCAAAAAGCTTTTTTAATGCATGGCAATGGGGACAGGGAAGATTGGGGCAGGAATAAAGAAGTTTTCTAAGCAGAAAGATCAGTCTACAAAAACACATATTCTGCACTGGTTTGATCTTGTTTCAAATTTTGGAAACAAATATCTGCATTGGAATGCTTGGAAAGTGCATTTCATTAATCATAGAATCATAGAAAATCCTGAGTTTGAAGGGATACACAACGATCATCAAGTCCAACCTCTGACTCCATGCAGGACATCTTAAATTTAAAGTACATATCTAAGAGCGTTGTTCAAATGCTTCTTGAACACCAGCTGGCTTGGGGCCATGATCACTTCCCTGGGGGGATTATTCCAGTGCTTGACTACCCTCTCTGAATAACTTTTTCCTAATATCCAATCTGACATTAATTACCCCATGAATGTCATTAATCGTCTTATCCTGGTCAGACCTTTGGGAATACTTCAGTCTCAAAATCTGCTCAAAGTTTACAGACTGGGAGAAATGGTGCAACTCAATAATGATTTGCTGCTTCATCATTCTGTTCTGCTGGAAGCTTGAAGTGTGGGCATTTTGGATTCATTCCTTGTGAATGTTGGGTAACTGAGGTCTATTGTGTCAGCACTACATTTTAGCAGAGACTACAAAAGCAGAGGAAATAAGAGGTACTGAATTCCTTTTAAATTAAGAATGTTGATAAGAAGAGGATTTACTAAGTAGCCACCATAACCAAAAGTAATCCTTTGCTTTTGGAACAACTGCTTTCGTCACAAATAAGTTACCTCTCTTCCCCAAACTATATCCAGCCACTTCTGATGTGAAAGGTGTAGATGCTTCAAATCATAATACATGCAGTTTCAGAAGTTACCATGAAATGGTGTGTAAAGACTATTTTAAAATTGTTAGTGGGATTTTGATAACTATCTGACTAGTTTCACTTCTGGTTGGGCAGACAATGTTGCACCAGTCATCTTTGTTTTTTAACTACATATTCATTAAGTATTTTTTCAACATGGTTAAGCTACTTTTATTCCAGTATTAAAAACAAGTAAAAGGTTCAGGTAGAAAAATGTTTTCAGGGACTTTTACCATCAGAATAGTAATATGTACAGATGTTTCCCCCTCAAAATCATTTGCAGTTTGAAAGCTGTTGGAGATGTCTGCTATTGATATGAAATAGCAGTAGAACATGTTAGTATCAAAATTGTTATTATAAGGAGTTGAAATGGAAATTATTGCAGCACAGATCAGAAAATTGGTGTTCTGAAGAAAAACTGTTCACCCTTAAAAGAACAATGAAGTACCTAATGTCACTGATTTTGCTCTCTCAACTTTGTTGTAAACTTTTGTGTGCTTGTGTAACAGTACAAAGCTACACACATGTACAACTGAGAGTATAGATAAATAGATCTACCCATTCATATACACATATATACTGTGTGTTCATTTCATACTCCTTTCTCATATGATGGTCTTCTTTTCTCTCTTTCCTTATATTTATTTCTTGACAGATATTTTATTTTTGCCCTTTGAGATATTCCGATTATAGACTCAGACTTTTTCTGAAAATTCCCTGTGGAAAAATCAAAAGCAATCATAATCCCTGGTATTCTCAGAGATAATAAAATTTTGACAGTGCCTGAGATTATTGCTGAGGATAAATTCAACACTGCATGCAACTGATGGTATGGAAATAGATGGACCAAATAATTCCATGCTCTAACAAAAACTCTTTCTTATCTTTTTTGTGTCAGCTCCTTCCCCAATCCTCCACAGTGAATCATGAAAGGTCAGCAACTTAACAAGGTATTACATATGGTCATGACAAATGTGACTTTGGTAGAAGGAAGATGACAATGATGGTTGTTATTTCAGCATTTTCCTTTGTTTTATTTTTTCAGTACCATTATGAAGATTTATCATAATTCATCAATTTACTTCAGACTTTAAGGAATCTTTGGAGTGGCAGAGTAACCTTTAACATAGAAGTGTTAGAGAAGAAGGTAACCCACATAGCGGCATTATGACACAAATTTAGAAATCACATTTTTTAAGAAGGGCATTAGGTTCACGCAACAGTAAGGCTGAGCTCTAACCCATGAGGAATTTTTCAGTGACCTAGTGAAAATACAGATCAGTTGTCTAGTACTATGTTCATGCCATGGAGATACACATCAAATTGTGCATAGAACTATAAAAACTGTATACTGCATGAAAAGCTAGTTACTAATGTCATGTAGATAAAAGCATCATAAATCTAGGTTTGAAAGGTAACGAAATGGCATGGGTGATATATCACTTAAACTGTTTCAGCACTGTGAAGAACATAAAAAAATGACTGGTGGAAGAACTGAAGGTTAGATAGCGCACTCAAATCAACACCTAGAGCTTCAGTGAAGTATTCACAGTAGCGAAGGGTTGTGCTGAAGAAAACTGAGCTGCTGACACTAGACGAGATTTAGAGACTTACAGCTCTGTTCTCAGCTCAGCCACTGTCTTGCAGTGGGACTGGGGAGAAATCACTTAACTTCTCCAGTGTCATCTCTTCCTCCATAGCATGGCGCTGTTGAGATGGCTTGCCTTCTAAAGCTGCCTGCAGAAATGTCAGTAGAACCATATTTCAAAGAAATCAAAGCATAGCAGAAATTGCTGAGTTCTCTTCACTGTGAGAAATTTTAAAAACCTGGCCATATCTATACATGCTGGTCTTTTTACGTTTTGATGAAATGTTTGGGTTTGGGGTTTTTTTAGCGTACAAAGCAATTTTTAATGTTTTAAGTGGTGTCACTATATTTGCTCTGTGCTTATGGTTTTCTATTTTTAGTCCTTTTAGAATCAGGACGGAAAACAAATGGACCATTTTCAAGACCTTCATGCCTTTGTGTCCACTCTTACATTATTATAATTAAAGACTTATTTACTTGGAAACTTCATCCACCACCAACATCAACTGAAAGAAAATATGGTCCTTTTTTTTATTATTTATTTTTGTATAACGGAATGAAAAAACACATTTTATGGAATGGTATTATTTTCCATTCTATATAATGGTATTATTATATAGGCTTTTTATTCAGAGGTCTAGGAGAAGAAAGACTTTGGTCACATTTCTTCAATGTGCTAAATACCCCTGTATCCAACTGCTGCATCAGATTCTCTGTACCAAGAATGGTCTTAAAATATAACTAGTGTCAGGTATTCAGAAACCTGAAGAGGTAAGTGGTAGCAACGCTTAACCTTTCCTGCAAGACTGCAATCTCAAAATTTTAACTTTAAAATTTAGATAAAGTTGGGTGGAGTTTTTTATTTTTTCCTAACTTTTTAAGTAGTTCTTCATTCAAATTTTGAGCTGAACTCTATACTCTTTATGGCATTTTCCTTGCCTCTGTTGTTTGTGCAGACTTTCAACTTGATGATATCTGGAGTATAAGATACGTCTGAGAAATGTACTATGTTTAATAGTCATTTCTACCCGCATTATTTTTCATAAATGAAATTTTCTTCAGCAGATATTAAACCAAAATGTTTTTTCTAGAGAGAATTTCACGCAGGAATTTCTTTACAGGTAAGATGAGCCAGGAAATAGATTAAATATGAAATTTAGAAAATGAAATCCAGTTATCTAAAGCAGTAATTTTCAACCTAACGCCTAATGACCTTTATAAATTAGTGGATTGTCTGAAGGGCTCTGCAAGAAGTAGGCAACAAAAGGAAGTCCGCTGTGTGACACCTAAAATCCACTATATAATGATATACACCTTAAAAAAATTTAGGGGAGCACAAATTGAAAAAACATTGAAAACTTTTAATTAAAAAGTAAAAAAAATACTGCTAAAGCTTTGAAACAATCTCAAATCTGTCCTACGGTGATAGAAGAATCTGGATGTACAGGTACTACTGTAAATTTATAGAACTTCACTTATTTTAACAACATGAATTATTGAATATTTCTTTTCAGAACTAGCATTTGTGCCACTGCATGGTGATTTTGCACTTCTTTGTCTTTTCTTCCAAGAACAGTGGGACTCTGAAATGAGTTCATAATCTAATATGCCTTTTTGTACTAAAAAAAAGGAAAAAAAAAATCAAGATCTGTATTTAAAGGTCTGTTCACTTTTTTTCTGTAACTTATAGGAAAGTATTAAGCATGCAGTACCTAATGATAGAACTGTCCCTAAGGAACTAGGACAAATACAGCATGGGCCACAGATCAGAATTGAATTATCAGGCAAGCTGCATTCACAGTAAGTTAATAGCCTGGAAGAGTTATGTGGTATCAGCATTATTTTAAAAACATCAAGGTCCTACTTTAATTTCATACTAGTATTTAGAGAGTATTTCAAGTCAGAAATACACAAACCTGAGTGCTGCTGAAAAGAGATACCTGATTGCCTTGAAAATTCGTTCAGAACATTCAGAATTAAATGTTTCTTTTAGTGGTCCTGGGAATACTGCTGCTTCTAGATTAATGAAATTATTATCTTTCCAGTGCAGAGAAAAAAGAAGCAACTTTTAAAACCTACCCAAAGACAAACCTTTTAGAATTAAAACACTTTATGGTGCTTCTCTCCTCGTTGCAGGCTTACAGCTCCCGTTGACATTAACGAATGCTGCAGATGGGCTCAGAGAGGGAGCACAGCTGTCCATCCAGGAAAAAACTCCGGAGGTGTGCTAGAACCAAGATATGTATGAGGTAAAGCTGTACTAAGAGCTTCACGGTCAGTTAATTAACCATGAACTGAACAGGAGTCAAGTATCTGAAGACCTGAAGATAAATAGGGCCTAAAACTCAGGAGATTTACATCTAACTTCTTGTGAGTCCAACTCTGAGTGCTCACGGTGCAAAGATACACACCATCATCGTATGCTTCAGACATGAAATGCTTTGTTTGAGCAAAAGAAAGAATGTGAATGTGAAAAAATGAAAATAATGACCTTCTAAAGGCAGCTAGTCTATTCTCCTGCTCTTCTAAGCTTGCCCCTTGCACTGTAAATGCTCTAGACTTATCCTTTCATTAAAGTTGAGAGGATTATTTTTTCAGTCGGATCATTTGAGAATTTAAGCTAATCCATGTTAAATTGTCACGAAAATTTGAAAGGAACTGCTAAAAAAGTCACGTTGGCACTCCATGGTTTTATTACACCTTTGTGTTCCCCGTCATTTTCCACTCCTGTATTCTAATTTATATGGGTGGGCTCTCATGTTAACAGCTCACTTTCCCTTTTCAAAATGTACATGTTTTGTACAAGCCTAATGCTTTCAGAAAGATGGGTCTCTCCAGTGGGTATCCTAAATTGGGTTTCCAAACAAACTGCCTTGGGTTCCAGACTTGTCTCTCTTTTACTATTGACTGTGGATAAAATTTAAACTTCTAGTTTAAACTTCTAGTTTAAATCATGAACTTTGTTTCAGAAATCTTGTATGGTGGCATGATCAACTGTTTTAACTGACAAGGTGTTTAATCTGCAATTTTTAACAGTATATATAAAAAAACCAATGTCTACATTTCCAATGTCTGAAAATTGTGGCCCTAACTTTGTAAATAAGTACAAAGTTTGTAAGAAGTCTTGAGGAACTAGATAGAAGTTTGTACTCATATCTGCACTCCTGAAGGAGTGGGAGGTATAAAAACCATATTAATACTGAATAACTCAAGGCTTTTGTGGTAGGTGCCATCTTGCCTGATTTTAGAAACCTACAGTGCAGAGGTCTCTGTATGAGCTAGCTGTCCACACCCCTGTTATAGTCAATACATCTGACCAAATCCAATTAGCTAAGCTTACATGAGATGAATCCTGCCTTTAACTTAGCTAGGTTTAAGTTTTTAATACACACTGGAGCTGTCTTTTCATATGGAGAGTAAAGGATTTTCTGCCTCATGTAGGAGCTTATAAGAGCCAGAAGTCTGCCCATGGCTGTGTTCAAAACCATTCTCTGTTGTTCATGCCCCCAGGCCACCAGGAGCCACATCATGGGACCATGAGGAGTATCTTCCACCCTTCAAAACTCTTCAGAAAAAAATCTGATTTTCTTTTCCAACAGCCTAAACATTGCTATACTAAATGTTCTTCCTAATCCAATCTACTGACAGCACACTGCAGGAGGTACCTGAAATACAAGCAATAAGGATATACGAAGTGACTGATTCAAACTGACATGCCTTTTTCTTTCTTACATAGAACAGTTTTACTCTTTTTGCTTCAGTTTGGGACAGAAGAAGTTTGAAATCTCAAAAATACCCACAGGACAGGAAGTTCAATTTGTTTCTGGCAGAATCCTATCCTGAATTCTATTAGAGCCTCCTGAAGAGAATTCCTTTAATTGACACTTTTTTGACAAGTCATACCATTTTAAATTACCATACTGCTCTCGTGTTGCTCATTAAATAGGAGACATGATGATAAAGTAGATGCAGCTAATTAGTAATGAATACATTATTTATGGCTTAAAAAGATGAGTGACCTGTAAGTTAACATTGTTGTGAAAATAATTTTTAATTGGATGTGGTCTTAGTGCCCTTTGCATTTCACCACAAAAGTTTTAAATAGCCATTTCTTAGTTCAAAGACCTGAAAGTTCACCTCTCAGACATGCTAAAAAAGGGCAAAATGAGGGTACGCTC
The DNA here is from genome assembly GCF_034619465.1 of Leptosomus discolor. Lineage (NCBI taxonomy): Eukaryota > Metazoa > Chordata > Aves > Leptosomiformes > Leptosomidae > Leptosomus > Leptosomus discolor. The sequence continues at coordinate 78,248,160 of NC_141394.1, read as the reverse complement.
CTATAAACTGTCTGTGCTGTGATCGCTGGAACCTGTTAGAGTTCTGCAGTAAATTATTTGCAGAATGAAATCCAAAAGCACCAAATCAGCAAAGAACTTAATCATATGCTCAACCTTAAGTCTGGGACAGATTTACAAACATAGCAAAGTCCTGAGGAACTTAAATCTTGCTTTCCCCCAATAACATCCGAAGAATTGCCATACTGAGACAGGCTAAAGTTTTGTCCTGATCCAATATACCGCTTGAAAACAGAAGATACTTGGATTATAAAATAAATAGGCATACACAGCCAGATTCTTCTTACAGACTTTCTGAATACTAATTTATGCATGCAACTTGTTTAAAAGTCAAACGGATGGACCAATTTTAGATGAATTTGCGGAATCCCTTTCTAATCCATTTAAAAATTTGTGGGAAATTCCTGTAATTTGCTACTGGTCTTTACCTACAATTTTCTATGATTTAATTTAAAAATCCCCTGACTATTTGTTAAACAATACATACAGGTGATCCTCCATAAAAAGAAGATGGAGATATAAATGCTTTCTAATGACCAATAACAAATTTTATTCCCTGCTGTGGCCTTATGGTCTTTTAGTTTCTTCTGCATTTTCAACATGTATTCACAGTTATAACATATTAGAAAGAATACTGAATATTCACAACATCCACTTTAATATTTTATAACATAGGCACGTGTTTTTTATAGACATGCACAAAACCACACATACACTTTCATATATATATAAATATATTTGTATTAGTGCTGCTTTCCAAACTCAATAGCTTTATTACTTCTTTACCTGGTTATTCCAGCAAGATCATGAAGTAATACCAAATATAAGGAGATCAATTTCACTCAGGGATCTTTAGGGATCTTTGAGCATTCTCAATCATTCATACTTACTGTAGGATGTGACAACATTCCCATGAGTTTTAAATATACTTTAAAAATAAATATATAGAAGTTCTGTATAGCAAGTATAATGTGAGGACCATGTAATTTCTCAACAACTGCAATGTCTCAATTAAATCAGTTCAGCACCACAAAAAAAAAGGCACACTGTAAATAAGTTTATTTTTCATTTGAATTAAGTTATTGTCACTATTAATATTTTAGACATATCATAAATATTTTAGGAAGTAAGTTTTCTTCGTGTTTATAGACTATGGCAGCTGATGTATAATTTAAGGAGAAAAAAATATAAATATACAGGTATTTATTAGAAGCACATAGTCTTAGCCTCAGAAAATGTCCCTGCGCATTTTCTGTGAAGATTATTCTATATGAAGTTTGTCTTTTCTCCTTTACACATTTACCTTACTTGATTTAATAATTAAAGTTGATGGAAAAAATCTTTTGCAAATCTGAGCTTTGAAATATTTATTAGAAGGGAAACAAAACATTACAAGAGACAAATAAGTGAAATTGAGAGACCAGCTTACACACTGGAGTCAAGTTTACACAGTTCCTAAAGGAAGAAGGAACCTTTCCTCTTTAAATACATTGTGTTTTCACTAGAACCAGTTACCTGCTCTATGGAATCTCTCTTATATTACACATTATGGATTTTTTTCCTCTTCTTACCCCAATAAAATTGCAACGGGTTCAAACATAGGCAGAACTTCTGCTTGATTCCGAAACCAGGTCTGCATTTGCTCTCCAAGCCATGACTTTGCTGCCAATGATTCAGTGTATAATTTTATTTTATTTTTTCAAAATATTTCAGAAATGAAAATGTTTCCAGGCTAACCAACGCCTTAGCCTTTACAAAAACAGGAAGTAAAAAGGTTCCTAATTGGCCGCCCAATCTAGCCAGACTTCACTTATGACTGTGTGTGTTTTTCTCCCACTTTCTTTGTTCTTGTTTTCTCAGTTTAAAACAGATTATTGCAACATCTGGGTTCTGGTATGGCCATAGTCTTTCCAAATACTGTCTGCTTAGGGATTAATTGTTTTCTTATTCTGATTATGCTATTAAGAGCTATGAAAGGGAAACCCATCAAACTAACTCTTCTTTTTATGAGGTCCATCTAAACATTGTTGTCAGAAATATAACCATGGGCTTGAAAAAGGATGCCTTTCTCTGCCTGATAGCTATTCTTTAAGTGCCACCACTTAAACCATCTTTACCTGTCCCTCCCATCTTTCCCTGTGTCCTTTCTATACGCTCAGTACAGGTAGAAAGAGTTTTGAGTATTATCACTCTGACCTTACTATTATTGTCTCTGACCTACTTAAGTGGAAGTACCAACATTTTTTCCTAATATCCTAATAGTTTTAGTATAGCCTATACCACTAATCATCAAATATTTCTCATTTCTTTTCTATACCAAATGGTAGGTGATTTCCATCTAAACTCTCTAGTTAACTGCATAAACACTATATCTAGAAATTTAGCAGACTCCAAATAAACAGCTGAGTGTATCTGAATGCCTATAAAATACTAAAGGAATTTGCCTCATGACACAATTTTGGGAAAGAGAAACATTCCATTTCCATTTTTTTTAACCGGGAAATTGTTGCAGAGAGTGACTAACCATGGAAGAACACACAAGGAGTGAACACAGTAAGAAATTTCCAGTAGGAGGACAAATTTTTCTAAGGTTTATTAAAATGCTATACTACGCATCAACCTCTGTGGCTTGAATTGAGAAATATATATTTTAGAAAAATATTTTTGGCAGAATAGCTTTGGACTTAACATGGGGAAAGTAAAAAAGCTTTGGTAACGGAAAAGAAAAAAAAATCCCAAAATCCAAATCCACTCACAACTGTAGGAAAAATTGTTCAGCCTTGACAATACCATTTCCTTAAAACGACACTATATTGTCTTTGGAAAATAAAATATTACACCTTTACTTTAATTTATTTTGAACCCATGTTAAAATAGTATCGTTTTTTAACTCACATGAAACTTTACTCTGAGTCACTTAAACAATGTACCACATTTCCATGTGGTACCAGACTGTAGATGTAGTGAGAGAGGTCTAACTCTGGAGAAAGTGCCACAGACTGCAGACAGACTGCATTTCCCATAATGTACTGTACCTGTCCTCTAAAGAAATTGTGTTATGCGTCACATCCTCAGATCTAGTATGTGAAATGCATTTTGATCTCCAAATCTGAGATCAGAACAAAACCCAAAAGCACTTGAACCTCAAGCCTCTTTCTATTACCTTCCCTGTAATACCACATTGCTACATATCAACACTCTTCAGAAATAAATTATTTCAGTCCAAGACAAGTTTTTCTCCTAATATTTTATTTCCTTGACTGCTTAATATCTAACTTCACTCTATAAACAATGCCAAAATAGATCCCTTGAGTCCATTAAACAGATACTCAGAATTGTTTAATATATTGACATATGCTGATTTCCTGTAGACAGAATATTATTCTTTTAACTCAATTCTACATCCCATATTTTGTAAAATGTATAAAAACAGGACAAAAGGTATGATAGGTACAAGTGAGAAAAAAAAACATAACTGCACTGGCTGTACATAAAGAAATCAGTGCTTTCCTCTGACTTGGAATTCCATGGATTTTTAATGATTGGTCTTGGACATAAATCAACTCGCCCAAGTTACTTTTTGCAGTAGATATTTAGAATTATTTTCTTTCCATGTTTCCTTCACACCATATTTTATGTATTTTATCGTCGTATGTATGGCTAAAAAATTGAGCATATGATCTCATTACTTTCTGTATTTTTCATTGTCTTTTGAAAAAGTATTCACCTCTGGCCACACAAAGTGAATCCAGTCATTTTCTGAACTGATTGTTCACTGCTCTTTACCTTCAGGGTCATTTACAGGAAAGGAACATGAGACTGAACTTACTGGATCTGCAGAGTAATCTTACATCTTCTTGTGTTTTCTAGCTCATTGCCTGAAGTGCAGAGTGCTGGCGAAAAAATGAAAAATTTTATTCTTTTCCCATAAGAAATTTTTATTTCAGTTGTATATTAACTGCAAATGCTAAAATTGATTATAACATCTTACTTCATTCCCTTGCAATGGGAAGTTTAATCATCTGCTGGATGAAATATTTCTCCTTCTTGCACATTCTGCTTTTTCTCAAAAGCACAAAGTTCTTCTTCTGCTATTCAAAGTTATTCTTCTATGTTCCCAGTAAGTAGCTAAATTCGTATGTGTCTTTTTCCTTCTATCATTTCCTTCAGACAGACAGAACACGAAAAAAACTGTCAACTGCCTGTGGAAGATTTATCTTTACCATCATAAAAATTCAGGATTAACTTCTGGAAGGACTCTGTTGGAAGAAAGGGAAGGATGAAGGCTGCTGAATTTTCAGTAAGGCTTTTCACTTCGGTTTGGCAGGATCTGTCATTCAGTGGACTGCATTTGTTTGTAATGAAAGAAAAGTCTGAGAAGGAAAAGGAACCGACTACGCTCCTCAATGTGATCGATATTTAGATGTGAGGCACGGAGTGCAATGAGCCATTGACTGTGTATTGTCGACTACGCGCCAAGTGTTCAATATCATCTGACATAAGTATCTTTGGAGGACACAATTAAAAGTATCTCAGTCAATTTATCACAAGTTATTGTTGTTATAAAAGGGGGGTAGGGGTAAGATTATGGAAAAAAGGCAGCACACAAAAGCATAAGGTCTGACACATCTGGTGTGTGTCCCTAAAAACAAAGATCTGGGATTTCCATTTCTAAGGAAATTTTAAATTGAGATGACCTTTGAATATATCGTGACGATGAGGGGAAAATACATTATAATTTTCATTGGCAAAAGCAAACTGCCTCTAAATGCAACTTGAAGGACTTTTTTCACTTCAGACTCAAAGTAAAATCTCATGAGGTATGGAAATTGCAGCAACAAGTCACCACAGCTGATGATCATCAGCAAGAGTAAAATCTAGGATTTTGAAGATTAAGAGCAGATGAAGAATGTTCTCTGCATGACAAATGCTAAAATGCATTACATTTACTTAGAAAACTATTTGAAAACTAAGAGGCAGTTGGTGCTGCCTCATGAAATGTTCTCTACAAGTTAAACCTGATCTCAGTGCATCACTTGACATGCAGTTTCTCAAACTTAGGTTCTTTTTACAAACACATTTTAAAATAAGTTTCATTATTTCTAAATTTTATTGTAATCTTTTGAACTCATAGGAGATTCATAGATGGAAACACACAAGGAGAAACAAGTATTTATCAAGGCTTAATATTGTTTATTTTTTATTAGGGTTAAATCATTCAGATTTCCTTCCTCACCAAGGGATTTCTGATGGCCAAAGTACTATACAGGGACTGGAAAAACTGTATGTTGAGAAGACATAACTGTCCAGTGGCTAGTGCATCATATGCTTTCAAGAAGAGCATTGGCTTTGAGATTTGAGATTGCTTGAGTTTAAATATCAAGATAGCTAGATAGAAAGTTTGGGTTAGAAAGGACCTCAATGATCACCTAGTTCCAATCCCCTGACATAGGCAGGGACACCTTCCACGAGACCAGGTTGCTCCAAGTCCCATTCAACCTGGCTTTGAACATTTCCAGGAAGGGGCAGCCACAGCTTCTCTGGAAAACCTGTACCTGTGTCTCACCACCTTCATAGTGAAGAACTTCTTCCTTACATCTAATCTAAATCTACCCCCTTTCCTTTTGAAACCATTACCCCCTGTCCTATCACTACACTCCCCGATAAAAAGTCCCTCTCCTTCTTTCCTGTGACTCCCTTGAAGTACTGGAAGGCCCCAGAGCCTTCCCTTCTCCAGGCTGAACAACCCCAACTCTCTCAGCCTGTTCTCACAGGGCAGGTGCTCCAGCCCTCTCATCATCTTCATGGCCTCCTCTGGACTCACTCGAGCAGGTCCGTGTCTTTCTTAACGTTGGTGGCTGTAATGGGTCTGCGTGAGATGCAGCCCTCACCGTGCTGTGCAGTAGTAGCTAGATAACACACCAGTGTTTTGACTACTGCTGAGCAGGGCTCACACAGCATCAAGGCTGTTTCGCCAACCTTTCCCCAGTAGGCTGGGGGTGGGTAAAAACTTGGGAGGGGATATAGCCAGGACAGCTGACCCAGACTGATCAAAGGGATATTCCATACCATATGATGTCTGCTCAGCAATATAAGCTGGGGAAAATAGAAAGAAGGTGGGCCATTCATTTCATGTTTGTCATCTGGAGCAACTGCTACGTGTACTGGAGCCCTACTTCCCAGAAAGTGGCTGGACATCACCTGCTGATGGGAAGTAGAGAATAAGATGTTTTGGTTTTCCTTTGCTTCCGCGCGCAGCTATTTTCTTCATTAAACTGTCTTTATCTGACCCACGTGCCTGTTGTTATATTTTCTCTCCCCTGTCCAGCTGAAGGGACGAGAGCGATAGAGTGGCTTTGGTGGGCACCTGGCATCTGACCAGGGCCAAACCACCACAGTGGCCCCAGAGGTGGGCACAGCACTGCAGGTGGGGTCTCACCAGAATGCAGTAGAGGGGGAGAATCACCTCCCTTAACCTGCTGGTCACATTTCTCTTGATGCAACCCAGGATGTGATTGGCTTTCTGGGCTGCAAGCACACATTGCTGGCTCATACTCAGGTTTTCATCCACCAATACTCCCAAGTCTTTCTCCACAGGGCTGTTCTCGATCTGCTCATCGTCCAGCCTATATCTGTGTTTAGGATTGCCCCAACCCAGGTTCAGGACCTTGCTTTTGGCCTTGTTGAACTTCGTGATATTTGCACAGGCCCACATCTCCAGCCTGTCAAGGTCCCTCTGGATGGCCTCCCTTCCCTCCAGCATGTGAACAGCATCACACAGCTTGGTGTTGTCAGCAACCTTGCTGAGAGTACACTCAATCCCACTGTCCATGTTGCCAACAAAGATGTCAAATAGCACCGGTCCCAATACCGACCCTTGAGGAATGCCACTTGAACTGGTCTCCACTCAGACATTGAGCTGTTGACTGTGACATTTTGAGTGCGATCACCCAGCCAATTTCTTATCCACTGAGTGGTCCATCTGTCAAATTCATGTCTCTCCAATTTAAAGACAAGGATGTTGTGCAGGACAATGTAAAATGTTTTGCACAATTCGAGGTAGATGACATCAGTTTCTCTTCCTTTATCCATCAGTGCTGTAACCCCATCATAGAAGGCTATCAAATTTGCCAGGCACCATTTGCCCTTAGTGAAGCTATGTCAATCACTCCTTATTTTCCATGTACCCTAGCATAGCTTCCAGGAGGATCTGCTCCATGGTCTTTCTGGGCAGAGAGGTGAGATTGACTGGTCTGTAGTTCCCTGGGTCCCTTCTTAAATATGGGGGTTATGTTTCTCCTTTTCCAGTCAGCGGGAACTTCTCCGGACTGCTATGACTTCTTAAATATGGATAGTGGTTCAGCAACTTCATCCGCCAGTTCCCTCAGGACTCGCGAATGCATCTCATCAGGTCTCACGGACCTGCACACCTTCAGGTTCCTTAGATGTTTCCAACCTGATCTACAGTGGGATGTTTTTCGTTCTACCAGTCCCTGCCTTTGCCTTCTGCAACTTGGGTGGTCCAGCTGGAGCACTTGATAGTGAAGACTGAGGCAAAAGAGTTGTTGAGTACCTCAGCCTTCTCCACATCCTGGGTAGCCAGGTCTCCTGTTTCTTTCCAGAGGGGCCCCACATATTTCCTAGTCTTCCTATTATCTCCGATGTACCTACAGAAGATATTCTTGTTGCCCTTGTTGTCCCTGGCCAGACTTAATTCTTTTAGGGCTTTGGTTTTCCTAAACTCCTTAAGAGTTTAAATGTCTAAGCTTTCACCACTGTGAATGAAGACAGGCATCCTTTAAGGGATTTTCCAAATTTCTTAGCAAGCTAGGGATAAATACATTAAATACGCACATATTGGACTATATTTCTCCCAATGTTGGAAATGATGGAAAACCAGTAACTCCCTGGTTCCATAATGCTTGTGTTAGTACTTTAATTGTCTTTATTATTTTCACTCTCCATTTGCCTTCCTTTTTGGGTTTATATATTTATGGCATTTTACCTTCATCTACACAAAAAGCACTATGAAGAAGGGCCATCGTTCTGGAAAATCCTAAAGAGACTGACAATTAAATATCCCAAGCCATCTCAGAATTTCTTTCTGGAAGAGGTAGGGATGGAGTGGCAAAGCAAGGATGCTTGAGGAAATTAATACAAATAAAGGAGATAAAATGATGCGTGTATTTATGACAATGGAAGAGAACAGCTCAGAAATGCACTAAAAGATCTTATGAATTTCATAATTTCTGCTGAATACACAAGTTTTTAGGAAAATCTGTTACTTTTACTAACTTACTTCGAATTAAAAGCTGCATTTTTTTACATTTCTATATTTTCACAATGAAAGAAGTTTTCTTTTTTTCCCCTTGAAATGTTTTATGCCTTTTTTATCCTAAAACTGAATTTGAACAAATGAGTTCAACAACAAATGTTTCAAAATTTATCCAAACTCATTTCATAACTCATGTATTTTAAGTTTTAGTTCACATGTGGAGGGCAGGGAGGAAACCAACCCCAAACCTCTGACTTTTGACTGGGAGAGAAATATATGCATTGTTGCATGACAGAAAATCTGGTGAAATAAAACTGTAATCTGGATCCAGATGCTCAAAAGGCTGAGGTAAAACCCTTCTGGAGCTTCTTGAAACAGCAGTTAAGTGTACAAAGTTAAACTGGAATCGACATACACCATATATAGAGCTTGCCAAAGGTGGATGGGTTACTGTGGGGTCACAACATAAGGTCCTGTCTGGCCTAAGGTCAACCAAGCACACATTTTCAAAAGCCAAAAAGTCAAGGAACATGATAACTCAATATAAGTTAGGGCAACAGACAGTGAGTCAGATGCTTCATTGATGGTTATCCACTTTGCACAGTATTATTGACAGGAGCAGCTTGAAACCAATGCAGAACAATCATTCCTTCATTGCTGTTATATGTGGCAAGAGTTTTATAGACCATAGACTCTTTTTCAGCTTTTTTTAAGCTCTCAGGCTAAAATGGAAAGGTTTATAATCCTCCTGATGAAGACAGAGAGTCTGCCCAGACCACAGCTCATGCAAAATGGTACTAACAAAGGCATGTTTGTAGCTGCCCTTTGCTGTGTGCTCCACAGACTAGAATCATCCTTTCAGACCTAGCAGCAGCTGAGTCAGTCATGTTGCCAATATATAAACAGAGGAGGTCTTTCAATATTACGTGCCATTTAAGATCTACTCCTCTGGAGAGAATGAGAAAGGGCAGCCACTATTTTTCTCTTAATCTTTTCCCTCGCATGCTCTGTGGACTGAATTCCATTATCGGTTATATTTAAGTGGAAAATAATTCTGTTTTTTTCAGTGGAAGAACTAAGCCATTCTTTCAAGTTGCTTTCTCAGAAATAAGTGAATGTATCCATATACTCCTTTTTTCTCCTTGTTTTTCCTTTCATTTTTTTTTTCCTTTAAAATTCTGGTCAGAGATATATTTGTCTGGTACAGTAACCATTTCAAAGCATTGCCTGGAGAGCTTAGCGTGTTTCATGGCTTGTATGAGATTAAGTTTTGGAAGGGTAAGTCAGGAACATAACAAGGAAGCAGAAACATGGTGAGACATAGTCACGCAGACAGTTAAGAGGCTGGCCAGCCATTTCATCCTTGCAGACATGTGCAAATCCAGAGAAAGACAAATTGAGTTTGAGAGCTTCAGCTTCATTCTTTGTGGATGCTTGTCCTCATCACAAAAACCAAATGGAATTTGGTTCAATTGAGCGGAAAGGCAGGCACAACAGAGACATCACGAGCCTCAGCTAAAATGCATTGGCAGCAGTACCTGGGAAGCACGTAAGACATCTGCCCTGTCCCTTAGCAAGCCTGTATTGTCAGTCAGCCTTTCAGGCTATTCGAACCTAAAGCCTCATCAAATCAACAAACAAAGCAAGTTTCCAAGCTAGGGAAAAAAAAAAAAAAAAAAAAAAATGACTGCAACAATACTTCCTAAACAGCAAAGATCAACTGGGGGGGGAAAAAAAAAAAGAAAAAAAAAAAGATGAAGAAAAAGCTATTCTTAAAATTACATACTTAGAAGACAAACAGAGGAGAGGAAAGGGAAAAAGCACTAAAGAAATGCTGAATACACTCTCTCAAGAAAAGTACCCAGACCAAGCTGGCTTGTGGGAATTTTTATTAGTTCTGAAATTAGAAACAGGGCACTGGGGTTGGGGAGAGGGGAGTGTCTCAAACCAGCTGCAGCTCATTTTAATTAAGGGCTAATTAGCAAGTAAAGCCTGCTGGAAGTGGGAGAAGTCTATGTCCCTGTATAATACAGAGCAGCTCACTGCAGCAGTTTTTGAGAGCTTAGGGATACTGGTAGGGGAAAGAAGAAAAGTAGTTAAATTTAGAAGTGCTTGAGCATTTCTATAGGTGTTTTCATTCAAAAAAATCTGTATTTGCTTAGAAATTCCTGCTCTCATAGGAGAAAAAGGACAAAGATGAAGATTTTTGATGTCAGACATAGAAATTTAGCCTTCTAAATCTATTATTTGTTGAAGCTTATGAGATTTTTTCTGCTTATTTTTGTTTCCTTGTTTCCTACGCTAGCTATTCTAGCTATTAGATAGTCCTAATTTGCTACAGAGTACCATGTAACGCTTCTTTTTGTGCAATAACTAAAAATGATAGCAGTTTTCTCCTAGTGCTGAGATATTTCTGAATTGCTTATCTGAATTGATATATGAACTGTACCTCCTCACGAAATTTAGAGTAGCTCTACGTTTACAAAATCTGCCTTAATCCTGGTTTATCTAAACCTAACCTTTTTTACATGTGAGATCTTAATAGGTGCCTAGGTGGTATTTCCTGCTGCTCTGAATTCTATTTATTAGAGGTATGAAAAAGGATAAGAAAAACTAACTAGGAAAAAACACAGCTGCTTGTTTAGCCTTTTGAGGTTCACCAGAGAATAAACAGTTACTTTTCTGAATAATAATAATAATAGCAGAGGTATTCCCTGTCTAGGAATGATGACGTGATACTCATGTCTTGAGTTCTGCACACGTATTTAGAAAGAGCATATTCGTTTGGGTCTAGCTGTTCTTTATTTCTCCCTAAACTCCATTAACCTGAGCATGGTATAAGTCAGAAAAGGCTATGTTATTGAGCCATATAAGACAGTGAATAAGAATTTTTAACCTTAATGTTATCTGGCCTGTCTGCAAACCAGCTGGGTGGAGTGACACCAACTCCTAGGGAAAAATGGCAGATGTTGTGCTCACCTTGTTAGGGGCTGGGGGGGAGAAAAGGGAGGTCAGAAAAGAGCATGACAGGGAATAAATCTAAACTTCATTTCCTTGGAAAATTGTATAATAAGTATTCTTCGAAGCTGTTTTCAGGTACATGAGCAAAGGGAATGTGACTGGCAATGGGCAATGTGGATTTAACAAGGATAAGGTATACCTGACTAAGCTTTTTGCCTTTTGTTTTTGTTTTTAATGTGTATATATATATCACTTACCTTGACTTCAGCAAATTTTCAATATGGTCTTCCATAGCATCTTTTTTGTCAAGTTGGAGAAGCACAGACAGGTGGGTGAATATAAGGTGGGTGAAAAAGTAGCTGAACTGAAAGGGTTGTGATCAATATTTTGAATTTTAACCAGGAGGTGGCCGAATGGTCTTTTTCTGAGGGTCAGTACTGGGGTTGCTATTGTTTAACATCCTCATCTGTGACCTGGAGGATGGTCTGTAGCAGTGCTGGCTCCCCATCTGAGCCTCCCTCAGGCATCCTGTGCGCCAGGCTCCCGATGCCGCAGGTGTGCTCATTCCAGGTATTGTAGGGGCTGTGTACTGTACTCCGTGTTCTGTACTCTGCTGTTTTGCTAAATCCTGAAGTCAGTCTCTGATAACTTCTCTGTGGCTCTTGGCTATGCCAGCTCTGTGGTCCTCTTTGATACCAGCTACTGTATTAACTGTACCGTCTCAGTTTTTATGTCCTGTTGTCCATGGTGCTTCCCTGGTTTTGCTCAAGTAAAAAGCTGGCTATAATTCTAGTATCCCCACCAACACCACCCAGAAAGGATTCCCAGCCTAGAAGAAAATTTCTTACTGCCATTGTTTTCCGAGCCACATGATGAGTGCCAGGTTTGTTGTACTTTCTTCTTTGCTGTGCTCTGAACAGGACATGGTCAAGCAACTGTTTTGGTTTTTTCCCTGTTTATTTTCTTCAAGTCCAACTGGATACCCCACATTTGTTAAGGTATAGACACATCTTACTCACTAAACAGTTTCACCAACTCCACTCTAGACACATAACGTAATTAGAAAAGTGTGTTGGCCATGTTGACACAACACACAATATTCAGGCTAAATGCAACCGTCAGTGCAACGTCTTTGATCCAATGAGTTTCTGAGAAAGACTATATCTCACTTGGACTGACAGTGGTTGGTTGGGTTTCATATACTTCTGGCAAGTTAGTAGTTTAGTACCACAGTGTATAACTCATAGCTGTTTGATCATACACGTGGTCTAGAGGGCATGTTCAAACTGGTGTACTTGCTGACATAAAACACGGTATGCCTTTTACCTCTGAGATATTGATGCTGTTTGAAGAGCACTAAGTGCTGCAGAAGTTAATTATGCTCATTTATTTCAGGGTGTTCTTTTGCCTGTTTTCAGCTGTGCATTCTTAAGACAGCTGATAGCAGAGGGAGAAGCAACCACTGAAAAAGAAGAGCATGGCTTGACACAAAAGCTATCTTTATTTGACAATTGACTTGACTTGAAGAGTCTGATATAGGTCTCTCCAGTATTCGGTAATGAAACCTTTTCACTTTATTCACTTTCTTTTCTTTTCTTTTCTATTTTTTTTTTAATTAAAAAAGCCTGTTCAGTGCTGAAGTGTATATCCAGCTGATTTCACAGTCTCCCAGCTTCATCGCAACTCACATTGTGTTTTACTATCAATCAGCAATGTTTTGGAGATGAATCCACTAAATGACAAAGATGAAAATACAATGTGACTTATGCTAAAAGATCTTTCACCTAGGAAACAAAGTGATAAGAAGAATCCACGTCTATAATCTAAAAAAAAAAACAAACCCCAAAAATTAAGACAACTCCGTATGCAGTAAAGGTAAGAACATATTGTAGCTGAATGTGGGAATAATACAAGTATTAAAAAAGCAAGAATTCATACCAAGCACTATGCTTTTATAAGTTATACTGTCAGAGAACTAGGTAGAGGCTGATGTTTGTGGATAGTTGGCATGTTGTAGTATTCCAAAGTATGATTCATTTACTACTAGTACGCAAATGTCTTCAAAGTAATATCCAAAAAAGAAACAAAACTGCTACAGTGAAGTGGCAACTACCATTTGGAAAAGCATGGTTCTTAATATGATGCCTACAAACAAAATAAATCTGAAATTCCAGTCTAGTGCCAGAGAAATAATCTAGCAGTCTTGTTTGGAAAGCAGAAGAATCCATGTATAGTAGCTGTATGTAGGTCCTGGCAGGAATTTAGAGCTTGGGAAATATTTTTGTTGTTGTTGTTGTTTGTTTGTCTAGAAGGAAAAGGAGTTCTTATTTTTTAAAACTGTGTAACTGTCCATTTCAGAAGATGTGTCTTCTCATTAACACAAAATTTCTTCTGTGCTATAATGAAGTGTTGGCTTCTGGCTATGGTAATTATAATTACTTTCCTCTTAACACCTTTGTATCTGATGATTCTTGTCTTATCAAGTCTGATAGCAGAGGTAGAATTAAAAGGAAAAGTTAATTTAATGTTTAATTCATGGTAAATTTTCCTATTTTTTTTGATCTGAGTAAACCTGTATAAGATTATATATTTGATTAATCTTTTGTCCTGGTTTAATGCATTTGCTAGAAAACATCAAATAACTACAAAAACCAATTTAGATACAGCTTATTACCAGAAATAACTTCTTATTTGAATTGTTAGTTCAGGCAACCAAAAAAAGAGACTTAGAATTGCACACGACATTTTTGAATGTGTGGAATGTCCTAATTTTCCTCTATAAAATGATATTTGGAGATATGTCTCCTGATGGTAATAGGATGAAACAAACTTAAAATAATGTTATGTTCTAGAAGCATCTTTGCAGACATGAATAAGTTAAAGTTAATGTTAAGATAGCTTGTAATCAATCTTATTTGTCCCCCCCTTTTTGGTAGGCTAACTTCAAGGCCAGTGCCATTGCCTCCTCTAAAATTTTACAGAAAGATTTGCATTGTTCTTATTAGCATTTGTCAACTGTGAATCACCAGCTAATGGATTGTATAGTTAGGATATAAAGAAGCTTGGACTTCTTCCAAAACCTGGTCTGGGGCACTAAAGTACAGTTCAGACCCACTGAAAGATGATAATAGTGTTTCCAGAAAAACCAGATTTTTTTACTTTACAGTTCATAGCAATTATTTTGTTTGTTTCAGCCTGGTTTGGGCATAATCAGAACTACAGAAATGAGAAAACCTGACCTTCTTGCCAGCTTGATTGCCAACGCATTGAATGGAAGCTGGACCTCAGGCTTTGTATCTACTTGCTGTTCTAGTACACGGCTACCATGGGAGGGAGATGAACTGTACCTGCTTGCAGTTGCACTGCTGTTGTATTAAGTAGCAGTTGATAGATGTTTCAGTATTTTTACTACTTTTGGAAATTGGCAGCAAGTCTTGAGCATAGTTTCTTTGTAAAGATTTAACTTCATGAAATTTTATGAGAAGTTTATATGGACGTGCCATTCCTGAGCAGGTAACTTTGATAATCTGGATACAAATTATCTCTAGTTATCTTGGGGTCTGTGACTAGCAAGTTCATGGTTGCCAAAAAGCTGGAAACATAAGGTATGTAGAGCTCAGGCCCAATGATTGATACAGATTGGACATTGCTCAGTTGCTAGAAGTCTTTGACCTGTGTTCTCAAGGTGTGATGAGACCATCAGTGGTGCCCTTTTGCTCATTGTATCTACAGAAAGAGTCTGAAAGTATCTTTATTACAAAAGTATTAAATGAACAATTATTCTCTAGCTCAAAAAGTGCTTCCTAGAAAGACTTAGTAGTAAGTGCAAAATGGCAGCTTAGAGTGACTGCCAAGCACCATTACACGTTCAAAGGAGAAGGAAACTCCTTAATTCAACAGGTATAATAGAGATATCACTTCAAAAAAAACAAGAAAGAAAAAAAGCAAAGCAAGTTAGGAATAAGACTGCCTTGCAACCATTCATGTAGTTGTGCAGTTATCAGGTAGAGACCCACCTGGGTTTTTGGCTTTTGTTTTTTTCCTTGTACATGAAACTTGCTTCCATGTCAGTGACCTGTGCACTGCTTTGACATCCAGAGAAAAATACCACTTGTAATAAGATTTCTTGGTTCTCTTAAGCTATGTCTGCACTAGCAAATAAAGTGTGTCCTGGGTTTCTGCACCGGCCTGTGGTGACCCAAGCTGTTCTGTCTGCTCAGGTGGAGTCCTGGCCTGTGTCACCTAACATACAACTCTCTCAGATGATGTTTGTGCTCGATTCAAGGGATAGCATGAGGCACATGGTGTTTCCACAAACAATTTGGATTTAGTCTGAGAGTTCTGAGGAAAAAGGAGAGTTTAAGTGTAGGGACATAAGCTCTGCTGTAGTGCTTTGATTCAAGGTAAAACAATCACCATGGTCTCATTTATTTAGAAGGTCATGTTGCATTAAAAAAGTCTGTTCAGTATAAATTCAAACAGCCATTAGTAGAGCCAAGGACATGCTTTTTGAAAGGGATTCTTCAGGGAACTTTGGGGAAACAGTCATTCAGTAATATTAGTGGTATATTCATGTAAGTCTCACAAACACGTTATGAAGAGATGTTCAGGTCTTTGCAGCTAGGTTGGTCAGCAGAGTTAATGTTTGTAAACAAGAAACAATCTTATCTTTTCGAAGAAGTCAGGCTATGGACAGGTGACTTTTGTACGTGTTTCAAAGGACCCCACTTACTCTGAACCTCTTGGAATAATAAGCTGATATTTGGCAAATCAGGTTGACAAGAGAGCTCTGACTTCAGGCAGGCACATGTTATGGTACTCATTGGCTTCCCTTAGCCTTATCCAGTTCTAGCTATAACATTTTTCTTTGCCAGCATCACCAGTATGATTCAGTGTCTTATTTCATGCACTTGGTGAGACCTATAGATATAAAATACAAAGGATTAGGTTCAAGATACTGGATTGCAACTAAGGTTAGCAGAAGGTAATGTTATCTTCTCTAAGAGTGAATCCAGGAAAGCAAGGGAAATAGTGCATTCCTTCTGATATATGTGATACATGGTGCATTAAAATGCTCTACAAAATATATTGCGGTATTTATTTACTCCTACTTTTATGCCGTAGGATTTCAGTTCTTTACAGCTTAGGAAATAACTTCTTAATTTGTATCTGCAAGCAATTATGCCAACACATCACATAAACAGTTTTATTACAAAGTATTAAAATTAGTATTGGAAAACACTGCAGAACTCCCAGGTGCCTGTCAACTTATGCTAGTTGGAAGTTATAATATGTAAAGCTGTTGCATTGTTAATTCCATGTTCAACAGCCTCTTTTGTAGTATTTTTTGATATCAAGAGTGGATATCACCTGCCTCCAGCTGGACAGAGAATTCAGATTCCACCTCAAAAATATCCCAACCAGCACTCATTTTAGTTCATTGTTATACTAATCAGTCACTTCATATTAAGACTTTCGTGGTCAGCAAGCCTGACTGGATAGTGCTATGTCCTGCTGTTGAGCCAATGAAGATTTCTGACTTTTATTAGTGTCTTAGAGTGATTTCTTTCTGATTGGAATAACTGTAGTATAACACTGCCTGACCGATGGTCCCTGTTCTCAGAAATGAGACTTTCAAACTGACTTCCAAATTTAGTTAGTTCTAAAGGCAAATTTCTAATGGGAATTGCATTGACCACCAAAATCCTTTAAGCAGCTTGGGAATCTCTTGAGTAAAGATGTAGATTTTTCTTTGTTCGCTACATGTGATATTCAAGGCAGGAGTGGAGCTTGCAGTGACTGAGATGAATCACACTAGTGTTCACTTGTCTAGTTCTTAACTTCTCCTTTTAGATCTCAGTGGTTTTAATCTTTACACTGATGTTGAGCTTCTTGGGCATCAGGGTTGCTTTGGCTGTGTTTCTGCCTACATTTTACCTACCATATCTTTGGTTTGACTTATTCCTTTTGCTTTATCCTTTGTGTCATTCTTTGTAAGCTGTTCTGTACTTTGGAAGTCCACTGAAATAAGTGAGAAATATGCAAGAACACAGTTGCAATGTTCAGAAAAAGGAAAAAGATGAATAAAGGTTTTCAAGGTGCTGTAGGAACTCGCCCCATGTAACATATGTACGTTGTCTACTCAGAGTAGTCATGTACCATGCCTTATTTCTAACAGCAAAACTCTACCAAACTTAATAGTACAGCCAGAATCATGTTTTCAGGAACAACTTTAGAACATCTGTTGAAATCAAGTAAATGCAAGCATCCTTTGTGATTTATAAAAATTGGACTCCAAGATGATCAGATTTTGAGTAATATGCAATAAAAATGGAAGAAGTCCATACTGGTACATGACTATAGCTAAGAACACCTTGATCACAGCTAAATTTAAGACTAAAGTTTAGGGCAGTTTTGGGTTTTGTTCAAAATATATGCAAAAAAGGCTTGCCTCCAGGTTTAATCAGTTTGAAAATCTTTGCCTTTTCAAAGAAAGGCCAGACAGAGGGTTTTAGTCAGGGAAGATTAATGCATGCTATTGGGGATTTTTATATTAGTTCATTCTTCTTTCCTGCTGTCTGCAATGATGTCAGTTGCTCATGTTTTCAACCAGAAAAACACAAGCTAAAATTATAGGTTGCTAAATATAGATAACTTGCCACATCATTTAGTTTGACAACTTGTAATGAAGACCCCAAAGCAAAATCCACAATGTTAATTGGGGCAGAAATGAAACCTTGCACTGATTTTCACTCATTGCTTCTTAATTACTAAATTAATAATGGGTAGAAAATATGATTATAGAGCCCAACAATTAATGAAATACGACTGTGGTTAACTCAGAGAAGGGTTTCTCTCTTACTGGATTCCATTTAAGAGGCAAGGGTCACAATTTCAAGGTAAAACATACTGCAGCGCAAGAGTCTTTGTTAACAAAAGGTAAATAAAACTTAATTCTCCCTTAATAAACAGATTAAATCAGGTTTAACAATAAGGGAAAATAAATAATGCAAGCTTT
Organism: Leptosomus discolor; assembly: GCF_034619465.1. Classification (NCBI taxonomy): domain Eukaryota; kingdom Metazoa; phylum Chordata; class Aves; order Leptosomiformes; family Leptosomidae; genus Leptosomus; species Leptosomus discolor. Next base: position 78,229,888 of record NC_141394.1, on the reverse strand, counting down.
ATAAGCCTAGGTTGACTTCAACTGCCTTGGAATTGAGGTTATTTGTGAAAGGAATTCTCGAATTCTCTAGGAATTAGAGTTCTATGTAGGAACTTGTTTTACGTTTGTGAATTTATGTGTGTGCGCATGCAAGCAGTGAATTGCAGAATTTTTGAAAGATATTGCAGAAAAAAATTTCATTTGCATACCTTGGAGTCAAATTCCTATGACTTGGCAGTTAGGATACTAGCTTGGACTTTTTTTTCTTTTCAGTCTTTGTTATGAGGTCTTTTTTTAGATATCCATGTTACATGAACTAATCATCAGGTAAATCTCACTGGCAGAGGCCTGGGTTACCAGGATTTTCCCCTCCATCTGAGTAATCTAGCCCTGATATTATACAATCATGATTTTCTTTCTAAATGACTCAAAACCACTTCTACACTTGTTCGAAGGTAAATGGGCTGGGGGGAGGAAGTAGAGGAAAAACATTAGTGGTCAGCAGTGGTATATTGCCACAGGGTGCCTAAAGGGAAGTGTTCATCAAAGAGAATAAAGTGTAACACCAAGACTTTCTGTATGAAGTTATTCTGTTATGTTGACACAAAAATTATCCAATGTAAGCAAAACTAAGACTGACTTAAACGTGGAAAGATCTTGTGCTGCTAATGACCTGTTGGCATAATGGCTAAGACTGGCACGGATTGCTGTTTAGATTCCACTGACCCTTCCTATTTGCCTCTGGTGCATTAGCCAGCACACTCCTTACTTGGTTGGTGGCTTTTCTAGAAACGTTCTCATTTGCATTGCAGTTTCATCCATGTCAAATAGACCCTTCTTTACTATTAAACCTGCAATACACACTTCTACTTAGCTTGCTTTTCTTTCAGAAGTATTCTTACAACCTCCATCTCAAACTTTTGCTTATGGACTATTTTAGACACTGATATTTTGTTTCCTTGGCACACAGAATTTCATGAGTAACAGGAACTAGAACAAAATCAGGGCTAACTGTGCAGATACTCACCTCAACCGTGGACATCCCACAGATTTCATTAGCAGCTACCCAACCTAGGAATATGCCATCTTGACTCATTTGTGCTTCTGCAGCTGACAATATTAATCACAAGAACTCTTTAAACCCCACACCATCAAAAATCTCCTGGAGATAAACTATTGTATTCAAAATGTCTTATCTAACTACTCCTATAATAAAAGCACATAAAATTATTAATAATGCAGTTACTAACTAAAAATTTTAAACTGCATTGAGAGACTGTGCTGAAAAAAACAAACACACTTTCCACTCCACCTATCTAGTATTTATACTGTATTAACTGAACCTAAATGCATAATTTTCATATTAACTGCTGTTGTAGATACTGACATAGTTACAAATGTAGACATCCCATGCAGTAAGGCATTATATAAACATGAATTATATTGTCAGCATACTTCACCTTAATCCATCAGCATCTGCTATGAATGCTAAGGGAGTTATTTGTCACTTCAACTTTATGAAAGTATCTGGCCATTAAGAAGTGAAATGAGACTGATTCTTGCATGTTGTAAGAACGTGGAAGTTCAGGTTTTTATCCAGGGACACATTAGTTTGAAGTTTGGTAATTTGGGGTTTTGTCAGGGAGCATAGAGCTGGCCATATGACTTCTTCTGTATTTTTATGTAGAAACTTAAACTCTGAATGGGGCTCTCCTCCACAACTATTAAATAAAGATTTATTAAATGATCAAGAGGAGAAATTGCAGGGAAAGTGAGAGAGAAGAAGGAGGAGAGATGTAAGCGATTATTCCAAGGCCTCTGAAGTATTTGGCCTTCCTAATAGTAACACAGATAAATAGTTTCTGGTAGTTCCTTTGGTTACTGTAATGCTGAAAAACGTTGTAGGCAGCCATTTTGGGCCTAAGCTCTATCTTTACAATGCACAGTATTTAGAAGAATAAACTCCCTTCTCCTTATCAGAATTCTTTGAGATGCTTTAAGTCAGATTTATGCCAACACAGTCATTTTTAAAGAACAGGTCTATCATTTCCAATATCTCCAATTTATGTGATCCTGAAGAGCTAGTTTTCAGTTGATAACTGGACAGTTCATAAATTCAAAAATATTCTTCAAGCCAAAGGGTAGCTCATGATGATTTATCTTCCTGTGCAGTTTGGCTCATGGAACTTCAACTAATGCTTCTTTATTAGGGCCAATAATTTTATCACTTACTGGTGCACATTCTGAATATGTGACAATGAGAAAACCTCAGATGCACATTCACAGCAATTCACTACGTGATTTGCTAGCACTTTCTGTAGCTGGACACCTACTGGAACAACTTACTTCACAGAACAATGGAGATATGTAAATTATGTTTTTGTCAAACATAGAGAAGTTTTCCTCTGATATTGTCATATGACAATAAGACATGTTAAGGATGACATCAGCACTGCTTAATTTCCTGGATAACAGCAGAATGCTTCAGCCAAAATTTCCAGGTTTTCAAGGGTCTTGGTGTGCTCTTTATAGCAGGATAAATCTAGTCCGTGTACAGTTATGATATAGAGAGAATTTTTTTAAGATGTAAGGGATACTATGACTTGTCACCCAACTTCCTTTACAACAAGGTAAGAACGGATCTACCAGGTACCTGTTTTGAATCCTGAAGAACTTATTTTAGCTTATTTTTCAAGTTCCAACAAAACTGGAAAGGTGTCCTGTTCTGACACTGAGCAATGGATCCTCCAGCAGTTTGTGTTACATATGTCACAGATTATGCTTATTTAACTTATATTCACAGGAAAACATGTATTGCCATGTGGTGACTGTGACTCTCAAATTCCACCTGCCTTGCAGGCAACAAAATAACATAGGCAGACAGTTGCTGGGCCAGGAACTATGAAGAAAAACTGACTTGGTAACTAAAAAAAATAAATTAAAAAATTGACTTATGTGTAGTCTAAACCCAATACTAACATGCTTTAGATTTGGCCACTTGGAGGACTGGGAAGAACAAGTGAAAATGACAGAAGGAAGTAACAGGCAATGTGATTGCCCTGTACTTCACACCTCATGCAATTCTGGCAGTCCTGAGGTGGATCTAATCTATTTTAGAGAAAAATTTGACCTCAGTGGTCTATAAAGAAGAAATACAAGATTTTGTGTTCTTTTCAATGATGCATGAGATCTACTTGATCTCAGTGAACTATAATTCTCCTTAATGTTAGCGAATTCTAAGTGAATTTCTAAATGTATTCTATCTCTTCTGAAAATAGTGACATACTGGTATAACTAAGGATGCTGTTTCATTCTTTGCTTTCATTTTTATCATAAACCAAATTAACTATTCAATCTTATTTTGGGGCTTCTCTTGCAAATATTTTTAAGCAAGAATGGATGACAGGACTGAAAGTATTACCTCAATCTGCTGGTCTAGTTGCTGAGTGGTAGCAGCCCTCAACTAGTATGTAACAACAAACCAGTTGAATGTTACGGTAACATCTGGCGGATCCCTTTGTTGGTGGTCTCCAACGCTTACAGTGCTAGTACCCATCCATTTCTAAAGGTAGAAGATAGAAGGCTTATGTTTGTTCTGCCATGCCCTGGGATTAGGCATTGCATATCATTACAATGGAAAAGAAACTCTAGCTAGAGACTGATAATCACTTTACAAGAAGGCTGTCTTCGAAATCCTTCTCTTCTTTGGATTAAGAGACTGTATTTCCAGGTCTCAAACAATCTTTTTAAATGAGCAAAGTGCGTGGTTAGATTTCTTCATACAGGGTCTACACAAGGACGGATATAGGAAAATGAATGTGTTCTTGTTTACATCAACGTGCATGCTTCAGTACTGTTCCACATTCCAAGTGAGGTGCAAGGCATCCAGAAAAGTCTGTGACAGATTTTTTTTTCTTATAGTTTCCAGGCAGGATATGGTAATTTTCCACACTGTTGCACTTTAGGAATTGCTGTAGTGCGTCAGGTGAAGTGTGAGTATAGCCTTGTGTTCTGTCACTCACCATGACCAGTGTTTGATAAGTGGATTAAAGTATAGGAGTGCAGGAAATAAGCTATGATTCTTTCCTGGAGTGTTTTCTCCCAGCTTGAGGAAATCTCTGTTCAGAGTCCCATTAACCAGCAGAAGTGCCTTTACTTTATTGCCCATGGTGAATTTATTTTATAAATGTTTTCAACTTCTTCAATTGCCTTTTGAATACTTCCAGAAGTTTGATGCACAACTGCCTATGGCAAGGATTACTGTTTTAACTATACACTTTGAAAATGCATGGTTATTTTGGATCTGCCTGCTTTATATTTCATTCTGTTGAAAGATACAATGAATGACTTGTTATCTTTTTCTCTTTTATGTGCCACTGATGGCATCTGTCGTCAGTACCTCTTCACTAATCTTTTTTCCAGGCTGAAAAGCGCTAGTCTTTTTTACACTCATCATGCCGACGCAGTCTTGTGCCTTTGATCATCCTTGTACTTCTACAAGAACTTGAAAAGGTACTGAGAAGCTAAATGACATTTCAGGGCAACTCCAAACATAAGTGAATCTACAGGCCTCTCAAAAAGGTCTTAATATAACATTGTCTGTGAAACTATACATTGTACTTCAAACCTCATTTCCACCATCTGGAAGTGACTGTAGCAGGTTTTCTTTGAGTTGATCATTGGTATTACATTCTCCTCCCAAAACACATGAAGCCAGTCAAGCATAGGAAGAGGGGAGGGTTTTAAAGGAAAGCAGGATTATATCCACTCTCAGATTGCTGAAGAATATTAACATAATAAAGGCCAAAATTGGTTCGATGTCTGACACTGTTAGAAGACTAAGGCAGCTTCTCTATGTGATCTGTATAACTAATGCTTAATACCTCTAACATTTCAAGGAGTGGTAGGAGTGTTTACTATCTGATATGTATAAAACCCACTTCAGACAATAAAAAGCTTTGAAATTGTTTATTTGCATTTCATAAAACAACTTGCCACATTGAGAATGACAAGATTTTCTGCTTCCTTGCTTTTTATTTGGTGTGTCAATCCTCTCAAGCTAAACCATAAACCATGTGGTGTTTTTAAGGATTGTCTTTGTAAACTTTGCCTTGCAGATTGTAATCCTTTAGAGAAAGGTGAATAGAATATTCTGTGCAAGGAAAGGTTTTAAAAACAGGTATATAATTTATTCTCCTCACCTGAAGTGGTGTTTTGGAAAGAGGCTGGATTCACAGTGCTTGTTGTGTAGCCTGGTTCTGAGAACAATTTTAAAGCACTGTCCATTGAAGGCTGTCTCTATATGCATTTCAAACTGCCTGAGTTCAAGATGTCCACAAATCCAGTGTGCTATTGTGTCAGGATGTTTTGTGGCCTTTCAAAGAAGGCTGTTTGTCTGCCTGTGACAGATGGGTCATGTGGAGTTAATATGCACGTGGTCCTGAGGATACTCTCAAATACATTTCACTTGTAAAATTTTTTCGTACTTTTTTCCCCTATTGGAAAATGTCATGAAGTCTACTCTAGAACAGACTGTAAGGGTCATTATGGGCAAGCAATGAAGTGAGGGTGGCTAATTTGGTCTTAAACTGGCATGTCTCTTTCCCAACCAACAGCACCATGAAGCTAGATGTAGTTCTTCCATCCATACAGGGACAAGTCTCACAGAAGCTGAAGGTCAGCTGCCCATGGATCTTGGGACCTACTAAAATGCAAGAAAACTACCCTGGTTGCAGGAAAAGTTCCTCTTCTCGGCACTTACTGACAGGAGCTACAGTGTTGGGCTATTGTTCATTTGCTGACAAGTCAATGGTGCTCTTGGAATCATCATCTGATTTCAGATGACACTTCTGGGAAGGAGAGGGGAAAACTTCAGATAAAAGCCAGGTCCTTAGCTGATACAAAGAGATCAACTTCAGTGTGGTAGTAGCCTTAGTTTAAGTCTACAAAAACTAAGTCTTTTGGGGGAGGTGTAACGGTCTCAGGTATGATGTTTCACAAATTGGAGGTCCTCATCTTGCTGCTAGATTACACAACTTCTCAGTAGTGTCACATTAAAGAAGGATGGTAGAACACTGCACAGCTGAGATTTTGCTGAGAGACAGGGTCCCACTCTGAAACACTTAAGTGCAGATGCATTGGCTCTGGGAACAAAGGTGCCTTGGGAAAGGTATATCACAATATGAAGGTTTGGATGTACATCATAATGGGCTGTCACTGACAATGTGCCAGTTAAAATTGGCAAAGCTTGTGTGAATTAGCATCACACCTGTGACCTGATTTCAAGGCCTTCTTATATGGGCTGTGATGTTTCTTCATATGTTTCAAGGTCAAACTTATGTAGAATTAGAGTAGAATCAGAGTTTTCTTGCTGGAGATAAATCAATGATGCAAGGTCTTGATTAAAATACCTAGTAATGAGTTTTTTATTCTTGGTTTACACTGCCACATACCTCAGAGGAACTAATTACATACAGGTAAACTCTCAAATACTTTCTCCGTGCTGATTTCCAGGAAACAATCCTCCAGAGGACCGAAGTAAATGAGATTAAAAGAACAGAGTAAATTTTATAGCTGATTGCAAGAGGAACCCTTAAAATTGCAAGTAAAAAAACAGTTTAGGGATTGTATGGTAGCTAAATGTGCTATGCTGGATGGCATGTGTGTGTATAAACTGATTTATACTTCACGAGAAAGTAACGCACAGAACCTGTAATGTGCTTAACTGTGTACTTCTTACTCACTCTTTTCTAAACATGCTCAAAAACCTAGGCTTGTCAGACTTGTGTATAACATCAAAGCATACTTGATCAGATAGACTGTGGGTGTTTGTCCATGTTTATTCCACCAGTGTTCTCACCATAGAGGAACAGAAAAGTTACTCATTTTTGTAGCAGGTTGCCCAAGTCAGCGTTGCCATAGAAACTCTAACTTTCAGAATTCTTTGTCTTCTCAGTTGCCGATAGTTCACTTTCACTTTTGGCGCTGATAGTAGCTTTACATTTAATAATAGGCTTTGTTTTTAAGCCAATAAACAAGGAAGCAATAGGTTCAACATGGAGTGTGATTACCTGCTTCTGGCACCCTCAACTTCTAAAACTATTGTACTGAACATGCCAGGGTGTGAACAACCCAGCAACATATATTGAAACATTAAGCTCATATTTTTCAGATATTCTCTCTGAAATATCAATGGAAGTAGTAAATGGCAGGCATTTTCACAAGCTTCAGTCTTTGAGATTTATAACAAAATGCTAGCTCCTCCTACATTCGGCTGCCTACACACAGCCTATTTCACAATGGATCCAATAGCACAAAGAACCACAGTGATCCATCAGATAATCACTCAGTGTATCTCAGATTTGAACTAATTCTTTTACAATAAAATTGAATTGTTTCTGTGGTGATGGAGTAAATCTACCTTACCAAGTAATTTAGTATATTCCCACACCAAAATTTCACAGTTTATTTGTATAGGACAAGATATGATCTGGTAGCAACAACTGCAGTTCTAATAATCATTTTGATCATTGTCTGCTTCAATTACTTAGAGATAAAAAATTCTCAGAAACTAAAAAAAAGCCAACAAAGACAACAACTGTTAATTATTTATATATTTAAAATAATTCAGATTTTCTCCCAAGCCAGATTTCAGTTCAGTTGCAATAGTTACTCTTCACAGAAAAATGAAAAAAAACACATAAAGCTGTCCAGATGCTGATGCTCTGCACCCAAAATTGGCAAATGAAAAAACAGCTTTATCTTGTAACATTTTGAAATCTTGTCTAGTTACCCTAAAATAAATCAATCCATCAACATGTAGTTCACCTGTTTCTAATAACTTTGTCTCCAAAGCTGGTATTGTAACTGTTTTTCTTGCTATCATGACACACAAACGAGAATTTTTCCTTTTGCTTATAAAGGCTGTTTCTCTAGTTGTTTTGAATAATAAGTCATACCCAGAAAACTTGGATGAGTTTTGTTCTGTGTGAGTGTCCAACACAGGAAACATTACTGTCAATGTGGTTTCATAACCTTTGAGAAAACCTTCAGAGGAATAGTATCATAGAATAAAAAGTTTTGGGTTGGAAGGAACCTCAAAGCCCATCTCGTTCCAAGCACCCTGCCATGGCAGGGACACCTCCCACTAGAACAGGTTCCTCAAGGCTCCATCCAACCTGGCCTTGAACGCTGCCAGGGGTGGAGCATCAACAACTTCCTTAGGCAACCTGTTCCAGTGTCTCACCACCCTCAGGGTGAAGAGCTTGTCCTTGTACCTAATCTAAACCTGCCCTCTCCCAGCTTCCAACCATTACCCCTCATTCTATCACCGCAGGCTTTTGTAAAAAGTCCCTCCTGGGCCTTCTTGTAGGCCCCTTCAGGTACTGGAAGGCTGCTATAAGGTCTCCTTGGAGCCTTCTCTTTTCCAGGCTGAACAAAGGTGAAAGCAATAAAGTTGAGGAATACCTTAAGTTTCCAAGAGCACAGTGTTTGGAAGAAATGGAGTGTAATGCCCTATATTTTGTCATTGGAGTATCTTACCTGCCCGAATCTATTTCCATCTTTAAGATGTCAAATCCTTGTTTGCTTTCCTTCAGGTGCACAATTGTACTTTGGAAAACACGATTTTATTGACACTGAAATGTTTTATGGATATATGCATTTTAAAGAAATTCAGCATTATTGCAAATTATTTAAAAATCATGTTAGTTTCATTAAAAAAACCCTGTTTATAGTAATTCCTTTTTTGAACCTATTTATATTTAAATGGTCAATAACTCCTTAACTTATATTTCAACATTACATAAAAAATGTTGGTATGATTTTTATGTAATAGAGTTGGGAGAGTCACAAGTAGGTGCAATTGTTGATTGGAGTTCTCCATGAGACACTACAAAGTGACCCTAATACTTTCCACTTTCCCATTTCTGTGTTGTGTGTCTCTCTCTCTTTCCTGAGCATGGGTATTGGGATGGGGGAAATAACTGAATCCCTTATTATGGCTTGAGTTTGTCTGTCTGAGCCTAGGAAAGTGCTTACCATAATAATCTACTTGTTCAAAGTATTTTTAAACATCACAACTGTGTGCTTTTGGGCCCATGCCAACACTGTCTGGCAGTGCCTGAAAAAATTCCCACTGGCTTCAAGTAAATTTGGTTTGTGGTATGTAGCCCACAGCTCAAGTAGCTGCTTCTTGTGGTGACTGTGGCAGCTATAAAAGGTTTTCTTTTTGTATTTTTTTTTTCCTCCTTATAAAGTCCATACCCACTTATCGCTAGCACTATGGAAAAGGGTAGACAAAAGCCTAGTATAGCCAGATGTGTTCAACACAACTGAAACCTTACGCCTGAAATTAATTATGGTTTATTTCTCTGAATACCAAATATATATTCAAATTAGACTTGTTAACCAAGACATAAACAAATTCTCACAATCATAGTCAACTGACAACTCTGAAAGGCATTAAGCAAGAAATTTAGGATAACCACCTTTTAATTGTTTGGCCACGTAAGGTGTTCTAGTCAATCGCAGTAAAAGTAAAAGCTGCACAGGTGAATAATGAAATCACTTTCTGACTTGGAACATTTATGGGAGAAAGCTATGTTAGCTTTTGTTAGGTTCCTATGTGAGGGTTACAGAATGGCTTAGTGCAAGAAAAATCTTCTCTATGTAGTGTATTTTGTAGCTGAGTACTGCCTGGCATAGATATAGATTGATGGGTATGCTTCAGGTCTCTCCTGAAAACATAACATGACGCAGATCCTTTGGATTCTTTTTTGAGGTATGCATAGAGATTTGGGTTTTTTTTTTTTCCTTTTAAAACAAACAAACAAAACAGAACAAAAAAATCCCCAAGAAATCCTATTTATAGGAGGCTGGTGCATGCTGGAGTCTTTCTCATTTAGCCAGTACATTTAATATTTTTGTATATATGCTGCTGCAGGGGAAAAAAAAACAAAACAAAACAAAACAAAATTAGATTCTATGATTCTGTAAAACAGAAAACAAAACTCTGAAGGATGTGAAGGACAGATGCCTTCATGTTCTCTCTTCTCTTAAAAACATGTCATCATCCACTGACTATCTCAGCCCCTTCTTTGGTAGTGTGTTCGTCAGAATAGTTAATGAAACACACACTAAGGGTAAAGAGGAGAACAGCAAACCTAACATTTGATATCTTCCAGGTCTCTTTTTTTAAAAAAAATATTAGTTATCCCCATGGCACTTTGAAGTCCTGAGGTAAAGGAGTTATAAATATTGTTGTTTGCTGTTAGTCTGTCTGTTTCAAATTACAGCAAAAGTCTCAAAGACCAAATACCAAGTCCTATTTCATCTTTTAATCATCATGAACTATTACGAGAATCATATCTGCAAACATTTATTGCTCTGTATCGCAAGGATATTTTTAGCTCCTTGGAAGGCTGTTACTATGAAACATAATTTCTACAAAGGGCAAATGATAGCTGCTTTTAAATTAGATATTAATCTGGGAGCAACACTTAAGCTAAACAGTATAATAAAGATAACTTTTCTGGGCGTTTAAAATAAGAGCCTGTGATGTGCCGTTAAAGCAAGGAGTCAGGTACTTAGAGTTTTATTTTTGGTTTTGTCCCTCGCTTGCGGAGTTGTGCATTTTGAAAGCTAACCACTGTGAGAGTTGGCTGCCTGAGAAGTCCAACTGGATAATCCAGTGTGAAGGCAATAACCTCTTAGTTGAACAAGTGTGTAACATGCAGAAGGAGTAATAACCACAGCTATGCTGAACACAGCATTGCCCATAAAAGGAGGAAAAAGGGTAAGCAGGATGAAAATTTTAAAAGAAACATGTGGCTTTACTTACCTCAGAATCCAGCCTTTTCAGTACATTTGATGACTGCTTTTTCCTGGATAAACTGAACAGGTTCATATCACAGACACTTGTCATTGAGCATCATCTCATCTACTGCATAACATTGGCCAGAGAATTCCCTGCAAAGAAGGAAAAAAATGTCTTTGAACAACAGTGTTTAGAAGTTAATTTAGAAAATCATCTGTATGACTGTGCTGATTGATGGTTATTTACCTACTCTGCTCAAGAGTACAACTAACTTCTGGATTGAATGCATCTCATGTCCAACTCGAGCTCACATACAGCCAGGGAATACTTCTGATCTTTCCCTGACAACACAGAATAGAATCCCAACCTAAAAGGAATGTAGATGCATGAAGAACTCCTTCTGCTTCCCACATGGTCCCATCATGACATAAGAATGCAGTGAGACATGGATAGATGCATGAGTCCACACCTACCTACTATCCTGCACCCTGATTTGTGCCGTGTGAAAATAGCTGGGCTAGCCCTGGGTGATGGAGGGTTTGTGGAGCTGTCAAGAAGTGCTGGATTGCAGGTTGGGTCTTGTTTCTTATTCCCTGTGCTGGACTGAGCACTGCTATAAAAAGGATGCCTCCTAATGCTTTTAGTTCTCTACAGTTTAATACTGGTAGGCACAGCTCCTTGTAGATAATCTTTCATGCAAGGATATTTTTGCATAAAATGGAGAAAAGAAAAGGCTAACCAGGAGCAAGCAAACAAATCATTCTGATGCAGTAAGACAATGGGGTCATTGTTCTTCTACATGATCAACACTTAGGTCAGCTGATGTGGGCAAAGAATTGCTTCCAGCTCTGCATTTTAGGGTGGATTAGCAGAATATCTCTGTTTTGGTCACAGATAATATTTCCTGAGACACCTTCACAATGAAATCTTTTTGAACCAACACAGTGTCACCGAATAACTTCTAAAAAGAGCATAAAAGGACTTATCTTGACAAGTGATTTGCATATAGTTTAAAGGACTAAATTTACCTGGTGAAAGATGATTTTCTCCTGTTTTATCTTTAAATTTTTCCAAATCATGCAGTTACAAGACGGGGCAGACTGAAGACAGCCATTTTCCCGAACACTTTCCCTAGAATTTGCACAAGAGACCATCCCAAAGCATTGCATAATGGTGTTCAAGATCCATTTTCACATTGCCTCCAGAAAAATGAAGAAGTATAGTTCTGCTGGCTTTCCCTTGCTTAGAGAGGAGGAGTACCAAATTAGGCTGTGGAGCTGCTGCTCAAAACAGAATATTACCCAGCTTAAGGCAACAGTGAGTTGCAAAGAGCTTCACTCTAAACTGCACCATTAAGAGCTGCACTAAGCTCTTCACAGCGAGAAGTAGAGCTACTCAAAAGTCCTCTGAGAGTGGCTTGATTCCTTAGTAAGAAGCAAAGATAACATTTATCACAGATGAACAGACACATAACAGAAGTTCTCATGTAACTTTTTTGAGGTAGCCACAATCCTTTTACGTACAAGTTTTTTAAATCTTATCTAATTTTTCCTCATCCACTTTTTCTTCTTAGCTTTTTTAAAAAAAAAAATGTTTCCATTCAACCTGATAACATTAAACAGTAGAATGAACCAAAGAAAGAATGAAAAAAGAAGCAACTCCTGTGATCCTGTAAAGTGAGTTCAGACATTTAACTTCAGAATTCTCAGAAGCCTTGCATTTTAGAATAATAGGCAAAGGAAAACATCAAGACAGGAAAGACACAGGAAAAGGAAAGAAAAAACCCAGATATTCTTAATACAGTGTACCTCTTTCACAAAATTATAAAAATAGGAGGAGAAGAAACCATTTGAATCTGAAGGATGATGGCTTTTTAATTTTTTGAAAGGTATCTAAAATTTAATTATCCCTTTTTTCACTCTTTTGTTACCCGTGTGCCTTGAAAGGTGCCAAATTTCCTTTCAAAACTTGGCTTCAGATTTATTAGCCTGATGACCCCCTCCTTATATGACATTTGCTTTGCTTTTAGTTGCCATCTATTTTTAGCTGGGTGCCAAAAAATATCATTTCATGGTAACCTGAAGTTTTCATGAATCATTCATGAATATTTGCTGAACGGTCAGTTCTTCCTCTTTCTTTTCCTCCATTCGCTTTCCAAAATTAAAAGAATTAATTCTCCCCTGTCTTTGTGCAACATTTTACTACAATAGAACAGAAAGTAGCTTTTTGATTCTTTTGATTTCTATATGACATTTTCGAACCAAACTTAACTGGATGTAAATTCTAAACTATGTGAAGTTAGTAAAAGAAAAAATTGTTAGGTTTTCTCTTTGGGTAGAGTGGAAATTTAAAAGTTTATCTTAAAATAATATAGAACAACTTTTCTTCTTCCTTATGATATTTGGATTTTGACCAAAGTTTTGAAAAGCTGTACCAGCAACCTTTTGTATGCAAAGAATAATTTGAACTATACATTGCTTTAATCTAAATTAATATATACTTAGGGCATTCACAGAGCCAAATTTTATACTTTTGTACGTTCCCACAATTTTCAACAGAACTGTGGTCCCTAAAGACCATATGTGTGTGTGTATATATATATATATATATATATATATACAGTTTTACTTGACACTGTTTCACTGGTATCTTAACCATCAGCTAAGCTTTCTCATAGTGGCTGGGTAGCTTCCTGGGTAGTCAGATGTAGAGTATTACTGAAAATTACATATCTGCATTAGAAAATTTAATTATATTTCACGTGTCTTTGGCTATCACAACACAGTATATTATATAGCTCAATGGACTGATATTCTAGATGCCCAGCAGTGTAAGAAAGAACCTGTGTCACCAAAAATATTGTGTCATGAGACTTTACGTTTCCAGGACTATATGCAGCCTGAGTGTGTCGCTAAGAAGTCATTTCAGGCCCACATGCCTAACCCTGAACCAGCGACCAACATTAAAATGCCTTTTGAGTTAGCTATGAATAACCTAGCCCGGATCTGCTGAAAAAAAAAAAAAAAACAGATCTGGGAAATGAACACACATGATGCTGCTGCATGTGCAAATTCAATGTCCCTTGTCCTAACATCACATGATCGCAGAGCTGGTCATTGGAAGGAGCATAAAAGAGGCTAGTAAATACCTTTGTCTCTGTGTCACTGCTTTTGTGTTGAGAATTTTTCGGCTTCATCAGTCTTCAGGCTTAACATTTCATAAAGATTAACTATCTTGAATTCCAACTATTGCTGTCATTTGTGTACATATTATATCCCTCCAGTTGTGTGGGTCTACCTGCAGGATCAGGGTACATCTGAATGACATAATTGTAAAGGATGTTATCTGGGTGAAAATGTGATGCTGCCAATGTTGGATAATTTGCAAACAACACAACTGCAGTGTCTGTCTCCTGAGCATTTATGGAAAGGTATGGGGAGCATCCAGTTGATGATTAAGAGACCTCCCAATAGACAAACTAAACAAAAGGTAACAATTTATCCCAATGTTTTGGTTCACTGCTAATGAATTTTCTTAACATCTGCTTAAGTGTTTGATTAAAGTATTCTACAAGCCCATCTGTTTCTGGCTGATACGAAACCCTGTGTGAAGGGGGAATTTTTAAAAGATTGCACACCTCATTTAGCAGAGAAGACATAAAATTAGTGCCCTGATCTGTTGAATTTTCTAAGGGTAAGCCCACTCTGATAACAGCATTAATCAATTCATTAGCTTCATGTTTTGTCAGCAAAGACTTTATGGCACTACTGTGAGGTTTGTAACATACCAGTGCCCCTTCCACTTTTTTTACATTCCTCAGACAAGAAATTTGACTAAAAGAGAGTTAAGATTCAAATTAAATTTTCCTAGTCTAGCAGTATAACTAGCTGCATATCCAGCTACTGAATAACATGCTAATGGAGAGTACACGTTTAGGATTTGAAGGGTTTTATTTTTTCCTAATCACATCCTTGATGCACAGCTCACTTGACTTCAACACCTGATTTGTCTCATCCTCAACTTTATGACACATAAACTATACCATGAGTTGGGTTTATCTTCTAACTGCCTTGCATTTCAAGGGACCAGGCAAAATTGTCCTGTGGGATGGATACTTCTTTGAGTTGTCAGTTGGCCATCTCTGCTATAAACAAGGAATGACTATAGTAAAGTTGATGTATTGCTGCTTCCACTTCGCATAGAATTAACATTATATTTTTGCACAAATTCAAACAGCCTTGCAAGCAGCAAGACACTGGAGAACTACAGACAAATATTAGTGTGAAACATTGAATAAATTCAAAGATTGAGATACACATGAAGTCACAAGGAACAGAGACACATCCAGTCTGGTTTAGAAAATCTCCATGGATGCGAATTCTGCCACATCTCTGTCCCCCTGTTCCCTATGGGAATAGTTTTAATTCTAATATCTAATATGAAATTCCTTTATTGCAGCTTGCCTCTCAAGTCTTGTCCTTTAAACGTGCATATTCAGCTCCAGCTGAAGCTGCCCTGTTGTCTGGGAGAAGCGAGTATGGCCACCATTAAACTATGCTGTTCTTCCTACCACACGGCTAGAGAATGGGCTTAGTCTTATTTTATTTACTGCTGTAAATTCAGTCCAGGAATTCTGTTCCTTTACCATGCACACATTCTGCAGCCTTAGGCAAATTAATAAATCTTCTTTTGTAGCAGTTTCCTATCTGTAAAACCAGTGTTGTGGTACTACTACTTTCGTAAAATCTCAGTTTTAGGATGCTTGGGGAAGTGATTTTTCCTTTGCAAGAGTGGAATTTGAGGGGGTATAAAAAGTGACAGCTCACCCTGAGATTACCATGACCCCAGGCCAATATGTATTTCATGCCATGTAGAAGTTGTGATCCTGTGCTGCTCTCTCTATCAGCAGAAGAGCTTTGTTCATCTCTTCTATTTGCACAGTTTCTACACAAGGGTCCCCATCTCAGGTGGAGCCCTTAGATAAGGCTTTAATGTGAAGAAGAATAATCAGTATAAACATTATTGACAGGATTTTCCTCTTGGGGGAAATCTTCTTTCCAGTGTATGCCAGCAGAAGGAAACTGCATAGGATTTGCTCATTCCTTTCTTCCAAACTACTGAAATGTGTCACTTGTTTCAGCACCTTCTGCCCTCTGAAGCAGAGGTGTGGCAAGAACTCTACATACTTAGGATAAATTTTTCTGCCTGCTCATATAGTATATGAATAGTGTAGAAGAAGTCAAGAGCTTGTTTTTTTATATCTGGAAACTAGGCACATGTTGAGCTCACAGACTCTCCCTGGCATCTGAATTAGAGATGAGTTCAATGTGCTAAATACTGATGCTGGACAGAAGCATGTGAGCATCAGAGAGAACTGATGCATAGGTCTTTTTTCTGGGGTCCTTTCTTGAGGATAAATGGAGGCATCAGCCCCATTTGGTTGTGGACTGTCTTCATATACTTAATCTTTACACTACTGTAAACTGACTTTACATTATCAGTCATCTTTTTGCTGACAATTTTTCTTTCCTTACTGTGTTTCCCATAACAGAGCACACAGAATTCTAGGTCTCCTTCTGACTGGTACACACACTGAAATTTCCTGCAGTAATACACCATTTTGTACATTATTCTTCTCACTATGTGGCTTGCATGATTTCTTTTCTGCAGTCACCTGAAAGCAGCCATAGTTCCCCTTCATTGGCAGGTTTTAGTTAAAGCTCCATTCTCTACCGAAGAATAGTCTAAGATTAAATAGGAAGATGTTGGGTTTCATTCCAGCCTATGGAATATTAAATTTCTACTAATGAAAATAGGGATCTTTTTTGCCTTTTTTGTACTTTTCAATAAATAAAACCAGGCAAAGCAAGATAGTCCCTACACTGAGATGCACTCATCAAAAACATTAAAACCACTATAGAACCTATCTTTTCTGAAGCTCAAATTTTTTCCTTATGTATATTTTGGCTAATATCATCATCTTGAATAAAACTAATAAGAGTCTTATTAGTTATCTAAAGAGGTGATCTGTAATAGCCAATAAGGCTTCACAACGGGCAAATAGTGCGTGACAAATTTGGTGGCCTTCTATGATAAGTTGATGGATAAGGGAAGAGCAACTGACTTCATCTACCTGAACTTATGCAAAACATTTGATGCTGTCATCCTTGTCTTTAAACTGGAGACACATGGACTTGATGGATGGACCACTCGTCGGATAAGGAATTGGTCGGATGGTCGCACTCAAAGAGTCACGGTCAATGGCTCAATGTCCAAGTGGAGACCAGTGAGAACACTACCAGAGTAGTGTTCATCAAGAGTCAATACTGGGACCAGTGCTGTTTGACATCTTTGTCAGCGACGTGGACAGTGGGATCAAGTGCACCCTCCGCAAGTTTGCTGACCACACCAAGCTGTGTAGTGCAGTCAACATGCCAGAGGGAAGGGAGGCCATCTGAGGGACCTTGACAGGCTGGAGAGATGGGCCAATGCAAACCTCATGAAGTTCAAGGTCCTGCACCTGGGTCAGGGCAATCCCAAGCACAGACACAAGCTGGGCAATGAGATTGAGAGCAGCCCCGCGGAGAAGGACTTGAGGGTGTTGGTGGATGAAAGACTGAACACGAGTCAACAACGTGCGCTCACAGCCAAAAAAGTAAATCGCATCCTGAGTATCCAGAGCAGCGTGGCCAGCAGGTCAAGGGAGGGGATTCTCCCCCTCTACTCTACTCTGGTGGACCCCACCTGCAGTGCTGTGTCCAGCTCTGGGGCCCCCAGCACAAGAAAGAAATGGACCTGCTCGAGTGAATCCACAGGAGGGCCATGAAGATGATGAGGGGGCTGGAGAACCTGCCCTATGAGGACAGGCTGAGGAAGTTAGGGTTGTTGAGACTGGAGAAGAGAAAGACCTGGGAAGACCTTATAACGGCCTTCCATGCTTAAAGGGGGCTACAGGAAAGGTGGGGAGGGACTCTATCAAGGAGTGTAGTGATAGGATGAGGGGTAATGGTTTCAAACTGAAAGAAGGTAGATTTAGATTAGATGTAAGGAAGAAGTTCTTTACTGTGAGGGTGGTGAGACACTGGAACATGTTGCCTAGGGGTTCTGGATGCCCCCTCCCTGGCAGTGTTCAGAGTCAGGTTGGATGGGGCTTTGAGCCACCTGGTCTAGTGGAAGGTGTCCCTTCCCATGGCAGGGGTGTGGGAATTAGATGATCTTTAAGGTCCTTTCCAATACAAGCTGTTCTAGTCTACCATTCTATGATTATTTCCTATCCTATTTCATGTGTGAATATTTACCTTTTCCTGTAATTACTAGAAATTAAAAAGGATAAAGGTTAGATTGTGTTGCTGGGAATTACTGTGCGATTTCTTATGTAACTGCAAGTAAGTATGGATTTACCATCCTGAATCAGTAGAAGCGCTGAAAGTCTTGAACACCTAAAGGGTATTTCAAGACTACCAGGTCTTTCAGTCTACCATTGTGATCGTCTCATGATGTGTGTACTTTTATATCATATTGCTTTCTCTGACTTGCTTAGAAACTTACTAAACCTTTCTTTCCTTACAATGAAATCCTGAAGTCAATGGTTTGGAGATACTTTCTCATCCTATCAGCTGTTGTTTTTTTTGTTTCAATATTCAGCAGCAAAACAGACTTTTCAAAGCAGGAAGAACATTCGTTTTTTTCCAAAACCAAGGAAATTTTCTTGACGTTACGGATTACAGAAAGTTGAGAATAGCAATAACGAAACAATTGCTTCTTTAGGCCCTTGCATGTGTTGCTCAGAGTAAGTTCCGAATTTGCAGATACTCCCTAAATTTTGAAGGTTCCTAGATTTTAAGGCAGTGCAATTTCTCCCTCAATACCTGACATTCTGTATTAAGGAGAGAAACACAGTATCAGGAAACTTAAGTTTGGGAATACAATATAGGAGCATATCCCAAGTATGACATGCATTTAAAAACCTTATTATCTATTTGATTATGACATAGACATTTGTAGGTATATTTGTTTTAAAAAGTGGCTATGATTTGCCAGTGTAATGCATGAAGCAGAAACATTTTCAACAGCTCAGAAAATTTCTGAGTCAATGAAGATCAGATAGGTGTGTAAGATCTTTCAGAGAGATCTAATATATTTCCTGATTAATATTTTCAATATCACCAGGACCACTGTGATCAACTACTACGTTTTTCTGTGATGAAAGTTCGAAAGAATACAGTCTACTTGTTCAAGATTTGACAAAATCTGCACTTGCACTAAGTGTCACCAGCTCTCCACCAAGAAAAAGGACTTAACAGTTAGGCATCGCATTGGTTAGAACAATGTAATTTTGAATCCAAGTCAAAGTGGCTATGTCTTTGAAGATTTCTGTACTTAGGGTGAGATTCATCTCAGCTAGTTTCACTTTTCTAGAGGTTTCTAGAATTTTTTGTTCAAAGTCAAGTGCCTAAATTCCCCTCTGTGTTCAGTGGCAAAAGGCATGTCCAGAGGAAGGCTGTAAAGAACTCTTCCCTTAGCAGCAGCTGAAACCTTGATAAATGAAAGCATATTTGGGTTGTATTCAGGCCTGAATGCCGTAATAACAGTCCTTCCCAGATGTCACAATTAGCCAACTTTGTTCAGTCCTAGACAGCTTTGAAATTAGTTCATTGCATACTTAACTTTCTATAGCCTTCTATAACCTTCTGTATAACCTGCTTCCAAAGGAACAGTAAAGACGTCTGCAGCCAGCAATTTTTTTTTTTAATTATTTTGCCACTCAGAGACAAAATATGTGCTCTTGAGATGATGTAACCAGTAACTGGCAGCATTATTCAGCAAGCAGAGTCTTATAGAACACTAAAAAATAAAAACTGCAAAGCCAGCTGTTAAAAGTGGCCTTTTGGAAACACAGAAATGGAAGAAAAGCATCGGTCATTCCCCAAAATGGGCTGTTCTGCTTGTAAAACTACATTTTTCAGCTTAAAGGCATTCTTTTGTAACTTTACTATTTCAGATGATTGAAAATGAAATATTCAGCAGACTTCCACTAAAATCTTGTAATGCATATTTCAGAAATATAGCAACTCCACTATTTGAAGTATGAAAAAAAAAAAAAAGCACCTGAACATCTAGTGAAGTCTGCAGTTTGTAAATTCATAGTTGGTGAAGTTTCGGTCTCTCTTTATGTCGTTAACAATTACATCACCACCATCTGCTGATCAAATTGCACACACAGAATTCCAGGACGATGCCACTGCCTATTATTAAGTTTTTCTGGCATTTCACATTACAAGACTGTCTTTTTATCACTTCTAACATCAAATAGTAATCATTTGGACTGAAAAGGCTTTTGTTCTCATTGTTCCCATGCCATGTGTTTTTCTCTTGTTTTGTTGCATGGATTTTGTTTACTGAAACAGAGTTTTAAACATACATTTGCTTCAGTTGTTTTTGACAAAAAGGTTAAGGTGAAAATGCTTTACTCTTTCACAGTGTTAACCATCATTTCGTGTCTCAAGCGTAGGCACCCCTTAAATGTAAGTCACCTAACATCCAACATATTAGGAAGGGAAGAACCACCCTGTAGAGATGTCTGTGTCATCTTTGAACACAAAGACAACACTTATGACTAAAGATTTGCCAGCTTTGTTGGCCATGTATCTAGTGATAAGACTTCAGACTTGACAATAATGCACCTTGTGTCACTGAGATATTTGTTGTTGTTCCTGATAACATTGGCGCCAACCGGGCAATGAGTTTGGTCTTAGGAGAGCGACAGTTTGCACGCTTTCAGTGAAGTCAGGCAATCCCAGGGAGCCAACTCTGAGCCTCAGAGACAATATACTCTCTATGTGCAAAGGTGCTAGCATGTCTGTCCCAATGTGTGCATCAAACCAGCTTAGATTATGATTTTTGTGTCCTTCTTTCTTCTTCTAGCCCCACAGCTGTAGACTGTTACTGCTACATATGGTGAACAGCTGCAAGTGTGGGTGGGATGTGAGTAGTCTGATAGTAAGAAATACAGTATTTATTTAATTCAGGCAGAAGAAGGATTTCAAATTACTCCTTCCTAATCATAGACTTATATAAGTCTTGTAGACTGTCATCTTGCCATTTGAAATGCAAGCTGCTTCATAAGCCGCCCACCTTTGGAAAGGATTCTCTGGAAAAGGTTTTGGTACCACAAAGACTAGAAATTCAGTTTCAACCTTTTTCCTCTTCTTTTTCTTATGACTGTCTTTAAGTGACTTCTTACTAAGTATGAGGGATCTCTAAATTGACAAATTGAGTTAACTGATCTTGAAAACCAATAGATGTCTTTTCTATGCTGTTTGTGAATTTGTCAGTGAACTAAAAAAACCCACATTGATATTCATCCAATCCCATCAATAAAAATCCAGCAAATGAAAAAGGTTATTTGGTACATCATTTCTCAAGAAAATAATATTCTAATGATAATCTTTCATACGATTTTAGAAATTAACAATTCTCTTTGGAAAACAGCTTTGAGCAGCGTCCAGTAAATAAAGCATTGATACATCTGTTATCCAATTAAAAAAAAAAATAAATTGATTAGCTGGCAATTATAAGAATGCAGCAAGTCATCTTCATTTTGCAGTCCAAATGGAAACCAGTAAAAAGTGGTGTCCCTCAAGGGTTGGTATTGGGACTAGTGCATCAACAACATAGACAGTGAGATTGAGTGCACCCTCAGAAGTTTGCAGATGACACCACACTGAGTGGTGAGGTCGACACACCTGATGGACAGGATACCATCCAGAGGTACATGGACAGGCTGGAGAAGTGGGCCCATGTGAGCTGCCTGAAGTTCAACAAGGCCAAGTGCAAGGTCCTGCGCCTGGGTTGGGGCAATCCCCAGTACCTATACAGGCTGGGCAACGAATGGATTGGGACCAGTCCTGAGGAGAAGGACTTGAGTGGAGGAAAAATTCGACATGAGCTGGCAATGTGTGCTTGCAGCCCAGAAAGCCAGCCGCATGCGTTGCCAGCAGGTTGAGGATGTTGTGTCTTCCCATCTACTCTGCTCTTGTGAGATGCCACCTGGAGTACTGTATTCGACTATGGGGCCCCCAGCACAAGGAAGACACGGACTTGTTAAAGGAGGTCCAGAGGAGGTCCACAAAAATGATCAGAGGAATTGAACACCTCTCCTCTGAAGAAAGACTGAAAGAATTGGGGCTGTTCAACTTGGAGAAGAGAAGGCTCTGGGGAGACATTATAGCAGCATTCCAGTACTTAAACAGGATTTATAAGAAAAACAGAGATTTTTTACCAGGGTCTGTAATGATAGGACAGGTGGCAATGCTTTTAAATTAAAAGAGGTAGATTTAGATTTGAAATAAGGAAGAAATTCTTTATTATGAGGGTGGTGAGACACTGCAACAGGTTGCCCAGAGAAGTTGATGACCCATCATTGGAAGTGTTCAAGGTCACATTGGACAGGACTTGGAGCAACCTCACCTAGTGAAAGTTGTCCCTGCCTGTGGCAGAGAGGTTGGACTAGATGATCTTTAAAGGTCCTTTCTGTCTCCAACCATTCCATTATTCTATGATCTTCAGTCCTAAATAAGTTATAAATAAGTTAGAAAAAAAACCCATTGATTTTATAATTAAGGTCCACCTTGTATTGCAAAAACATGAGGGTGCCAATCTCTGGTTGGTGGACCAAAACTGCTTCCTACGTTTCATAGTATCTCAGTGGAATCTTTTGCAGCCTAGACTCCTTTCAACCTACTTTTCTGTGGGTATGCATATGTGTGAATAATATATCTGTATTAATGGGATTTCATAAATACTAATGTAGTTTGTACTGCAGTGGAAAATATTTCACTGAGAGGTTTAACACTTCATATTCTGCAGAAAACATAATGGCCAAAGAAGAAAAAAAAAAAAAAAGAGGCAAATCCAGTCTTTCATGGTACAAGACTGGTTAATGAAGGCAGAAAATAAAAGGATTTTTTTCCTTAAGTTTTTTTTTAATATAGTTATCTGGGATGTTTTGTCACCCATTGGAACTTTTTGTATGTCTTTTGCAGCCATACTTTCATCTTCTACTTAGCACTTGCTGTTTATTCTGGTTTCTAACATGGTCTGTGATACTGTGCTGTGCTAGTCATGTTTTTTTGTCCACCTTTTGGGATTTCTCTGATCTTTGGCAATTTTGCCTCAGTGCTTTGCCAGTTGTCTTAGAATAGGAGTGTAACCATTGTCATAACAGCTGGTTATGTAGGTTTTGTTTTATTTTTATGTTCTTTCCTTTCTTGTATCCCCAGCGACAAATTATCTGGCCCTTTCCTCCGTCTCCTCTTGGCACTGAATTGCCTTCCAAGTAATGTAAATTACTGGGATATCTGTCACCTTGATGCATGACATTTGCCAGGAGGTATGTAACTCATCCTATACACAAATAAGGATATACAGCTCACTAGCTGTTTCTTGGATCAGTTTAATGTTTTCAGTAGCTTGAATCATGCGCTCAGAGTAGATACATCAAATGAATAGCAAAAAATGCGTAACCAATATAGACTGGAAATGTAAATCTTATAGTAGTTATTTCATTCAGCACTGTGCATCATGTCCGTGCACTTGCCAGAGGTGCTGGAGATTCAGGTTCAGAATATCACTTTGTGGAGTTCTGAGTCAGAACAATTTATCATCTACTATTCCAGCTCAGACTGTACTAGAACCTGAATTTCATTCATTCAGGGCTGAGGTAAGTACTCTTTAAGTATGTAGCTATGAAACCAGTTTCTTAGCAACCTTTACAGAGCAAATTCATTTGCTGTTTGAGGCAGCTTCATGAACCTGTGACTGGCTTCATGACTTCTGTATTTTCTCCATTGCACTTGTAAGAAGCTTAAGGAGGTTCATAGTATGGAGATAGATGTGTTTAGGAAAGAAGTCAGTGTTTTGCCCCGTAGTTGGTATCCTAGTGTCATAAGGGCAACAGTGGGAGCTGGCAACATCATTGTGCACTGTGATCGTTATCCTAAACACTCTATTTGCTATCTATGGCTCTAGAACAATCTGATTGATTCAAGGCTATTTATACATCAAGAACACTTGATCTTTCAGCCCACTCTGGGAGTCTCCTACTTCTCTTTCACTGTGTAAAGAAACTTGGGTTCTCACGCTGTTAAAAGGCAGTAGGGTTAACCTCTAGAGTTATTACCTCCAGATGGCAATTTGTTCCATATATCTATTTTAACAATAAAGGGATGGGAGGAACTGCGTTTTTAAGACGTCATTTTCTTTTCATTTACTGTAAAGGCATATATAAAATACGGTTTCTGACTGGACATTGAACTCTTAAATGGCTAAAATAAGCAGATGACTCCTACTATTGGGCTCCCATGTCCGGTCTTTGATAATTTCATGTAAACATTTTCTCTAGATGGTTTATGGCAAGCCAAATCTCACAAGAACAGAGAGAACAAACTTAGGAGTATAATGTTTGATTCGTATGTTGATCACAGCCTGTCAACAGTTCAAGAACTTGCTTTCAAACTCTTCACATAGTGCCTGGATGTTGTGTGGGCTTGGTAACGTTGGCTGCTCAATACTGCATACTAAGCAGCTGGTTGGTGTGCATTTCATTCACTATATCTTTCCACTGGGATACTTAAATGTATGATAATTTACAGTTTAATCAGGTTTGATGATATTTGAGTATATGAGTTTCATTCTATGCTATACTGTCTGAGTAACATCAAGCTCACTTCAGATTTAGAGAATCTGGATAATTAAATCATTCATGTTAGTAAAAAACACCCAACAACAACAACAAAAACAGAACACCACAAAATAAAATAAATCCCACAACACCAACCAAGCAAAAAACTTCAAGCTTTCCAAAACTCTGCGTTCAGACAAAAATTAACTTCAGATATTAGTCCTAGTTTTAAGTCACTAACTACATCCAAACAGCAAAGAAAGTGGAAGTTACTCTCCTAGTCCCAACGCATCCTTCACAAAGAAAATAGTGTTTAAATTTTATTGAGAAATAGCTTACAAATGTATGCAATACTTTTCACATTCTTTGCATAATCAGGTCTCTTAAAAATTTAATCAAACCACCACCTGCCTCAAAAATTCATCATAAAAGTATTTAAACTTTAAAACACCATTACCTGTCAAAAGCACTTGAGCACTTCCAAATCCATAATACGAAATCGTTCAAAAATTGCTGAATATAGTCCCATTAACACACTTTTTCAGCAAATGAACGAGGAAAACCTACCTAGTCTTTCCCATTTTAGGAACCAAAAAACAAAAGCAGTAAAACAGTTTCTGAAAATATATATATTTTGATCTCAGATATATTTTGAGTGTCCCAGTGTATTTTAAGGTCCTCCATTGCAACCAAGCTACATGTCTTAAAAGGTTTAAATTGTCTTCCCTAGCTCTAATTCCTGCAGCCATGTATCAATCCTGACCCTATAGATTCAATGCTTTTCAACTAAAGCCAAATTTTACACTGGGGTTTTGTTGTCGATAAACCCTTAAGCCATAGTGAGTCCTGCTTGAAAGGCTCAAATACATCAACTGGGAGTTTCTAAAGATGACAGCCAATTTCACCCCTGTTTTAACCATTCAAGGTAACTGCTAAGACGCAAATGAACCATACAGAGCTGTAAACCCAGCCTAAATTGTGCCTATTATTTCTTTTCTGTATCCAAAAAAACCCCAGATGTTCTCTTTGTCATTAAAGAACAATAGCAGGATACAAGGGCTTTGCCTAAAATTGTAACTAAATATTTGCTTGAGGAACTATTCTTCTTTGCTTTTTATATAACGAGGATATCGTATGTGATACTTATTAGTGTTTGTTTCTTTTTCTGACAGAAGTGACCAAGATTGTGTTACATGTAAACCAGAATTCATTGATCCAAACTGTCAGAGCCACATGAAAAACAGTAAGAAATAAACATACTTACAGGGATATAATAAAAAATTACATGCTATGACCTACATAAAATATACATAGCTGCCAAGTAAATTATAACTAACATGAAGACAGTTCTTGGGAAACTGGAAATCTGCCATTCAGTATAAAACAGAGGGTATAAACATTTAATGGGCAACAAAAAGCAAATATATAATCCCCCCAAATATTCAGCTTAAATATTTATTTAAACTTAGTTTCTGTTTCTACTTGTAGGAATTGAGAGGCAAATCTCCTGCTGCATGAATAAGGGAAGGAAATGAACTGTAGAGAACTACTAAATAACCTGGAGCTACCTTATGGAAAAATCTGAAGACTGAGCAGAGGGATTTCGCCTCTGTCAACAGCAGGAAGCCACTCTAGTTTCTAACATACTGCAAAAGTGTTCTAATTTCCACAGTACACAGGCTGCTGTGTTAACCTAGCAGTGTTATTAGAGCACAAGAGAAAATACATGAGCATGTCATAAGGGACAGTGCACTTCAATGAGCTGAAATTTTATATATGTAAATACAAGTGTGAATGTTTCAAAAACATACCTAAAATACAAAATGCTGTTTTTATAAGCATACATGATTTTGGTTTTTTAAGTTTAAAACCAATAAATATGTATTTTATCTGATGTATAATGTTAATTTAAATATTATTTTATTATCAGTCACTGTATTAATATGGCAGCACATTTAAAAGTTGCAGAGTATTATACACATATATTAGCACCTTGTCATCAAGTATAAGGGTAGGTGGATGCTGACCACTCTATTGTGGTCCTGGCTACAGGCTTTGCCTTGACTTAAACTCTCCTGAAGTATTGCCTAGACTTGAGCCAGAATTTTGCACATAAAAAGCAGTATAAATCTTATTAATATTGACAATCATAATAATGCTTTTATTATGCTTTACAGAAGGGCTATCATTCGTATAGGTCCCTTGAAGCTTGAACACAGAGAAGTCCATTAGAAATTTGCATGTTTAGTCTACCTCTATGTCCTTGATAGTCCTGCTGTGGTGGCATATAAAGGATTTGCTTTTAATTATACAACTGCTTACTAAAGACTGCCTAATTCTGCAAAGAGAGGGGCTTAATGGCTGCATTAAGAACAAGTTGACTAAGCTCCCCACTCCCTCTTGGACTGAACACAGAGTTATATTTGGGCAAAGACACAGCAGCTCACATTAATATTGCAGCTCTGGTATAGCATGACCCTCTGAGATAGCTGGATGAGTTTGTAATGGCACAAGGTTTCACATATGGTGGTGCCCAGCTGTTAACTCATCTTCTCTGTTTTACTCAAAATTATATTTTCAGTGACTTCTGACTCAAATCTAGGCTCTACACTTCTGATACAGCATCAGTAGCAGCACTGTGCAGACTATTTTGCCTAGGAAAATGGCATTCCAGGTCTTTTTGATTGCCACACTCACTTCAGGTTTAATGTTAGAAATTCTGGCTGTCAGCATCACCACCTTTTTTAAATTATTAAAATTTAGCAGTATAAATCTTTAAATCCAACAGATCTATTAAGAACTCAACAAAAACTCATCAGATTCATAGCAGAAGTACTCTTCCATGCCCAAAAGAGATATCCTTGTTGCAGACGTATATAAACCAATAGAACTGAAATCTTTAATTCCCTTCAGTCCATCTTGAATATGAAGTAAACTTACAGATCTTTGAAAAAGAAAGAGAAGACTCTATGGATTTATCAGAATTTTCTAAAACTGAGAACTAATCCAATTACATATTATTTTCTTTCCACACCATTTAGTTAAATTAATTTAATTAATTTTTGCTTAATTTAAGGGCTCAAAACTTAGATGAAAGTCAATAAGAATTAATCTCTGCATAGAAATGATTCTGTGTAAATATATAAGCAGTGATGTGAGTATTCTTACTTATCATGAATATTCATAAGAACTGAATGTAAAACAAATGTACAATAACTATAGAACACAAAGACCAAGATGAAGAATCTTAATATTTTATGTCTAAACTCTATCCTTATTACGGACAACTGATCTGTCCATAAAAAGAAGGGAATGGGAGAAGAGATTACTGCATTTCTAACGCACAAGGCAAACACCATCCTAGGAGGAAGATCTGGTTCTCGTGAGTTACAAATGGAATCACTCTTGTCATCTGAATTTTCTTTCCAGAATATAAACATTGTCAGCTCCGATTAGAGCTTGATTGTCACCAGTATTCAGTTTGCTAACTGCTGAGCATCACGTTGGCTGCCCAGCTTTCTAGTGAATCGACAGCCTTGAATTAGTCTCTGAGGGTCCCCTTTGGGAGTACAGTTAGTCACCTGAGGCAAGGAACCCTTCTTAAATAGTAATAATAGAGTTAGTTAAGCAGTGAAGTCTATTCAGGAGGAAAATGCAAAGAAGACTGGTCACCTCAGCACCTCAGAAGCTATCTTGCTCTTTTTTATTACTCTTAGATTTTTTTCTCGAGGTAGGTAGTTAGAGCTTTTGATTTTTTTCTAAAGAGAACCTACAAAAAATAGTGTGCTTGCTACATGCCCTTGAGGTGTGAGAGACATCAGTCAAGTCACCTAGCTTTTGCAGAAAGAACTTCTACCAGCATACCAAGGCACATTGTAATCAAGCTAGATATTTTAGCAAGAGGTAAGTTGAAAACTTTTCCGTTGGGAATAACGGATTAAATATTCATTTGGACAAAGACAGGCAAATTCTACTGAGCTATTTTAAAGGCCAAGAACCTCACCTGAGCAACCAATAAGGCAGCTGACCTGGAGAGAAAGAGTCTCTTATCCACAAGGACAAATTTTTAACCATGACACTAAAATCTTTGCAAGTTACTGCCTTTTAAACATAGCACGAATAGTGGGAAAAGGGGCAGTTTCCTTGGCAACAGCATTTATTAGCATAAAGTAAATATAGTAGTTGTAGAAAATATTCTAGTGTGATGGAGATATAGAGTGAACAGGATTTCTTTTGGCAATGGAAGATGGACATTTTAGGGGCGAACTATCCCTCTTGCAATGCCACTGTAGTATGTTGGGAACCATGGTGACTTTATTTTTCCCTAAATACTTCTCAGCTACAAAGCGTCACACTTTAACACAGTCACTACCCTGCCAAAGTCACAAGTGTTAATAATAAATAAGAAAAAACCCAAAAGAACTCCCAAAAAAACCCTTAGTGAACAGTTGTTCAGCAAGTAAGCTAGGAAATCAGAAACATTGTTTACAAAAGGAGAAAATAATTAATTTAAAAATGGCTAAGCTGACTGAGATTTTATTTTCACATCAATAACTCTGATCCTGAATCTGATTTTGGTGCTACACAAGGGACACAGGGAAAGGAAGCATTCACACTAAAACCAAGGTTCAGCAACGAATTTCTCCATGCATTTCACAAATGGCTGTTTCTGTTAAAGTAAGTTGGGAGAGAAGAATTTGCAGTTTTGACTTGCATAGAAAGTAGAAACCTCTTTAGGACATGTAAAGGCTGTGCACACATACAGAAATTACTAATGACTGTAGAAGGTTGAAGGACACACACTGAATGGAAGAATTGGGATGAATTAGGCTAACTGAGCACATGTATTCTTTTGTTTTTTTTCCACAGAGTTTAGATCTATCTGCAGTAGATCTGTTTTCTAATGCTCTGTAATGTCCTAGACACACTGCTTGCAGTCTCCCTCAATTGTGCAAAGCACATCAATGCTGTAGCCTGATTATGACATCTTTAGGACACATGATAGGTGGTGTGCACAATCACTGACCTTGCTGTGAATGGCAATTTGTCTTCCCATGCACTGGGAACAAAAGACAACTCAGCTCATAGTTGATATAATGAGAAAACTACAGTTTCTGTTTAAGATACATTAAACAGAAATTACTCGTTAAAAAACAAACAAACAAACAAACAAAAACTTGGAGGATAATTCTGAGCTTTTGGGAGAAAATGTTGATTGGAGAGATAAAAGAATATTATCCCATCCTGTAAGGATACACGCTGTATAGCAATGCTGCCTGAGAAGTGACCCAGCCACAGCATCTAACAAGGATTTCCAAAGCCCTTTAATCCTGCCAGATCCTGAAATGTGCTGGTCCTACGGGACTCCTAAAGTTCAAGTGCTGTGACTAACTTGCTGGATTATACAAGCCCTCGATCCTGGCATAGCATAGCTGCTTTCCAAAGAGAGACCGTTGTGAGTACCAGAGGTGTAGCTGATACTAATTAATCCTTTTCTTCCTGGGAGCTTACCTGGGCCAGGAAGGAAGGAAGGTATGTGGGGATGGGAAAATGCTATATCCTTATCTCATGCAGCAAGAGGAGTCTCTCATGGCCTTGTACGACCTTAGATTTCAGCAGAGCAGGGCTGTAGGCTCCAGTTTAATATATAAACTTCATCCAACACCCACTGCAATCTTCTTTGACTTTGGGTGTTAACTCTAGAAATAAATACAGGCAAAATTAAGGCTAATCAGAGCTGGCTGCAGATGTTGGCAAAGCTGGCAGCCGCAAAGGGCAATGGATTGCTTGGGGTAGGGAAAAATAAAAGAGCCACATCCCTGTTGCCCATCTGATCTGTGCCAGAGCTGAGGAGAGCCAAACTGGCAGCAGCCAGTGCTGCTGTGGAGGAAATGGGAATAAGCAGAAAGGGGGTTGCACCTGGGGGGCTGTATGAGCATACCCCTGGAAGCAGCTGCCCTGGGCCTCTGTGCCAAACCCTGCCTGCTTGGAGA
Organism: Leptosomus discolor; assembly: GCF_034619465.1. Lineage (NCBI taxonomy): Eukaryota > Metazoa > Chordata > Aves > Leptosomiformes > Leptosomidae > Leptosomus > Leptosomus discolor. The sequence goes on along the minus strand of NC_141394.1, from coordinate 78,199,419 downwards.
AGGGTAAAATTTGACTTTTGCATACACCTCTGAGAAACCTTGAGCCAGCTTTGAGTCAGAAAAATCTTAGAAAATGTGAAGGTGGAAAAGTAAAATAAACTTTACAGAAAGATGTTGCTTTCCTTCATTTTAAAAGGTCTCATGAGAAAAGAATGAACAAGTAGTCTTAAAAAAGCTAGTATTCTTGGACATAGGAAGAAGGATGGACTACAAAAGTCTTCTTCTGACTGAAAAAGTGATGTACCAGCTGATAAAATAATACAGTGTTTTTGTAAATTATTATTTTGTAGTTTTCTTTTTCATCTTTTCTTTATTTCATGCAGAATGCTAAATGAAATAGATACATATAAAAGAAATCACTTGCCTGGCCATGGCATATCTGCTCCTAACTATGCCATATCACTATGGACTTCTTTTTCCATTTGAAGCAAATTATGAGATAGATGAAAAAGCAGAATATTTTAGCTTCAAAGATAATGTTGATGTGGTTTAGTTTTGCTGAATTAAAACCATGATACAGAGAGCCTTTGTTGTAAAAACTTTTCCATTTGAATATACATTTTGAAACTGAGAAAGCAGAGAGTTCTTATATTTTTCTACAAAATAACTCCAAATTTATCACGGTAGCTGAAAAAATGCTACTTGTCAAAATGAGTATTCAGATATAAGCATTTAACTAAGGTACTCCAAACAAACATATAGAATAACTTCTGTTTTAAAATAATTGATTTATATTTTTAATGGGTTTTTTTCATGCTTTATTGGTGCTAGGGTTTTTGTCGTCTTCTTCTTTATCATGTAGTCAATATGTTAGGGAGGGTACGCTGGTTACTCCAAAGTATCATTATCCAAAAAAAATTTAAGATGCCTTCACAAGAGCTCTGTATTTTGGTAGCATATAATTAAGCTGATTGCAAGTATTGTTGTCAAACTCAAGCTCTCTGAGATGCAGCTTCATGGCTTGTTAAATTTGTTCCTGAAAGAAATGCTTTTAGATGAAGCGAATTAGTCTCTCAAAAGTTTTATTCTATATCATCCCCTGAGGAGGTTTGGGAGAATGCAAAAGGGCCAGGTAAAAGTGGGTTTTATATCTGAAATAGAAAAATCAGTTTTGATTTAACTTAGATACTTTAAATAATAAGCACTAGAATAAAGCAGCAGTCTTAAAATAAACAAGTGTTTTGAGCAGCCACATCATCTCAGCACAAAGCAGAGTGAGCTATGTCTGTCTGAGTTAATTAAACAACTTAGCGTCTCTGTAGCACATGCAGTACGAAGACGTTATTCATCTCCTCCAATACTGAAAGGCTGCTAGATCTTGGGCAGATGTTTGAAGCAAATCACAGCAGTCACTCCTGTCTGAAGATCCACACAGTCCCCCTCAGACAAGATTCAGCAAAGTTGCTTTGTGTCTTTTACATACGTTTCAATTCTTTCTCATTAAAAAAAAGGATCTTCAGAGGAGAAGGAAGTAAAGGTAAAAATATGTACTTTGCTATGTCTCATGATCACATGAGATGTCTGAGATCCATGCTAAATACAGCTTTGGGTGTTCCCCAAAATTACTTTGTGCTCACTGATACTTTTATTGTGATTTCAACAGGGATTTTTGTTCCCAGGTAACACTGTGGAGTCTGTGGAGTTTGAAATAGTCACAACATCCACTCTTAATGCTTGTTGTGTTTCACCAGAAGGATGATGTTCAATCCTGGCTTTTTTATTGTTGTTGTTCACACAATCAAGTGTCACGTGCATACATCATGTTTATTATCACCATTTACAAGCCGATTAATGTACCTTTTAATTTTGCATCAGCAGTATTTCTGTTTAAATATTTATTTTCTGTGAAAGAACCATATATGTAAATGGTTGTAACACCTTCTGCCTGGCCCACTTAATTCAAATGGCCATGGAAGTGATTTGTTAATCTGAAAGGCTAAACCATTTACACTACATCACTCCTAATAATACTGTATTCACATTTATGGTCTCTATATCTACAACACTGTGTTAATTCCAGTTCTTTTAATGGAACTATCAATTTGAAGGTTTCATGGCTAGGATTCATGGGATTGACTTGATGAATTCATTCCCTTGGTGACCTAGGACCAAAATGATCTGCTATAACGTACATGTTTCTGGAGCACGGCTATATATGTGAACAGGAAACGCCAGAGGAATAAGATCTGCCTTTTGTACTGAATTTTCCCTTATGCTTATACTACACTCCAGCACAATTTCACTATCACTGGTAAAAGTATGAAGCTGAGGACTATTGAACACTTCTAATTTCCCCCGTGTATCCTAATGGCTGAAGCATCTGTTCTAAATAACTTTGTCAATACCCAGAATGGAGTGGTTCATATTCACCAATTGTATTAGTAACCTCTAGTGGGATGGTTTGCCACTATCTACAGGGAAAATGGAGTGATAAATGGATGTGGTACATTGATCCCTCTTTTTCTGTGGAATTAATCACTTGTGAACAATTTATAATGCTTATTCAAGATGTGTTCATCAACAGCCTTTCAAATGAACACAATGTGGAATGATGATCAGCCTTTCACAGGAAGGATTGAGTAAGGGTGGTTCAGTAGTTTCGCATTAGGCCAATGTTAAACATTGGCCCTACAAATCATGTGGTAACCTTTGTTCTTTGATTAGATAATATTTTAACCACAAACATACTTTGCTGCCTCTAGATAGCACATAGGCATGTTAAGAGTAAAAAGTAATTAATAAACACATTTGTATTTGAACTGGTGTTAGAATGACTTCTTTTTTCTCTTACAGAAGCTGTTGCCTAATTTTTTGCACATAAACCCATCAATTAATAAGAGTTTTATTTGACAGAGTATATGTGGGTGTTCACTTTGTCTCCTTTGTTACGAAGTTTAGATATTTGGTTCTTTTGACAGATGACTCATATCACAACAGGATTAATACACTGAGGATAACTTGGAACCAGGCATGAAAATGTAATATAAGATTTTTTAAAGATTGTTCTAAATGTTATGAATTAAACTGTTAGGAAGACATGTTCAAATTTTGCTATGTGCAGTTTCCATACAAACTGTCATAATTAGAGTTACATAACCTAAAACATATTTATGTGCTTTAGTTATCAAAGAAAGTGTTGATACTTGAGAAATTGAGGCACTGGAAATAGTCACAAATTGTCATGACAATGAAACAAAAGGCTTCAGGAAGGAGACCGAAAGATTGCAGTCAAAATAGTTGAAATGTGTTGAACGTTAACAGGATAAACTCACAAATGTTATTCTTAGATGTCTTGGGGGAATGTCTCACCAAAATGTGAAAACTGAGGCCGTGCCAGCCATGATGTTTGTTACTCCTGTGATATTTCCTGTGAATCTACACTTTGCATCATATCTTTTTGTACTGATCTTGAGTGGTACAATGTGCTTACCAGACCACGGGAATGTAATGACAGTGCTTTTCCTAGTAGTCAACTGTATCCTGGCCACCCGGAACAAGAGATGGGTTCATGATACCACAGCACTCTCTTATAGGTCTTTTTCAGCCTTGCTTTCTCTCCATTTATCTCCTGCTCAAGGGTGTTTCCATTAGCAAGGGCAGTTCCACATTTCCAACATTTCTGTGGATCACCAAGCAGAGAGACAAGTAGAATAAGCACCTTGGTAAGAGAGTAAAGGAAATTTATCAACTTGTGCAATATCTGACAAGTGCAGAAAGGAGGGAAAGGAAGGAAGGAAGGAGAGAAGGCAGGCAGGAGGGAAGGCAGGAAGGCAGGCAGGAGGAAAGGAAGGCAGGCAGGAGGAAAGGCAGGCAGGCAGGCAGGAAGGCAGGCAGGAGGAAAGGAAGGCAGGCAGGAGGAAAGGCAGGCAGGCAGGCAGGAAGGCAGGCAGGAGGAAAGGAAGGCAGGCAGGAGGAAAGGCAGGCAGGCAGGCAGGAAGGCAGGCAGGCAGGCAGGCAGGAAGGAAGGCAGGAGGGAAAGCAGGAGGGAAGGAAGGCAGGCAGGAAGCAAGGCAGGCGGGCAGGCAGGAAGGCAGGCAGGAAGGAAGGCAGGAGGGAAAGCAGGAGGGAAGGAAGGCAGGCAGGAAGCAAGGCAGGGAGGCAGGAAGGAAGGCAGGCAGGAAGGCAGGCAGGAAGGCAGGAAGGAAGGAAGGAAGGCAAGAAGGCAGGAAGGCAGGCAGGAAGGCAGGCAGGAAGGCGGGAAGGAGGCAAGGAAGGCAGGAAGGCAGGAAGGCAGGAAGGAAGGCAGGAAGGCAGGAAGGCAGGAAGGCAGGAAGGCAGGAAGGAAGGAAGGAAGGAAGGAGGGAAGGAAGGAGGGAAGGAAGGATCCCACCTCTTTCTAGCTTGTGCTTGTGTTGAGTCCCACACCCGATGCAAGTGGCACTTACTCTATCACATGAAACAGGGCTTTTGGTTGGTTGATTTGCTTATTTGTTCACTCAGAGTGAGCATTAAGCAAGCGGTCAACTTCCGTCCATAGTCAGCCCTGAAAAATGTCCTCCATACCTAGCTGTGAAATATTAAAGGTAATTTTTTTGTGTTCCCCTCTATATTGCAGAATATTCCTTTATCTTGTTATCTATATCCTCTCTTATTAGTTAAGCCTCTGAAGCCTTAAGACTTTTGCTTGTCCTGCTAGCCTACAGCATTTCATGGTTTTCCTTAAGCTCGTATCTGTGTGGATACTTATCTGTGAACAATTTTCTCATATTTGAATACTTGATTTAATGCTCTTTAGAGCGAAGAAAACTCTGTTCTGTTGCAGAGTTTTGGGGTGGTGTTTTGTATAATCAAGTCCTGGTCTAGAGCTCCCAATAATTGCTAAGAACATGGTGATGAAAATGTGACAAAATTAAAAAAAAAAAACAAAAACAAAAAAACAACCAAAATGTCAGCACTCCTTTAAATGTAAACTGTCCCATTCTACTTAAAGGAATATCCTAAGTAACTTGATAAATCCAGGTCCCACTGAGGAAGCTGAGGAAGTTCAGCATGGATCAAAAGCTGCCTTCTGAATCTTTAAGAATAAATGAGCTCTAGTTTTTGTGAAAAGATGAGAAAACTCAGAAAGGGAATTTGGAAAGATATCTTTGTAAGTTACACATCCAGATAATTGTCTAAAGTCTACTTAAAAATTTTATTGCATTTTGAAATGATGAAAAATTTAAGCTCTTTTGACTTCCCTCCTTTTTCTTCCTCTCTTAACATAAATGAAAATATTATGAACAAAATCTTTTTCACAGGACTTTTTTTCTAATATGACAGGTTTGGTTTTGTAAGAAAAATATTGGAAAAAAAGGAAAAACAGTTTTCTCTCAAGAATGCAATATAAACAACTTAAAAATAGCATAAATGCTATCCCAAAGAGAAAATAAAGAAATATTTGAAGAATGGAAAGATAAAACTAAAGTTCTGCGGCCACGGAAAGACATTTTGTGTCCCAGTATACATATGCTTTAAGAGAAGAATACACTATTATTATTTCCATTACATTACCGGTTCACGAAAAATTAGACTCAAGGAAGATCGAACTATGCATGTTAGTAATGAAGATCAAATTATACAAACTAGGAATTTGTTTCTGCTTTCCTGACTCTTTTCTGATATTGCTAGCACGAAGCATCTTAGTTCTCCTTGGTGGCATGTGTTACATATAGTAGACTATCTACCAGTCACACATAGGAAACCCAACTTAAGCACAAGCTGTTGCACGATTTCTCTGGAATAAGATCTATTCTAAATATCATCAAAGATGATATCCAAATAAGATCAAAGAAAGCGCTCAGCTCCATAGATCATACATATTAAAAAACTTTCCATAAATTGCTTTTTTTTCTATATTATAAGCAATAATTTTTTCAGTGTTTGACAAACTGTAGTGATCTACATCAAATTTAGCATTTACCTAACGTCACCTGGCAAGAAAGTGAAAGTTCCAGCAAAGCATACTCATTATCGAAATACAAAGACTAGCTGGTTTGGAAGACAAAAGGTCAGAAAATGGTGATTGCATTCATCATGTTCTCACTTGTATTTACATGAATCTGGAGTTGCTCTACATGACTCATCCAGAGTAGGTGCTAGTGGTCTTTGCTGGCACAGCAATATGGCACATAAAACATTTAACAATAAACATTCACTTCTCTTTCATGAAGCAGCCAGTTGTCTACACTGCACGAAAACTTTTCATCTCCCTCTTTAAATTAAAGATGCCCTTTCTGTTGTCTAAAATGAGCTGGTGTGCAATTTGTTATTCTGCTAGTTAACCCAGGAGGCAGTCAATTTCTGTCATTTCAAATATATCTGAAACAAATGAAGCATGAATGGGATTTTTGTAGTTAGCTGGTGGCAGTTCTGCATTGCACATTTATACTGGAGTTCACGTCTGAAATACTGATTCTGCCCAAATTACTTTACAGTAATTGCTACACCTCTTTATGTATATTTTGTATATTTAATTTATTACAAAACTATAGTAGTTACATAAATTATAAGTTAGTGGTTATTTGATTTGATTTACACACACTCTCTTTTTTGCCTTCCCTTCTTCATTACATTACAAATAAATCTAGTATCACAGACTATACTATTTTGTCAGAGTATGTGTTCTCCTGTTCAGTACAAAACAGTTATTTACACAGCATCCTTACAACAGCAGATTTCCATTTGGATCTCCACTGAAAAATTATGTCCACTATTTAAATACAGAGAAAAGTAAAAGGTCTAGAAAAGAAGAATCACTGAAAGTCAGTGGAAGCTATTGTGGCTGGGAAGAGGTATAAGTACAAACTCAATAGTTTTGTAAAAAATGGGACATGGGACATGGGATCCTTGGGTAGTTGAGAAGAGCATATCAGTGTGGAGACACCAAATAAAATGTTGTGGCAATCATCTGCATTGCAATTAAACAAGATGATCCCTGATTCATTTCTTTTGGGAAAAATTAAGTGGCATTTTTTCTGTAATTCCACCAAGATTCAACTTGAAGATTCATTTCTATGGGAAGATTCCACAATTCTTTGCATACCAATCTAGAAATGTGGGACATGTTATGAATCTTGAGAAGTGCTCACAGATCAGTTTATGACATAAACTATCGTGTTAAGTCAAATCAAAGTACTTTCATCAATTTGCCAGAAAGCATTCAACCACCACAGGCGCAGTATAATACAGCTTCAACTCAATTGAATATTTGGGATTTTTTTTTTTTCCAATACTTGTGATTAGAGCTATGTTTTCACAAAACTTTTAGCTGTTGGCAACTATTTAAACAGAAAATTTTGTTCTACAAGGCACATAATTCTATAATAATTTCTGTCCAGTTCCAGAGGTAACCTCTTCTTTAAAGAAATTGTGGCATATATAACTGCAGTGACAAAGAAATTACCTTCACAGTCATACACACAACAGTTTCAACAAGGCTGCATATTTCAGGCTGTCAGTAATAAGTCCTGAAGCATCACAAAATAACCAGTTTGAATGTAGTCCAGGTCATCAGTGATGAAAAGTTACTGCCGTCAGATAGTTGTTTGATTGCCTATGTGAATTGAGTCAATGGAATTGATCTAACACGTAGTAGGCAGCGCTAAAATACACTGCCGTTACTAAGGAGTATTTCTTAAGACAAGAGATAAAGAATCCCAGGGGACAGAGGGAGAGGACAGGGGGAAAGAGAGTGGGGAAGAACTTGAAAGAGCTTAGCAGAGATGTGGAAAATTGACATGCACTCTGAAAGCTAAAGTCATCATGGTCACTACTTTGGGTCTTGGGTATGTTATTGTGGTAAGTGCCATAATCAGAGATACGTTGTTAGGAGAGGAACTCAACAGGAGAATAAGACAATACAAGTTGGTTTCTGATCTAGAAACCACCCATCCTGGTTATTTTTCTGGATTTAAAGGCCAGATCGTGCTCTAACACTTCTGTGTCAAGCCAAGTGCATAGAAAGTCCAGTGACATCAAGGTATAATGAATTAGGTCACTGCAACATCTATCACCAAATAGCTAACAGGAAGGGAAAGTTCCCTTTGTCCAGTAAAAGAAGGGAACCAATATATATGTCTGCATGCATCACTGAGAAGTAGAATGTAATAAATAGTCTCACTGTAAATGTGACACATTTTTTCAGTTATGGGAGGGTAGACTTAAAGGGTGTTATTGATAGCATTCTGCAGATTATTAGATTACACCTGGGTGCTTGCCAATGTGAAGTGTGCTTTGTGTGTGTACAATTCAGTAAAAACATCCTTGAATCAATAATAATTTCAGAACTCTCTGAAATATATTCAGTGATCTCATTCCAAAGCTGTCCTTGGAATATAGATTTATTACATTATACTACGGACAATTAAACATAGGATGATAGACTTCTCCCCTCATCTATTTGTACTATCTGACTGGAAATACTTTCTTAGCTAATTGCACAAGGAAGATATGCAACAATTGTTTGTCTTACAAGCTTTATGCGCTCTTTGTTTTTGCATGTGACTAAATGTTCTCTGAACTTCTTCGTTTAGGTGACTGATTTCTTTCTTTATATGTCTAATCTATAATCAACAGTTCGTAAATATCAAATATAGAGGCTTTCAATTTGTATTTACTTCAATGAAAAGTAAATGCAAAATGCTTCTAGGGCAGAATATAGCACTTACTTTGCCTGAAAATAAGTAATTACCCAAGGATAACAGAGAATGAAGTCTTTGAATTGCAGTCTTTAAAACTTGCACTGCTGGGTCAAATACCATAAAATATATTTTTAAAAGACAACAAAGCCAAAAATTTAAGTTAGTCTCTAGAAGAAACAGAGTTCAGTTGATAGTCATGAGACCATGAAGTTCTTTTTGCTCTGGCTGCTACTGGCTTCAGCTTTGTATGACAATGTAAGCAAAACGACTAGTGTGGCAGCAAACCATCAGTGTTATTCCCACAATCACATGCAGTGGGAAGAAAAGTTCTTTTGCAATTCTCACTATAGCCATGGAAAAAAGCTAAGACCTTCTTCAGCAAAAAACCATATTCCCACATATACATGGATCAATGGAAGGAGAGGACCTAGACCTGGAGGCTGGGTGATCAAGAAAAAAGGAAGCCAGAGACATATTCATACTTGACTAACCTGTGAGTTAAGACCCAGATCACCTGGCAAGACTGTCATTGCAGACACTCTGAAAGCTGAAAATATTCAGATGAAAAACATCTTTTTCAGGAAAAAAATAATTAATTATTTCATCACATAACTCTCTAATGAATGCCAGACATAATTTCAATGCAATCCTACCTGGATTACTGGTAGATTACCTTCTGGCTATGATTTTGGGCTTCTAGACAGACCCATAAGCAGACTGACCTGGAAAAAGGACTTTGAGTTTGTGAATCTTAGGGTGACTTTCCAGGTGGACTATCGCTGGAAGATCTGGACACCAAGGGTTTCCAGGATCGATAGTACCAAGACGACAAATGCTAATAGGACTTCCAGGCTTCCCCTCATTGTATTGAAAGCCCCAGAGCCCCAGGCTCAGAGTCTCTAATCAGACCACTAAACCCAGGGATTTAAGGCAGCTGCTTGGTGGAATTGATATTTTTATCAAGGCCACTGAACAACCAAAGTAACAATGAAAGGAAAGCCTACTTGGCTGGGCTTCTGTAACTTTTATCAAAAGGTTTAATTTTCTGAGTTCAGCTAAAATTGCATTTAAAAAAAAAAAAAAAAAAAGAAAGAAAAAAGAAGAATCCTAAGTAGTATTGGAAAACCTCATTATTTAACTCTAACCAAGGACCTCATATCAATTATGAAGGGAAGGGGTAGTGTAAACCCTAATCTCTTTCCTTCAGTGAAATGCTTTTGCTCTCCACAGTTCCCTCATTAGCCCTACACGCTGTTCAAAATGTTTAAAATTGAACTTGTGGTGATTCCAGCTGTTCCCTCTTCCCTGAGAAACAGGCTGAATGTTGTAGGCACTGAAGCGGGAATGTGATTGTCCCCGTCTGCTCCACATGAAAGTCTTGATCATTCTTCAGTCTTCATGCGCCAACACTGCAGCCATGTACTGAATTGTCTGTTTTGAACTTCGTGGAGACTCACATTTTGCAACTCCAAAACAGAGGTAGATGGAGGAAGATGGGGATAGATTGGAGGTAGATGCAACTTCAACCTGGATAACAAGGCTGTACAGGCTCTTCTATATTTCATGACAAACAGCATATGCTATTACAGGAGTACAAATGGTGGAGAGGTGGATATAGCTATTAACTTAGCTGGCCAGCACAATTACGCCTGGGAGTGTCAGAACAGGGTTTGACATTCTGCCAGCATCAGAGTAATTTTGTTAAGAAGTAATATTTGGTACTATCACCCATAGATTCTCTACCTGCCTTTTAAAATCTTTACTTTTTTGGTACAGATCACTCTGTAATCTGTCAACGGCACTTTTTATAGTCTATCGGAAGCACTTTTTACTACAATTTTGGGGTACTTCTAGCTTTGCAATATTGTTTCCTTCACTAGCTTGAATATATAGTTTTTTATAGTTTCTTTAAAAAAAAACCCACAACTTTTGTAAATCTATGAAATTATTTGGGTAGAAAAATAGAAAATCAAAGTTGGAATTTCTTGAAGTTATTTTCAGGTACTTTAAACAAAAGCATCTACTATGATGTGCATTGCATGCTGTGAAGACCAGTGGGAGCTCCCAATAGTTCTGTATCTTGCCTCCTTGCACAGCAAGAGTTATTCTAGATGCATATAAAGTAGTAATTTTCAGCACACACAAACACGAAAGGAGGACCTTGTCCTCTTCTTTTGACAGCAGGAATTTAGAAAATAGAATACAGCACAGAAATGCTACCTGATCTAACAAACATGTAGTACTGACCTTTGTCTTTTAAAATGAAAAAGCAGCATTGCATTGTCAGCAAGAGGCAACCTATGATTTTTATGTATGCGTAGAAGAAATACACGGGAAGAATTTTTAAAGGAAAAGCAGGATCTGGCAAATTCCTAGCTTACAATTACTTTTGAAATTGAGCAATAAATTATTCAAAGTGGATGCATTGTTGCTCAGAGGTTAGTACTTATTTGCTCTAAGGAAAAAAGAATATTCCCCTTAGTCTATCCTTTAAATAAGACTTCAGAAACATTGATAGATTACAATCTCCAGGAATAACTGCTAATTTAGAAGAGTCTTTCCTTATGATCATAGCAATCAGCTATTGTTGTGCAACACTTACAGGGCTTAGAGAAGTATCTTTCAGTGCTCTGCCCAGCCCATTATTTAACGTTGCATCTGCTCCTTTTACTAGCAATTGAGTTCCTATATACGGGAGATACATCAAGCTAAAAAGAGTATTTACCAAGTTTAATTGTTCTGGGGAAAAACAAAAGAGTACTCTGCAAATCAAGACTGCGTGTGTCCATACAAATAGGGATCCAGAAATGTACATCTGGACACTGTCCAAAGAAATGCAGTCGTATTTGTTATTTCAGCCAACCAGTGCTCAGATACCTGCCAGAGATGGAAAGACAAGGCAAAAATAACTTCAGAACTTTCTCAAATCTCTATAAAGCCTTCGTCATCCTGATCCAAATCAGTATGAATATTGTCGTCATCTCCACTCTTAAAGATTTCTTGGGGTTATTCTGATAGTTTGTTACAAGTGAAATGCAAATGTGTTTAGTTGATAGACAATTATATTGGTGAATAACCCTAACTTACATTTATATGTGCTGAATTTGGTCCTTATTACTCAAAATTCAGAAATTAACATCTCTAATGATTATATTTGTTCATGTTACAGATACAGAGTAATAACAACAATAAAAACTTTCCAAAAAACACTTCAGGCCAGAGAAAATATGAAACACTTAGGACTGTGAGTGTGAATACTGGAAATAGCTTTGCCATACCCAAGCTATTTTACAGGAACTAAAAAATTTGTCGTGACAGTGGATTTCCACCAGCAACTAACTTATAAAACTCTCCGTTATTAACGTATTATACTGCCCTCTGCCTACAGTTTTTTATAGTATCGTGTTACATCTACTGCTGCAATATAGTCTAATACAGATTCAGATAAGAGATTAATTTGTTCATTCTACTTGTGTCTAAGATGGCAAAATGTTATTCTGTGCATACAGCTCTGAACCATCCTTAAGCAAAGAACAAATTGCTCAAAGAGAAAACGTCCTTGCAGGGTTGAAAGGCCATTTCTGTTTTTGCTTCACCAGCATTAAATAGCTTTAAATGGCTTACTAACTCCTGAAAAGCTCACTTGGAAGACAGCTGATATACATGTATATTTGTTGACAATTTATGAAAGGAACATGAGGGGAATAACTTTGTTTCATTACCATATAACCTCCTTAAGAGAGAGCTCTCAGTGACTTTATAGCGGTAACTGTGATTAATTACAGCTATTGTGGAGATCAATCTGACCGTTAAAATAACATTTGTTTTCCATCCTTTAATATTTCCCTGCGAAGTCATCCCAGATATCAGAGCAATGCCATGTATGTGTATTATACTCGTCTCTGAGCAAATGAATGTGAAGGCCCACTTCACAACTCTTTGATGACTTTTATTCCCTTAATCCTTGAAAAAAAAAAACCCAACAACATGAAAGCTAATGGTATGTTTCAGTTTTCTTTGAGATTCACATATTTATCCTAAATAGATTAAGAATTAAGCCTGGCAAATCGTGGCTGTTTTTTCAAGTGCTACTTGTTACTTTAAACACAAATGAGAACAAGTTAAAACCAAAGAAAAGAAAACAATAACCTAAGAAGGACAATTAGATTAATTTCAATGCAAGTTGAAGAGACAGAACCTTCCAGGGAAATTTTGCAAAATGTTAGCACCCACAGGTCTGCAGATCTGCCATTGCTGGATGTCCCTGGCACTAAAGTAATTCCAGCTACATCTGTAATGTTAGGTCATCAAGAATTTATATCTTTGCACTGTGATGAAGCCAAATAACCCTTTTACAAAGGGAAATGTTGGAAAAGAAAATATTCTGTCACAATTTCTTCTGGCACAGAAAAATGTCGATGTATTCTGCAGACAGTCTGTCCTTGTTTAGGTCATTCAATTAGGCATCTAATCTTTGCTGTCTTCTACATTTTACTCTTCTTTATGCAGCTGTTCACCTGGCATGCTTCTGACGACCTGCAGTGCATTGAAATTTTATGCTGCACTTTGGGTGGGAATTCTGAGGACACAAGTCACAACCGATACCCACAAGTCACCAAGAACAAGGAGATGATCCCAGTCTCCTCTTGGGATGAAGAAATTGGGTGCTCTTTTTCATGTTGCAACTGCAGTGTAGCACAGAGTAAGAAAAATGGGCACAATGTCGATGTATGTGTCGCATGGGTACGCATTTTGGTTATCTACCTTTCAATGATTCTCCTCTGGAGCAAAAGTCTTCCTTGAAGGTAAAGAATTTGCCAGTCTTAAATGTTGCCTTCTACAAAGCTCAGAGCTAATAGCAGATTACAGGTTAAACATACTGTAACTGCAGATCATTTGGCATCAATCTGAGCAGCAGGCAGACTGAAATGTTCAGGTGAGAGACAGCTGGCTGGAAATAGATTTGGAAAGAATTTACACAGCCCTAAAGACCAGAGAGTTTGTAATTTTGTTGTCTTGTATTTGAGAGTTTGAAAGAGTCTGGCAGAGTCTTCATTTGGATTCAGGTGAAAATGTTGAAATTCCTCTAATAAGTGGCACTAGAAACAATTTTTTACCTTTTTCATGTCATTTTTTCCAAGCAGAGCATAAATAATTTTTAATTTTTTAAGCTTAATTCTTTAAAATATGAATAAATATACACACAGGCACACACTTTTTGATCTCAAAATAAGATTTCTAAATGAGTGGCGTTCTAAAAAGAATCTTTATCCAAAGTGAAATAGTTCATTTTTTCCAGATGAAAAACACAGTATACCCCTGCTCCTACTAGATCTTCAAACTGTGGGACAGGATTTAGTAAAGCATTGAGAGTTGAACTAAACTTTAACAAGACTTTAAATGACTGTTAAGATCTTTTGTGGGTCAGAAGACTACAGTCAGAGTTTGAATTTCTGTTTCAGGATTTACCTGTTCCTGCTATTTCTTATTACTTGATCCTTGTATGCCCAAACTATGCTGCATACTTCGGCTCTTTTGTGCTAAATCTTTTAATTCAGAGCACAAGGATTTAATGGAAATTTAAGTGGGATATAGCCAGGATGCTCAGCAATTTGAAGGATTGAGCCTTATTCATATAGCCATACTTATTTTTATTAGAGCACTACCATTTCTTTTCTTTCCTCTCCTTTTCTTTGAATAGTAATATTCTGGAAGGATGATGCAAAAAATTGCATGATTGTTAGCCAAATTTCTATTCTAACAGATGCCTGCCTCTGAAAAATTTTCTCTTATAATCCACAAAATGCATAATGTGGCATCTCAATGCTTTTTGTTCCTGTGAGTTTCCCAAACCATTTACCTGTGTTTTGACATCAAACAATTCAACCTTTTCTTCCTTGTAAGAGCTACAACCTCAAATGCTTTTAAAGTCATCAAACCAGAAACTTTTGTTTTTCAGTGAATCATTCTTCTGAATCACAGTCTTAAATCCTGAGCCAACATTTATCCATTCCTTATTTGTCCAATAATGTATCATAAGTCTCAAGAGGAGTTAGAAGGACATTGAGGATTGTAAAAATATTGATAAGGGGATGGTGAATCCATGTTTTCCTTTAGACAAATAAACATAAAGGATTGCATTTACAAAAAGTCTGATGAGCACAACTGTGAGGGACAGGAGCAGACATGTGGGGCTGAGTTGGAAACTACCATGTGGCTGAATGCACATGTGGCTGAGTGACTCAATGTGCATGAGAGGGGCAAATTGTTGTAAACCGTTCTCACATGCTCAGATAAGGTAGTGTGCAGAAGCTAGCTCCAGCCCTTAGACTGTACAGTTCAATGTGCTATATAATACAGAACAGAATTCAGTGTATTTTTGCCAAGGAATTCAAGACAGAGAGCCTCCACATCTTCAGCTTGCAGTAAGGCCACAGTCACTGCTGTGAGAATAGATTGGCATCATCAACACGAAGATTTGTGACTGGAGGCCAGTGCAAATTCTGGTGATCATGGACTTGTAGAAGGATATTCAGGATCTCAGCAATGTCAATATGACAGATCAAGGCATTCAAAGAGATGTGTGGATGGCCAGTATGTTTGCAGATCTGGATACACAGTACAGGCTCTTGAACAAACAAGTGGCTGGTCTGACAATTACCAGCTTCATGAAAGCTAACTTGAAATTTTTAACATTGACCCTCGAATATAAAACCATTGAAAACCATTGACAACTGCTCTGTTTGTGGCTTCTTTACAGCCTAGCAGCAAGAACTGTGATACATCCGTACCTCCAAAGGGGTGTTATGGGAGAAACATCTATTTTAACTCAAGAAACCAATGCAAAATATTCTCATATTTGAAGAGCAGTCAAAAAAGCCAGTCACCAATGACATCAATACACTAATCCAAATAGTCTGCGGATGGAATTTACAAGGTGAAAACTTTTAAAACAAGAGTAGCTGGAGGAATATAAAAGTTGATTTAAGGTATTTTAATGAAACTTTCTAAGGGATAATTTGTTAATTTGTAGTGATAAGGTGACTGATTTTTTTTTTTGCTGTTAGACAAAAACAGCACTATGATTCTTTTTAATAGGTTTTTCGAAACATCTGTTATGATACCAAAACAGGTACTTAATCTTAAATGACACGGTATTTTCCATTTAGGATGCAGTCTGCAAAATGAATACTAATCTCTCAGTAAAGAATATGCCACCTTTACCTTATTTATTGCAGACATATTGGCATTGATCTTATCAGCTCTGCTGAATCACTGCAAGATAATATGGGACATAACAGTTGCTTGTTGAATGAAGTACCAAAGTATATTCCTTTTGATTATTATATATTGAAGCAAACAATAGCTCTAAAGACTATCTTCTCCTGGAGAACGTGGCTGCTCATGGCTTCAACTGGCATACTCTTCACTGGGTAAAACACTGTCTGGATGGCCAAGCCCAAAGAGTGTTGGTGCGTGGAGTTCAGTCCAGTTGGCGGCCAGTCACAAGTGGTATCCCCCAGGGCTCAGTATTGGGGCCAGTTCGGTTTAATAACTTTATCAATCATCTGGAAGAGGGGGTCGAGTGTACCCTCAGTAAGTTTGCAGGTGACACTAAATTGGCTGGGAGTGTTGATCTGCTTGAGGGTAGGAAGGCTCTAGAGAGGGATCTGGACAGGCTGGATCGATGGGCTGAGGCCAATTGTATGAGGTTCAATGAGGCCAATTGTACGAGTTTCAACAAGCCCCAGTGCCAGGTCCTGCACTTGGGTCACAGTAACCCCATGCAGTGCCACAGGCCTTGGGAAGAAGGGCTGGAAAACTGCCTGGCAGAAAGGGACCTTGAGGTGCTGGTCAACAGCCAGCTGAACATGAGCCAGCAGTGTGCCCAGGTGGCCAATAGCATCCTGGCCTCTATTGGAAGTAGTGTGGCCAGCAGGAGTAGGAAAGTGATTGTCCTCCTGTCCTCAGCACTGGTGAGGACACACCTCAAATCCTGTGTGCTGTTTTGGGCCCCTCACAGCAAGAAGGACATGGAGGTGCTGGAGCATGTCTAGAGAAGGGCAATGAAGCTGGTGAGGGGTCTGGGAAACAGGTCTGTGAGGAGCGGCTGAGGGAACCGGGGGTGTTCAGTCTGGAGAAGAGGAGGCTGAGGGGAGACCTCATCGCTCTCTGCAACTGCCTGAAAGGAGGCTGTGGTGAGGTGGGAGTAGGTCAAGAATTGTTAAGCACTTGAACAGGCTGCTCAGGGGTGGCAGGGTTGCCATCCCTGGAGGTATTAAAAAGATGTTTAGATGTGGTAGTTAGGGTCATGGTTTAGTGGTGGACTTGACAGTGATAGCTTAATGGTTGGACTCGATGACATAAAGGTCTTTTCCAAACTAAATGATTCTATGATCTTTATCTATTGACAGATTGGTGGACATAGAAAACCGTTCTCTTTTATTCATTTGTATAGTTGAGTGGAAACACTTACACAGACAGATTGACTAATTTTTTTGTAGTTGTTCTTTCATTCAGTGCACTAGAGAGGATTGAAAATTTTCCTGAAAATGTAGAATGCTAGCAGTTATTTATTGGGAGACTATTTGGTTTCTGAAGAAACTCTTTAATAAAAGTAAAGATGCTTAAAATGGTTCCACATGGAGATAGTGAAAGCCTAGCTGGTCTTACTAGGTTATGTCTAGCATCAGTAGATCTGAATTCTTATGCTTATATTAAAAGCAATTTGCAGACCATAGTGGAGAAACAGCTTGCCTGAGTATTGTGGGTATGGTTAGTCTAAAAGTAAAACTAATTTTATCCTCCAATTTATTTATTTGGTTCTTTTTTTCCTTATTCAGGGAATCTCCATCTATCATCTCACTTATTGAGGAGGTGGTTGTTTTGAACTAAAATCCTGGGCACCTCTTTGATTGCACTGGAAACCTTTGGCCTTCCAAATACCCTCTCTGACCTCCTGGCCTGGAGCCTTTTGAGCCTTCAGCACATGTTTATAGGAAGCCTTAACATACTGTTACTGTTTTATCAAACAATCTCATCCATCTTGTAGGGTGGGAAACTTTAAGTCGCATCCAATACTTGCTACTAATTCCCAGTGCTTTGCAAATGGGAAATTTTACAGTAAATGAGTGAGACCCAGATCTAATTCCTCTTACATTCATCTGTTATATAAGTGCAGTTCCACTGGGTCCAACTCCTTTTTCTGAGCAGTGCAATTCCACAAAATTTAGTACCATTCTTTCCAGTGTATAGTAAAATTGAAAACATCAAGTACACTCAAAGAAAAACCTTCTCCCTTCCCTCCCGTTTCCATTTCACTTTCATTAGCTCATGAAGGCTGATGACCACTGTGTCAGATGATAGCTAAGCATGTCACATTTCTTCCTAGTGTTTGCTATTTCTCTTTCTAAAAGACATTTGGACCACAGGTCCAAATAAGAGCTTTTAGCTAACCCTAGTTTGTGGAAAACTTCCAGGTGATGTGGTATCCAGCTTCCAAAAAGATCACGGCTCTTTAGCTTCCAAAATCTGGAAAGCTACAATGAATTCAACGCAAGGTATTTGCAGAAGCAGTTACATGTTAGTGATTTCTTACTGCTGTCTAGTGGCTCCTGCAGTTCTGTGTAACTCCTCACTACTCCCTTTCCATTTTCCTTTCCCCAAGCAATAGTGTCTAAATTGAAAATAAGCCCAAAGCAGCGATATCTTTACCTGCATCAAACCACCCCTTTTGATTTTCAAGACTAGTTACTTTCCGTCCATTCAGTGGCACCAGAATCTGCAGTAAAATTTCGTTCTAAGTTAAAATGTCATTCAAAGTAGTGTAAGACATTTTGTGATTTGAATTGCTTCTAACCTTCCCTTACACACAGGTCTGTGTCCTGTATAATCCGTAATTTTTTTTTTTTCTGACTTTACTCATCAGGATTACCTTTATTTATTTATTCATTGACTTGTGGATAAGAAATGTAGTTTAAACAACTTTAGAATATATGACAGATCCTGATCTGCAATTGAAGGCCATTCCATGCAATTTAGCACATTGACACAGAATGAAGAAAATGGCTCTTCCTATCTGTCTGTGGATGCTATTGCAGGAAACAAACCCTCTTAGAAATAC
Source organism: Leptosomus discolor (assembly GCF_034619465.1). Taxonomy (NCBI): domain Eukaryota; kingdom Metazoa; phylum Chordata; class Aves; order Leptosomiformes; family Leptosomidae; genus Leptosomus; species Leptosomus discolor. The sequence goes on along the minus strand of NC_141394.1, from coordinate 78,180,675 downwards.
TTTCAGTGATGTTCACAGATATATATAACTGTGTTGCAATCATATTGAAGTTTACTTTTGAGAATCAGACTGTGATATCAGGAAAGAAGTGAGATCAGCAACTGCCCATATAACTGAATGAATTTTGTCCATTCCCCCTTCACCAACTGGATTTTGAGATGAGAAAGAAATAGCAATGGTCATGGATAGTTAAAAACTGTAGACATAGAAGTCCTTTAGTCACGCTATGTGGCAGAGAAATGGGAGTAAGGAGAAAGAAGAAAAACAGAAAGTTTTTCGATACAAAGGATTTCCGTGTAATCTAGTGTTTTAAGGAAAGATGAAGAAGCCAGAAAAGCTTATTTTGGAATTGTGACTTTACTAACCAATTTTCTTGTCTCATTAGGTCACTCTCTGGGTATTGATTATCATGCTAATTTTCTAATCTATAAAAGAAATTGTACTGTTTGAAAGTCAGTGGGGATTCACAATTTGGTAAGAGAATCTTTGGGCAAACTGGAAGGCAGTCATAGGTAGCTGTATAATATTTTGATGGTATCTGTGACCAGTTGGTCTGCAACAAGATAAAGTGTTGTATATAGAAGTGGGCCAGACACCTTATGAAAGGAAGCATTATGAGTGCCACATAGTAGGAACTTGATTTAAAACTGTCAACAGCTCAATAAAAATGGTTATTTTGCCACAGTGGCAGGGAGATTACCCATATATGTATACTTCACTTCTCAGCCTCTCCACTATGTGGGAGTAGGAACATGGGGCAGCATGTATGAGGCACAGAACTGATCTCTCTCCTCACCAAAGTTATGAATGCTTAATGTCCTGAATAGCATAGAGAAAGTCAAATCTTGACAACACCACCATTAACAGTGGTCTCAATTAAGAAGCTTAAATATTATTGTGTGAAAAAAAACTATTACTGAAGGATAAGTTGTCTACAACCAAGGGCTTGATGACTATGGTCCATTTGTCCTAATGAGATCCCCAAGACTCCTTCTGTTGGATAAAGATGAAAGTGACATAAAAAACAGTATCTATGAACTGTCTGAACCACAGCTGTTGTGACACATGGCACACGAGGAAAAGCATATGACGAACACGAACGAGCTATTGAATTTGTGATTAATCTGATATTCCAAGAATTAAAATACTCAACACTAGAGCCCATGGAAACTGGTAAGTGGCTGAAGTGGGTGAAGATGGCTATCATCAAGATCAGCACTATGACTCTTTGCTGCTGGGTCCTCCAACATTAAACATGAGATTTGTGAAAACTCACTCAGAGCAGTAACATTTCACATTTAACAGTGTCAAAAGAGGAGTTACCTTTGCAAGACCTCTATGCCTAAAATTTCTTCTCATCTTTATCACAAAGATTCAAAATTCTTATTGGATGAGCGAATATGAGTGATTTTAGGAGTAAGAAGTAAACACATTGTCATTTTGATCCAAGAATACCTTTTCCAGGGATTCATGAACATAGACTTGCTTGTGAAGTAAATACATAAACTGGTTTTGGTGTTTAGGGGATGATTGGCTTGCAGTCAGATTGTTAGATTTTTCTGTGATCCTGGATTCTCCCAGTTAAAGCCATGGCATAGAAAAAGTTATAAAACGTGTTCTAACCATTTTGCAACACTGTCCTTACTCTCCTTTTGCTGTACTACCTGCTGAAATATCTAAAATATAAATACTCCTGAAAATACCCCTCTCAGAAAGAAAAAACGTGGTCCTAAATAGTCCTGAAGAGCAGGGAGAAATACAAAATGGCAAGAGGACCTCTTCTTGTATATGTATATGTTTTTATATACACGTGTATATAGATGCTGTACATGACAATTTTGCTTCGTGCAAAGTACTCTTATTGGGTTATAAATATGTATGTCAGTACACATATATGAATGTATATAGAAAGACCAGGAGTCCTGCACTGTGTCACATGTGCCTTTGCTATTACAAAGTGACTGGTACATGATGTTTATTAAAAATCGATACGCCTTTTAGAGATTCATCCCCTAGACATTGCTGTCTTAATGTTCTACCTCTAAAGAATGAGAGTCTCCCATTCAGCCAAGATGCAATTTTCGAGCCTAAGCTCTTCGACTCCATTTGTTTTTAAAGGCAAGTCATCCATAACAGTAACAGATATGGTAGCAGTTTCTTTAAAAGAAAAAAAAAAAAAAAAAAGGTATTTTTTAGATATTTTAGAGATAAAAGAAGATTAGAATTGTGCAGGAGTAGTGCACAAGCTTATTTTGCTTATTTAATTTCTAAGCAGCTGGATTCATTACAGTTTGATATAGCATAGCTAAATGAAGTACCCAGAACAGACATAATCCTGACCCTTGCACAGACTAGATCATTGGTTATAAGAAATAGGTGGATGTGAGAAAAACCAGAGTCCTGTCAAAATCTGCAGAGGTTTTTTTTTCCTCTCGCTTAGGCCTGTTTTTAAAGGCACATGTGTAGAAAGGTCTACGGTTTCTGCCCTTGCTCTACTTCGGTCATGTGAAAATCCCTTCTGGTCTGGCAGCCACATGGAGCAGGACTACATACAGGGCAGTTTGTCCTTGTGAGCCTCACATCCAGAAGCACTGGGAAGCATGTGCAGAGACACCTCCACTTTCTCATTGCGCCAGAGTGCTTCTGGGGCACTGTGCCTTTGTTCTGTTCACCAGGGCTTTGACATCAGAGATATATAGCTTGTCTGAACAAATATCACTGCTGCATAAAAGCAGCAATTCTGCTTTCAGACATTGGACGTTTGTTCAGTGGGTCCAGTTCAGAACTCTTCTTTGGATAGGACTACAACACCTTCTGTACTGCATCAGTTCATTTGACGCCATCTCACAAAATGGCTATTAGCAGGCACCTGAAGACAAGTGTAAGGACAAAGTATATGTGCAGAGATACTTTCCCAAATCACTACAGTTTCCAGCAGTTTGTGTTACAAATACATCCTCTGATGGATTTCTCTTCTATAAAGTTTTCCTATATTTTTTTAATTTATGTAAGCACTCAGCATCAACAATACTTTGGGGCAAAGCACTTCTCAGTTTACCTGTTTATTAAATTTAGTTATCTGCATATTAAATTTTAACACAACATTAAGCTAAAGTTGTCAGGTTTTAAATGGCATTTGGGTTATCAACTTGAAGCCAAGGCAGGTGAGTTCTTAGGGTTCAGTTATAAAGACAATTCCTTACAGTAGGAATTGCAAGCTCTTAAAATGTGTTTGACTGTCTCTTGTTAATTTGGGCAACAGCTGTTCCACATGTGATTGGGTTACTAGTTCACCTGTCCCAGTCTACCCATCATCTTCAGCTTGTTATTTGTAAGAAAAAGTTTACTAGCCCAACAGGAGTCTGTTTGGCAAATGAGGCTTTTACATACTATCACAAATTGAGTAATAAAAGACTGGTTGAGTCATCAGTCCCCAGCTCCTGTGCTGAAACTCCCAATATGTCCTTTGTCAGGTTGGAAATTGGATTGCACGACTTGGACTTAATAGTTGGAAGACAATAAATTTTAACTATTATTACTAATTCTCAAAGGTTTCCCTACTGCTATGTACCAACAGAGCACTCAACTTATAAATTTTCTAGTAGACCTCTGCTTATAATGTCATAGTGCTAACTAAGCAGTCTAGAAAGGCAGTAAGGTATCTGTGCAGAATTATTGGATATTGAGAATACAAAAGAACCCAAACAGAAGACACATTGAAGGAAAACTGTTGAAAGAAGGTTGCAAATTTCAGTCTGCACAATAATTTGCAAATCTATCTACAACATCATTATGAATATTTTTATTTGTATTGCTATTGTAAAGACAGGGAAAATGCTGTCTTGGGAGTTTTCAGTGCCAAATCTGAGACTTATTTAGTTCTTTGTCCTGACTGGAAGTTTCCACTGTCATGAAATAGGAATACAAAGGCAGCAAAAAGTCATTTGCTGTGTTAATCCAGTAAAGAAATACACATTTGTGCCCATGAGTAGCTGACAAAGGAAAACACCAACAAAAATTTTCCTCCAAACTACTGACTGCTAATAAAATGTACAGCAAAACAAACTTTTGTGCCAGAGGGTTCTTTCCAGTACTTTAAGCATCTACAGTAAACTCCCTACATGCTGTTCAGTTAAGTTCAAATCATCTGAATTATTGAATATGACAGAGAAAACCATCCTCATCTTAAAAAGAGCTGCATACTCCTAGGGGCTGTTGAATTCCGGGAACAGAAGTAGTGCCAGATCCTTCTGGTGCCATCCCACTGATGCCAACAGGCTTCCATCAGCATATCTGACAGCAGAATTTAACTCTTCATTTTTATGTAAAAGAAGTGGTTTTGGTAGTATTAAGAAGCCAGGCCATTTCTTGCTGAAGTTAAAAACATCAGTCCCCTAGGAAAAGACAAAAGAATAATATATGTATATAAAAGAAAAGCCATGTTTAAGCTTTAAACTTGTTTCAGACATTTAAAAAACCTAATATGTCATTTAACAGAACACTTGCATTTTAGTAAAAATGTAGGAAATCTCTTAAGGCAAGAATAAATTTTTTTTAAAAAAAAAAGATATTTCTGGATGTAGCTTTCACATGCATAGAAAATATGCTGGATGTGTAGAGTTTAGTGTGTTAGGAAACCTTCAATGTACTGAGTGATCATTAGTGCAGCTTCATGTGACTGACCCTATATTCAGTCATGGACACTATATCCTCAGGTGAGCTTAGAGACCTATAACAATAATTACTAAATAAATGTTTAGTGGGAGAAACATTTTCAGCCATCCCGCCTTGGAGAGTTTGCAGCCTAGATAGAGAAAGCAAACAGGACTACACAGGAGATCCGCCTCAGACCAGTTTTACAGTCACCCTCTGCTGATTGTGATCCCGAATCCGTTGTAAATTCAAACACACCCTGCGACATTCTTCCCCGGCATTGTCAGAAGGTTCCCTGGGATTAATTTGGTGTCTTTAAACTGACATTTTTCAGGAATAATGCCCATGCAGATTTTGACATGTAGGAAATTCCAGGGTTCACTCCGCATAGTCATGTTGAGTGCAACAATCCTGTCTTGAAAGGAAAGCAGTTCGCTAGCATAAGCAGTGACCACCCTTTTAAATTGGTTCCTGATGCCTAGGAATGTTTCTGATGAAGTCTAATTGTTTAAATGGTTACATAAGTGTCTAGTTTCCATTTATAACATTCCTACATTAAGGAACTAAGGGACATCAGCAAAATGCAGAGTGAAGACATCAGGTAGACAAGACCATTACAGTTCCTTCTTGGGATCAGACCTGCAGATATCCCAATTTTTGATCTTACCAGTCCTTAACATCAAGCATATGATCCATCTTCGTATTACACACAAAGTACATAACTTCATGACATCAAGTACCATGTAACCAACAGAAATAACCATGAATCATTTTTTCATAAAAAAAATAATTTATTTGGATTCCTAAGCCTGAAATTGTTCATAAACTTAAAATTTAGATATTACCCATCTAGTGGTCCCAGTGGTCCCCTGGGTGGAGAGCAAAGGAGAACTAGTCAGGTGAAGCAATTTTTAACATCACCAGAGATCCGTGGATGTCTACAGTTTTGATTCCTAGACCCCAATGAAATACAGCATAATTTAGATGACATCATTTTCAGTGAAAGAGTGGTAACATTGACATGCTTACTTTTGCCTTTCACTGAGGAAAGTGCTTGGAACCACTGTGTTCCTGATGTAGATATCTGATTGCAAAGTATGTGTGGACCTTTCTTGTCCTAAGTTAAGAAACAGCAAAATCTGAAAAGCAACCTGGAATTGGGTGCTCTGATTCCCATGCTACAAATATAACTAAAATTTTGGGTTTAGTTTCTAGACTTGACTTTTAAATTATTTATTTGTTTTATAAACAGCAGAATACTGCTGCATGTATGAGCTTCACTGAGACATAAGATCAAGATACTGGTTATTTGTAGTTATTAAAAATCCTATGCCAGTCTCAAAGAAGAATTCTTCCTGCTTTTTGTCCATCAAAAATATTCAGCATGATTAATTATACCCCATCCACATTGCCAGCTATGTATACTATTTCTGCTACATGCCTGTTACTAACAATTGTTCAGCTTTGCTATGCATTTTTAAACAGCAGCTGAATCCTACTCCATGGTGGCTTCCAGAAAAACAAACAAAAAAGAAATAATTGGTGAACTTCAGTCTGTTGATTTGCAGCTTACCTAATCAACAAACATCTTCCATAGATTAATTAATACATTTTTGCAAAATCCCATCAGATATCTATCTGACTATTTATCAATTCAGCATGAGGAGTGAAGAGGAATATTGTATTCAGTAATGTTAAAACTGTTCAGAATATCTCTAAACAGAAAAATAAATGCTTTATCCAAAACTATCAAGAAACTGAATCCGCTTCTTAATTTTCAGGTTTGTGCCATAGATTCAGTTCCTAAATAATGAAAGTGTGTGGATGCTGTACTGAAATACTGCTTTAGGATGAATCTTCACTACATTTTGATCTTCTAGGCTTTCCATGAGAGAAGTACCTGAATATAGTCAATCCTGTGTACATGATCAGGGCAAAAGGGATGCAGATATTTTGCACTCAAGTCCACCTGATTTTCATTTTTCCGTGAAAGAATAGTGTAAGGTTTCTTGTTGTGCAATGTATACCCTTTTCTTTTGTTATTGACAATAATCCTCAAGCTGGTTGTTCAGAAGGTGATCATCTTTTGCCATGAAGACTTAGTCCCTGTTAATTACTGTGAAATGTCAACCGTATTTGAGATGATTGAATTAGGAAGAATTTATTGTCCTCTTTCAAAGAAGGATTGTCTTTTCTTCTTCACTTGGTATAGAACTCAGGAGTAAGCTCACTACAAAAGGAGAAGGTGTTTGAATGATTTTACAGTTGAAGTGACACACTTTCAGCAGCTGTGAATGAATATAGTCCTTGGTTGCAATACAGGTAAATTGAGATATCAGCTAGAGCCAAAGATATCCAGAACTATTCTTGGTGAAATAAAACAAAATTACAAAAATTAAAATAATTAAAATGTTTTCAAGAACAAAGTATAAGGAGGAAAATGTAAGCTGAAGAGGGGAAATAACATAAATTCTTCCAAGCATATACAATATTATATTTTATGTTTAAAAAATAAATAGTTAATCAAGTATTGGGACCTCATAAAACATGAAGTGTTTCCTCATAAAACATGAAAGTTTTGGAGCCATTAGGCTGAAAATAGTTGACTGACTTCTAAAGAAGTATGAGGACACTTCCTTGCCTGGTACATTCAGTTGCATGAGAGTTTGAAAGCATGTATTTTGAATTACAGTAAGTACTTTTTTAATGATGTATTAAAAAAACCCTCAAAAGCTGGACATATACTAGATAGAAACTATTACGACTGTTATCTTTTTATTAAAGATCTGAAGATATACTAGATTTCAGGGTTACTTTAAACAAAACCAACTTTTCTTCGCTATTGCATTGGAATTTTTTTTTTAATCACACTGACAAAGAGAATGTGCCCTGTGTCAAAGGTTTTGTTTGATACTTAGGATGATGAATTCTTTTGGAAAAGAAGCAGTTAGTGATAAATAACTGGCATCCCATAGTCTGATTTAACAGTCTAAGGCAAACATAGTTCTCGAACACATTATTCAACTATGCAAAATTTCTTTCTTGCATATGTACTTCTCAGATTTAGTTGAAACGTTAAATCACTTACAGAAAATTTCAGCAACTGTTTTAATTCAGAATAAGAATATATTTCCAAAATTCATTGCAAAAAATGAAAAATCTTAAAGAAGGTATTAGTTAGAAATACTACTTAGGAAAGAGTACTACTTAGAAATCACGTAGTTTGGTTTTGGATCCTATTTCATGCTTTTCACTCCTTTTGTGTTGTATATGATTAATAAAATCTGTTATTATGCTACATTACAAAAAAAATCAATAGTGTTTTGATCTTATTTCTTTCAATCACTGAAAGAACACTATTATTCTGTTTGGTTGGGTGCAAACCCTTCAGCAAATCAAAATGTCTCTGTCTCGCAATAGAACAGTTTTGCTTTTATATCATGGTTTCCCGGTCTACCCTACTGATTCTGAGGATGTCCTTTGTCTGTCATGTCTTGCACTCCATGTGTTTTTTATTTTCAGATTAGCCTCACCAGCCATTTTTCACATGTTCTGGAAAATCAGTAGGCAATCTGCCCAGAAGAGGAACCTACATAAACAACATAAATTTTGTTTTTGACAAAGAATTTTAGGCCCACAGAATGATTTATGATGGAGAGGATATCAAGAGGTCTCTAATTCAACATCCTGCTCAAAGTGGGGTCAGCTCTGAGGTCAGATCAGATTGCTGAGGACCTTATCCAGCCAGGGCTTGAAAACCTCCAAGGGAAGAGATTACAAAACCTCCCTG